>NC_133621.1:92780743-93980743 GCF_048593235.1 Sminthopsis crassicaudata | reverse complement strand
TTGGCAATTCATTTAATTTCTTTTTTTTTTCATTCAGGATTATACTTCACTTTGATGGGTATGTTATTTTTGGACAACACCAGTTTTTGCTCTTTGATTTTATGCGCGTACACACACACACACACACACACACACACACACACACACTGTTTTAAGACTTGTAATCTTTTAATGTGACTGCTGCTAGGTCTTGTGTGATTCTAGATGTGACTTCACCATATTTCAGTTGTGTTTTTTTTTTCCTTGTTGTTGCCTATAATATTTTCTCCTTCACTTGGGGGGGGGGTCTGGAATTGTCTATCTTTGTGGGATCTCTTTCAGGGCGTAAAGAGTGGACTTTTTATATATACTTTCTCTTCTTTGTTCTAATGCTTCAGGACATGGATCTAATTTCTAATAGATATTTGTTGAACAAATTAATGAATAAATTCACTCTAATATTTATTGGTAAACATGCTACTGTTGTCTATATCTCTTTTGAATGATTTCAGATGATTATGGGTTATAAAAAAAGAAAGGGATGTTTAAAAAATAAAATAAGATGGATTTGTCAAAAATAAGTTGCCACTTCTACACAATTCTGCTGAGGAGTCTCTGGTGTATGATATCACTTTAAAAACTTCCCCTGGTTAACATGCTCCTAGTGTTTTCCATTAGCTAGTAGGTTTATAATGGCTTTAATAAGAAACAATAGTGTCAGTACTCCTGATACAGATTGTATTATACAAGTTCAACTTTCTATAACTACCTTAATTATATCATAGAATGTGCCATACACATATAAAATAGCTCATCTCCATCTTCTTTCCAGGAAAAAATCATGGAGCAAGTATCTTCCTTTGTATAAAAACAAAAATAAATTTCAACCTTTTATATGCAAATGCATCTTCCAACAGTTTGTTAATTTCTGTTGTTTGCTCAAAATTGGGAAACACCAGATCTGTGATACATCATCTTTTGTACAGTTGGCACTTTCCATCATGAATCATATTAATCTGCTTAAACTAACAAGGATTAATTGCTTCAGTAAGGCAAACTGGCATTGAAATGATATATTGCCCAGGCAGCTTGGAAGTTAGCCATTCATAAATCTTGTTTGTTGGTTGGTTCATTTCTGTTTGTCTCTTGTCCTGACAGATGTGTGCCCAATCACTGTGAGCATGGTGGTAAATGCTCCCAAACCTGGGATAGCTTCAAGTGCACTTGTGATGGGACAGGATACAGCGGGGCCACCTGCCATAACTGTAAGTGCCAATTTATCTCACTTTATAGTTGTAATTACATGAGAATCCCATGTTTTTTGTTTGTTTGTTTTTATCACTGCTATAAAGCCTAGAAAACTGAGCATGGATAATCCATGAACTGGAAAATTAGCTACTGAATGAAAGATTTTGCTGTAGGTCTTACACAAAGTAACACCTGAGCTTCCAAAATATACTCGCTAAGCTGAATGTCACAGGGAGGGGGACAAAATAATACCCATATTTAATGAAGGCATTGTTTATTTTACAACTGGTTTTGGCAGAAGTATTTGACAGTGAGAATAATTGGCAATATTGACTCTATTCAGAGTTTGAATGCTGGTGATAATGGCATGATGGGCATAGTGTGACCAATAAGTCTTAAGTGTAAACACCTCTAGGTCTAGAAACTCATGTATGTGTGTGTTTGGCACAGTATTCCAGAGCATTGAAGATATACAATGAAGTTAAAGAACAGCAAAAAGAAAGTAACTTGTTCTAATAGGAGTAATATAATGAATCTTTTAAGGTCTATTGAATTATCATGCCAACCTAGATCTGTTATTTACTGTCTGTGAAAATTGGGGGTTTTTTTAGATGTTGAATTAATTGTAGGTGCAATAAATGTTTTGTCATGATTTTTCTCTTTTCCTGATATGCAGAATAAAAGAAAAATATTTATCTTGATGAATACAACAATCAAACTTATAGAGGTATTTTGAGATGAATTGTAAAAATGAACAAATTTTTATCTTGTAAGTCTTATGAGTAGGTCAACAGGACTTTTAATAATAGCCAAAAGAGAGTATATGCCTTATAGCTACTGTTCTTAAAATGCCATCTCAGCAAATTTATTTTCTTTGAGCTAATTATAGCTTCTGGATAGCTATTAAATGTAAATACATTGATGTGAGTTCGTGAACTTTAATTTTGAGAGTCTGTGCCCCCTAAGTACTTTGAACCTGGGATACTTGTCCAAGGTACCTAACCTATGCATCAGAGTTGGAGGTCACCCAGTAAGAAGGATACTACATATGAAATTCTAATGTCTGTAAAGATAATATCCTCAGGGAAGAATTTATATATGAGAAGAAACTAAAATAATATTTTTTGTCCAAGAGTATAAAGTATGATGGTATAATTACCTATAAATGGAAATAAATGCTATATATATACCATAGTCACCAATACATATACATAAAATCACTAATAGATCACTAAAGAGAGAGAGAGAGAGAGAGAGAGAGAGAGAGAGAGAGAGAGAGAGAGAGAGAGAGAAATTGAGAAATCACCATATATAAGTCTTAACAGTTTGGCTACTGGAATGATAAAGTAGAAATAGTCACATGGGTAGGAATTTAAAGATCTACTTTTTTTAGTTTAAAATCTGTCAATAATTTGCTTTTGTGACTTTGGGCATATCAATTCATCTCTCTGCTTCCCAACTTAATTACCTTGAAAATAAAGCCATCCCAATGAGATTGCATCTAACATACTTTGACATTTTAAAGTTCCTTGATCCTTTGAGTTAAAAATTCCCATTTAACATACTCTTCTGTAGTCTATGACTTTAGCCATCTACATATAATCATAGCAGGCAAGCCAAAAAAGAAATCTTTCTTTTAAAATGGAGGTCCAAGTAGTATTTTATTAAAAAATACAGAAGGCAAGAGGTAAAGCAACAAACACAGAACCAAAACAAAGGAAAGAGAAGGACTTACACCACTGAAATTCATATGCATTAAATGGCAAAGGACCCTATGCAACAATGAGAGGTTGAGATGTTTATAAATTTCTGGAAACTTGGTGAGGACTCTTCACCCTGATTCCTAAGTTTCAGACAACATAGTTTAATAGCAAGATCCTTGGATTATAAATTAAAAGACCTTTATTCAAATGCTTCTTTACTCTACTTCACACAGGTGTGTGATTGTAAGCAAGTCACTTCTCCAGTTTTCTCCTCAGAAAAGCTATCTTTAATTATATATATCTTCCAACTACAGAGCTTGACTGTGTGACTATAGTTCTAACTATGTAACTGCCCAACACATAAGATGCCCTTTTATGTCCAGGATCAAATATAAAGTCAAATTTAGCTTTGTAAAGATGAAGATCTTCTGACACTTTGAACCCCTCTGAGGACTGTTATCAAAGATGCTGGCATTTTTGCTATTTCTTACATACAGTACTCTCATTTCCTAATGCCATGCATTTTCACTGGCTGTCCCATATATTTAGAATGTTCTCCATCCTCACCTTCACCTTTTGGCTTACTAGATTCCTTTTATTCTTCCTTGTCTTCTACTTTCTTCAAGAAATGTTTTCAATCCTCTCTACTCCTTACCTGCTAGTACCTATCTTCTGTCTGCTCTGTAAGTATCTTTCATGTCACTTCTTTCATTAAGTTGTGAGCTCCTTGGAATTTGGGACCTTTTTTTTTTTTTTTACTTAGCTTTGAATCCTTAACATTTGACTCAATACCTGGCACATAGTAAATACTTAATAAATGTTTGTTGACCTGTTGTGATTAGGTGGCATGTAAATTAAAGTCCAGCTAAGGAAAAGCAATTCAGGACATACTGGCCTAGTTGATCTACTCAGTTTGACTAATTTCTTTCCTTTTATATATTTTTTTCCTTATCCTTTTCCTCTTCTCTATTTGATCCTAATTTCTATCTGATTACTTAACTTGTATTTCCCCATACCAACTCTTTTTCAATCTCAATCCTGACCTCTATGTTTCTCATTCTAACTAGGTAGTGTTCTGATATTGGGTCCTGCTTGCACCTTATGCTTAGTGTTTGAGGCAGGATTCAAACTTATGTTTCCAGCTCTGTGACCCCGGGCAAGACACATACTCTGTGTGCCTCAGTTTCTTTATATGTACCTACAGAAGATAACATGTGATAATATTGAGATATTTATAGGATGTTTTGCCACCCATCAAGAACTATATAAATATCATCTATTCTTATTACTAACAAGTAATAATAACAGCTGTAGGGATCAGGGGAAATTTCATAACTGAGATAGCAGCTGACATAGACTTTAAAGGAAATTGTGTGAGGTGCAGGGGGAGTGTATTTTCAACTCTGGGATGCTTAAGCTCAATGCACAAAAGCAGGAGACAAATTTGTGGAGTTGGTGACTAGCAATAATCTAGTTTGGTTGGAATATTGATTAAAGGGATTAACGAGAAAAATAGACTAGAAAGAAAAGAACCATTTTGAAAATTGGAACATTGTGAAGACAAAGAACTTTAAAAGACTTGAGAATTATGCATAGTGCAATGACCAACCAGCATTAAAATACTTGTGTCAGTCTGAGATTCAGTTCATGTGTCACCTTGAACTCAGGGAATTTATAATCACACAGGGTTCTCATTCCCTGAAAGAGAGATAATAGTCTTAAGTTGCTGGATGACAAATATAATTTTGACATGGTCAGTGTGATAATTTTTCTTGAATAACTATATGTTTATCACAAGTTTTTTTCCCTTCTCTTTTCTAATTGGGGAAGGAAACTGAGATGGAAAGAATATAAATACATAGTAAATGAAAAAAAATCTTTTTTGATTTATAAAGAATGATAAATAGACTATGACCAGAATGCAGAAGACCTTAAATGGGAATTTATATTTTACTCTAATAACCATTTAGAGCCACTTCAGATTTTTGAGCAAGGGAGTAACAAGATCAGAGAATGCTTTTGATTTTTTTTTTGGCAGATTAGTAAAAATGATGAATTGAAATGGGAAAGACTATAAGCGGAAATTCTAATTAGGTCATGGCAAGTTAGAGAGCTTGATGAATGGGAGATGAAGATGGTCAGAAGATACTGGCTGCACATTGAAATCCCCAAATTTGAGGAAACAAATGAAAAAGAAGAGAATCAGTCTGGTACTTGGTTCAATAGGAAAAGAAGAAATGTGTCCTTGAGATTGGTAGTCATTACCTGTGGGACTTTGGACTAGTTACATATTTCCATCTCGAAAATGACATAATTGGATTTATTGATTTATAAGGTCCCTTCCAAAACCAGTAATAATAATAATAATAATAATAATAATAATAATAATAATTTATGCAGATATATGCAGTTTATATCCTTTGGGCATCCCAACAATACCATTAGGCAAATGCTACTCATGTCCTCTTTTGGTTCTTCAGAAGAGAGCCTCAGAGAATATAAATGACTTGTGTTTGGTAAATAATGAACAATGTCAAAAATTGCATTGAATCCAGTTCTTTGTGATAGCAAAATCAGCATGCTTTGACTGAACTCTCTGCTTTTCTAAATTCTGTCTCTTTGTAGTTCCCATAACTCTATCTCAGCTTCATATGCTTTGGTCCTTGTTTCATTTTATCCCATCTCATGATATAAGTATATTATTCTTCCAGGAGCTTGAGAGCATTCAGAGATGGTACAGGAACAAAGCCTTCTTTACAGATACATTTTGAACAGAAGAAATCCTAGTGAAGGAAGTCCTGACTCAAATTTTTAGGTGACCATTAGTTTTAATCCTTGTGAGAGTCAAACGATATATTTATATCTTGTTTAGCATAGTGTTTGGCATGGTGTAGGTGGCATTTTGCTTCCCTCCCATAGTTCCTTAGGTAAGCCAGCTGAGCAGGAACAATCTTTAGTTTGGTTGGTTTTCTCATTGATTGACTAATTCTGAAGTCCAAGTGAGAAGAGTTTCCTGATAAATGATTGAATGACACTTGAAAGAAGATGAGCTATTACAGGGCTCTTATCTAGGTCAGCCATGTTAGTAAGGGCTCAAAGGCTACAGGACTGGAGTACACAGTCCTGCTGAGTCTTATTGTTCATATATTTTAAAATTAACAATAAAGTTTAAAAGAAGCAAAAAACATCAATGTATCAATGTTCACAGAGGAGTGGAAAAAAAAAAGACCTTGTCCCTCTACTTTATTCAATGGTATTTGTAATGTTCATAAGCCATAGCTATTTAGGTCACTGATATTACAGATTGTCTTCATATGGGTATTGAAGTCTATTATGATATTTTCAAGAAGTATTTACTGCCCATATATTCTCTTGTGGAATAGTGCTTATTAATGAAAAATAGTTCACTTGATCATTTAGGCAGCCCTTTAAATGTATATCAGTAAGTATATCTATCAAATATTGAAAGCATGAGGAACAATGGGGGTGTGGGAGAGGAGGAACTAAGGAAAGGAGAGAGGAAAGGAGGAAAGAATAAGATGGAATCTGCCTCTTGTAAATAAGTTATAAATCAAGTTGTAAAAATATTTTAAGAAGATGAATTTCCACTGGTAAAAAGCCTAATCTCTAATACAACACAGCAGACATTTCATATTTTACCATTCAATTTTAAAATATTTAAATAATTTTTAAGCAGTAGATTAACTCGATCAGTCAAGGTGAGACAAGGCCCTGTTGAGGCACATAATTTTACAGCTGGAACAGACTTAGAGATCATCTACTCCTGCCTAGTGATTTGACAGATGAGAAAAATTGAAGTTCAATTTTTTTTTTCCTGCTGACTTATAATAGTTCACAACTTGGAGTCAGGACTAGAACATAGATTTCATAGATGTATAGGTATATAAATAGGTATATACATATGTTTGTGTATTCACACATATATTTGTGTATGTATCTATGAATACATATCCATCACATATATAAACACATGTGTATGCATAGATAAGCATGTGACTTTGCATGCAATGCATTTGTATATTGATCAGATACCTATGAATACACATGAACATATGTACCTGATATATACTCATATATTTATGACATATATATGATGTATGTATACATATACAGAGAAATATATGCATATACATTTACATGTATATATGTATGTTGTATTATCTCTCCCACATCCAGTGGAGTTTTGCCCAACTTCTAGGGAATTAATTTATATAATATGTCCTAGTGCCACATGACAATAGACTAAAGGATATTTAAGTTTGTCTAAAAGAATGAATTCTAAAGCTTTTTTAAAAATTACACTTTTATCAGAGAGAAAAAATAAGCACATGCCCTTATATATGTATACATATATTTATTTCCAAATAATATACTAACAGTAGAATGGCTTTGTGAATAGAAAGTTAGCCTTGGAATAAGGAAGACATGGATTTAAGTCCTGCTTCTGACACATTTTACCCATGTGATGCTGTGCAACTTACTTCATCTCTCAAAGCTCTAAGCAACTTTAAGACAAGATATAAAGAAGGGATGATAAACAAAAAGGCGTAGTTCATATTAGCAGTACGTTATATGTCTACATTGTATGAGGTATTCAGCTTATCTGGCAAAAAAGTGAAATATAGAAATGAACAAAACTTTGATACGGGTAGACGTTGATACTGTTGTTATTGACATTTGATAGAATTGTTTATTGTTAATAAAAATTTCATTTTTGGTGCTTTAAGTGTAGTAAGAGTACTTGTAAATTTGAGAAACATTAGACTATGTAGTGGAATATATTTCCTATGATTCTGGAAGAAGTAACAAAACATAGTACATATTCAGTACCATCTTCAAAGGAAACATGGATTTCTAACAAAAGGAAGTCCTATTGTTGCTAATTTTTATAAGCATCATTGTTACTTCCCAGTGAATTCCCTTACTTTGTCAGCTTCATGTTGCTATAAAGTAAAACCCTCCCAATATAACAAACATTGATCATGATGGATAATATATACCTTATTTTGTGATTGTAGATTTCTCTGATAGAAGTGGAAGATACAGTTTGCTATTCCATATCTGAAGTTACGCTTGTTCACTTCATTATTTACTATTATATTAGTGTTGGCTACTTGGGCTCATAGTCTACTAATGCCTCTACTATTAATGGCATTTGTTAGCTCTCTAAGATATGGGCAGGGATTCTAACTTTTATGTCTTCAGCCCCTACAAAAAGTAACTTATTAAGTTCATAGTGGAAATTCAATAAATAGTCAATGATTGTTCAGTCGGTGTGTTTTAGTATGGACTTCTCTCTCTGTTACTTCTCTCTACTAAAGGATTTGGCTTCTGTCTAGCCTTCTGTAGAAATGAGCACACAAGAGTATTCAGGAACTAGTAAAGAAAAAAAATTGATTCTGAAAAGAAATTATGAAAGGGTTTCAGAGAAAAAAATGAACATCTATGTAGTTCGTGTGTGTGTGTATGTGTGTGTATGTAAGTATGAATTGATGGAGAGTAAAGTAAGCAAAATTAAGAACATTTATGTCAAAAGAAATACATTGAAAAGACAAATACCTTTCAAAGCCTTAAAAAACCTAAAGCTTGTACAGGGGAATGAAATAAATGACCTTTCAAGGTCTCCTCCAATCTAATGATTATGTGACTAGCCTGAAATTCAAGAATGAAAAATTCCACTGACAAAGCAATATCAATGTAGAAATCAGTTCTTCAGAAATCTTGGCAAATTGATATTTGAAGAGGAAACAGTTCTATTTTCTGAAATCTTTAGTTGTAGGAACATAAATCTGCAAACTGTAAATAATAGTGCATCTCATTACTGCACACATGAAAGCTACAGATGATCTTCAATAACCTATTTTATATTATTTATAATCCATTATAACTATAGATTATTTAAAGTAAAGAATAGTAAAAAAAGAAAGAAAGAAAGAAAGAAAGAAAGAAAGGAAGGAAGGAATTAATCCTACCTGCTGATAGACATAGAGGTTTACTAATGTTTACCAGCAATCAGAATTCTGGTGTTCCCAAATATCCTAAATCATAAGCATCAAAGACAGTGAAAAAAAAAAGATCTGGAAGGGTTGCCATTTGAAAGAAAATGAAGATATAGTTTGCTAACTATCACTATCAAAATCAAGCCCCATACATCCCTAAATATTGATGTCACAGAAAAAGGAAGAGAAAGCAAAGAAATCCTGGAGAAGAGAGCATAGTGGAATAGAACAGATGGCACTGGGAACAGCATGAAACACTAGCAGAATAGAGCATAGAGGACTAAGTAACATAGTATACTGTATAGAGATAAACAATTAGAGAATGGGTGCACAATAATTTGTCAGGGCATTTATTTAGCACAGAGATGAACCACACTATAATATAATGTTATAGTAAAATATAAAAACCATGAAAATAGAATCTATAATATATGCTTATATTTGAAATTAATTATAGATTCCTAGTGAAATGAAAGAGAGATATAAATTGTATTGTTTTTAAAAAAGGAAATTAGACTTTGTGCTTCATAGTAATCATAGATTCAAAGCTAGAAGAGGCTGCAGAGTTCATCAAGTTTCACCCCCTCTTTCACATATGAGGAAAAGGAGACTCAGAAAGATGGTAATTTACTGGTGGTCACAGTGACAGAATCAGATTTCATACCTAGCCCTCAGATTACAAATCCAGTGTTCTCTCTGCTGTCCTGTGTGCCTTTTTAAAAGAAAAATAATAGGAAAAATCTTGATAAATCATTATAATACAGTATGTTAATTAAGTCTACAAAGAAAAGAGGCAAAACCTAAAACTCCAATGGATAAGCTATCTATCTGTCTATGAATATATGTAGATATACAGATAGAGGTATATATGGATTTTCTATATTTATGTATGCGTGAATGTTTATATGGAGAGAGAAAAGAAAGAATTAAAATTGAAGAGAAAGAAATGAAGAGAGGGAAGGAAGGGGACAGAGACAGAGAGAAACACAGAAGGAAGGAGAGAAGAAGGTAGGGAGAAAGAAAGAGAGAGAGAGAAATGGTGATGTATGACATACCCATACATCATCAATACAAGAAGATATGTGCATTTTATGTCACAGATATTGGTATCTGTCTTTGTCTTGCTCTGGAAAATGAAACTGATATGTAACTATTTCTAGGAAGGTTGCTTTTCTAAAAATAACCAGACTCACTTTAGTCCATGGCCATTAGGGTCTATGGGATTTATTCTGAGGTAGAAAAATAGAGTTAGAACACGTTACTAAAGAACAAATCTATGGTAAACAAATTTTAGGTACTTCAAAGTAAATGTATCATATGTATTGATTTCATTTTCAACAGTTGACTATAAAATTATTCACTTTGAAAATAATAAAACCATTTTACAATTTAATAAAACTTTGAAAATTTTAATGAAATGAAGTGTTTTGACTTGCACTTAAAAAATTCTGACAAAATTAACCCTTCAAATAGAATTATTTTGTAGCCTTAGCTATTGAATACCTAGATAAAAAAATGGTTCTTACCACCAAAGTCCTTGGCACTGCCAAGCAGTTTAACATCAGAAAAAATGGCTTTTAATAATGGAAATAGTATTAAAGAAAATTCATAACCTTTTTCATTGCTCTTGTACTTTAAAAATACAGTATATTTTCATATGATATGCAGCTGAAACTTCCCATATATGTTGATTGATTGTTGCTGTCAATCCATCTGAATTTTCATGACCCTGTTTGGGATTTTTTGGCAAATACTGGAATGGTCTGCCATTTCTTTCTCCAGCTAATTTTACAGATGAGAAAACTGAAGCAAACAAGATTAAATGACTTGTCCACGGTAATGCAACTAGTAAGTGTCTGAGGCCAAATTTGAACTCAGGAAGATTTCTTGACTTTTCAGACTTGACATTTTGTTCATTGTGCCACTTAGGTGTTCTCCCATATATGTAACTTCCCTAATTAGAAAGTAAGTTTCTTTTCTTGCTTTTCTCATTGAATTTTTAAGATTTAAGACTGTACTTTGTGACAGAGACTTATTTATTTATTTTAGTATTCTGATGTGAAAAGCAGTGTTCTTTTGAAAAGTTGAACACCAGGTGCTATCCTTCATTCCATCACTCATCCATCAAATATAGTTTTTTTTTTAATTGTGAAGAATGTAAACAACTGAAAGGCTCAAAATGTTTTGCTTATGTGTGCTGATTTTCTCCATCTTAAAAGGCTTCCTTCCTGATAACTGGAACTTTGGTGCAAAGCGAGAAAAAAAATAAAATACACCAAATATCAATTCCTGAAAATACATTTATTACAAAGGGAAGCAATAAATTGTTGTTTTAGTTGTGTTTTTCATCTGATATAAATGGATAAAACAAGACTCAAAGGAAATGGAAAAGTGTTACCAGTTCAGGAGCATTAGAAAGGGGATTTAAAATCTGTTGTCATATCTTTTAGCTACAGCCAAACTGAATCACATTGGATTAAAACAGTTCAGGTCATTTGGAGATAAAGCCCAAAGACCTTTAAATTTCTAAGGCAACTAAAGTTACAAATTAATCCCTTTCTTCATGAATTGCTTTGAAAAGATGACTAAGATTAAGAATGGAAAGAAAAGGTTCAATTTCAGTTTTAGAACTAGCTTTCCTTACTTTCAGTAGTATTTCTTTCTTTTTAACTAAAACTCCTTTTTTAAAAGCTGATTTGCAAAAGTACATACAAAAGGAGATGGCTGTAGAGAGAAACAGCGATCCATAGAGCTTCTCAATGGCAGCTGAACACCAAAATCAGGTCTTTAAGTATCATCATTTTTCCTTTCACCCTTTATCATCTAGGCTCTGGGGACTGTCTCATCAAGTCTTTTGCTTGGCAAACAACAGTACAATGGAAACTCTGAATCTCCCAACCATCTTGAACTTCTTTGGACTATGAAAATAATAAGTAAAAAGGAAAATGAGAAAGGAAAAGAAAAAATGATGAGAAAAAGAAAGAAAATAAAAAAGAAGTAATATTCCAAAGTGACTAGTTCTTTCTCATAAGCAATAGAAACTCTCCTGTTTGTATGAAAGAAAAAGCTGCATGAAGGTACTGCTGAGCAGAAATAGAGTAGATTCCTGAGAATGGATTGTTTATCATTGTGTGGAAATGTGAAAACTGAACACTAGGTAATACTAGAAATCAAATCTATATTCCCATGGAAAACATTTTTCTCTTCAGTTCATTTCAGTAAACATTTATTAAGCATCTATCTGCTATAGAATATTATAATAAATTTTAGAGTTAAATAGATGAAAGATCCTAGAGGTTCAACCTCCAAGAAGCCTCTCTTCTATTAAGGCTTAAATAAGCAAGTTAACTGATAAATGTGGAATAAGATACACTGTAACATTAGTGAAATAATGACCCAAGCAGGAAAGAAAACTTCATCACAATTAGTAGGCCTTATCTTTGAATATTCTTTATCAAAAATTTTGAGGTGACACTCTGCTCCCCTTCTGGACTAATGACATATTAATCCAGCACATTACAACCTGTAGAAATCTCCCCATCCTACTTTGATAAAACATTGAATATGCCAGTTTGTAACACAATTGAAATCATTAATTGAAGGAAAAATTGGAATGAGATTTCCCCTCTACTTTCTTGTTGATTCCTAACTTAAACATTGCCTTTACCACTGCTAATTGAGATATTTTACAATGATCCTAATATTTAGTTTCAATGCAAACATTTGGAAAAAAGGGTATCTGTTCTGTGAATATAGACGTATAGAACAGGGCAACATCTGCTCTTGTAGAGTTTAGTTTAGCTTGAGAGATAAAATATAATCTCAGAAAATGTAATATCAATACAAGAGAGACACTAATTCAGGATGTTGGAGTGAGGAGTTTTTGTTTGTTTGTTTGTTTGTTCTTAAATGATAGCTTTTATTTTCAAAATATATGCAAAGATAATTTTCAACATTTATTCCTGCAAAACCTTGTGCTCCAAATTTATTCTCCCTTGCTTCTTCCCACACTCTCCTCTAGTCAGCAAGTAATCAAATATATGTTAAACATATGCAATTCTTCTATAGATATTTCCACAATTATGATGTTGCACAGGAAAAATCAGATCAAAAAAGAAGAAAAAATGAGAAAGAAAACAAAAAGCAAGCAATTAACAACAAAAAGGTAAAAATACTATGTTGTGATCCACATTCAGTCCCCACAATCCTCTTTCTGGGACCAAGTTGCTCTCTCTATCACAAGTCTATTGGAATTAGCCTGAATCATCTCATTGTTGAAAAGAGCTACATTCATCAGAATTGATCATCACATAATCTTCTTGTTGCTATGTCCAATGTTCTCTTGGTTCCACTCACCTTATTTAATGTCAGTTCATGCAAGTCTCTCCAGGACTTTCTGAAATTATTCTGCTTATCATTTCTTATAGAACAATTATATTCCATTACATTCATATACCCTTACTTTTTCAGCCATTCCTAACCAATGGGCATCCACTCTTTCCATTTCCTTGATACTTCAAAAAGGACTGCTACAAACATTTTTGCATATGTGGATCCTTTTCCTTTTTTTTATGTTCTCTTTAGGATGCAGTCCCAGTAAAGACACTTCTATATCAAAGGGTATGCACATTTTGATAGCCCTTTGGGCATAGTTCCAAATTACTCTCTAGGTTGCATGGATTAGTTCACAACTCCACCAATGTGGTATTAGTGTCCCAGTTTTCCCATATCCCCTTGAACATTTATCATTATCTTTTCATGTCATCTTAGCCAGTCTGATAGGTGTGTAGTGGTACCTCAGAGTTGCTTTAATTTACTTTTTTTTTCTGATCAACAGTGATTTAGAGCATTTTTCATATGACTAGAAATGATTTTAATTTCTTCATCTAAAAATTGTCTGTTCATATCCTTTCACCGTTTATCAATTGGTGAATGGCTTGTACTCTTATAAATGTGAGTCAATTCTTTATGTATTTTAGAAATGATGCCTTTATAAGAACCCTTAGATGTAAAAATTTCTTCCCAGTTTTCTGCTTCCCTTCGAATCTTGTCCACATTGGTGTTGCTTATGCAAAACCTTTTTAATTTTATATAATGAAAATTATCCATTTTGCATTTCATATTATGAAGATAGTACATAGGCCATATATTCCTTCCTTCTCTACATATCTGAGAAAAAGACTATGCTTTACTCTTCTAATTTGCTTATAGCACTATTCTTTTTTTTTTTTTTTTTTATTTTATTTTATTTATTTTTTTTTTATTTTTTTTTATTTTATTATTTTTTTTTATTTTATTTATTTTTATTTTATTTTATAATTATAACATTTTTTGACAGTACATATGCATGGGTAATTTTTTAAAACATTATCCCTTGCACTTACTTCTATTCAGATTTTTTCCCTTCCTCCCCCAAACCCCTCCCCCAGATGGCAAGCAGTCTTATATATGTTAAATATATTACAGTATAATTTAGATACAATATATGTGTGTAGAACCGAATTTTTTGTTGCACAGGAAGAATTGGATTCGGAAGGTAAAAATAACAGTTTACATTCATTTCCCATTGTTTCTTTTCTGGATGTAGCTGGTTCTGTCCATCATTAATCAATTGGAATTGGATTAGCTCTTCTCTATGTTGAAGAAATCCACTTCCATCAGCATACATCCTCGTACAGTATCATTGTTGAAGTGTATAATGATCTTCTGGTTCTGCTCGTTTCACTCAGCATCAGTTGATGTAAGTCTCTCCAAGCCTCTCTATATTTCTCCTGTTGGTCATTTCTTATAGAACAATAATATTCCATAACATTCATATACCATAGTTTACCCAACCATTCTCCAATTGATGGACATCCATTCATCTTCCAGCTTCTAGCCACTATGAAAAGGGCTGCCACAAACATTTTGGCACATACAGGACCCTTTCCCTTCTCTAGTAGTTCCTTGGGGTATAAGCCCAGTAGTAGTATGGCTGGGTCAAAGGGTATGCACATTTTGATAACTTTTTGGGCATAATTCCAGATTGCTCTCCAGAATGGCTGGATTCTTTCACAACTCCACCAACAATGCATCAGTGTCCCAGTTTTCCCACAGCCCCTCCAACATTCATCGTTATTTGTTCCTGTCATCTTAGCCAATCTGACAGGTGTGTAATGATACCTCAGAGTTGTCTTAATTTGCATTTCTCTGATCAATAGTGATTTGGAACACTCTTTCATATGAGTGGAAATAGTTTTAATTTCATCATCTGAAAATTGTCTGTTCATATCCTTTGACCATTTATCAATTGGAGAATGGCTTGATTTCTTATAGATTAAAGTCAATTCTCTGTATATTTTGGAGATGAGGCCTTTATCAGAACCTTTAACTGTAAAAATTTTTTCCCAATTTGTTACTTCCCTTCTAATCTTGTTTGCATTAGTTTTGTTTGTGCAGAAACTTTTTAATTTGGTGTAATCAAAATGTTCTATTTTGTGATCAATAATGGTCTCTAGTTCTCCCTTGGACACAAACTCCTTCCTCCTCCACAAGTCTGAGAGGTAAACCATCCCATGTTCCTCCAATTTATTTATGATTTCGTTCTTTATGCCTAAATCTTGGACCCATTTTGATCTAATCTTAGTATGTGGTGTTAAATGTGGGTCCATGCCTAGTTTCTGCCATACTAATTTCCAGTTTTCCCAGCAGTTTTTGTCAAATAATGAATTCTTATCCCAAAATTTGGGATCTTTGGGTTTGTCAAAGATTAGATTGCTATTTTTATTCACTATCTTGTCCTGTGAACCTAACCTATGCCACTGATCAACTAGTCTATTTCTTAGCCAATACCAAATGGTTTTGGTGACTGTTGCTTTATAATATAGCTTTAAATCAGGTACACTTAGACCACCTTCCTCTGACTTTTTTTTCATTAGTTCCCTTGCAATTCTCGACCTTTTATTCTTCCATATGAATTTTGTTGTTATTTTTTCTAGGTCATTAAAATAGTTTCTTGGGAGTCTGATTGGTATAGCACTAAATAAATAGATTAGTTTGGGGAGTATTGTCATCTTTATTATATTCGCTCGGCCTATCCAAGAACATTGAATGTCTTTCCAATTATTTAAATCTGACTTTATTTTTGTGGCAAGTGTTTTGTAATTTTGCTCATATAATTCCTGACTCTCCTTTGGTAGATATATTCCCAAATATTTGATACTATCGACTGTTATTTTGAATGGAATTTCTCTTTGTATCTCTTGCTGTTGGATTGTGTTGGTAATGTATAAAAATCCTGAGGATTTATGTGGATTTATTTTGTATCCTGCGACTTTGCTAAAATTCTGAATTATTTCTAATAGCTTTTTAGCAGAGTCTTTGGGGTTCTCTAAGTATACCATCATGTCATCTGCGAAAAGTGACAATTTGATTTCTTCATTTCCTACTCTAATTCCTTGGATCTCTTTCTCGGCTCTTATTGCCAAGGCTAGAGTTTCTAGTACTATATTGAATAGTAATGGTGATAGTGGGCAACCTTGTTTCACTCCTGATCTAACAGGGAAAGGTTCTAGTTTATCACCATTACATATGATATTTACTGAAGGTTTTAAATATATGCTCCTTATTATTTTAAGGAATAGTCCATTTATTCCTATACTCTCAAGCGTTTTTAGTAGGAATGGATGTTGGATTTTATCAAATGCCTTTTCTGCATCTATTGAGATGATCATATGGTTTTTATTAATTTGATTATTAATATGGTCAATTATACTAATAGTTTTCCTAATATTAAACCAGCCCTGCATTCCTGGTATAAATCCCACTTGGTCATAGTGTATTATTCTGGGGATGATTTTCTGAAGTCTATTTGCTAATATCTTATTTAAGATTTTAGCATCAATATTCATTAAGGAAATTGGTCTATAGTTTTCTTTCTCAGTTTTCGATCTACCTGGTTTAAGTATCAGTACCATGTCTGTGTCATAGAAGGAATTTGGTAGGACTCCTTCAATCCCTATTTTTTCAAATAGTTTACATAGCATTGGAGTTAGTTGTTCTTTAAATGTTTGGTAGAATTCACCTGTAAATCCATCTGGTCCTGGGGACTTTTTCTTAGGAAGTTGGTTAATAGCTTGGTCTATTTCTTTTTCTGAGATGGGACTATTTAGACTACTTACTTCTTCCTCTGTTAATCTGGGCAAGCTATATTTTTGAAGGTATTCTTCCATTTCATTTAAGTTATCAAATTTATCGGCATAAAGTTGAGCAAAGTAGCTCCTAACTATTGTTCTAATTTCCTCTTCATTAGTGGTGAGTTCACCCTTTTCATTTTCAAGACTATCAATTTGCTTTTTCTCTTTCCTTTTTTTAATCAGGTTTACTAAGGGTTTGTCTATTTTGTTGGTTTTTTCATAAAACCAACTCTTAGTTTTATTAATTAATTCAATAGTTTTTTTACTTTCAATTTTATTAATCTCACCTTTTATTTTTTGAATTTCAAGTTTTGTGTTTGTCTGGGGGTTTTTAATTTGTTCCTTTTCTAGCAATTTTAGTTGTAAACCCAATTCGTTGGCCCTCTCTTTCTCTATTTTATGCAAGTAGGCCTGTAGAGATATAAAACTTCCCCTAATTACTGCTTTGGCTGTATCCCACACATTTTGGTATGATGTCTCATTATTGTCATTTTCTTGGGTGAAGTTATTAATTATGTCTATGATTTGCTGTTTTACCCAATCATTCTTTAGTATAAGATTATTTAGTTTCCAATTATTTTTTGGTCTATTTTCCCCTGGCTTTTTATTAAATGTTATTTTGATTGCATTATGGTCTGAAAAGGATGCATTTACTATTTCTGCCTTACTGCATTTGATTTTGAGGTTTTTATGCCCTAGTATATGATCAATTTTTGTATAGGTTCCATGAACTGCTGAGAAGAAAGTATATTCCTTTCTGTCTCCATTTAGCTTTCGCCAAAGATCTATCATATCAAACTTTTCTAGTATTCTATTTACCTCTTTGACTTCTTTCTTATTTATTTTGTGGTTTGATTTATCTAATTCTGATAGTGCAAGGTTGAGATCTCCCGCTATTATAGTTTTGCTATCTATTTCCTCTTGCAGCTCTCTTAATTTCTCTTTTAAGAATTTAGATGCTGCACCACTTGGTGCATACATGTTTAATATTGATACTGCTTCACTATTGATGCTTCCCTTTAGCAGGATATAATGCCCTTCCTTATCTCTTTTAATTAGATCAATTTTTGTTTTTGCTTGATCTGAGATGAGGATGGCTACTCCTGCTTTTTTGGTTTTGCCTGAAGCATAATAGATTCTGCTCCACCCTTTTACTTTTAGTTTGAATGTCTCATCCTGTTTCAGGTGTGTTTCCTGTAAACAACATATAGTAGGATTCTGACTTTTAATCCAGTCTGCTAACTGCTTCCTCTTTATGAGGCAGTTTGCCCCATTCACATTTATGGTTAGAAGGACTAATTCTATATTGCTTGCCATCCTATTAACCCCTGCTTATGCTTTTCCCCTTTCCTTCCCTTTTACCCTCCTATCCAGTATTAAACTGGTAAACACCACTTGCTTTTCACAGCCCTCCCTTTTTAGGATCCCTCCCCCACCTTAAAGATCCTCCCCTTATTTTATCCCTTTTCCTCGAAATTACTGTATTCCCTTCCCCTTAGCTTACTCCTTCCCTTTCACTTTTCAATGAAGTGGAAGAAGTTTCACCATAAATCGAATATGTCTATTGATACACGCTATGTTCATCTCCCTCCTTTCTTTCTCTCAGATATAATAGGTTACCTTTGCCTCTTCATGAGATGTAGTACCACCACTTTATACTTTTTTATGATATAATCTCCTTTCCACCTCTAGTTTCTAAGACAAATTGTACATATGTTCTTTATATATTTTTTTGACAGAAGTATAGTTCTCAAGATTTCTTTTTACCTTTTTTAGAAGTCTCTTGAGTTCTGTATTTGAAGATCAAACCTTTTATGTAGGTCTGGTTTTTTCATCAAAAATAGATGGAATTCATTTATTTCATTAAATGTCCATCTTCTTCCCTGGAAAATGATGCTCATTCTTGCTGGGTAAGTCACTCTTGGCTGCATACCAAGTTCCTTAGCCTTTCGGAATATCATGTTCCAGGCCCTGCGTTCTTTTAATGTGGACGCTGCTAGATCCTGTGTTATCCTTATTGTGGATCCTCCATATCTGAATTGTTTTTTTCTAGCAGCTTCCAATATCTTTTCCTTTGTCTGATGGTTCTTGAACTTGGCCACTATATTTCTTGGCGTTTTGATTTTAGGGTCCCTTTCAGTAGGTGATCGATGAATTTTCTCAATGTCTATTTTACCCTCTGTTTCCAAAACATCTGGGCAGTTCTCTTTGATAATTTCCTCGAAAATGGTGTCCAAGCTCTTTTTTTCCTCCCATTTTTCAGGGAGTCCGATTATTCTCAAATTGTCTCTCCTGGATCTGTTTTCCAGGTCTGTTGTCTTTCTGGTAAGGTACTTGACAGTCTTTTCAATTGTCTCATTTCTCTGGTTTTGCTTGACTCCCTCTTGGTTTCTTCTTGAGTCATTCATTTCTACTTGTTCCAGTCTAATTTTCAATGATGTATTTTCTTCACTCACTTTTTTTATATCTCTTTGTAATTGTCCAATTGAGTTTTTATCTTCTATGGAATTTTTTTCCATTGTATTTTTTAGAGAGCTGATTTCTTTTTCCAGCTCTCTAATCCTGTTTTCCTTGGAGTTGTTTACCTTTTCCAGCTCACTAATCTTGTTTCTCAATGATTTGATTTCTTTATCCACTCTGTCTTTGAATGCATGGGATGACTTCTCCAGGCTCTCTTGCCAAGCTTCCCTTTCCTTTTCCCATTTCTCTTCCAGCTCTCTTGTGAGAGCCTTTTTGATTTCCTCTATGAGGTTCTTTTGTATTGAGGAGCAGCTTATATCCCTCCCAGGGGATACATCTGGGGACATTCTGTTCCTAGTCTCT
Source organism: Sminthopsis crassicaudata (assembly GCF_048593235.1). Taxonomy (NCBI): domain Eukaryota; kingdom Metazoa; phylum Chordata; class Mammalia; order Dasyuromorphia; family Dasyuridae; genus Sminthopsis; species Sminthopsis crassicaudata. Next base: position 93,960,796 of record NC_133621.1, on the reverse strand, counting down.
TCAGCATTTGAAGTCTGCTCCCTCTCCACACAGAAGCTGTCAATGGTTAGAGCCCTTTTGAATTTTTTGTTCATTTTGTCAGAGTAGGAATCAAAGAAAACAAACTGACAAGAGAAACAATTGGTCTGTTTTGCGGGGGATAGGGCTGGATGTTATTAATGGGCTTCCTCTACAGACTGGGGGTAGGGCAGCAGAGAGCCACTAACAGAACAGCAATGACTGTACTGAGTCTGCGCTCTGAGGCTCCGAGAACGCACCGAGTCAGTCCAGGTGGGGGTTGGGGGTGGCCGGGCTCTGAGAGACGCTGGCTTTCTGGGGTTTTAATCTTTACCTCCAGCGTTTACACCCTCTCCACCGCTCCTGGCTTGCTGCCAAGACGGAGCATCCACACTGGGGCAAAAGCCCTTTCACAAAAAACAACAGAGATCACACCCCTCCCCCTCCGGTCTGAGCTGTGTGAGCTGCCTGTCTTGCTCTGGCTGTCTGCCCTCAGTCTGCGCCCAGTCTGATTGACCCTCCCCCGAACAAACACAGACCTTTTCTGGCGACTTTCAAGGATGTCTTCTCTTGGTGATAATTTGTGGATTTCTTTCTGGGTCAAGCATTAAGTCAGAGGCTTGTCATGAAGTAAGTTCTGAGAGAAAACGAGGAGCTCAAGCAGCTGTCTGCCTCCACGCCGCCATCTTGGCCGGAAGTTCTAGCACTATTCTTTATGTCTAAATCATGACCCATCCCGACTCTATTTTCCAAATTTCCTAGCAATTTTTGGTACATAGTAAATTCTTATCCCCAAACTCGGGTCTTTTATTTCATCAAACATTAGTTTACTATAGTCATTGATTATTGTGCTTTGTGAAGTTTACCTATTCTACTGATTAACTACTCTATTTCTTAGTTATTTCCCAATAGTTTTAATGACCATTGCTTTATAATATAGATTTAGATCTAGTATAGCTAGGCCACATTCATTTGCATTTTTTTCCTTAATTTCCTTGAAATTCTTGCCCTTTTGTTCTTTCAGATAAACTTTGTTATTATTTGTTCTAGTTCTATAAAGTAATTTCTTGGCAGTTTGATTATCATGTCACAGAATAAGTAGATTAATTTAAGTAGAATTCTCATTTTTATTACATTAGCTCAGCCTACCCATGAGTATTTGATATTCTTCCAATTGTTTAGGTCTGACTTATTTTTTGTGGAAAGTGTTTTATAATTATATTCATATAGTTCCTTATTTTGTCTTGGCTAGTAGACTCCCAAATATTTTATATTATCTACATCATTTTCAATGTAATTTCTCTTTGTATTTATTGCTGCTGGACTTTTTTGGTAGCATAAAGAAATATTGATGATTTATGTGGATTTATTTTGTATCCTGCAATTTTGCTAAAGTTGTTAATTGTTTCTAGTAGTTTTTTAGTTTATTCTCTATTTATATCATCATACGCAGAGCATGATAATTTTGTTTGCTCATTGCCTACTCTAAATCCTTTAATTTATTTTTCTTCTCTTATTGTGAAATCTAACATTTCTTTAAAAAATTGAAAAGTAATGATGATGATGGGCTATCTTATTTCACCCCTGATCTTATGGAGAATGCTCATAATTTATCCTCTTTACATATGATGGAGCAAAGAGTTCAAAAGAAAGAAGGCTTCTTATATGTCTCACAAAAAATGGGAAAGAAAATGACCCTTTAAAAATCATCAAGACTAAAGCAAAAAGGGACAATATAATACTCCAGATAATACTAGAAGTAAGGAATTTGGGAAAATAAATTGTTCAACACTTGCTCCAGATATCCTAAAGGTATAAATAGCATATTCAAGGATATTAAGGAAGAATCCAAAATTCCAAGGAAATCACAAATCAAAATAAAACTTTAAAGTAAAAATTATTATGAAATGTCTATAATTAAGCCATGTAAAAAGCCAGGAACTCATGAAGGAAATATGCAGTGTGGGAACAGAAAAAAGAAAAACCTCATGCAAATAAACCAGAAATACTAGAACTGAAAATTTAAAAAAAACATACAATATGTAATACCTGGGGATGCAAGCTCTGAACAGTTCATTAATTATTTAAATTGCTAGAAAATATGCAGAACTAAGTGACAGACCCATAGTCTAGATTGAGACACAACATTCTAAAGATTCCTAACATCCTAAAAAATAGAGGAAAAACATAAATTGCTAGATACTATTTTGAGGGAAATTGTCAAAAATTTCCCCCAGAACTACTTGAAATAAATGGCAAAAAATATAAATTATGTTAATATTCTGACAGGAAAGAACCCAAGATGAAACATGGTAAAACTATATCAATGCAGTTATTTAAAAAACTCTACAGACTACCAAAAGAAATGGAAAGATCACTTGCCTAGAAAAAAACAATGTTTCACAGTAAATTTTCTTTTTTTTAATTTTTGTTTAATTTTTCATTTATGGAATAAAGCATTTCCAAAAGATAGTATAATAAAAATATGATTGCACATGAAATTTCAGATATATTATGTACAAGTAGTTTTTCCTTTGAAATATATAAAAAAGTTTTCATGTAATTTTTTTTTCTTTTTATTTTCTTTGCTCCCCTGCCCTTGAGATGACTTTCATTATATACAAATATGTCTGTGGAAGAGTATATTCATATATGTGCATATATACATATATATAAAATTATATGTGTGTGTGTAAAATCATTTTATATATACTTTTATTTATCAGTTCTTTCCCTGGATATAAGTAGCATTTTCCTTCATATGTTCTTGGTAGTTAATTTGGGTATTTATAATAGTCAAAACAACTTATTGACTCAAAATTGTTCTTAAAACAGTATTGTTATTACTGAATACAACATTCTGATGATTTTATTCATTTTGCTCTTCATCACTTCATGCAAGTTTACCCATCTTTTCCCCTAAAGTCATCAAGCTCATTATTTCTTATAGAGCACAATAGTATTTCATCACAATTATATATATGTATATATATATATATGACTGAACAAATTGTACATATATATATATATATATATATATATATATATATATATATATATATATATATATATATATATATGTACAATTTGTTCAGTCATTCCCCAACTGACCAGCATCCCCACAATTTCAAGTTTTTTGCCTCCACAAAGAGAACTGCTTTAAATGTTTTAGAATATTCTTTTCCTTTGGTCCTAATCATCTTTGGAAATATACTAGTATTATCTGTCTGCTCGTAATATATGCTTTGTTGATTGATTAATTAAAGAGCAAACTAAAATTACTTAAAAGCAAAAAAAAATAAAAAATACGGTTCTTAAAAAGGAAATAAACTTAGTAATGGCATTGCTGTATCAAAGGCAGTTTAATAACTCTTTGAGTATTATTTGAGATTGTTATCCAGAATGGTTGAATCAGTTCATAATTCCACCACCAGTGAATTAATGTTCCAATTTTTCCACATCTCCTTTAACATTTATTATTTTTCCCTCAAATCATTTTACAGACATCTTATAGACAAAATTAATATTTCAAGATTTTTAAAATTTGCATTTCTCTAATCCATAATGACCTAGAACTTTTTATGTGACTATACATTGTTTTCATTTCTTTATCTAAAACCTATCTGTTTATATCCCTTGACCAAATGTCAATTGAGGAATGATATATTCTTATAGATTTGACAAAGTTCTTTACATATTTAAGATTTAAGACTTTATCTAAGAAACTGTCTTTATTTTCTCCCTAGTTTTCTCATTTCCTTCTGATTCTGGCTACAGTTGTTTTATATGTAGAAAACTTTTAATTTAATGTAATCAAAATTACCTATTTTACACTTCATTTTATTTTTTATCTCTTGTTCATAAATTGCTCAGCTATCCATAAGTTTGATAAGTAATATGTTCCAAGTTCATCAAATTTTCTTGTGGTATTTCTCTATATATCTAGATCATTTGTCCATTTTGATGTTATTTTGGTAAATGATGTATTTGTCTATGCTCAATTTGTGCCTTACTGCTTTCTAGATTTCCCAATTTTTTTTTACCAAATACTGAATTTTTATCTTAATATCTTAAGTCTTGACACTTAAATATAAACTTATTATACTTATTTACTGCTATAAATTATATGTCTACTCTGTTCTATTGATCTATTGATCTATTTCTTATCCAGTACCAGATAGTTTTGAAAATTGCTGCCCTATTATATAGTTTAAGATATAATATTGCTAAACTTCTTTCCTTTCCTTTTTTTTATTAGTTCCTTTGATACAGTAAACTTTTTGTTGTTTCAAATGAATTTTGTTAATTTTTTTCCGATTCAATAAAAATATTTGGTAATTTAGTTAGGATGGCATTGAATATATAAATTAGTTTGGGTAAAATAATTTTATTATATTGGCCCTGCCTACCAAAAATAGTTAATATTTCTCCAATTATTTAAATCTTTTTATTTGTGTAAATGTTGCATTTTTATAATTTTTATATAGTTCCTGGGTTTATTATGGTAGATATTCCCAAGTATTTTATGCTATCTAGAGTTATTTTGAAGTTTTTTGGTGATATATAAAAATGCTGATAATTTATGTGAATATATCTTATGTCCTCCCATTTTGCTAAAATTGTCAATTGTTTCAACTAATTTTTAAATAACTCTTCAAAGTTGAAAAAAGCAGCATTATTCCTTTTTATTCCAGATTTTAAATTGTTTTATTGGTTATTTAGATCGAAGATCCAGTTAGAATGTATTTAGATATATTGTGTGAGATATAAATCATTAAAGTTTTATTTTTGATGTAACTATATACAATCTTTCTAGAGATTTTTATTTAATCATTGTACCTTTCTTTAATTTTTATATCTATTTAACATACCAATGCCATATATTCATACACAGAAGCATACATATATAATAATTTTCATAATAGACACACCAACACATGTCTAGGTATGTAGTGTTAATGTATTTAATAAACACATGCATATACAAATATATGTACACATTTCAAGGTAGATATATAATATAGAAGTCATAAAATATGTTAATTTGAGCCCTAGTAGCTTAAATTATGATCTTGTTGCTTATTTTTATACTTTTTTCCATAAATCTCCACATTATTTTTATTCTTAAATGCTGATTCACATTGAAATTTAATTTTAAAAAGTGAATTATTCTTTTTAATGTTGCAATGCAAACAAGATATCCCAAATAGAGATTATAGGTCACTGGCATCTGCTTATTTATGATTGGAAAACGTTTCAAGAACCTAGAGGAATGTTCTAAGGACTTTTGACTTGTTGATGTTTCTCTAGAGATCATGTCTTTCACTAAGAAAAAAAAGAAGTAATTTTTCTTCTTCCCTCTATCTTTCATCTGTCTATTTCTGTCTCATCTGTCTCTTTGTGTGTGTCTCTCTTTCTTTCTCTATTTCTGTTATGTCTGTCTCTTTTTGATTTTTGAATATGTGCATTAGAATAGAGCTTTAAAATTTGTGTTAGGCTAGGGCATCAGCTGGTTACTTACTGTTAACTCTAAATTGAGTTAACTGATTTGGGGAAACACAAATGTATTTTGTGATCATTATTATAAGTATTTGGCAAAATGAGATATTGCCTCATTTCAAAGCCTTCTCCAGCTGTTACCCAGCTGTGCCAAAATTTTGCCTTTGTTAAAGTGGACATACTGAGTATTCATGCTGGGAAACTAGGGAGAAAATGTCTGTTCGGGAATCAAACTCCTGAGCTTTCTCCTTTCGGCTTTATTTTGTGGTGAGGACCTGGAAAATGGATCCCTTTTGCCCTAAATCTTGGGTTGTGTTTACTGTAAAAACTATAGTGAGTAAATCTTAAGGTTCCATTTGGGCTCATCTTAAGATGCTTCCTGCTTTCCACATCCCAGTCCATCTTCATCTGATATATATGCACTCCGCAAGAGCACATGAACTCTGAGAAAAATACAATTCATATTTTGATGATTTCTGTTCATTGTGACCATCTATTTCAGTGCTACTCTAGTTAATACCTGATGAAAGTGAATAAAAACATGGAGAAAAAATAAGTCATAAAGAAAGTGTAACAGATTTTATAGAAGCTTTCAATAGAGATCTATGCTTCTGCTACTCTGACAATATTTTTTATAAGTTTTAGTAAAAACCACTTGAAGATAATCCTTTGACTTTTCTTAATGGAAGAGGAATGGAGATTTTTGAACCTATGATTTCTTCACCTCCAGAATACCTCCTCTAATGCAGGTCATCAAGTCTTAAGAAATTTATAGCCAAAAAAATAGAGGCTCTTTCAGGAAGTCTGTAAACTTGGAAAGGAACAAAATTTGACATCTTCAGTTATTACTGTTTATTAAATTTATTATTGGACCAGACTTATCCAGACTGCCATAGGAGTCAAAGGCTCATAGAATGATAAGAATTCCTTCACTAGAAAGCTAATTGAGGCCCTGAGAATTAACTATTTGTTCACAATTTGCTCACCCAATACAAATGTTTCAGAGAGAGGATTTAAACATAAGTTTTTTTATTCTCAGGTGGAGTCTCTATCCACTATGTAATGCTTCCTTTCAAAGACAGACTCAATATGAAACACCCAATGAATTCAGATGAACTTTAATGAAAATAATTAGTTTATTCCTTTTTTCCAAGTAGACAGACAGTATAATTTGCTACATGTTCAAATGTTTCTATAATCAGTCCTCAATAAAGAGTTCAGTCTTATAGTTATAGTGCCTGATATTGATCCACATCTGTGCCCAGCTGTTCTTGTGGCCTTTGAAAGGTTTCTCTTGCTCTTGTGGATGTTATACATGTCACAAAGCACCGGGGTGTATTTGGCCCACACAAAATAGCTGCCGTTTTGCCTCAGTAGTCTACCTCACATTGCCCAGATCAGTCTCTCTGGCAGCATGTAAACCCCTCTGAGACAGCAATTAAAACATACCTTACTTGGCAGGGTTCCTGGGACCAACTATCATTATAGTAGGAGCTGAGAAAAAGTATAATCCAGTCAATTTGGACAAAGTAACATCTGCTGACAGTTTGGCGGTGGCAAGGGGAAGGTATGCCATAATTATTTTCACCACAGAATGCAGGGTTCAGTTAAAATCCATCTGTGCTTCTTTCCTGGAGATCCACCATATGGATATCTGCCACTGAATGGCCCCTTTTAATGATAATAAATCCATCATCTTATTGAAAACTTATTCCTACTAAAAAGAAAGTGCTCAAATTCAATTTTTTGTGGTTTCTATGATATGGTTATAGGAAAAAAAATTAGAACTGAATAGAAACTTAGAAATTAGAGAAACTTAGTAGTGTTCTTATTTTACATATGAAGAAACTGAGGTCCATATAATCTAATTGATTTTTTCATATGCTGTGTCTGTTCAAAAGAATAATACCACTTCTCCCTAATTCCATTTCAGGGCTTCTTTCAGTAGAGGCAATTAGGTGGCCATGGGGATAGAGTTCTGAATCGAGAGTAAGGCAAACCTCAGTTTAAATCTTGTCTCACACCCTACTTGTGTCACCCTAGACAAGTTATTTAACCTTTCCTATATTACATTTTCTTAACTTTTATATGAGAATAATAATTGCAACAACTTCAAGGAGTCATTGTGAGGATAAAATGAAATTATATTTGAAAAGTATTTTGCAAAGTGTAAAAAATGCTCTACAAACATCATCATCATATTTTTTTTACTTTCTTATAAAGCATCTGAATTACTAAGACTTGAACTTCAGTAGACTTGGATGTCCTCAATCACCTCAAACTTTGCATATAACACTCACCATGGCACATGGGAAATAATATTGATTATATAAATGAGGATTAGAGGACCAAGATTCAAATGTCTTCTTTGCAACTTACTGTATATCTTTAGTCAAATTGGTTATCTTCTCTGAGCTTCATTTTATTTTCCAATAAAATAAAAGAGTTGAGCTAGATGAAATTTAATGTCTTCTCCTGCTCCAAGTCTATCATTTTTGGAATATGTTCTGTTATCTTATTAAGTCTATGAGGACAGTTTCTATTCTATTCTTTGGGGCAATATTTGACTGAAACTCAGATTATTGGTGTAAATGAAAATCAAATTTTTGTATTTGGAAGCTTTTCTTGTATGTCCTGTAATATTCTATTCAAGATTTTTGAGCTCTTCTGAGACATCAATGTTCGTTCATTTGTCTCTGTAAACCATGACTTCATTTAGGTTAATTGCTTTTGTTAATATAAAGATCATGTTCTCTTAGTTAATGTTTTGTGCTTGTCTTCTTTCACATTGTCCTTTGCTTCAATCTTTTTGTGTTTTACACCAGTTATTTTTGCTTTTGCTTCCTTGAAGAAATTCATCACTAAAGATTCAGGTTTTTTCCCTAATCCAAGAATTATTTATCATGTGAAATTTATGTTTTGCCATTAGTTCACTTCAGACTGCAAAGCTGCCTCAGCTTTCTCCAATTGACTCTTCACCCTAATAACTGCCATGTGGACAGCACTAACTTCAGTTGGATTTCAGTTCCCTTTTTTCTCAGTTCTGGTACAGCTGTCTGCCCTACTTCCTTTCTTGGAACTAATTTTTCTGGATTAATTCAGCTTCTCCTTGTCTAGATTGTTGTTATTGTTTTATTTATTTGTTTTTTGAAAGGTCCGTAAACAAGGGAGTGAGTATTCTGATATGAATCTCCACAATGTAAATATTAGGTAACATCCTAAAAAGAAATAAAAGTTTCTTGAATCAGATACTTTTGATTATTGATAATAATAATACAATAAATTAAGTGGAATATGGGGGGAAAGTAGACTATGTCAGAAGAATCTCTGCAGCCTGAAGGATCTTTTGTGAATCCCAGATACAAGCAAATAGATCTCTGAGGAAAAATGGAAGCTGCAAAAAAAAAAAAAAAAACTTGCAAAAAAACATCATTTGAATATAATAATGATGAAAGCTTTTGATTTGTTTAGTTTGTTGCTTTCAGTTCTATTTATTCATTATTTTATTTATTTATGTCATTATTTTATCTCTAATACCTCATTCTTCTTTGGAGGTTTTTGTGAGTTAGTTGGAACTAAAACTAGTACATCATCTTATTGGTCATGAGGGAAGGGGATTTAAAAACAATGACTAAAAAAGGGACAATCCTGCATAGGATACTTTTGCCATCTTATAAAACATATGTTATGATATAATAGTAATGACATTACATATTCAGGTAAACAGTGTGTTGTGGTATAAAGGGCACTAGATAGATGAGTTTCAGAAGTTTTAGGTTTCAATTCAGGGTCTGATATCTGCTAATGTGTAACAGAGCCCTCTGTTCCCATCAGTAAAATGACTACTCATCTTATCCTGTTGGAATGGTATGAGGACAGTGTTGGTAATGTGTCACATAAATGTGAATTATACTTTTCTCTATTCTGCTGGTATAGGGCAAGGATGAAGGAGCCATGTAAAAATGCTACACCTTCTCCAGGGTAAAAGCTATAATTGCAAGTTCCTGGTGATCTATTACTTTTACATAGAACTTTTGACCAATTCCCTGCAGAGCTATTAAGCCAAAAGAAATCAGAATATGATGAGAAAAAAAGAAATTTGGAGGGATGAAAATGATCCCTCTGCTCTCTTCCTTCTTTTCCTCACTCCACTGACCCACTCACCTACAATCAATTGATTTCTACTTCAGTGATCTTATTTGATCAGAGTGAATGTAATTCTTTATATTGATCAATGTCTTCCTTTTTATACTTGCAATTCAGACCTAGAGACTAAAGTATATATGAATTTCTAGAATCAGAAATGAGTGTATAAAACAGTAATAATTCATCAGACAAAAAACCCCTAGGAAGTAAAAAAAAATGAAGTGTTCAAATGGGATACTAATGGGCAGGGATGAGAGTTTATTAATAAAAGAGTTTTTCTCACATTCTCTATACATTTATATTAGGTTCCGAATGGCCTCACATATTGAAAAGGCATAGTGATTTAAAGTTCAATTAGTTTGGTGTGTTTAAAAATAACTATAGTACAATAAATTAGGATTTTATTTTAGATGCAAACCACAAATTTCTCTTCTACTTTCCCCTTTCCCCCTCCCATTTACCAATCATCCTAAGACCTAAGAACTAGAAGAAAATGAGAAATGGATCCTTTTGCCTACCACATGTGGTTACTTATCTGGGGAATGGGCTCACTTTGATAGTTGGCTAACATCTTTCACATGCCATAATCAGAAAAAACAAATTTAATCTGCAGAAACCATAATGTTCATGCTGGGACCATTTAGATTCCAGCAGGTTCTTTATTAATTACTTTGAGAAAATTGTGTTTCCATTTGTTTTTGTTTTTTTTTTAATTAGACAGTCCATTGAAAAAAAGTCATACTTAAATCTTGGTGAACTTTTTGGTTTTCTAAATTCCAATTAGTAGCACAGTAGAAGTGGGCAAGATCAGTTTGCTATTTTGCAGAAGTGTTTTTTTTTTTTATTTATTCATTTGTTTTGTCTGACCTTGTGGTTTCCTAAGCTTAGGGAACTTCTAATAAGTATCACCAACTGATGTTCAAATGCATGGTCTAAGAGTTGTCTGAACTGAGCAGTTAAGTGATTTACAATGTAACACCTTACCAGTAGGTGTGACAAATGGGGACCTGCAACAATGTTTACTCCATGCTGTTTCTCATCGTTTTAAAAGACAAAATAAAACTATAGTATTTCAGTTGTGCCTTTTCAGTGAATATTTGGGATTAATAATATTATAGATTTAGAACTTCAATGGTATTTAAAACCACTGAATCTAACCACCTGAGTTTACAAAAGAAGAAAGTGGAAAGGACTTTGTGTGGTCTTATCTTCATTTTTGGCACCTCTGCCCTAGGGCATTGGTTGGCACACTGTATTCACATGGGAAAGTATTGCCCCTCTCTGTTTTGATTTGGCTCTCATTAAGTAAGATTTTTTTCTCTTTTAGAATTTTTACATGTAATAAAATTTTATTTAACACTATATAGTTATCTCTTCCATGTCACAATTTTCTCCATTGAAGTTTCATATCATAGGTCAACATATGAAATTAAATGAGGATTTGGGGGAATTTTGTGGACACTACATTAAACACAGGAAAGTCAGAAAATGACACAGAAAAAGTCTAGAAACTCAAAATTCATAATATATATGGATAGATATATAGCATAACATAAAATTCATATATCATTATATATGTATACATACACACACACACACACACACACACACACATATATATATATATATATATATATATATATATATATATATATATATATGGAGAAAGAGAGAGAAAAAACAGAGAAAGAGGAAGGGAGGAAGGAGGGAGGGAAAGAAGGAGATAAACCTTCCATTTGGAAGAGATAACTGAAAAAAAATCAACCTTGGTCCTTGGGGTGTACAAAAAACAAGATGATGTTTTGCCCCCTGCTGGTTGTAGTTTACCAACTCAACCTAAAACATATTCTTTATTTTCAAAGAAATGTTATGTTACATTGGTGCTGGCATCAAATATTTGGTGGCCTGATTCTTTATGAGTCCCCACATGGACATGTTTGAGCAGTGTGGTCTGTATGATAGCTCTCACTGTCTACCTATAATAACTGTGGTTGCACCAATCAGGACAACTCATTCTCTAAGCATTTCTACAAGTTGTTGTACTTCTTTACTGCCACTATGATCCTGGGATTCATTGAAAAACTTCACCCTTGCAGGCAAAATTCAGTCAACAACCAGGAGAGTTGATGTTTAGAGAAGATCTCGGGACATTGATGCTTCAATGTATCTATGATAGTATTCGATTACTGTCTCCTTCAGTAATGCAGGCTCTAAGCCATTTACATCTGCCCATTTCTTGTCCAAGTTTTCCTGTATATTCTCTGTATTTGTTAATTCTGAATTGGCCGCAGACTTTGGCCAGTTCCCTTAGAGTTTAAATTTGATATTTGAACAAATAAGCCACTTGTAGGTCATTCAATAATTAACAAAATAGATGTACTTAGCCATAGAATATTATTCAAAAAGAATAGACATTGAGAATTAATTGAGTATGTCAATTTAGCTAAGAGGCTAAGAATCCTTAAGATCCTCCTACCTGCTTTATACTCAGACTATCAAAGAGTGAGAATAATATTCTCATGGCAGAAACTAGACATGGACCCACATTTAACACCACATACTAAGATAAGATCAAAATGGGTCCAAGATTTAGGCATAAAGAACGAAATCATAAATAAATTAGAGGAACATAGGATGGTTTACCTCTCAGACTTGTGGAGGAGGAAGGAATTTGTGTCCAAAGGAGAACTAGAGATCATTATTGATCACAAAATAGAAAATTTTGATTACACCAAATTAAAAAGTTTCTGCACAAACAAAACTAATGCAAACAAGATTAGAAGGGAAGTAACAAATTGGGAAAATATTTTTACAGTTAAAGGTTCTGATAAAGGCCTCATCTCCAAAATATACAGAGAATTGACTTTATAAGAAATCAAGCCATTCTCCAATTGATAAATGGTCAAAGGATATGAACAGACAATTTTCAGATGATGAAATTGAAACTATTTCCACTCTTATAAAAGTGTTCCAAACCACTATTGATCAGAGAAATGCAAATTAAGACAATTCTGAGATACTACTACACACCTGTCAGATTGGCTAAGATGACAGGAACAAATAATGATGCATGTTGGAGGGGCTGTGGGAAAACTGGGATACTGATGCATTGTTGGTGGAGTTGTGAAATAATCCAACCATTCTGGAGAGCAATCTGGAATTATGCCCAAAAAGTTATCAAAATGTGACCCAGCAGTGCTACTCCTGGGCTTATATCCCAAGGAAATCCTAAAGAAGGGAAAGGGACCTGTATGTGCCAAAATGTTTGTGGCAGCTCTTTTTGTAGTGTCTAGAAACTGGAAAATGGATGTCCATCAATTGGAGAATGGTTGGGTAAATTATGGTATATGAATGTTATGGAATATTATTGTTCTGTAAGAAATGACCAACAGGAGGAATATAGAAAGGCTTGGAGAGACTTACATGAACTGATGCTGAGTGAAATGAGCAGAACCAGGAGATCATTATACACTTCAGCAATGATACTGTATGAGGATGTATTCTGATGGAAGTGGATATCTTCAACATAGAGAAGAGCTAATCCAATTCCAATTGAGCAATGATGGACAGAATCAGCTACATCCAGAAAAGGAACACTGGGAAATGAGTGTAAACTGTGAGCATTTTACTTTTTTGGTTTTCTTCCCGATTATTTTTACCTTCCGAATACAATTCTTCCTTTGCAACAACAACAACAACAAAATTTGGTTCTGCACATATAGATTGTACCTAGGATATACTATAAGATATTTAATATATATGGGAATGCCTGCCATCTAGGGGAGGGGGTGGAGGGAAGTAGGGGAAAATTCAGAACAGAAGGGAGTACAAGGGATAATGTTGTAAAAAATGTTATAATTATAAAATTAATTTTAAAAATTAAAAAAACATTCTCAACCAATAAGTTATCAAGGACTGCCTCAGTAACTTTAAAGGAAAACCAGGATAATTTGGATAGGTAATAGGAAAGTGGGAAGAGCATGATCTGCCCCTGCCAAAGGTCCTACCTGACAATTTGGGATTAAAGAATCATAGGTTTAGAAATGAAAAGTATTTCCAAGGTTATCGAATCTACATCCTTCATTTTTGAAAACTAATACCTAAAAAGATTAAGAAACTTTTTTTTAAGACTACATAGGTAATAAGTGTAAGAGCTTATACCCAGTTTCTATGATTCTAAATGCAGCACTTTTCCCACTATTCCAGAGTGGAGCTTCTTCTGATATATGGATTCATGGATATCAGGAAAGTGGATCCTTCAGGTTATCCACTCTCACTAGGTATCTACTAAGTTATTAAGTAGTCTGGCATCTCTTTTTCTAGTCATATATATTTCTGACAAAATGCTTTATTTTGCTTTTCTTGATAGTTCTTCGTTGGTGATAAATTGCAGCCTGCTGATAGCTACAAGAGCCCTTTGTATGGTCCACTAGTTCATATAAGAAGCATATCCCATATGTATGTATGTGTATATATATATATATATATATATATATATATATGTAACTTCATTTAAAATGATAAAGATCCAATTTCTAATACACACACATACATACATATATATAATATGTATATATAACTTATTCATTTAAAATGATAAAGGTCCAACTTCTAAAAAGCCAACACTGGATTTCTGGTCTATAAGTAGTTTGCTCACAGACCTCTGAACATTATTGATGGCCCTTATATACAAACCCTGAATGAAATAGAATTAAATACCAAAGTTAATTTCAAGCTCCATTAGAAATTAAAGGTGTCAGTAGAAAAATCAATATTTGCCCAGTGCAAAATAACTACATTCAAAGCAATTCTAGTGTTTTTAACTTGTGAAGATTAAAGAGGTCTTGCTAACTATCTATGAAGTGTTGCTTAACATCCACATCCCAACTATGAAGTAGTGAGAATAGATTCCAGAAGCTACTTGTAGAATCATTATTGTTGTACTATATAGCATGCCCCCTAAAACAGGGATAGGGCTTGAAACTGTGATTTCATTAATACAGGGAACTCCCAGGGTAAAGAAACTCCCTCTACTAACTTAAGTGCAATTTATAATCTTAAAGACAGGTAAGTAGATTCTTGAGGGCTTAAATATCACTCAGGGTTACAGAGCCAATTTGCTAAATGGAGGACTAGAATCCAGATCTTCCTGGCTTTGAGCACTCCTGTTTTCATCCACTACATCATACATGTACTGTCTACAAAAATATGTCCCACAAAAAAACTGGTGTTCCTACATAACTGCTTATTTTCAAAAATCTCCAACACAGTTTTAAACCCCAATAAAGATAAAGTTACTACAAAATATGAGGGGGAAATGAAGATACTGTATAATCAGTATTTTAGAATTTCCTTTTTTTCTTTTTCTCTTTCTGTCTCTCTGTCTTATACAGTCACACACATATTTCTTTGTATTTGTGTGTGTATTTGCATATATATATTTTTGTGTGTCTATTGCATATATTTATATAGAGATACACAATTTATTTTAATCATTCTTCTTGCTAAGTTTTTGTAGGTGATGCTTTGAAGGGCCTGAGTAGCATCAACCTCAGCCTATGTGAGAAACTTAGCAATCTACAAATTCATTGGTCGCAAATGATATAAAGATAAAAATTACAAAAACATTCTCTGTCATTACTGTCAGAGTTCTTGTTCTGAAATATTTCTCAGGGAAAGTATGAGAAAGGGAAGTAGTATTTTGCATGTCTAAAAAAGATCAGAGTCAAATTGGCCTGGAATGGACCATCTAATGAGCATATATCACTTGCCTCCTTCACCTATCAAGATTAAGTCTTATGAGAGTTAGCAAAAATGTCAAATATCATAGTGGTTCTTAAGCAAAGAAGAACAATTTTTAAAATGATATAGACTCCACACAATTTCTTGAATTAAAAAAAAGTAATTCATATTAAATTTTACAGTGTATGTGGCGGGGTGAGTGTGGATGTGGGTGTGGGTGCGGGTGCATGTGAATATGTAATTTGATCAAAAGCTAGAGCAGCTAAAGAAATGCCATAGGAAATAGATTCATTTTAGTTCTATCAGTAGAAGGCAACAGATGTCATCAACCTTTTATGAGAGTAGCCATAATTTGCTACACATTTTTCAGGGTATGACTGAAATATTTGAACCTTTAAATAATGATATTTCCATTAGATAAGATCGCCAGAAAAGCTGAAATACTATTTATTGAAACTGAAAAACAGATGATGGAAGTTCTACCAAACATTAACATGGATTCTGGTAGCCTAGGTGCCTGCTACATCAAACCCTGATTTTATAATTGCATAATAAAAGATAACCAGGTGCTGAGTGGATAGAATTCTAGTCTTGGAGTCAGGAAAACCTGAATTCAATTACATCCTCAAACACTTACTATGTGACCCTGAAAAATCTGTTAGCCTTAATCCCCTGGAGAAGGAAATTACAAGCCATTATATGGGTTCATGAACACTCAGACATACTTGAACAATAGAAATAAAAATTATAATTTTACATGCTCCTTGCAAGGAAAGGTGTGAATTCAGCCCATTTTTTTCTCTGCTTTTTCTCTGTTTCCAGTGCTCTCCTTCAAGTGTCCCAGTTATTATATTCTTGCTTCCTGCCCAATTATACCCTTTTGAAGGAATTACATCCTTTACTACTTATTGTAGATTTAACTCAGATATCCTTCTGTGAGATATTTGTATTTCATGCCTGATCAAGAGTTTTGGAATGCAAAACCTTTATCTTTTTTTTTAAAGGGATGTTCAGCATCAATAATTATATTAAGTCAGTGGTATTTGATGTTCATGAAAGCTCTCCAGGAGCATACTTTATCATTCATTTCTAGATATTCTCCTGGCATTAGAGGCAAACAGAATTAATTGTAGGCAAAAATGGGAAGTAAATGGTTATTCTGCTTGAAGAGATTTCCCCTTTTTGCCTTTCTCCTTCTTAAAGTAGATAGATCTTGCTTGAAGAGATTTCTCCTTTTTTGTCTTTCTCCTTCTTAAAGTAGATAGATCTGGTGTCAGTTGCTTATAGTTACTTATTGATTAGCTGACTACATTTTGGCGGGAATTAATTTCTGGGAAAGGTATTATTTCTTTCAGTGATTTTCATTTACTTTCTTACTTCTTTTGGGGGCTCCTAGATGATAAAATGAAGAGTCTTAGGCCCAGAATCAGGAACACTTCATTCAAATAAAAACTTAGACTTATTAGTTGATATAACTAGGCAAGTTATATATCATCCTTCAGGCTCAATTTCCTCATCTGTAAAATGACAAAAAAATAGTATCTATCACCAAGATTTTTAGGAGGATAATATTTGTAAAGCATTTTATAAACTTTAAAGCATATATTTGCTTTTGTTATTACTATTATCATATGTATCTGATAACTTCCCATGTTGACTTCTTCATTAAACTGTAAACTCCTTCAGGGCAAGGACTATGTTTAAATTTCTTTGTAATTTCAGACCTAGTAGCAACACTGAGAAATTAATGAGTGCTTATAAATGCTAATTTATAAGTTGTTATTGGCCTTAGGTTGTGGAATAAGAGGCTTGTTTCCTATAGAAGAAATTTCAAGTATTTAGTTACCAGATATAAGAACCAGTTTTTTGAAATAGAATGCGCTCTTTCATAAACATCTGTATGTCCTCATTCTAATCCTACTGCTGTAACTATTTTATGAGTAAAAATAGGTATTATTTTTTTAACTTAATTTTATTGATTTTTAAAAGTTCAGGCTGCAGGGTCTTTCCTTCTGCATTTTTTGATTAATTGAAAGTCTGTGCACTGTTAATATTAACCTCATCTAACTAAAAACTGAATCATGGAATAATCGTGTTAGAGGAAGACTGTTTCACATTGCTCAGACATAAGCCAGAGGGGAATTTGGCCTCCCCAAAGTGATAATTATTTGAAGAAGAATCCCAACAGTTGCTGACTCCTTACTTATCTTGGTGTCATGTAAATCTTTTCCCCTTTAATTAGCCCATTGTGAACCCTTTAAATGCAGTTTATTCTATAATATGACTTAGTTTCCTTATAGCCTGTTTAATTAGGTTTGTTTCTTTAGGAAATATATGATTTTATGATTCTATTTAATTTAATTTTGTCAACTTTTAAAGCATTGAAGAATGTGTAGTACATTTTTTTTAGCTTTTATAACTCAAAAGACTGTAAAATATTACAATATTTTGCAATTAGTTTTCTATAAAAGTTTTAAAGAAACTTTCAAGAAAGATTTTATTTTTGCTTTTTAACCTTCTGAACCTGTGCTTAAACATACTAAAACTTAGATTTTTACCTCTATAATTTCTGTATTGTGGTATATATAGCACTGTGAAATTCCAGAAGAAATTAAAGAAGAGATATTTCTGTCACAATATAGCCAATCATTTTCTTTTGATTGGGCCTAAATTTTCCTCATTTCTGAAATGAGAAATTGGATTAGGTAACTTTTAAAATCACTTTTACTATTATCATTCTAGGACTCTAGGTCCTTGTTCTAATTGGACAGTTCCTCCTAGAATAATTACTTTAAGGAAGGGCTAAGGAAAGCTATGTTAATTTCTTAATTTCTCTCCAGTCATTTTACTTGTAATTTCTTTCTCCACTATACTGTCCCTTCTACTCATCATGAATTCTAACTTCCTTTCTGTGCTGTTTTACTCTATTAGAATGCAAAATCCTTAAGGGTAGGACTTTCTATGTCTGTTGATTTTCTATTTGCTTCTGTTTCCATTCCTAGAATTTAATTTAGTATCCTACAAATAGTAATTACTTAATAAATGTTTGTTGAATTGTTGACTTAGTGAGGAGATTTTTTTATTTCTTTTCCTTTTTTTTTCCTTATGATTTTGGAAGAAGAAGAGAAATGTCTCATTCCTATTTCATTTTGCCTACTCATGAAGGCATTTTTGAAAGTAAGCCAAATTGAGATCTTTTGAAATACTTTGTAGTGTAGGACACTATGACTGAGAGACAAACTAGTTCAACCTCCTCCTTTTAAACTTCAGAAAATGGAAGCCCCAAAAAGTTATGTCATTTGCTCATCAGAAAGGAAAGAATAAGGTATTTAGGGGGAATGAAACAAGAATGACAGAATAAAAACTGAAACATTCTTATACCACACCGTAGGTATGGTGAAAGTCATTGATTTAGGGGATTCTGGGAATTTCTGAAATTCAAACTTTGCCTAAACAGAGCAGGAACTTCTCTGATTTTTAAGCACTATTGATCCTGAAGCTTCAGAGATAGATATAAAGACCAGTAACACATGAGACCTTAACCCCTTTTAGTCTATCTGGGAAAACAGTATGAAACTAGTTGCCTTTGATAGCACATATTTCAGTTGTAATTTAATTGATTTGCTTACCATAAAATTAATGTTGCATGAGTTCCAAAAGAATGTCAGATTCTAGAGGGAAAAGACTTCTTACCTTTTTCTTTGCTTCTTTAGCACTTAGTACAATACTTTTTTGCATAGTAAGAGCTAAGGAAATGATAACTGAATAGAGAAAGGGGAGAGAAACAAATAAATAAAAAGGAGTTTGGACAGAATGGGTGAATTTTAATTTCACTTTTCATATTGCCTTGTTTACCCTGCATAGATTGTGTATTTACATAATCATTGTATGTTGTCTACCCCAGTAGAATGTGAAAGATAGGGACTATTTTCCCTTTGATTTATAATCCCTCACTTAGCATAGTTTCTGGTACATGCAAATCATTTAAAAATGCTTGCAGATGGCTAATATGAAAATATGCTTTATGTGACTTCAAATGTATAATGGTTATAATATTTCTTGAGAGGCTAAAGGGATGTAGGTGTGAGAAATACTGAAAAGTTGAGTTTCCACAGAGTGTTGCAAGCTTCGAGGTAGCATAAGATACTGGGTATCACTGCCCAATAGATTTTCAAAATGTAAGTTTCCATCTCTCAGAAGCCTTGAGCCAACAAGGATTTGGAGTGCTAAAAAGGCACAGGTGGATTCAGTCAATCAGAAAGAGTCTTGTGGTTTTGAGAAAGCCACAGACTTAAGATAATAGTTATCCAGCCCAAACTAGTTGGTGTCAGTGACCTGACTTGACCAAATCACTATTGTGCCTGCTTACTAGGCTAACTGAATATTAAACAACACATCTTGTAGGAGGCAATTTCTCAATTTTTTGAACATTAGATGTTAAAAGGGAAAGGGGATAGATATATATACATATATATAGATATATATATATATGAAATTTATAGTGTGCATTTCAGAAAGATTGTAATGCGAAAGGGGATGGACCAATCCATTCTCTGAAAGGAGAGGGACTGAGCCAAACTAACAAGTATAAAGCTTCTCTTGCTTCTGTGCCCAGAGTTCTCTCTTCCCAAAGAGAAGAGGAGCCCACTTTTGACCAGACGATTCCTTAATAGTCTTCTTTAAAATAAAATTTTCCTCGATATCTGATTTTCAGTGTCAAAAGAATGTTTAAAATATAGGGAATCAAGAATTGAAATTAAAAAAAAAAACAATAATTCAAAAAGAAGAAATCCAAGAACATATTGTATTCTAGTACCTAGATGAAATATCACATTGCTGAATGTAATCCAGTAGTTTGAATCTAACATGCCATATAGTCTAATCTCATGACAAGAGCAATAAAAGTTGAAGATTTTAGTAAAGACTTATTTTGATTATTGTGAAACTCAAAAGTATGTAACATAAACAGTACATCTCCTTAACCATCCCTCATCCCAAATACAAATATGTTCATAAATACTATATTTATAAAATGCTCATTATATACATTTTGTTGTAGAATGAGGAGCCACAAATGAGATCCTGTTTTGAATATTTCATGGCAAATAGTAAATTGTCACTATTATTCTAGCTCTAGTAAATAGTAAGGAATTTTATTTACTCACCTTGATGAGGTATGAGAAAGCAATTCCTGGAAAACCTTAAGGCTCTCCAGCACTGAAAGTGGCACAAGCAATGCTAACTGCCTGAGAAATCCTAAAGATATCCAGCCTTGAGAGCAGCACAAATAATGCTGGCCAATAGCATTAATTTAATACCGATCCTGTTGTTCAATAAGCTATAGGACACAATGATGGGAATTATGCCACCCCTACAACTCAGCAATTGTACCTCCAAACCATAATATTAAGATATCAACTTAGTCTTTGTTTCTCTTTTCCATAAAGTTATCTTCTTGATTCTGACTCTTTGCTAAAAACTCCTTTGGAGGTTTGTCCTTCTTCAATTGTCACAAATATCCTGATTCTTTGCTAAACTCCCTTGGAACTTAAGCCTACTGTCAAGTAGCATAATTTCTTCTTGCTTCTGCTTCTTTGCTAAACTCCTTTGGAACTTTACCCTCCTATCAAGCACTATAATAAATATTTGCCCCTTAATCTGGAGACAAACTGAGTGTAAAAATTTTTTTTCGCCAAATCCTCACCAGACAGGCGCCCTAATCGTTTTTTTTTTTCCTTCCTTTTTTTTTAAAAATAGTTTTTTATTTACAAGATATATGCATGGATAATTTTTCAGCTTTGTTCTAATTTTCCCCTCATTCCCCCCCACAGATGGCAGGTTGACCAATACATGTAAAATATGTTAAAGTATAAGTTAAATACAATATATGTATACATGTCCATAGAGTTATTTTGCTGTACAAAAAGAATCGGACTTTGAAATAGTGTACAAGTAATTTGTGAAGGAAATCAAAAATGCAGGTGGACAAAAATAGAAGGTTGGGAATTCTATGTAGTGATTCATATTCATTTCCCGGAGTTCTTTCACTGGGTTTAGCTGGTTCAATTCATTACTCCTCTGTTGGAACTGATTTATTTCATCTCATTGTTGAAGATGGCCACATCCATCAGAATTGATCATCATATAGTATTGTTGTTGAAGTATATAATGATCTCCTGGTCCTGCTCATTTCACTCAACATCAGTTCATGCAAGTCTCTTCAGGCCTTTCTAAAATCATCCCTCTGATCATATTTTACAGAACAATAACATTCCATAATATTCATATACCACAATTTATTCAGCCATTCTCCAATTGATAGGCATCCACTCTGTTTCCAATTCTGGCCATTACAAAGAGGGCTACTGCATTCTTGCACATATAGGTCCCTTTCCCCTCTTTAAAATCTCTTTGAGATATAAGCCCAGTAGTAATACTGCTGGATCAAAGGGTATGCACAGTTTGGTAACTTTTTGAGCATAGTTCCAAATCGCTCTCCAGAATGGGTGGATGTATTCACAATTCTACCAACAATGAATCAGTGTCTCAGTTTTCCCACATCCCCCCCAACATTCCGCATTATCTTTCCTGTCTTTCTAGCCAATCTGACAGGTGTGTAGTGGTATCTCAGAATTGTCTTAATTTTCATTTCTCTGATTAATAATGACTTGGAGCACCTTTTCATATGGCTAGAAATAGCTTAAATTTCTTTGTCTGAGAATTGTCTGTTCATATCCTTTGGCCATTTATCAATTGGAGAATGGCTTGATTTCTTATAAGTTAGAGTCAATTCTCTATATATTTTGTAAATGAGGCCTTTATCAGAACCTTTGACTGTAAAAAATGTTTTCCAGGTTTATTGCTTCCCTTCTAATTTTGTCTGCATTAGTTTTGTTTGTAAAAAAACCTTTTCAATTTGATATAATCAAGATTTTCTATTTTGTTATCATTAATGATCTCTAGTTCTTCTTTGCTCATAAATTCCTTCTTCTTCCACAGGTCTGAGAGGTAAACTATCCTATGTTCTTCTAATGTATTTATAATCTCATTCTTTATGCTTAGGTCATGAATCCATTTTGACCTTATCTTGGTGTATGGTGTTAAATATGGGGTGTCTTTCTCCTAAACAACCTCTGCTACTCTAGCATTTTTCTCAGTTTTGACTATGTAGGATATTTTTAAATGATTCAAGGATAACTATACACTCTATGGTATGTTTCAAATGCATATTATTTGGTATATTAACCAAATAAAGTATAGGATGACATTTTCAGTTAGTCAATCAATATATTGACTTAATATCTTGCTACCTAGAATGATGCTTGTATAATTCTTTTGTCTCATTTTGCTTTGTGTCTAAGATCCCTGCTCTTACTTGCATGAGCTAAAATACTTTATAAAAGGGGGTAGAGGGCATATGGTTAATTTGTCTACAGGGATTTATCAAAATATCAAAAAATTTTGAATCACATATATGAATTATTTCATTAATATAAAACAATTAAATAAATGGTTGTTGATTAACTTACTGAATGTCAGGAAATGAAATATAGTCCTACCAGACACTAAGGGACTCCAATAATACCAATCTCTGGATAGTTTTAGTTATATGGAAGTATTTTTATTATTATTTTTAATCCTTTTCCTATGGAAATCAAATAGAATAAATATAATTTCTCTTCTTGTCAATCCTTCAAATACATAATGACAATGATCATGTACTCCCCTCATATTTATTGTTTTTACTTGCCATGTAAAAACAGTTTGCAGAGAAAAATCTGAAGTTGGATGGTGAAAAGTATGGAGAAAATAACTGAGTTGATTAATTATGACCTCCTAATAAAGGCAATTCATAGTAGGAACTGGAATGAGAGTTCTCTGAGAGCAAAGAATTTAAAAATTAATGAGAGACTATCTATTTAAATTCATTTGGTGGCAAAAGCCCATCTAAATGAGGGTTCCACTCTAGGGAGGAAAAAGAAAACCAACACATAAGTAAGTCCTAAGGAGAAATTTAAAGGACATATTTTATAGCTGGCTAAAGATTGGAGTGGAATATGGTTTCCCTCAAAAAGTGAATCTACATTGAGGTAATGGTCCATCAATTCCTAAAGTGACTTTCTAAATTTCTTTTATTGTATGGGAGTCCCAATCTCTGATATAATAATAAAAATCCTCTTTCCTTTTTGGAGGGGATGGGAAGGGGAAAAGACAGAATGTCCCTGATAAGGACATGATATCCTCCTTTGCTGCAAGATTTCTTCTTTGGGATCTTTGAATAATACATTAAGGTAAGATGAACAGAGCATGAGTGTGTTGTTCTGTTATTTGTCCAAAACAAACGAAATGAGGAGGGCTTTACTTAGGATTACCACTACTGACAAGCACTTCATTTATTAAGTTGTTGTTAGGCAAATAGGAGATATCTTCTAGTTTCAGGAATAAAAATCAGAAAGAAAAGGGTCAATTAATACTTATAACATATTGGGAATATGCCAGTTTATTAAGAAGAACCAAGAAAACAATTATGAGTTATTCTTTCTATATATTATTATATTTAATTCTATATGTAAAAAAAATCTATATGTAATTCAGATTGCAGAGTGGAGAAGGAATAAACTTTCCATACACAAAGATCCTAACAAGACATTAAAAGTGTTGCATGTTAATGTGGCTATATGCAAATATATATATATATGCATAAGTCTATTCCACAGCAGGCCAAATTGATTGATTTGCATTCTTCTGAATGAAGAAAGACATCTTACAGTTAAGAAATTCCAAAAATCAAAACCATATCCGTGTACACATAATAAAAAGGGCCTTTTTACAGAGACCAACTATCCTTGAAAAAAAATTACAAAGTTTTGTTGATCCTTAGCTTCTACAAATTTTTCTTCTCTTCATGACAGAATTGCAAAGTGTAAAGACTACTAGCTCTGAATTAAAGATATTTGGATTTAATTCTTGCTTCTGGAAATTACTCTTTGTGAACTTTTCAAGTCACTTAACTTCCCTGAGCCTCAGTTTCCTCATCTATAAAGAAAAGAAAAAAGATAAAGGACTAGATATTCTCTAGAGCTGTTGAGGTGATCCAGTAGATGGAGCACTGGGTCTAAAGTCAGAAAAATCTGAGTTCAAATGCAGCTGTGTGACCATGGACAAATCATTTAGCCCTTTTTACTTCAATTATCTCATTTGTAAAATTAATTGGAGAAGAAAATGGAAAACAACTCCAGTATCTCTGCCAAAAGAATCTCATGGACAGTATGAATATGGCCCATTGGGGTCACAAATAGTTGGACACAAGTTAATTGAACAGTAAGATATTCTCAGCAATCCCTTCCAATTCTATATCTATGACCCCATTATTCCTACAGAAAATTCAGCATTAGGAGAAAGCTTAACACAAGGAAAAGAGTGTTGATTTTGGATTTCTTGTTCTTGGATTTAAATCCTACCTCTAACCCTACTTTTATCAACTTAGCCAAGTCACTTAACTTCTATAAGTCTCAAGTTAAGTTTTTTTTTGTTTTTTTTTTAACTTGAATTGATGTTTTTTTTTTTAATACCAATAGCATTTACAGATTACCTCCACTCTAAGAGAGCTGTCTTGTAACAAAGAGATTAAGCAAAATGAATTCTACAATAGTCTGAACTAAAAGTAAAGGCATCATTCCACATCTATAGCACTCACAATCTCTATTTGAATTTTTTTTCTCTAATTAATAGAAATCCATTTTCTCTCCCTCCTCTTGGGGAAAAAAAGAGAAAAAGAAAAGCAAATTCTTTATAACAGACACACATTTATAGCAAAACAAATTCCATCATTGACTATATAGAAAAATATGAAGGTTTCATTTGGCATCTTAAATCTATCACCAATACTTTATTATTTTTTTTCTTAAAGATAGTTTGTTTTATAATTTATTTTCATGTTGCCTTCTTTACTAATAGGTAAGTTTCTTGAGGGTGGAGACTGCCTTTGATTTCTTTTAGTATCCACTTTGATTAGCACAGTGCCTGGCATATAGTAGGTACTAAATAAATTAGTGGCTTGTCTTTTTGGATATTTCATCATTGATTCTTTGGAATTAAGCCACTTTATTGGTCATAGTTCCCACAGTTTCAAAGTTGTGTTTAGAATCTTGTTTATTCCATTCATCATAAGTTTATAGAAATCTTTTTTTCATTTTTACTATATTTGTGTTATAATATCAATTATTCTTCTGATATGCTTCATGGCATTGATATATATTACTTTAATATATCTTTATTGAAGTCATCCATTTCCTACTTTCTTACAGAACAAGAGTATTTCATTAAATTCAAATACCAAAACTTATTCAGCTATTCCTCAGCTGATAGGCTTCTTTTTAGTTCCTGGTATGTTTTTGTTTCTACTATACTTACACACAAACACACACACACACATATACACACTGCCAAAATATTTTTTGTACATATTGGACTTTTCCTCTTGATCACTTTTGGGGATAGAATTTGCAGTGTCATATCTGGGTTAAAGAATAGCACTATTTCATATCTTTCTGTGTATAATTTCAAATTCTTTCCAGAATCATCATACCTATTCTCACAATATAATTGTCAATATAACTGTTTTTCCCACAGCCCCACTAACACTTATCATTTAACTTCTTTGTCATGTTGATCAATCTGGTGTGAGGGAGAATTTCAGAAATGTTTTGATTTGAATTTTTCTAATAAGTAGAAAAAAAGATTTTTCTTTTCTATAAAATAAGAGGGTTGGTATAAATAACTCCTGAGTTTTCTTTCAGTTCTTATTTTATGATCATATAGACCCTCTGTTGATAATCATCTTCCACTGCCCCCGTTTTTTCCCATATCTCCTTGGTAGCCTACTTATATTATGGTATAATCAAAAGAATTTTGGATTGAGAGTCATAAAACCTAATTTGAAATTTCTCTCTATTACTTACCCTTGTAAACTTGAAAATATCATTTAATTTTTATGTTGACCCTCAAGAGAATTGTGGCAAGAGAATTATGGCAGAACAGCATCCTAGACATAGCTTAAAAAGAAAGCAATGAAAATGGAAAAGAAGATATATATACTTTCCCAAGAAGGCAAAATCTGGAACACAATGACTATTCAGAACCTGAAATAATTATCCAAATTATTTCTGAAAAATAAGAATCTCCTTCTATTAGAGTAATGTAAGTGAATACATTGCTATACTCTTTGAAAATATTGAGATGCATTGATAAAAGGTGGGACATTGTTTGAAATGCTAGAGAAACATTATTTAATAAAGTCCTTGTAATATACTTATGAAAAAATGAACAAATATATCCAAAGGCTGATAAAAATTATCTGCTGCAAATTATGTGGTTTGTGTTTTTAAAAAAAATTACTCATGTGTAGAACAAAAAATAGACAGAATTAATCATAGTCTCAATATAATTTAGTACATTCAGTTTATGAATTAATTAGCTTTCTTTTAATCTTTTCAATTAAAAAAGTATCATTTTATTGCTTACTTTAGTGTTAAAATGCTGGTTAATTGCAAAACACTATTAGGGACTAATATTAAAATTCCACCAACAAAAATCAGGGAAGCAAAACATATTTAAGTTGATTTGCAAATCTTACTTTCCTAAGGTTGTTGAGAGGGCTAAGTTACTGAAATTTAGGGATGTAAATATATAAACTGACCATAAACAATGAATTTAGGGATCTGAGTTTTCTTTTTCAAATTCACATGTATGTTTTTCTAAACTCTAGTAGATTGATTCATATTTGCCTAAAGAAAAAAAATAGGAATAAAAGAAATATAAACAAATTGCATTATGGTTGGTATTTTCTTTTCTCTAAGATTCTTGTTCAGTCCTCTAAATTCCTTCCAATCCACCAATACTTTGCATTCTAGTTATCTTGCAGATAGGAATAGAAGATATCCTCTTAACGTATTTATATAATTATTTTCAGTAAAATTGAGAATGTTCTCCCATTAAAAACTCATTCACAATATGATGCTTTTGCTAAAGAATAAAGTTTTGAATGCTTTGGTGACTCTCTTGAACTATTTAATTCAGTAATGCCGAGTTACTGTAAAAGCTTGGAATTATTTAAAACTTTAAAGAAAGTCAGGAATCAAAGGATAGATTTTTCCTATAACTATAAATTAATAGGCTATGGTCAGTACTTTAGAAAACAAGATTCCTTTTGAAACAATCAGGAAAAGCTGAAGCTGTGGGTAATTTTAAGTAACTAAAGGTTCAGTACACTAGTAGAAGAAAAATAATTTTCCAGAACTATATTCCAAGAAGGATTTCACAAAACACAAATAAAGTAGAATAAAAAGGACTGATTATAATGAAGCACAAGTATAATTAGACATGAAAGTGGAATACTGCATGAATTGGGTTTTTTTGATGACAAACAAAACAAAAACCCAGCCTAGACTGTAACTTTCACAAGACTGGTTGGAGGAGTTGGGAATCTTGGTTTCAAGTTCCTTCTCAACCATATTGTTATTATGTAACACTGAGCCAGTAACTTCTGCCCTGTAGATTTTAGCTTTTTAAAGTATAAATGGAAAAGAATTAGATTAGTTAGACTAGACCCCTTTCCAACTTGAAACATACTGGTACATCTATCAAATATGTATGTTTATGGAACACAAGACCACTTAGGTAATCATCTTATTGTACTCAATTTTGTTTCATTAGTTTTGTTACCTTAGTATATTTTGTTTTGATGGAAAATTCATTTCCCATGGTTTCTAGTCGCCTCTCCCTCCTTACCAAAAACAACATCATCATGAACAAAAAGAGTTAACTAAAACAATCTAATTGAATGGTTTCACATTTCCTTTTAATAGCCTTTTATTTAAGAGAAATAATGTGCATTTTAATTTTAATAATTAGGAATCAACATTGCCCATTATGTTTAATATGAGTTTTGTTGAATTTTAGTGTTGTAGATTTATTCTGCTAAAATTGGGTACTTTTGGCTGAATTTTTCTGATTTCATTTTATATATAATTGTATTAGTTTTTTGAGTTTTCATAGCCACTGTCACATGATATATAGTCTGTTGTATTCATATATCTCAATATATATATTGATTCTCCAGGTTTAGGCATTTTATAGTAATTAATTTCTAGTTATTTTGTGCTAAATTATTAAACTATTAAAATATTTTCATACAGAGGGGTTTTAGGAGTTTGTGGTTCCTAGGTATATAGAGCCAGCAGTAGGATCATTATGTCAAAGGAATATCTTAGTAAAAATTTTCACAAAATTCTAACTTTTTTAAACTACCTCTTATACAGTGGTCCACAAAATAATGAAATTTACCATATCATCTATTATTTACCATATATAATCTGTAAACTTACCATATCATCTATGCCAATTTAATAGGTATTTCAAAATATCTCAAAATAGCTTAACCTTTCATTTTTCAGATTCGTGATTTTAACTGTTTGGACTTTTGATAGTTTGCATTTTTTTCTTTTTTCCAAACTGTTAATTTATATCCTTTTCCCACAAGTTTATTAGGAAGGCTTCCATTGTTTTTCTCTTACAAATAATGTTAGTCCTTGTTTTTAGTCTAATAATTTTTATGATATTATGAAATATCTTTCTATACATAAACTTTTATTTAGTTTTAAAATAAATGAGTTATGTGATTTAAGATAAATATGCCTGTCCATTATGCATCAATTAACAAAATTATATGGTTTGTTATTAGTGATTAGACATTAGATTGTTTCTTTTAAGTTTAATCATCCATGTATCTCTTGGGAAAATTCAGCCAAAATGAATAATTTGATTAGTTTCATAATTACTTATCTAATATTTATTCAAAATTTATTTTCATATTCAGTGATATTGGTCTCTAGTTGTCTTTCTCTGCTTTATATCTCTTATTTGGATTTCACAACAATAATTGGTTCATAAAGCTAACTTCATCACCTTTATCTGAGTTTAATAAATTTATGTAATATGAGGATTAATTGATCATTAAATGTTTGATAGACTTCATTTATTAATCAATCTAGTCCAGGATTTTTCTTCCTTTGAGAGTTGATTTCTAACTTGCTGACTTTTCCCCCTAAGATATTGAGATGTAGAGAATATCTAGTTTCTTCTATATTGTCATATATACTTGTTTTGTTGTAGATAACCATTTCATTTAAATTCTAAGTTTAGTTGAGATCATGTCTCCTTATTCTTCCTCTCAGAATCAAGCTAGTTAATTGTGTAATTGCTTTTATTTTTCATTTTAATAATTGTTTAGTTTTTGTTTATTTTGTTTACTAATCATCTTTTGTTTTCAACTTTATTCTTCCTTTGATTTTCAAAATAGCTTGTATTAGTCTATGTGTGAATTATTTCTTGATTTTCTAGGATTTTCTTTAAATTGTCTGCTTAATTTTATAGGTAAGTTCATCCAATTCACATTTATGATTTAAAATTGGATATGCTTCAGTTATATATGTAGTGTAATATTTATTTAATTTTTAATAAATAATTCAGTACCAAGCATGCCTGGTTTTTGTTTCTTTAAACAAAACAGTCCTAGTCTATTCTTTTTTCACCTTCCCTCCTACCCCAACCTCAAATAATTGAATATTTCTCTCATTTTTACCCTTTTTTTCAAACAACTTTCAATCATTATTATTTGTTCACCAATCAGGTTTAAGACACTATCTCCCACTCCCCTACTATTCTACTCTTAAAATGTTTTACAGCCATCCTTTATTTAATAAGATAAAAGTAAAATTCATGAGATTCCCTCTCCTCAAAATTGCCTCTTATACCTATAGGTCTCAGTGAGCTTCAAATTTTTTCAAGAGATATTCATTTATTTTCTTTCTCTTATCTCTTCTCTTCATTTCCTCAGTAACACTTAGATAAGGTTTAATTCATAAGAAATTATAATTTTATCTTGTCCTTTCAACTTTTAAAATTTGAACCAACTAATAGTATTCAGATTTATTTATCTAGTATTTAAAAGTTATGATCACCAATTCTTTTCTCCTGTTTTTAAGGCACAAAGAAAGAATAACTCAACATTCTCTCTTTCTTCATTTATTACTTTAGTGTCTTCTGCCATCTTTGCATGAATTTTTACTTTTATTTACTGTTAAATGTTGATAAATAAACTTATTATTTAATGAATGTACTGCTTTAAATTTTAATGTTCTACATGTGCATTGCTTTAATATTTTGATAGCTCCTTTATTCTAACTTTTTTTTTCTATAATGGATCCCAACTGATGCTGTTGGAGCAAAATATGAAACATATAAGAGGAAAGCAGCAAAGAACTTTGTTCATTTCCTCATGAATTTCAATGCTCTGACAGATAATCACCGAAAAAAAAAGATGTATTTAGAATATTAGTGTCATTTCACACCACATCAGATCAATGGTTTGGAAGAAACTTAATTGCAAAAGAAAATTAGACATATTCCCACAGAACAAGTTGCCTTATGGCCTCTTCTACAACTCCACATCATATAGCAAATGAGTTGTCTCCTATTTTCTTTCTTAGGAAAAAAAAAAGAAAAGAAAAGAAAAAAGGGAAAAAGGAAAAGAAAGAAATTGCTTCATTTATTGTTGATAACATTTAAGCACAAAACTTTGGGGAAGATATTATATAACATGCCCCTATGTGGAATCTCTAAGGTACCAATCTAGCATAAAATGAATTTTGTAGCTCATCCATTATCTGAATGGGATGTAGAAGTAATTTCCTATAAGTTGCCAGGAGATAATCAGTTACACTTGACTAGCAGTGAAGAAGAATTTTAGAATGAAACAAGATATCGACATTGGATTTTTTTGTTTCTATCTACTTACAAGAGAGAGAATGAAAAGACAAGAAGGTACTAAATTTTGTTGGCATGCTATTGTTAAAGTAATATTAAAATAATTATGTACATATGCATGTTGAAATAATATATACATGATTCATAAATTGAAGCATGATAATATCTTAATTAAGGAGAGGAGAAAATAATAATTTTTTCCTTCTCATAATTCTGTAATCAACTTTCATGTGCATATAAAATGTATAGGTGCATTGTTTCTCATCATAAACATGTTATACAAAATTATATAATTATTAATAAAAATAATCATCAATGCCCATTACCATTATACTCCTATACTGCTAAGACAGATAATAATAGTAGTTCTTATTTATATAATAACACATATCTAGAGCATGTTATAGTTTAAAAAGCACTTTTTTCACAGTCTTGAGAGATGAGAAATAGAAATATTTTTCTCATTTTGTAGATAAGAAAACTGAAGCTAAGAGAGAGTTTAAGAGACTTGTAGATTTTGTACAAGGCGAGTACAACTCATTGGCACCCATCTGATTGCTTCTTCATCTGAAGAAATAGAAGCAAACCCTCTCCCCCAAGCAGTTAACCTATCTAATAACCTTTTTTTAACCTCATTTCTTTTCTTTTTTTAAATTTTATTTATAAATTTTTGACAGTATATATGCATGAGTAATTTTTTTATAACATTATCCCTTGTATTCATTTTTCCAAATTATCCCCTTCCTCCCTGTACTCCCTCCCCTAGATGACAGGCAATCCCATATATTTTACATGTGTTACAATATAACCTAGATACAATAAATGTGTGTAAATCCCATTTTCTTGTTGCACATTAAGTATCTAATAACCTTCTATTTAAAAAAAAATATTTGACTTGCATGTTAACTCCTGTTTGCCTATTGTGTCTGACTTGAATCCTACATAATTCATGATACTCCGAAAGCCACAAGTTTTATCTAGGTTCTAAACATGTCCTTGCTATGGATTTCTAGTCATTCAGGGTTAGGATTTCATAAACCATATTATCTAGTAACATTTTAACAGATGATGTAGCTCCATAAAGAGTGCAACCTTTTTTCAAATCCTTAATTTCATCCAAATCAAAAGGAATGCATCTCCTACTTTGTTGCCCTGAAGAATCAAGCTCTTCAATCACAGGGTTTGCATCTATAAAATCATTTAGATCCTGTCCTTCATTTTTTGCTTTAATCAATGCTTTTTCTAATCTTGTCAGAGGCAGCTTAATAGATGATTCTGTTTGTGTTATTGCTCTTACCTCTCTTCCTTCTTCCTCCACCCAAGAAGGGTTAATTGAGTGAGGAGGAGATGGGAAATGCTCCTGTTGTGAAGTGCTATACTCAGAATTATACTTAACTCCATTGTTATCTGATTCATCCTTTTCACCTTGTTTAGTTGGATCCTCCCCCCTCCTCCTCTTTCTTCTTTTTCCTTAATCTAACACATATAATTTTTTAAAGCCACTTGTATTAAATTTTATGTATGAAGTGTATCTGTATTTTTGGAAATTGAGTTTGGATTGGAATTGTAATATTCGCCTAGTTGCTCTCCTACTAATTTCCACTCATCTGGATTCAATTCTTTTTCCTTAGAGAACCAAGGAGATGTGTACTCTATAGTTTTTAAAAGTTCAGTGATCTGCTCCAAAATTATAATCAATCCTTGGCTTTTCATAACCTTGACAATGCCCTCTAAACATTTTCCTTGAACAGAAATGGAAGTCTGTTTTCTAAACATCTGCCCCATTTCGCTGAAATTCTATTTTAGCTCTTTAACAAAGTTTCCTTGTTGTACTCACCCTAATTTCTGGGTCAGAGAGTCTTTTCTACTGGAATCAGGATTGTGTCTGTCTCACATTTGGGCGCCAAAATTTAATGTTCACTTCTCTAAATTATAATTGTTCTCTGGGAGCAGGTTTCTTGGGGAGCTTCTGGAGACAGCCTTAGTTTCAGTTCAGTTTCAGTAATCATTTCAAATGCAGCCAGGAGTTAAAGTCCAACTCCTTTATTGTCTCTTCCAAAATTTTATCTCCTTCACTTGGGGCTTGCCTAGTTTTCTGGAGGCCTTCCTTTTCTCCTTGGTTCCCAAGAGTTCTTGTCCAAATGTCTCCAGCCTGCACAAAGGTAGGAGAGAGAATGAATCTTGACTCTGAATCTCCCAAAGTTCTCTGAAATTCTCTGGAAGTTCTGAGAGCTTCTCGCTTATATGTCCCACACTACATATAAACCAATTATATCACGAGGAAACCATTATTTATTGTAGAATTAAATCAATGCTAAATTACATTTAACCATTGTCTCTTCAATTCCACTCCTTGTAGAATTCCTAAGTTCTTGTAGGATCAGATCAATCATACTGAACCATTAGATAATTATTGTATCTATTCATTCCAGTGACTTAACAAGAAGAATCCTAACAAGACCCTACACTAGCCATTGGACTACCTTGTTTACCTACCTTTTAATGTTCATTGTTTAGATTTTGTTAGCTTGAAATTAGTTTCAATAAATAACCTTACTTACATTTTGTAGTTTTAAAATAACACATTTCCTGAAGAAACTGGCAAATCTTTCCCTCCCTGTGTGTGTGTGTGTGTGTGTGTGTGTGTGTTAATGATGCATCCTAAGGCAATCTTCTTTTGTCCCGATTTTTACTTAGTGCTTGGAGACTGAATAGGGATTGACTCAGCCAGATAAATTGAATTGTGGGAAATGTCCTGGTTTTAGAAGGAAAAGTTTTTGGTCTTTTTTTCCCCTAGAAGCACCCAAAATGATTTGATTAAAGAGTCCTGAAGACTGGAAATGAACTGGCAAAGAGTTGAAGCTAGTTCTCTCTTCTCTCTTAGTCTTCAGGGCATTCATCTACCCCAATAAGGAGAAAAATCACTTTCCAAATGGAGAACTCAGAAACAAGTTTAGTTTGTTTTGGAGAAGATGAATTGTTTTTTTTTTTTTTGTTTTGTTTTATTTTTCCATTTTTTATATATTGACTTTGAAATACTAATACGACTAATATCTGAGGAAACTGTCTGGGATGCATTGGAAATATCGGACTAGAGCTTGAAGGATCATAGAATGATGAAGATACAAAATTTATGAACCAATATAATAATATGACCAGGTAGAAAGGTACCAGTGAACCTCCCTTTAAAATTTCCAAAGAAGGAGGTAATCAAAGAAATGTTTGAGTATTCCTCTTTTCTTTTTTTGGTGGGACAACTTAAAAGAGTGTTATAACAGTTTTGCTTATTTGAAAATTTTATTAATTTTTGGATGCATAAAATTGAAATGGACTAATAATTCCACATACTTCTTCAAAGGAGAATTTGAATAGAATTGCCTTCTTTTTCTCTCTGTCTCTCTCTCTCTCTTTTTTTTTTTTTTGGTTGAACCTTGTTTTTGAATCATATTCAGACCATATATCCACATGAGGCTTTTGTGAGGAACAAGCTTTACAAGATTTAACATGTAAATTGGATAATTATTACTAGTATTTTGATTATTGTAACCTCTCAGCATTTTACTGTTTTTGTCAGCAAAATGAAGCTTTTTGCCTTTGGTGCTCATTAAAACAATAATGTATGCTAAGTTAACACTTTCATGACCTTTCCCTTTGTGAAATTTTATCTTAATTGGTGCTAGAGTCAACAACTTTTTTTTCTGTTTGTTTGAAAATGTTAGTATCAAGTGTTGAAAGCACAGTTATATAAGTATGCTGAAGAATGTGGTTTTTTTATTATTTTTACCATCTCAAACAGAACATTAGAATATCTGCTCTAAATTTTTACTTTATATCTAGTTTTCTCAAGGAAATCCCCATTATTTTTGACATTTTCTTATATTTGCATACAATTCTAAGGTTATTAGGGGTTTTTTTTGTTTTGATTTAGTAAAAAAGTTTAAAAGTTATAAATTCAAAATAGAGAAATGTTTTAAAATCATAAACAGTATGTTTTATACTATACTCAGCATTGCATTAATAGCAGAGAGAAAAAGCACTATCTCTATAGTTAGAGGATGTGGAATTAAATCCTGTTTCTCACACTTCCAAACTATGTGAGCTTGGGTAAAACATTACTTCACTGGATCTAAACTTCCTTAAATCCTCTTAAGAGCTTTTACTAGGTAATTTCTAACTAAGGTTCCTTTTAGCTCTATATCTGTGCCCTATGTCTGTCTAAAGAGTACCAATCTGAAGTAAAAAAAAAAAATTGCCAAAAAGTGAAAAATACAGTCTTTTAATCAAGGCTGGAGAATTGCAATTCAAGGCACATTGTTTCCCAATACTTTCCACAAAGGTGCCAAGGGCAAAGCAGGGGGGGGGGGCGCTTAAATAACAATGGGTGGAAGTCTCTGGGAGAAGAAGCCTATAAAATCTATTACTTAGCAATAGAGTCTAGGGAGTCTAAGTGGAAGAGGTGATATCAGATCTGAACTTCATTCTTAGATTCCAGGTGCACCAATGGGAAACCTGGTTTGGATTGGCTCCAATCATGGGGTCAGCTGGAATCAAAGTCAGGTAGCTTCTGCTGATTTCTGCATTCAACAAAAGGAAAGCTCCTATGTTAAATAAAATATTTTTATAAATATTTCCCCAATTAAGTTAGATATTTCCTATCATGTTATTTTTATTATCTTTAAAATATTTTGACATGTATTTATCCAAATAAGTTAAATATGCCCAGTCACATTATTTTCTCTATACTATTTTCTATTATAAATTCAAAAGACCAAATAACATACAGCTTATGAAAAAAAATCAGCTCAATTTTGTGGCAGAAATTCATATTGACATTATTAATCATATATCATTTAGGAGTGTCACAAATCACTCCTAGTATTCTCCTTCTCTCACTTTTCACTCAGTTGCTGTTTAGCTCCATAAAAGAAGGCATGCATGACAGAGCAACATTTTATGACTGCTTTTATTAATTCATCAGACATTTATCAAGCAACTATTAATGTAATGATCTGACCTACTTCCTGTATTTCTTTGCTATATTTGTTGGGGGGGGATAAAAGGGGAGATTTGTGGTTACATGATTTGCATAATCACAAAGCTTGTAAATGTTAAGAATCAGAGGTCCAATTTGAACTCTAGTCCTCCTCTGGTACTCCAGAGCCAGTGCTCTATCCATTGCATCATCTAATTGCTCCCTTTGTTATATTTTGAAAAATTAGTTGTACTGAATTTTCAAAGCCATGTCAAACTGACTTTCTCCCCTTTGCATTGGAACATTAGAGAACTATAATCAGTTTTCCTTTAATACACCTATCCTTATGACAATTATTCTTCCTTTGATTCATTTTCTTGTTGCTTCTCTTCTTTTGACTTCCTTAATGTTGGTGTTTATTAAAGAGCTAAATTGTATATTGTTCATTTCTCTTTCAAAATATATGATCGAAATAATGCCATTACCTTTCAAGATTCCAACTGTCACTTCTACATACAGAAACCTTATTTCTATATTCCTAGTTCTAATCTTTCTTCTGAGGTCTAGATGCACATTTTTGTCTGCCTATAGAAAGTACATTGCAAATTGTCTATAGAAAATGCTGTTTACATGAATTATCATTGAGTATCTTCACTTAAGCCCTGTCATGAGATTTAACAATGTGAAGTCCAGGAAAGCTAGGCAGTGTTGATGAGAGGGAAAGAATTAAAGACATTGGAGACAGCCAGTGAATACACTCAGGCAAGAAATTATTTCTCATATTTAAGAAACAGAAAGGAAGTCAGTATCACTTAACTAGAGAGTAGGAGAGGGAAGGGTGGAATAAGGTTATAAAATGATTATAAAGGTATGGGATGGACAGGTATGAAGGGCTTTAAAAGCCAAACAGAAGTATTCTTATCCCACATAGTTTCCACTGTGCCATATTGCTTAGTGTTCCTTTACCCTTCCCTTCTCTTCTTTCTTTTCCATCCTTCCCTTCTCTTATTCCAAACTGGATAATAAGCTGGGCTCTGAGGAAGGAGAGGAGAAAATGTGATTAATGATGATGATCATCATTATATAACCTTTATCAAACTTTGAAGAGAAACATCATGTGGCCCTGCACTGTCCTTTGTACAAAGGTAGCTCATCTCATTGTCACTTGCTTATAATAAAAGCCTATATGAAAAGTATTTGGCATGTTTCTGGCTTTCTGTCTGAGCTAAATTGTAAGATTGTAAATTGTAAGAGTCTGCAGGACAAGATTAAGGTGCAGTGGTGGAGCTTCTTAAGAGAATGAGCCAGAGGCCTCCCTGAATATGTATGGAGAGCTGGAAGTAGTCACTCACTCCCTGGAGGATTAAATACAGTGACAAATGGCATGCTTAAGAAAAAATATATAATAGGTTTGAACACTATAATGATGGCTTAGTCCTTGTAGCTTGAAGGAATGATTTTTAACAAGGTCATGATTTTCAAAGCTAATGTTCATTTTTGACTCAGTCATAAGTAAAAAAGTGGAACCTGGAGTGTACAGGTCAATATATTATGAGATCTAGTTCAGGTGTGTGTGCACCAAATCAATTAAGAACTTTAAAAATGGAAGTGGAAACCACTTTAAGCTTCAGGCACAGTGGATAAAATTAGGCTTACTCCCTTGTTAAAAGCAGTCATAACCATATAGTTCTTCAATGTCCTATCACCATCACACCTGAGAAATAAGAAATGGAATGTTGGCACTTCTAAATGGGATATTTAATACATAATGCATGAGTAGGCAGCTCAGTTGATCCCATGTATCCCTTAGAATATATGTCAGATTTAAGAACTTTGATCAGTTCACTAACCAGCCATGATTCCTGGGGATCAATGGGGAAGCATAATGCCCATTTCTTAATAGAGCGGTGATAGACACAGGGGGCACAGTGAGGCATATATATTTTTTGAATATGGACATTGCAGGAATTTTTTTTGCTTGGCCGTAAACATTTATTACAAAAATTTTATCATTTTTACCCCCATGACTGTGGGAAAGAAAATAGGAGGAAGACTTTTTTTTTATTCAATGAAAAACATTTTTAGAAAATAACATATACCAGTTTCCCCAGATTTAATGGATGATTCAAAACTCATAATAATAAAATTGAATCATAGTTGAAGTCAGAAGACCTTAAGAAAAATTTACAAAGTAGCTATGCCTAAATTTTAGCCAGATGCTCTAAGTCAGTATAATTACAACTAGATCCTCATAGATCCTTAGCAAAGATGGAGAAAGAGGTGACAAAGATTAGGTGACTTTTAGTACAAAAGGGAAATAGAGTGTACCTGTTCTTATCATAGGAAGCAGAGGCTTCCTTATTAATGATTATAGTAAGATAGGAATGGAATGTAAGAGAAAGGATTCAAGGACCAGCCTTAGAATTTGGGAGACCTGAATTCAAGTTCTACCCCTATCTATACTAACAATATATCAATATATTGATAAATTGTTTCACATCTGTATGGCATTGAGACATGCCATACAGTTATGTCTCAATTAGTGCAAATAATGAATCAATTCTCTGAAGTAGTCATGTATAATCAAACTTTATTATTCAAGTCCATAATTATATAAAATGTAGTCATTGGTTCTAGCATAATAAAAGTATATGTGAATTTGAATTATGCAATCACATCAGGGAAGTTTATTATTTTACACTTTGATATATTTCAGATGTTTGAGTTTACAAAGTAATTTTTGTTATAGGGAAATGACCCCACCAATGAAATTACTATACTCATTTCAAATCATTTGATCTAAAAACTTTTCTTATCTGTGTTACTTACACAAAGCCAATGATAGTTTCGATCTAAAACTGAGAAAGAAAATTACAGACCAATCTCCTTAATGAATATTGATGCTAAAATCTTAAATAAGATATTAGCAAA
This sequence comes from Sminthopsis crassicaudata, assembly GCF_048593235.1. Taxonomy (NCBI): domain Eukaryota; kingdom Metazoa; phylum Chordata; class Mammalia; order Dasyuromorphia; family Dasyuridae; genus Sminthopsis; species Sminthopsis crassicaudata. The sequence goes on along the minus strand of NC_133621.1, from coordinate 93,921,684 downwards.
AAGACTTCAGAAAATCATCTCCAAGATAATACACTATGATCAAGTAGGATTTATTCCAGGAATGCAGGGCTGGTTTAATATTAGGAAAACTATTAATATAATTGACCATATTAATAATCAAATTAATAAGAACCATATGATCATCTCAATAGATGCAGAAAAAGCATTTGACAAAATCCAACATCCATTCCTACTAAAAACTCTTGAGAGTATAGGAATAAATGGACTATTCCTTAGAATAATCAGGAGCATATATTTAAGACCTTCAGTAAGCATAATATGCAATAGAAATAAACTGCAACCTTTCCCAGTAAGATCAGGAGTGAAACAAGGTTGCCCACTATCACCATTACTATTCAATATAGTACTAGAAACGCTAGCCTCGGCAATAAGAGCCGAGAAAGAGATTCAAGGAATTAGAGTAGGAAATGAGGAAATTAAACTATCACTTTTTGCAGATGACATGATGGTATACTTAGAGAACCCCAAAGACTCTGCTAAAAAGCTACTAGAAATAATTCAAAATTTCAGCAAAGTGGCAGGATACAAAATAAATCCACATAAATCCTCGGCATTTTTATATATCACTAACAAAATGCAACAGAAAGAGATACGAAGAGAAATTCCATTCCAAACAAATGTTGAGAGTATAAAATATTTGGGAATCCATCTACCAAAGAAAAGTCAGGAATTATATGAGAAAAATTACAAAACACTTGCCACAAAAATAAAATCAGATTTAAATAATTGGAAAGACATTCAGTGCTCTTGGATAGGCCGAGCGAATATAATAAAGATGACAATACTCCCCAAACTAATCTATTTATTTAGTGCTATACCAATCAGACTCCCAAGAAACTATTTTAATGACCTAGAAAAAATAACAACAAAATTCATATGGAAGAATAAAAGGTCGAGAATTGCAAGGGAACTAATGAAAAAAAACTCAGAGGAAGGTGGTCTAAGTGTACCTGATCTAAAGCTATATTATATAGCAGCAGTCACCAAAACCATTTGGTATTGGCTAAGAAATAGACTGGTAGATCAGTGGAACAGATTAGATACAAAGGACAAAAAAGGGTACATCTATAGCAATCTAATCTTTGACAAACCCAAAGATTCCAACATTAGGGATAAAAATTCATTATTCGGAAAAAACTGTTGGGAAAACTGGAAATTAGTATGGCAGAAATTAGATATGGATCCACACTTAACACCATATACCAAGATAAGATCAAAATGGATCCATGATTTAGGCATAAAGAGGGAGATAATAAATAGATTAGAGGAACAGAGGATAATCTACCTCTCAGACTTGTGGAGGAGGAAGGAATTTATGACCAGAGGAGAACTAGAGATCATTATTGATCACAAAATAGAAGATTTTGATTACATCAAACTAAAAAGTTTCTGTACAAATAATACTAATGCAAACAAGATTAGAAGGGAAGTAACAAATTGGGAAAATATTTTTAAAAACAAAGGTTCTGACAAAGGTCTCATTTCCAAAATATATAGAGAACTGACCATAATTTATAAGAAACCGAACCATTCTCCAATTGATAAATGGTCAAAGGATATGAACAGACAGTTCTCAGAGGGAGAAATTGAAACTATATCCACTCACATGAAAGAGTGTTCCAAATCACTACTGATCAGAGAAATGCAAATTAAGACCACTCTGAGATACCACTACACACCTGTCAGATTGGCTAAGATGACAGGAACAAATAATGATAAATGTTGGAGGGGATGTGGGGAAATTGGGACACTAATACATTGCTGGTGGAGTTGTGAAAGAATCCAGCCATTCTGGAGAGCAATCTGGAATTATGCCCAAAAAGTTATCAAACTGTGCATACCCTTTGACCCAGCAGCGCTACTACTGGGATTATATCCCAAAGAAATACTAAAGAGCGGAAAGAGTCATATATGTGCCAAAATGTTTGTGGCAGCTCTTTTTGTTGTGGCTAGAAACTGGAAGATGAATAGATGTCCATCAGTTGGAGAATGGTTGGGTAAATTGTGGTATATGAAGGTTATGGAATATTATTGCTCTGTAAGAAATGACCAGCAGGAGGAATACAGAGAGGCCTGGAGAGACTTAAATCAACTGATGCTGAGTGAAATGAGCAGAACCAGAAGATCACTGTACACTTCAACAACAATACTGTATGAGGATGTATTCTGATGGAAGTGGAAATCTTCAACATAAAGAAGATCCAACTCACTTCCAGTTGATCAATGATGGACAGAGGTAGCTACACCCAGAGAAGAAACACTGGGAAGTGAATGTAAATTGTTAGCACTAATATCTGTCTGCCCAGGTTGCATGTACCTTCTGATTCTAATGTTTATTGTGCAACAAGAAAATGGTATTCACACACATGTATTGTACCTAGACTATATTGTAACACATGTAAAATGTATGGGATTTCCTGTCATGGGGGGAGGGAGGGGGGGTAATTTGGAAAAATGAATACAAAAATAAAAAAAAAAAAGACTTAGTACAAATCCCTTACTAATTTTTGGATAAATTTTTTGAGAATAGACACCATGAATTTTTTTTTTGAACAAAGAGATATTAACTATGAAAATACAACAAGAACAGAAAGCGCAAATGTTTATTTTTCTTGAAATCTTCATTACTTATGAATACAATAGTCTCTCCCTTCACTACTCTTCTATTGAGTTATAATCAATTTTAGTATTTGAAAACTTTATATTCTATATATAAAGAAGAATAATACCTTCTTAACAACTTCTTAGATTGTGCAGTAGCTTCACTCATAAGGCTCTAAGTAGCTGCCTCTAAGGAGATATAAGTCTCAAAGGATTCTTAGAGATGTATGTCTTCTGATCAAGAAGAAAACACTCTTATCTTGCCTTGGGAGTTTGAAAATGCCCTCTGAGGATGGATGAAAGGAGAGTTGGAGAGAGAACTGGGATGGCAAAAGCAGAAGAGTGGCTCTTCCTTGGAGACTAAGAAGCCTCTTAGTAACTGGGGCATTTTCCTTTTTCCACAAGGCTTTTTCTTTTAAAAGCACCTTAAAAAGCAAATTGAATTCCTAAAATACTTAAAGTCCCTAGGTAGTCTATTGATTGCCCTGCCAGGATGTTGATCTCCCAGCCAATTGAATTTATCCAAATCAAATATCCATGAGATTCACCAACTTTTTGTCAATTTTACTTTGGAATGGAACTTCCGGCCAAGATGGTGGTGTGGAGGCAGACAGCTGCTTGAGCTCCTCGTTTTCTCTCAGAACTTACTTCATGACAAGCCTCTGACTTAATGCTTGACCCAGAAAGAAATCCACAAAGTATCACCAAGAGAAGACATCCTTGAAAGTCGCCAGAAAAGGTCTGTGTTTGTTCGGGGGAGGGTCAATCAGACTGGGCGCAGACTGAGGGCAGACAGCCAGAGCAAGACAGGCAGCTCACACAGCTCAGACCGGAGGGGGAGGGGTGTGATCTCTGCCGTTTCTGCGAAAGGGCTTTTGCCCCAGTGTGGATGCTCCGTCTTGGCAGCAAGCCAGGAGCAGCAGAGAGGGTGTAAACACCGGAGGTGAAGATTAAAACCCCAGAAAGCCAGCGTCTCTCAGAGCCCGGCCACCCCCAACCCCCACCTGGACTGACTCGGTGCGTTCTCGGAGCCCCAGAGCGCAGACTCAGTACAGTCATTGCTGTTCTGTTAGTGGCTCTCTGCTGCCGTACCCCCAGTCTGTAGAGGAAGCCCATTAATAACATCCAGCCCTATCCCCCGCAAAACAGACCAATTGTTTCTCTTGTCAGTTTGTTTTCTTGGATTCCTACTCTGACAAAATGAACAAAAAATTCAAAAGGGCTCTAACCATTGACAGTTTCTGTGTGGAGAGGGAGCAGACTTCAAATGCTGAGGAGACTAGGAACAGACTGTCCCCAGATGTATCCCCTGGGAGGGATATAAGCTGCTCCTCAATACAAAAGAACCTCATAGAGGAAATCAAAAAGGCTCTCACAAGAGAGCTGGAAGAGAAATGGGAAAAGGAAAGGGAAGCTTGGCAAGAGAGCCTGGAGAAGTCATCCCATGCATTCAAAGACAGAATGGATAAAGAAATCAAATCATTGAGAAACAAGATTAGTGAGCTGGAAAAGGTAAACAACTCCAAGGAAAACAGGATTAGTGAGCTGGAAAAGGTAAACAACTCCAAGGAAAACAGGATTAGAGAGCTAGAAAAAGAAATCAGCTCTCTAAAAAATAAAATGGATAAAATGGAAAAAAATTCCATAGAAGATAAAAACTCAATTGGACAATTACAAAGAGATATAAAAAAAATGAGTGAAGAAAATACATCATTGAAAATTAGACTGGAACAAGTAGAAATGAATGACTCAAGGAGAAACCAAGAGGGAGTCAAGCAAAACCAGAGAAATGAAACAATTGAAAAGACTGTCAAGTACCTTACCAGAAAGACAACAGACCTGGAAAACAGATCCAGGAGAGACAATTTGAGAATAATCGGACTCCCTGAAAAATGGGAGGAAAAAAAGAGCTTGGACACCATTTTCGAGGAAATTATCAAAGAGAACTGCCCAGACGTTTTGGAAACAGAGGGTAAAATAGACATTGAGAAAATTCATCGATCACCTACTGAAAGGGACCCTAAAATCAAAATGCCAAGAAATATAGTGGCCAAGTTCAAGAACCATCAGACAAAGGAAAAGATATTGGAAGCTGCTAGAAAAAAACAATTCAGATATGGAGGATCCACAATAAGGATAACACAGGATCTAGCAGCATCCACATTAAAAGAACGCAGGGCCTGGAACGTGATATTCCAAAAGGCTAAGGAACTTGGTATGCAGCCAAGAATAACTTACCCAGCAAGAATGAGCATCGTTTTCCAGGGAAGAAGATGGACATTTAACGAAATAAATGAATTCCATCTATTTTTGATGAAAAAACCAGACCTACATAAGAGGTTTGATCTTCAAATACAGAACTCAAGAGACTTCTAAAAAAGGTAAAAAGAAAACTTGAGAACTATACTTCTGTCAAAAAAATATGTAAAGAACATATGTACAATTTGTCTTAGAAACTAGAGGTGGAAAGGAGATTATATCATAAAAAAGTATAAAGTGGTGGTACTACATCTCATGAAGAGGCAAAGGTAACCTATTATATCTGAGAGAAAGAAAGGAGGGAGATGAACATAGCGTGTATCAATAGACATATTCGATTTATGGTGAAACTTCTTCCACTTCATTGAAAAGTGAAAGGGAAGGAGTAAGCTAAGGGGAAGGGAATACAGTAATTTCGAGGAAAAGGGGTAAAATAAGGGGAGGATCTTTAAGGTGGGGGAGGGATCCTAAAAAGGGAGGGCTGTGAAAAGCAAGTGGTGTTTACCAGTTTAATACTGGATAGGAGGGTAAAAGGGAAGGAAAGGGGAAAAGCATAATCAGGGGTTAATAGGATGGCAAGCAATATAGAATTAGTCCTTCTAACCATAAATGTGAATGGGGCAAACTGCCTCATAAAGAGGAAGCAGTTAGCAGACTGGATTAAAAGTCAGAATCCCACTATATGTTGTTTACAGGAAACACACCTGAAACAGGATGAGACATTCAAACTAAAAGTAAAAGGGTGGAGCAGAATCTATTATGCTTCAGGCAAAACCAAAAAAGCAGGAGTAGCCATCCTCATCTCAGATCAAGCAAAAACAAAAATTGATCTAATTAAAAGAGATAAGGAAGGGCATTATATCCTGCTAAAGGGAAGCATCAATAGTGAAGCAGTATCAATATTAAACATGTATGCACCAAGTGGTGCAGCATCTAAATTCTTAAAAGAGAAATTAAAAGAGCTGCAAGAGGAAATAGATAGCAAAACTATAATAGCGGGAGATCTCAACCTTGCACTATCAGAATTAGATAAATCAAACCACAAAATAAATAAGAAAGAAGTCAAAGAGGTAAATAGAATACTAGAAAAGTTTGATATGATAGATCTTTGGCGAAAGCTAAATGGAGACAGAAAGGAATATACTTTCTTCTCAGCAGTTCATGGAACCTATACAAAAATTGATCATATACTAGGGCATAAAAACCTCAAAATCAAATGCAGTAAGGCAGAAATAGTAAATGCATTATTTTCAGACCATAATGCAATCAAAATAACATTTAATAAAAAGCCAGGGGAAAATAGACCAAAAAATAATTGGAAACTAAATAATCTTATACTAAAGAATGATTGGGTAAAACAGCAAATCATAGACATAATTAATAACTTCACCCAAGAAAATGACAATAATGAGACATCATACCAAAATGTGTGGGATACAGCCAAAGCAGTAATTAGGGGAAGTTTTATATCTCTACAGGCCTACCTGCATAAAATAGAGAAAGAGAGGACCAACGAATTGGGTTTACAACTAAAATTGCTAGAAAAGGAACAAATTAAAAACCCCCAGACAAACACAAAACTTGAAATTCAAAAAATAAAAGGTGAGATTAATAAAATTGAAAGTAAAAAAACTATTGAATTAATTAATAAAACTAAGAGTTGGTTTTATGAAAAAACCAACAAAATAGACAAACCCTTAGTAAACCTGATTAAAAAAAGGAAAGAGAAAAAGCAAATTGATAGTCTTGAAAATGAAAAGGGTGAACTCACCACTAATGAAGAGGAAATTAGAACAATAGTTAGGAGCTACTTTGCTCAACTTTATGCCGATAAATTCGATAACTTAAATGAAATGGAAGAATACCTTCAAAAATATAGCTTGCCCAGATTAACAGAGGAAGAAGTAAGTAGTCTAAATAGTCCCATCTCAGAAAAAGAAATAGACCAAGCTATTAACCAACTTCCTAAGAAAAAGTCCCCAGGACCAGATGGATTTACAGGTGAATTCTACCAAACATTTAAAGAACAACTAACTCCAATGCTATGTAAATTATTTGAAAAAATAGGGATTGAAGGAGTCCTACCAAATTCCTTTTATGACACAGACATGGTACTGATACCTAAACCAGGTAGATCGAAAACTGAGAAAGAAAACTATAGACCAATTTCCTTAATGAATATTGATGCTAAAATCTTAAATAAGATATTAGCAAAAAGACTTCAGAAAATCATCCCCAGGATAATACACTATGACCAAGTGGGATTTATACCAGGAATGCAGGGCTGGTTTAATATTAGGAAAACTATTAGTATAATTGACCATATTAATAATCAAATTAATAAAAACCATATGATCATCTCAATAGATGCAGAAAAGGCATTTGATAAAATCCAACATCCATTCCTACTAAAAACGCTTGAGAGTATAGGAATAAATGGACTATTCCTTAAAATAATAAGGAGCATATATTTAAAACCTTCAGTAAACATCATATGTAATGGTGATAAACTAGAACCTTTCCCTGTAAGATCAGGAGTAAAACAAGGTTGCCCACTATCACCATTACTATTCAATATAGTACTAGAAACTCTAGCCTTGGCAATAAGAGCCGAGAAAGAGATCCAAGGAATTAGAGTAGGAAATGAAGAAATCAAATTGTCACTTTTCGCAGATGACATGATGGTATACTTAGAGAACCCCAAAGACTCTGCTAAAAAGCTATTAGAAATAATTCAGAATTTTAGCAAAGTCGCAGGATACAAAATAAATCCACATAAATCCTCAGGATTTTTATACATTACCAACACAATCCAACAGCAAGAGATACAAAGAGAAATTCCATTCAAAATAACAGTCGATAGTATCAAATATTTGGGAATATATCTACCAAAGGAGAGTCAGGAATTATATGAGCAAAATTACAAAACACTTGCCACAAAAATAGTCAGATTTAAATAATTGGAAAGACATTCAGTGTTCTTGGATAGGCCGAGCGAATATAATAAAGATGACAATACTCCCCAAACTAATCTATTTATTTAGTGCTATACCAATCAAACTCCCAAGAAACTATTTTAATGACCTAGAAAAAATAACAACAAAATTCATATGGAAGAATAAAAGGTCGAGAATTGCAAGGGAACTAATGAAAAAAAAGTCAGAGGAAGGTGGTCTAAGTGTACCTGATTTAAAGCTATATTATAAAGCAACAGTCACCAAAACCATTTGGTATTGGCTAAGAAATAGACTAGTTGATCAGTGGCATAGGTTAGGTTCACAGGGCAAGATAGTGAATAAAAATAGCAATCTAATCTTTGATAAACCCAAAGATCCCAAATTTTGGGATAAGAATTCATTATTTGACAAAAACTGCTGGGAAAACTGGAAATTAGTATGGCAGAAACTAGGCATGGACCCACATTTAACACCACATACTAAGATTAGATCAAAATGGGTCCAAGATTTAGGCATAAAGAACGAAATCATAAATAAATTGGAGGAACATGGGATGGTTTACCTCTCAGACTTGTGGAGGAGGAAGGAGTTTGTGTCCAAGGGAGAACTAGAGACCATTATAGATCACAAAATAGAACATTTTGATTACACCAAATTAAAAAGTTTCTGCACAAACAAAACTAATGCAAACAAGATTAGAAGGGAAGTAACAAATTGGGAAAACATTTTTACAGTTAAAGGTTCTGATAAAGGCCTCATCTCCAAAATATACAGAGAATTGACTTTAATTTATAAGAAATGAAGCCATTCTCCAATTGATAAATGGTCAAAGGATATGAACAGACAATTTTCAGATGATGAAATTAAAACTATTTCCACTCATATGAAAGAGTGTTCCAAATCACTATTGATCAGAGAAATGCAAATTAAGACAACTCTGAGGTATCATTACACACCTGTCAGATTGGCTAAGATGACAGGAACAAATAACGATGAATGTTGGAGGGGCTGTGGGAAAACTGGGACACTGATGCATTGTTGGTGGAGTTGTGAAAGAATCCAGCCATTCTGGAGAGCAATCTGGAATTATGCCCAAAAAGTTATCAAAATGTGCATACCCTTTGACCCAGCAGTGCTACTACTGGGCTTATATCCCAAGGAAATACTAAAGAAGGGAAAGGGACCTGTATGTGCCAAAATGTTTGTGGCAGCCCTTTTCATAGTGGCTAGAAGCTGGAAGATGAATGGATGTCCATCAATTGGAGAATGGTTGGGTAAACTATGGTATATGAATGTTATGGAATATTATTGTTCTATAAGAAATGACCAACAGGAGAAATACAGAGAGGCTTGGAGAGACTTACATCAACTGATGCTGAGTGAAACGAGCAGAACCAGAAGATCATTATACACTTCAACAATGATACTGTATGAGGATGTATGCTGATGGAAGTGGATTTCTTCAACATAGAGAAGAACTAATCCAATTCCAATTGATTAATGATGGACAGAACCAGCTACATCCAGAAAAGGAACACTGGGAAATGAATGTAAACTGTTATTTTTACCTTCTGAATCCAATTCTTCCTGTGCAACAAAAAATTCGGTTCTACACACATATATTGTATCTAAATTATACTGTAATATATTTAACATATATAAGACTGCTTGCCATCTGGGGGAGGGGGTTGGGGGAGGAAGGGAAAAAATCTGAATAGAAGTAAGTGCAAGGGATAATGTTGTAAAAAATTACCCATGCATATGTACTGTCAAAAAATGTTATAATTATAAAATAAAATTAAAAATTAAAAAAAAAAATTTACTTTGGAATGCACAAATTGTCAGCCACTAAAATTATTTTGGGGAATTATTGTTTTACAAAAATAGTATGTCAAATATTTAAATATCAAAGTGAGTGCTAGTAATTAGTCTAGTCACCCATTGCTTCAAGCAACAAAACAAAGATTTCTCTTTCTTCTAAAAAAATTCTCCCAGAATACAAAATCTAGTCATTCTCTAGTGATTCTCTTAATAAACCAAGCTGGGAGTCAGAGAAAAGAAAAGGCTTTGGTTGTTATAGAGAGTCTGTAAATCTCCTAGAAAGGGTCTTCTGCCTGCCAGCCCCACCCCTGCACTCTCTCTTCATCTATCTCTATTCTATAGGGAGTTTTTTAAAACTCTCAATGTAGCAGAAGGCCAGCCCTCCAGAAATGATTTGATGATAAGTGACATCAGATCTCACTTGAGAGAAATACAACTCCCTGGATCCTTTAGCAACTTACATACCTCCTAAGAGGCAATCCAGCCTTGCCAGAAGAGCTTTTATAACTGCAAGAGAATAGGGACCATTTGTTGAGCTTTTGATTGCTCCACGGCGCCTAACTCAGTGCTGCTGTTTGTATTACTACTTAGGATAGTTAAGAATCGTTCCACAGGGGCTACTCAGAGATCTCTAGCAATGTTCTAGAAAAAGTAACTCAGAACTCCTTTCTTGTTTCTTCTTTTCCTGACAAATACATTTGCTATGTGACTGTTGGGGAGGGGGGGACATGCCTCAAAATTATCCTTAAGAAATCTGCCCCAGAGGAGAGTGAACAATATTAAGTGGGAGAAATATAGTGAAAGTAAGATTACTTGAAGAAGGCTGACAACTGTGGTAAAAAAGGATAAAAGGAAAGTAATAAGAAAGTGTAACTAATGGTTTGTGTTCTTGTTGTTCTAAGAATCTCTTTCAGCAACAACAATTATTGTGACAGCAGGTTAATTTAATTTGCTACCCATGATGTTCTGCAATTATTTACTACTTTAGGAATTATTAAAGAATTAACTCTTTGGACCAGTCACTAGGCTAATGGAACAAATACTGGTCAATGAGAGCAGTGAGCTAAGACAAGTATTTGAGTCCTCTCTCTTTTTATGAGTGCATAACTCTCCAAGCTTCAGTTTCCCCTTGTTAAGAAATGGTAGTAGCAATGACATTCTTACTACTTGCATCAATGGGTTGAGAGAAAATACAGATTAGACTAGAAAGTTTGCACTTGTGTGAATTCATTAAAAAAAAAGGCAGCCCAATAAAATGGAGAAAACTTTCATCTTAGAGTCTAGAGATTTGAGTATCAGTGATAGCTCTGATACTTAACCATCTGTGTAACCCTTTACTTAACTCCTCTTATCTTTAGGCTTTCTCTGTAGGCTTATGGATAAAACATACTAATAAAATGTATCTCCATGTTGTTGTGAGAAAAGAGTTCTATAAATTTTAAAGGGAGACATGTGAATGTAAACTCTCATAATGGTAACTTTATTACTTTCCTCACACTATTACTGAAATTAGATTTTGTTGTTGTTGCCTCTCACTTAACTTCTCTGAACCTCAGTTTCCTCATCTGTAAAATGGAAAAGCAATTAAATGCCCCCTAAAGTCCCTTCTCATTCTAACATTCTGTGATTCTATAAGTCTTAGATGCTTTCATTTTAATATCATAGCTGGAAGACCACGCTTTAAAGATTTAATCCATAGTCACCTTCCAGTGCTACCAATGTTATGTAACAGTGCTGGGGAAATAAGAATTACCTATCTATCTTTGAAATTTTGTATGGAAAAATCTTTATTTCCCACTACCTTGAGGGGAAAATAGAGTAGAAAATACAAATGAATCTTTAATCAAAAGACCTTATGTCAGGTTCATTTCTGTTTCTCCCTGGCTAGATACAAGTTCTCCACGTATTTTTATCACTGGAAAACTTTAGTAGGCAAACCAGCAATTGCTTTTATCTCCTACTCAAATTAACATGTATGTGCACATACACATATATGCATATGTGTGGACATACATAAATATGTCTATTTAATAGTCCATGTGTTCTTTTTGCTATTTATGGGTGCATGATAAACAGGCAATAGAAAATGACATCAATTTATTCCTCTTATTTGGAAAACAATAATTTTAATATTTCTCTCACATTTTATTGATTCTATGGAAAATCAAATTTGAGAAATGTATCCAATCGCACATTGTTATATGGCATAAAAAATTCTTTCTTACCTTCCTCATCTCTAAACAAATCGACTTTTTCTACCATCTTGGGAAATTAGGGAACAAGTCTTTTCCTTGAGCCCAGGATGAGCAACATATTAAACATTCCTAGCCTGTGGCAGAATGGATAGAAACCTGGCTTACCTCAGTCATTTCCTTGCTATGTTACCAAAGGCAAAACATAGAAAATTCAGTGGTCTACACAACTTCCTAAGAATAAATGGCAGAGAAGTTGCCAACTTCTATTTGTGGAGGGAATTTGCTCCTTGGGAATTTCACAAGTCAATGAAAAACATATCCACTCATTATAACAATCTAGTCACTATTTATCTCTTTTCTTTGTTTTGTGAATTGTAGCTGAGAGCCAGGCAATAAGGGAATTTGAATTTTAATGGAATGGATAGAAAATGAAAGAGAAATTGTAAGAACAAGTCTCCTCTTGAGAAAGACAGCTTTTAAGTTCATCTCTGCAGGGCCTTTGAGTTTAACTAAGGACACTGGATACTTGAGGGAGATAAGGAGAGAAGTAAAAGACCTTCTTTTCCACAGTTTTGCTTAAGGTCAACTCACTTACATGTAAATAATCAAACTATCCAAGACATTTCTTATATAAGTGAGAGGTTTAACCTTGGTCTGATTTTAAGTTAGGATGAGTTATATAGGCTGCGGTTTTTATTACTGGGATAAATTGATAGTACTTCTCTAGATTGTAATTGTTTCTCTGGAAAATGAAGGAGTTAGACTAATTAACCTCTAAGGTTCCTCCCACATGTAGATCCTATATTTCCACATGTGATGATGTGATGATTCCAAGAATTCAGCTTATTCCTAACTATTTCTCAGAGCAGAAGAACGACTGGTAGATGAAAATCACTAAGCTGTGAGAAAAAGTAGATTTTGACTCAATAAAATGATGCCATTTCTTCTCCACTCTCCAATTACTTAACTTGGAAGGATGGGCTCCAGCTTCAGAGACCCATATAAATACATGGTGGCATTTAGTCTGTTTTCTGTCTTTGTGGCCTCTGTCATTGCTGCTTTATGAGATTGTACCTTTAATCCTTCATTGCCAACAAGGATCCAGTTGGTGGGAGCTGTTCCTGCTGGGGAAAGGGAATACAGAGTGACCATGACCCTGACACATCTCTTGTAGAATGTAAGTTACTTGAAGGCAGGGATTGTTCCATTTTCTATTTTGTTGATGTATTCTTAACATAGTATTTTGCACATGGAAGACCTTTAATTATCCTTTTAATTTAATTACATCCCAACAATTAGGTCTTTCTAAATAAATAACCTGTATCTTGTGAATCGCTTCACTTTCTTTCTTGATGAGAGTCTTCCCAGTTCTGAAATTCTAGATCTCTTTAATCACATAAACTCTAAATAAGGTTTGTTTGTTTGTTTTTCCCTTTACGAATAAGATACATGTATTCATAGATTCTTTGGTCTTTCATGCTTCATTCTTAGTTTTCATCTGCTTTGCAGGTATTAGTAACTTTCACCTAAATAAGTAAGTTGCAATGTCCTTTCTTGGATTTGACCAAGGTGGTGATTTATATTCAATAACTTGAACTTTCTCTACTTTGACCCCTTTTCACCTGAGGAATTTTTACATGACTCCAGGTATATAGGGATATAAACATTTTTGTCAATCATAATTTTGTGACCCCCACATTCAGTTACATGACTTTACAACAGTTTACAGTTACATTACTTAACCTATTGTTTAAGAAGCTTTGAAATAATGGAACAAAATGAAATGCTAGTAGGTCATTTAATAGTGAACAATCAGGCACTAAGCATATATTACGTACTTATGTTCCAGGGGCTGTACTAAGTGCTATGGATAATTTGACTCAAGGATTTTAGAAATTAATTGGGAATAGACAATATGAAAATAAGTTATATAGAGGATAAATTGGAAATGATCAAAAAGCAGATGGGCAAACAGAAGATGTTCTACTAGAAACAAACAAACAAACAAAAAAAAAAAACATTGTAAATACTCTAAGGAGATTTAAGTTAACAAATATGTTTCCTGAATTATCTATCCATCATGATCCACTAATGAAGCATCAAAGAGAATGCCTGCAATCCCTCTTAGCTGGTTTGTATGCAGATACCAAGTCAACAATTTAAAATTTTCATCTTCTAAAACAAGCAAATCATGAAGATCGTCTTGATAGAACTCAAAGAACAAAATTAACTTGAATGAGGGAGGACGTAGAATATTCCTCCACCTGAGAACAGGAATAGAGATTGGATAGTATGGATAAAAGCTAGAAAAAAAGGAATAAGACAGTGCATGGTTAAATATAGTCAAGAATGTGAAGTTAAGAAGGCAAAACCAGAGCAGTGATGATGGAATGATAGAACAGAGAAAGGTGGCATAAAGAAAAATCAGGGTGAGAATCCAATATTGGCTTGATGGGTGTTCAATAGAACTAGAGCTCAAAATAGATACTTTCTGTGGTTCCTTTAATTTCTGAGGTATTGAATGAAATTTAGTACTGATAATCTTCAGTTATGAATCAATAATTCAGAAAACATCAAAATATTTTTATTTCTGATTTACCGTATAATATATAATACATGTTTTTCTACCATATCTTACTAATCATATTTGATCATAGACAAATCATTAAAAAATTATATTCCATTTCCTCTATCCTACACCAAGTAATGAATAATTAGGTAAAGGCAACCCAAGATGTCTGTCCAACCCTTAGATAAGGAGGCAGAGAAGGAAGCTGGTATCTATCAGAATCGCCATAAAATGATACTATCTTTAAGGAGAGAACATAGCATGATAAATATAGCCATTTTCTTTGCAGTGCATTTGTTCTAATTTACTTTGAGCTGACTTTTTCCTAGAAACTGGATTTTGTTTTTCTGTGGCCTCTGAGTTGATAAGAAAGAATATTCAGAATTCCTTTTGTTGTTTAATTGCTAATATGACTTAGTGCCTCTCCTTAACTCTGGAGACTTCTATCGCCCAGGCTTTGTTAATTGTCCTTCAGTATTAGATTGTGACAATCCACATCATTCTAAGGAGAATCTAGATGGCATAGAAGCAAGTTTGGTAGCAAACTGAAATTATGTAGGGTTGAATTTGACACAAAGAGAGCATTCAGACTATTGAACATCTCTTATATACCCATTGTCCTTCCAAAGTTGTGAAGAGGTGCAATTAGTTTGTGTCTATAATGTACTTTAAGATACTAGAAATGAGAACTCTCATGTCATTCAGGATTGTTGTTCTCATTGCATGTACTTCTGTTTACTTCAGACTATACTCCTTACCTCCTCCTTGTCCACTTTTCTTCCTTTGTTGTTGTTTTTGTTGCTTTAATTTCTTCAGAAAAGGGAGGGTGTGAAATAGAAATCAAGCATATTGGTATATGGAACCTGAAATGGATGACCTTAGAAATTCAGCATGTGTCTATTTCCATATTTAAAAATACATAGGCCAGCACTAAGAAATGTTATCTCATTTTACCTATGCATCTTTTCATCACCCTTTCCATTCCTGCCTTTAATATTTATTTAGCATGAATCCCAAATTTAAGAAATGGGACAGAGAGATTGTGTATTCCACTGCCAGTATTTTACAGATGACTAGAGGAGTTCTGGAAGAGCAAGATGATTGCCCCAAGCAACAACTGTCTTTCTTTTATGCTGTCTCAGACACTCAGTGTCTCATAATACAAACTTTTCATGAAACTCTTTCCTGATCAAAACTTATCCTCCTTGGTCTTATTCCCTCAGGCCCTTCTAAGTGAGTACCTCATTTAACTGATAGACCAATTAAAGTTAAAGCATTGAGTTTCCTAATGACTGAAATAGTATTTTCAGAAGAAAAGAAATCATACTTAAACAGATTGCTTCAATCTAAAGGAATAGGTAATGCCCAAATCTGTAGTACTCTGAGTATCTGAGTACCTAGGGAAGATATTTCAATAATTCAACAATTCAGGTACAGAACCTGTATGAAAAGACAAATATGTTTAAGCATATACTGTTTGTAAAGTAACATGTAAGGCCATAAATACAATAAGTTTAGATAAAATATGTTTCTGTCTTTATGGAGTTTATAGACTATTACAAGGATATAACACAGTCAATTATAATAGAGAATAGTACATGAAAAATCCAAAAGACAGATTAAAAACTGGGATGCATATTGGTGAAGATTTTATAGGATATGGCATATAGTTCAATTTTTTAAAATTCATTTTTAAGAAGGAGAAGGAGTTGAGAAAAGGGTGAGGAAAACATTCTAAAGGTAAAAAGTAGAAGTAAATGTATATGAGCTCAAAAGTCCAGGGTCTCTAAAGATGGAAATATTTGGGATAAGAACGCACTTTAGTGCTCTTCAAATCATATCATTTAACTGGCTGACTGTAGAGTCTGATAAGGCCAGGCCCAAGAATGAAAATAATATCTACCAATATAATGCATGTTTGATTCCACTTCTAAAGTAATCATCTTACTCATAATTTTTCATCATTAGTCCAAATTGACTCCCAGATTAATAAACATTGTTATTATCTTCTTCTAATCTCAACTCTTAACTGTTACTTAGATTTTTAATTATATAGTTTATCATAATAAACAAGCACATACTATAGATATTTTTTTCCAAAACCTGAGGCTCAGGAATAGTTTCTTTTCAATCTTTATTTTCAAATTCTTTTTGAAATTTGAAAAATAATATTATGAATAATAAATCTAATAATATAACATTAGCTGGAATCTCCAAAGGAATAACATTGGTTCACAATGGTAAAAGCAAAATAAGCAGAATTTTGGTTGTATTCAAGAGAAATAAACTCTTTGGAATCTAAGAGGTGGTGTGGTATAGACAGATTTGTTATACTGTGTCCCAAAGTCTTAGTGTCCCTTTAAGATTCATTAGGATCATCAGTATTTTTTATATTTTTATATTTTCTTTTTTCCAATAACATGTAAAGCAACTTTAATTTGTTTTTATAGTTTTAGTTTCAAATTCTCTCCTATCCTTCCTACCCTTTTTTTCTCATTGAGAAAACAATTTCATTTAGATCATATATGTGCAGCCATACAAAACATATTTCAATATTAAATTGTGAAAAAACATGGACAAAAAAAAAAACACAAGAAAAATAAAGATTTAAAAAAAAAACATGTTTTGATCTGCATTCAGACTCCAACAGTTCTTACTCTAGAGAGGGATTGTATTTTTTTCCTTATTGGCCCTTTAAAACTGTCTTGGATCTTTGTATTACAGAGAATTTGCTAAGTCATTCACAAGTGACTATTATACAGTATTGACATATATATATCATTTTCCTGGTTCAGATCATTTAACTTTGCATCAGTTCATGCAATTCTTTACGGGTTTTTCTGAAGCCATCATAATCATCATTTCTTATGAAATAGCAGTAGTCCATCACTATCACATATCACAATTTATTCATCCAATTCTTAATTGATGAACATCCCCAATTTTGAATTTTTTTATCACTACAAATAGAGCTACTATAAATACTTTTTGGACATATGAATTCATTTCCTTTTTCTCTGATCTCTTTGGATAAATACCTCTTAGTGATTTTTTTCATCAAATTTTGATCAACATACAGTTTTGTGCCTTTTATGTGTATAGTTTTAAATGACTCTCCAGAATAATTGGATCAGTTCACAACTCAGCAATGCATTAGTTTCCCAATTTTCCTACATCCCTTCCAGTATTTGTACTTTTCCTTTTCTATAATATTAGCCAATCTGATAGGCATGAGTTGTCACCTCAGAGTCATTTTAATTTTATTTCTCTACTTAATAGTAACTTAGAGTATTTTTCATATGCTTAGAGATAACTTTGTTGTTGTTTTTTTCATCTTAAAATTGTTCATATCCTTTGTTCCTTTATCAGTTAGGGAATTACTTGTGTTATAAATTTGTGTCTGTTCTTTACATATTTGAGAGATGAAGCTTTTATCAGAGAAATTTGTAAAAATAAGTTCTTCTAATTTTCTATTTTCTGTCTCTTCTTGGTTTTATTGCTTTTGTTTGTGCAAGATCTTTTAATTTATTGTAATCAAAATTATTCATTTTATATGAAATAATGTCCTTTATTTTTTGTTTGCCAATGAATTCTTCTCTTAGCCATAACTCTGATAGGTAAACTATTCTACACTCCCCTAATTTACTTATGGTATCACCCTTAATGCCTAAATCATGGAACCATTTTGATTTTATCTATTTAAAATATTATGCATAATTTCTGATAGAAAGGTGAATTTATCTTTGTGAAACCAAAACAACTGTATAAACAAATGAACAAACAAATAAATAAATGTTAATGTGGTATAATAGGAAGAACACAGAAACTATATACAAACCCATAAAGCTGGAAAGGATCTGAGAGAATATCTGGTCCATTAACGCATGTACAGATAAGAAAATTAAGACCCTGAAAATCATAGTAAGTTGAAAAGATTTGGATTTAGAGTCAAAAGAGCAACATTCTGGTTTTCCAGGCTTTCAGCTTTTAAAATCATTCAAGGAACTATTCATTTTTCCAGCCTTTCAGTAGTTGATTTAAGTGAGAGGACATAAAATCAATTTCTCCAAAAATGTGACATGTTAAAGCCAGGACCAGAAATAGAACTCTTGTTTCAATTTTTTTCATTACATTACTATTTTAAAAATGAAGGAATTTCAATCGTATAATGTGCAAAATATAATTCAGAAAACAGTTCTCTATTATCTATAAAGATGGATGTTATTTTTCTCCTCTACCAGCATTCCCCTCTTCTTCCTCAGCTCTGAATTTTGATCATCTATACAAATAGGCAAGAATAGTGAATGACATTTAATTTATTTGCTTGTATTTATAATCTCTTTCATTAGTGAATTAGTAAAGGCATTTAGGGTGTTTAGAAAGAAAGAAAAAATTCACTTTTAAGGGAAATTCTTTGGGAAATAAAATTTAACAATAGACATTAAACATTTTGATTCTATCTTTTTTGTTTGTTTGTTTCTTTTGACCCACATTTTCATCATGTAGTGATCTCAGTAGCAAAGAAACTCCTACCAAACTTAGAGAGTAATTCCACTGTTCAGCCTTAGAAATAGCAAGCTGTCTTTATTAATGACTTACCCAAGATCTAAAAATTTGCATAATGTTAAAATTAAAGACTGGTTTTGCTTACTCAAAGACTAACTAATCCAGATTAACTTCCTGTAATTTCAATAAAAACAAGAAATGTATGTTATTGCTTACATAGGTTAGTACCTTCTTCCCTAAATTTCACATAGCATTTAGCTTACAAAGTTTTAATGCATTTATCACACCATGCAGTAATAATAGCTGAAAAAAAAAAACCCTCTATCTTTATATAGAAGGTTTATAAAGGGTTTTGTTTGTTTCATTTGATACAAGAACTCTGTTAATTAATTATTATCCCTGTTTTGTAAATGAGGAAACTAAGTCTCAGTGTAAGTGACTTTCTTAGGGTGACAAAACTGATGTGTCTGAAAATGGATTTGACTTCATCTTTCTGAGCCAAAGTTCAATACTCTGTCGTAGGTGTCATAATGACAACCTGCTATATTATTATGCATTGAGATAGTTGCCTGTGTAATTGTCTTTTTCTTTATTGGATTATCAGCTCCTTAGGGAAAAATAAAACTTCTTACCTAAATTTTATATCTCCCCAGAGCCTATCAACACCCAATATGTTTAATAAATATTCTTTGCCTTGACTTAAATTAGCAAATATAAAGGTTTGCTCTTTAATATTTTCCAGAAAGAAATCAAATTGACATTTCAACTCTCATCTCATCACATTTTTAATGTGGTCTATCAAGAATTTTTTTTTAAAGCAAGAATTAAAAAACTTCATCTAACAGCTTAGTTTTAACCAATTTTTATTCACTTTGGTTATATATCAGGGTGGTTGGCTAATATATATTATTTGGTGTTTCTCTATTTTTTTCCATTTAAATTCTCTTTTCCATCATTATCTATGAGCTTTGCTTAGTAGCTGTGCCACAGACAAATAAAAAGGTTGAGGGAGACAAAGGAAGAACCTGGCTGCTCACAACAGCCATTCTAATCAACTTGGCAAAGCTTCCTTCTGAAATCACCCTGAGCTCATGATAATAGGGAACTTCAAAATGATGAGGTAACTTGAACCAAATCATGAGGTAAATACCTAATAATGCTCAATAGGATTAAGTGAGGTCTAGTGGCAAGATTCGGGGTACAGGGAGTCACATGGAGCTCCCTTGCAACTCCCTTAGGATTTGGCGCAAGGATACAAAGTTGAATCAGGTCTAGTGGCGCAAGAGTCCCCTGTAAATGAATTTACAAGCCAAAAACCTAGATGGGTAAAAAGATGTTTATTGCCAGGTTTGGAAGCAAGGTTAAGGTCTGGTTAGTAAAAGGCATTAGATAGAGGAAGATATACGCTGAAAGCGGCAGGGACAGAGAATCTCTGATGCAAGCATCTTAGCTGGCAAATCACTGATCCCTTAACATAGAAACAATGAAAAAAAGAAAAAGTTCAGTAAAAACATAACATTACACTTGGGAAGATTTCTCATTTTTCTTGCTCATTGCCTTCCCCCAGAAAATAAAACAAATTGGGTCTGCAGGAACTCTTGGCAATTGTTAATCAATGGGTAACCTTCCCAGATTGTATATAGAGCCCTCCTCTGTTATATCCATGTCCTAGACATCCCAATAAAACGGATCTCTAGTATGGTTCCCTGTTCTTGACTTTTACCAAGACAAGTTTAGTCTTCACCAAAATTTCTTTCTACTATTGTTCTGACCATCTAGAAGATCATCTCTCTTCTTCCTCTGCCTTTCTTCAGCATCCAAGTCATGGCAATGGGTCAGCACTTTTCATCACAGTTCTTTTCCAATCCTGAACTGCATCACTTTGACAGCATGTTTCATTGGTGTCTTGCTATTCTTAGCTGACTAGTCTTCTAGTCAAAAAACCAGTACTCTAACTAAAAGAAATACTCCAATTTTCCTTTCTCCTAAGAGAAACACTTGGGCTTCCTGTATCTAATTCTTAACTAAGATCATTAGAGCTTTGTCCTAATTATCTAATCAGTCATATATTTTCAATTCCAAATAATAATTACAAAAATGTTGTCTTCATCTAGTATTTTACACAGTAGGTCTTCAAATATCTGTGAAATTGAGATAAAAAAGATTTGGGCAGCACAGACAAATTAAATCAAGAGCAGGAAATGTTGCTTTTTTGTGTGTCATGGATACCTTTGATAGTCTGGAGAAACCTATGGGAGTCTTTTTAGAGGACTATATTTAAATGCACAAAATAAGATATATGAGATACAAAGGAAAACCAATGATATTGAAATAAAGATGCAATTACTTTCCCATCTAAATTTACAGACTTCCTGAAATTAAGATTAAGATAAAGAAGTCTTATACTATGGTTGAAATGGTTGAAAAAGATGTTAGATAACAATTTTTTGCTCAAGGCCTGAAAAAAATATTTTGTCATTAGAATGATTCCAGTTTTCTCACTTGAACAATAACAAGGTTGATCTAGAGGGCCTTTAAGGTCCCTTCCGGCCCTAGTTCTACTCTGTAGCTATAGATAGGTTCCTATGATAAAGTCTCTGAAGGTTTTTTTTTTTTACTTACAAAAGATGTTTCATTAGAACAAATAATTGAACATAAAAATTAATTAGACAGTACTCTATATCAGGCTTCACTTGTTAGTTAGCTACACTATACAAATATATAATAACAAAGGATCTGGTAATTGTTTAACATTTCAAAATTATTATAGAAGAAAAGGCTTCCATAGAGATATTAATATTTCTGGTTTCATTTACTCAGCTCCTAGGTGTTTCTCTACGTGACATTTCCTACTTCTACTCTTGCTTTTGCTCACATAGTTTGATATGCTCTCATCCAATTGCACCACATAAAATCTCTAGTCTCCTTCAAAAATGACTCTTGTTTGTATGAGGCTATTGTAGATGCCAACTCCTCTCCCCAGTTTTTAGCACTCTTCCTTTTGAAACTTACAATGCCTTCTATTTAATCCTGTACCTTAATTATCCTCTCAGTAGAATATAAACTCCTTAAGAATAGGTGATTTTATTCTTGTCCTCATATGCTCTGTGAGCTTAGTGAGTTGTACATAGTAGATACTGAAATCAAAGCTTATTAAATCAAATTGCCAGAGAAGGAGTTTCATTATAGAGTTCTTCCTCAGGTTATAGTTTTGTTAATTTCTGGTCGTCTAAAAGCATGTCCAATGGTGAGGAACATATTTCTCCTTAATACTTCCTAGTAAATCTCTATCCTCAATATTGGTTTAAGTTAGTATTACTTAGTTGTATTCCAAATAATTGCATTCTTCTACTGTCACTTCAGTCCCTTGGAAATCTCCTGGGGGAAGGGGGAAGGGCTTTTCAGATCAGCCAGGGCTGCTTCTCTCAGATCAGAGTCAGGATATTGTTAGTAGGGTTGGGGAAGGCAATGACAGAACTCAGCATTGCCCTCCTTAGAAAACACAGGGGGAAAGTAATTATACTAATTAGTTAGGAAAAAGGAGAAAACTAGTAAATTGCAGGGAAGAGAAAAGAAGGAAAACAACCTTATATGCAAGGTAAACAAAAATGGAATAAAGAAGACTTTTTTCTTGAGATATCTCAAACATGATATTCTAGAGAGCAGGAGAGTGATGATATCACAAAAATCTTGAACTGGAGGTTCTTAATTCAGAATGTTCTTTCATGACTACCTAGAAATGCAACTACCTAGGTAGCCATGACTACCTAGAAATGCAATCAATGAAGATGATGAGTCTGGAGGATGTCAACTTTAGCAAAGACAGCTACCTTTCCTGCCTGCTATTACTACTCCCTTCCTCAAGGGAGGATTTAGGATTGCAGGGACGAATTTGAGAATAAAGTTATCATGTAACCAGGGACTTAAAACAATAGAACTCTGTTTACCTCAGGTTCCTCAACTGTAAGGTGGGAATAATATTAGCGCCTAACTGCCAGGATTATTTTTGAAGATCAATTGAGATGATATATGTAAAGTTCTTTGCACAGTTCCTGGCACACAGTATATACTATATAAATGTTAGGGATGATGATGATCATCATCATCATTATGATCATCTCGGAACCGGAATTCTAATCCAGGAGTTCTTAATTTTTTTTTTCTTTTTAGGGAGGGAGGGGGCAATGTTGTGACCACTTTGATAGTGGGATGAAATTCATGGACTCCTTTCCAGAATAATGTTTTAAAATATATTAGTTAATAATAATAAGTAGAATTTTTACAGAACTCTAAGTTTTAGAAAAAGCTTTATATATGTTACCTCATTTGATGCACACACAATCTTGTGAGGCCGGTACTTTTATTATCTTTATTTTGCATATTGGAACATGGTGAAGGTTAAATAACTTTCTTAGAGTCTTACCAGATTTGAATTAATCTTCTCAACTCTGAGGGCAGCTCTGTACCCATTGGGCCTCTTAGAAATTTTAATATAAAATAAAATACAAAAGATTACAAATGAAACCAATTATGTTAGAAAATTATAAAAAAAAAATTAAACATTTCACAGATCTCAGGTTAGGAACCAACCCAATCTAATTCCATCAACATTTATTAAGTTCATGCAGTGTTCCAGGCATTATCTTCAGCTTAGTGCTAAGCTCTGATTTTAGTCATAGAAATGTCATAGAATGACTTTTCAGTGTTGTCAAACACTGTGAATCAGTAAGGGTGGGAGCCAGGCTTAGAACTCAAGCTCCTGTTCCAGGTCTAGTGTCCTAGCCACCCTGTAGCATGATAGTTTAAAGAGAGATGAAATATAGTGTCATGGCATAAAGAAAAGAGTATTAGATTCCAAGCCACAGTACAGGAGTTTGAATTCCAACTTTAGCACTTAAAACTAATCTGACTTGAGTAAAACATTTCCTTTTTCTGGTTCTATTTTTTTCATGTATTAAATCAGATGGTTAGCCTGTAAGCCCTCTAGTTCCTTTCTAGCTAACAATATTCTGATGTGTGAAAAGGAGATATAGAGGACAAAAGTGTAAAGGAAAGGAATAGTGAGATATAATGTTAAGTATTGATTTTTTGGCCCAGTGTTATTTACTATTTTTGTCAGTATACTGGATACAAACATAGATAATAGAGCATTGGGCTTGAATTCAGGTAGACTCATCTTCATGTGTTTAAAAATTTGGTTTCAGGAACTTATCAGCTGTGTGACCCTGGACAAGTCACTTAACCCTGTTTGCCTCAGTTCCTTATCTGTAAAAATAGGACAGGGAAGAAAATGGCAAACCACAACAATATCTTTGTCAAGAAAACTCCAAATGGAGTCACAAAGAATCAAACACAACTGAAACAACTCAACAACAACAACAAGAGATAGTATGGTCATCATGTTTGTAAATAATACAAGAAGGGGTATAAATAGTTAACATAGGGAATGCCAGATTCAAGATTCAAAAGGAACATTAGGCTAATTCTAGTAGGATGAAATTCTTTAAGCATCAATATAAAAGCTTTTACTTAGGAACAAAACAATTTCATAAGTGCAATATGGAAGAGACATGGATAGATAGCACTTCTGGGAGAGGAGGGAAATGATCTGGGAGTTTAGGTAGCCTATACCTTCTGTCTGATGCAGCACTGCAGGCACAAAAAACTGACGTCATTTGGGGCTGCATTAAGAAGTGCATTTTCCTCTAGCAATAGGGTGGTGATAGCCCTACTGCTGTCCTCTGCAGATGTCATATTATCTCCCATATATTGTGTTTAGTTCTAAGGACCATCACTTAAGAAGTGTATTATTGATAAGCTAAAGAGTGTCCAGAGAAGGGAAACCCAGGATAGGGAAAATCCTTGAATCCATATAGGGAGCTATTTGTTAGCCTCAAAAAAAAAAAAAAAAAAAAAAAGACCAATAGCTCTTTTTAAATGTGTGAAGGTCTGTGATGTAACTCATTAACTTGTTCTATTTGGCCTTGGAGGACAGGTCCAAGAGCAACGGGTGGAGGCTGCACAGAGATAAATTTCAGGAAAAGCTTAATAACAATTAGAGTTGTCCCCAGGTGGAGTGTACTACCTCAAGAGATGATGTCAGAGTCTGGGTGACAATTTGTCATGTTTTACCAGAGAATTCTTTTATGTATGGGCCAGAATAGTTTGCTAAAGTCACTTCAGCTTCTGTGACTGTGGAATCAGCTAGTGGACTAATTTCAGGAATTCTATCTGCTAAAAAGCTTGTCACATACAAAGAATTAAAAACTTTTGCTTTCTTAGAAACAATCCAGAAACACCGACTTTTATCCCCAGTTCTCTCTGCATTTAAGGGGGAAACAGTATGGGTCTACAATTTATACTTCACAAAGAAATAATTTTTATTAAGAGAGCATGGCACAGGGTAATCCCACACACTAGCCTGAAGAGTACCTGATTAAAGAAACTACAGCATTTTCTTTGTGTCAATAATGATTCAACAATTCCTAGGGGAGCTCCTACAATTTTCTTAAGGCATGCATTCAAGCTTTGCCCCCACCAAAAAAAAAATCCCAGCGACAGAAAATAGATGAGGTTAATATTAAAGTGCTAATGAAGAATTGGTATTATACACTTTCCATTGTGCTAATGAACACAATAATTGCAACATTGTAGTTGTTAAGTTCTTGGGGAAGAGAGATGGGGCTCTCTGGGTTACTGCTACCTCTCCTACCTTTAAAGTCTCATTTTCTAATTCTGCTCATGTAGAACCACAATGGTCAGTTTAAGTATGGTTAATTAGGTCTTAGGAAAACTAACTCAAGATCCTGAACTTATATTGATTGGGATCAGAAAGGCAATTTAATAGTCTCTTTGTAATAACAAAAGTTGTCTGAGAAATCAGGTTAATATCACAACGTAGCTTGATCATGATAATGGGTCTAGGCAAAAAGATATTTAGCTCTCCCCAGGAGATGGACACAAATGAAAACAATTATTTTGTTTTTCTTTTGATATAAATCAAAAGAGTCTCTGTTTCTTGGAAAGCATTTAAATATATATTTCTCAATGTAATACTAGGTAGATTTGTCCTAATCCTAATCCTAAAACATACCAATGATAGAAGTTAATCTTTTTTTTTTTTTCCTGAGGCAGTTGGAGTTAAGTGACTATCCCAGGGTCATACAGCTAGGAAATATTAAGTGTCTGAGGCCAAATTTGAACTCAGGTCCTCCTGACTTCAAGGCTGGTGCTCTATCCACTATGCCACCTAGCCGCCCCAGAAGTTAATCTTTCATCATTATGGCCCAGGTATGAAACTTTTTCTCCTGACAAAACATGTCTACTTTGGGAGCTTTTCATAACATCTGTGACTTATTTACACCAACAAAGAAAATACACAAAAGTATAAAAATCCATTATCATTCAGTAATTTCAGTCATGTCCAATTCTTCATGACCTCATTTGGGTTTTCCTGGCAAAGATACTGGTGTGGTTTGCTATTTCCTTTTCCAGTTCATTTTATAGATGAGGAAACTGAGGCAAATGGGGTTAAATGACTTGTCCAGAATCACACATTAAATGTCTGCAGCCAGATTTGAACTTAGGAAAATGAGTCTTCCATATGCCTTATTCCTTCCTGAATATTTGATCCATAGCTGCTTCTACTTATATCTATGTTTCTTCAAAACTTGACCATCAGCAAACACTTAAGACTTCCAAAGCATTAAACATCAAACTATCCTTGTTTGAACAATGAAGAATGCAGGGAAAACTCATACTTGAGAAAGTCTCAAGTGTGAATCAGTATCAGTACTGGTGGCTTCCAGACCTCTTAGCCCAGAGATAGCAAAGAGATGATGAGAGGACACCAGGAAAGGTCTGTGGAACCAAGCTGCAATCCCAACACAGGCTCAGCCCCAGTTCTGGCTTGGATCCCAGCATCAGTGAGGCAGGACCTCTGAATCAGCAGCAGTGCTTGAGGTTTCTGGACATCTCAGCCCAGGGATGTTAGGGAGGACTCAGAAGGTCAATGGAGGGGGTCTGTAGCAACAGGGTGGGAGTCTGATATATACTCCCAATGAAGCCTGGGTCAGCAGAATCCCAGCCCCAGCCAGCACACTAAATCTTACAGCTACAGGGATGTAGGGACAACCTAACAGTTCCAGGGCAGAAAAGAGTGCTCATGGTCAGATTCCTAGAGGATTTCTGAAAAGAGCTGCACAAAACCACTAAAGCTTAGGAAAATGCAACCTCCACCCTAGAAACAGAGCCCTACTTTAACAAAGAGTTAAAAGTATAATAATAGGCTAGGGAAATAATTAGAAAGCAAAAAAATGTTTCTGACCATTGAAAGTTATTATAATGACAAGGAAGATCATAACACACACTTAGAAGATGATAACAAAGTCAAAGATCCTACATCCAAAGCCTCCAATAAAAAATTAGCCTCAGCCATGGCAGAGTTCAAAGGGACTTTAAAAATCAAGTAAGAGATATAGAGAAAAAAATTAGGAAATGAATTGAAAGAGTTGCAAAAGGAAATACAAAAAGCTAATAAGGAGAAGAATACCTTAAAAAGCCAAACTGGTCATTTGGGAAAGGAACTATAAAAGTTCACTGAAGAAAACAATTCCTTAAAAAATAGAATTGAGCAAATGGAAGCTAATGACTATGAGAAATCAAGATACAATAAAGCAAAACCCCCAAAATGAATAAAATATAAAACATCTAATTGTAAAAACAACTGACCAGGAAAATAGATCCAGGAGAGATAATTTTAAAATTATTGCTCTATCTAAAAGCTATGATCAAAAAAAGAGCCTGGACACCATCTTTCAAGGAATTATCAAAGAAAACTGTCCTGATGTTCTAAAACCAGGGGGTAAAATAGAAATTTGAAGACTCTACCCATCACCTCCTGAAAGAGATCCCAAAATGAAAATTCCCAGGAATATTCTAGCCAAATTCCAGAACTCCCATATCAAGGAAAAAATATTGCAAGTATCCAGAAAGAAACAATTTGCATATAGTGGAGCCAAGTAAGGATAACACAGTATTTGGCAATTTCCCCAATTAAAGGACTGGAGGGCTTGAAATATAATATTCTGGAGAGCAATGTAGCTAGAATTACATTCAGGAATCACCTATCCAGAAAAATTGAGTATAATCCTTCAGAGGAACAGGTGGTCATTCAATGCAATAGAGAATTTTCAAGCATCTGTGATGAAAAGACCAAAGCTGAATGGAAAATCTGATTTTCAAATGCAAGACTGGAGATGCATAAGGAGGTAATCAGTTAAGTGATATCATAAAGGATACATTATGTTTTCATTCCAACATGGGAGTTTGATACTTATAACTCAGCAAAACATTCTCATTATGAGATTGAAGCTAGTTTCAAAGATCTTGTGATGAAGAGAGCCATCTACACCCAGAGAGAGGACAGTGGGAACTGAGTGTGGATCACAACCCAGCATTTTCATTCTTTTTGTTGTTATTTGTTTGAATTTTGTTTTCTTAATCATTTTTTTCCTTTTTGATCTAATTTTTCTTGTGGAGCAAGTTAATTATACAAAAATGTGTATGTATATTGGATTTAACATATATTTTAACATGTTTAACATATATTGGATTATATAGCATCTAGAGAAGGGGATGGGGGAAAGGAGAAAAAAAATTGAAACACAAGGTTTTGCAAGGGTCAATGTTGAAATTATCCTTGCATATATTTTGAAAATGAAAAACTAATAAAAAAGTTCTCATTATTATGGCAGAAGGAGTGTATATAGACAGAGGGCACAGTAAGTTGAATATGAAGGGATAATATATTTTTATAAAAATGATGAAATTAAGAGGTGAGTAAAGAATGCACTGGGAAAAGGAAAGGGAGAAGCAGAATGGTGCAAATTATTTACCATAAAAAAGAGTCAAGAATAAGTTTTTACAAAGGAGGGGAAGAAAGGGAGGAGAGGATGAGTGAGTGAACCTTAATCTCATAAGATCTGGCTCAAAGAGAAAAATAATATAATTCTCAGTAGGGATGTAGAAATCTGTGTTAACCTGCAGGAAAATAGGAAGGGAATGGAATAGGAAGGGAAGGTAATAAAAGAGATGACATTGGGGGAGGGAGTTGAACATGACTAAAATATTATTCAACACCAATTCAGGAATTGTTAGGAAGGGATCACTTTGTAATCTGTAAAGTGATATATAACTGAGATTTTATTGTTACTATTATTATTATATTAGTCTTACAATTCCTGGTTGCATCTCCTTTATATTATAGTACACAATTTAGTGTACTATACCATGTGACTCTTCCTTATCATATCTGAAGTTTCTATCAATTAGCTGGACAAACATGTTTATCATATATTCCAGATTTCTGAGGCAATGTTCTCTTGTTAGAATGTCTCAGAGTTCATTAATCAAACTTTTCTTTAAAATTTCCACTCATATCACCCCTTCCTAATCCGAGCTGGTTTTCAAATGATGACTCATTCACTAAATATGTAAGGAACGTATCCTTCTCATGCCTTATAATTCCAATGGCATCTAATTTAGTGATGAAATGGAGGGAGAGGAAAATATACAGAATACATGTAGTTTTCTTGACTATTGTATCTCAATTTTTTTACATTATTTGAAACTCATTTCCATAGCTCCAAATATTAGTTTTGAATTACATGGACTTTTTTTTAGAAAGGTAGAATAATTTAAGGTGTTTAACTGGGACTAAAAGTTCCAAAAGAGAATAATTACTTTGCCAATAATCAATGGAGTTGATGGGTCTATTTACTTTATTCTCAGTCCAATTACTTTGCCAATATTCAAGAGTTGGTTAGTCAGCTCTTTAGTTTTCAAGTTTTAGACTGTTCAAGTTATTCAACAGCCATCTCTTGAATCACCTGAAGTTTTTGGGTCCCACTTACAGTTTTGTTTTTCATTACTTACATTTATATTTACATCTCTTAAGGAATATTTTTCATATCTGATATTCACTAATTATACAGAGTAGCCAGAATGGAAATGTTTGTATTTTTACCTATTAATAAACACATGGAACATATAATAGTTTAAACCATAACTTTTTTCCCCCTACACCTTTGGTGCTTCCAAAAGGGTACTATGTTGGCATAGATCCATTGACCATAATTTGTTTTGTTTTCCTTTTAAGTGAGTGATCTTCAATGATTCAGCAATCCAATGTAGGCAAACAAAAAAGTCCTTTTAACTATCTGCTTATCATGTATAATGCTTTCTGTCATAAATGAGGTAACACCCTACACAGAACTTATATTACAGTGATTATATAATAGTGATGAAAAATAGTATCAAAGTGTATAAAGAAGTGTAAAATACTTTGAGAGCTATTTGGATTGACAGACTACTTTTGTCTGGAGTAGGGTTAAACCCAGAGAAGGCTTTGAGGAGATAATGTTTTAAATGAGTTATGAAAGAATAACTTGTAATTTCAACAAGCCAAGGAAGGAGAAGCTGAAAAGGAATATTATTTCAGCATTAACAAATGAAAGAAAAGAGGGGAACTTAGGAAATGATAAGTTATCTAATGTACATGGAACTAAACATATATTTAAGGTTAGAAGAAAGGGAAAATGTTGGAAAAATTTGGCTGGAGTATATTCTACCTATATATCCTACATACCTTGCTCCTAGAAATGCTCCTAAACTTTAAAAAAAAACAAAAAACTATTTTTAAAGGCTAAATCAACTTTTCTAAATGTATATATTTTAGAAACTAAAGTATATTTAAAATTCAAGATGATAATTATACTCTCAAGGGATATTCCCATGAATAAAGAAGGAAAAAGAGTAATTATGATTTGAAAGGCTCCAAAAGAATGTTTTTTTCTTAAAATATTCCCCTAACCACATAACAAGATTTTCAAAATCACACATTAGTCAACTAACAAAAAATCTTTTGATGCTTACTGTATAAAAGTTAAGAATATTTTAAAAATGAAAATGATTCTTCTCTCAAGGAGTTTCTATTCTGTTGGTTGGAAATGATATACTACATAGACAAAAGCTGATGCAAGATAATTTGGAGAGAGAGAAAGCACAAAGAAATAGGGGAAATCAGCAAAAGTTATCAGAATGGGTGGGAACTAAAGGGATGTCTGAAAAGAGATAGTCCTGGCAAGCAGAAATGTAGAGAAAGTGTATGTTAAAGACTGAGAAAGATTTACATAATTCCAAAGAAGGCTGAAATCAAATACTGAATTTTTTTGGGGGGAGGAGAAATATTAAAAATTTGTAACATAGGATGCAGGGAAACATAATAGATAAGTATGGTCGGGTCAAATGGAATCTCTTATCAGTTCCAGGATTAAAAATAAAATCCTTTACAAGTCCTTCATAATTTGGCCCCTTCGTACTTTTCCAGTCTTCTTAGACATCACACCCATCCAAATACTCTTTGACTCATTAATACTAGCATCTTTACTTTTTTCTTGTACATGACAGTTCATCCTTAGGTTCTGGGAATTTTTCACTGGCTGTCTCCTTTCCTACAATGTTTTCTATTCTCATCCCTCTCTCCTTGTCTTCTTGGCTTTATCCAACTCCCAGCCAACATCTCACCTTTTACAGTAAGCCTTTTCTGACCCTCCTTTATGCCATTGACTTTACCTCTTTTTACTCTCTTCAATTTTTTTTCTATAATTTTAATTATTCTTCTATTGCTAGTATGTCCTTCAATTTACTACTTATTCTAGATTGCTTTCATTTTGTCTCCCTCATTAACTTGTTAACTCCTTGAAAGCAGGGAACATTTTTTTGCCTTTCTTGATATCCCTAACACTTATCATAATAAATTGAATATGGTAAGTCATTAATAAATGTTTCTTTCTTGATAACTAGGTTGATGTGTTCTTTGTTTTATAAGCAAAAGGAGGCCTTTTGTGAGCATATGGATGTGTAAAGAAGATCATTTTATTAGCTGTATGAATGTGAACGGTTTAAGTTAGGTGCTGATAAGGAAAATAGCTAATAGAAAAAATTATGCTAACACTAATTTACTTCGATATTGAAATTTAACTAATGTTCATCAATTGCTATAAAAAGTAAACCAAATGAGTCTAAAAAGAACCTAGATAACACTTTAAATTTCAACCAGAGAAAGATGACTGTCATATGCTATAGTAATTTAAAATAGAAGAAATTTAATAAAATCTTATGGGGTGTCATCTCATTATAGGGGATGGAGGGTAGAACAAATTTCAAAAATATTTATCAAAAGATCCAACTCAGTAAACTTGCTCAGATGCAATTTGAGGATAAAAATTGAAAGACAATAAATGTGAAAAATGTAATAAAACTTCAAGAATTTTTCATTACTGCCTTTTTTTCACCACTAATAATCACTACATTTGGACTCTAACTTGATCATTTTAATGTGCTCATAGAGAAGGTAGAAATGACACTGAGAGCAAAAATGGGAAATGTACCCACATGTAAAATGTCAGTGATTAAATGTATATAGAACCAAGTGTAAAGAGAGATTTGTGCTATGAGAGTGACACAATTATGGAGGTGCTGAGGAATTGATTTACAACGTATGTAAAGGAACAAAAGATCCCAGAGCTGTGAAAAGAAATTCTGAAACATTATTAATTCTGAGAGAGACAGAAAGACAGAGAGGCAGAGACAGGGTGGGAGGAAGACACAGAGAGAGAATGCACAAGCGAGAATGTCAGCATCTAATAACAGATAAGGCCACTTACTCATCTAATCCATACATTCATTGAAGATGAATCCTACAGATGATATCAGCATTGTATAGGCAGGATTTTGCAAGTAATATTCTATAATTAATTACATCTTGATTTTCACAAATGACTGATATAGAGAACATAAAATACCTTTGTGCTTAATGTTTTTTTTTTAATTAATAATGTAATTTGGTAGAATAAAACAGTGTATCAAAGTAGGGATAACTTGGGGTCTGTGAACTTGGAGTGAAAAAATATTTTGCTGTTTCTTTTTTCTTTATTTTAAAAACTTTTTATTCTCAAAACATATAATTTTCAGCATTCTCTCTTGCAAAACCTTGTTTTCCAATTTTTTTCTCTCTTCTCCCTACCGCCTCCCCTAGACAGCAAGTAATCCAATATATATATGCTAAAAATGTACAATTATTCTCTATATATTTTCACAATTTTCAAGCAGCACAAGAAAAATCAGATAAAAAAGGAAAAAAACGCGAGAAAGAAAAAATTCAAGCAAACAACAACAAAAATGAAAATACTATATTGTAATACACATTCAGTCCCCACAGATGCAAATGGGTCTTTCTATCACAAGACAATTGGGACTGGCCTGAATCACCTTGCTATTGAAAAGAACCACATCCATCAGAATTAATCATCATATAATCTTTCTGTTGTTGTATGCAATATTCTCCTGGTTCTACTCCTTTCACTTAGCATCAGGATAACTGTTTCAAGTGTGCTTTTACCACTATATATTTCATTTTATGCATTTAAGAAGATTATTCCCAAAATTTGTCCATGGGTTTCACTATTCTATCAAAAGTTTCCATGGCACAAAAATACTTAATCCCTGCCTTAATGGTTCTCTTCCATTAATGTATCTCATATTTGCATATAATAAGCACTCTAGATTGCTTGAAAGATATAATTATATAAAATTTATAATCATCTTCTGATAATATATATCAAGCAGTGTTCATGTTTATGATACATGATATATGTTCACTATTGGAATATAAAATATTCATCACAGAGTCTTAAATTAAAGAGAAATTCCTTGTAGTTGTGATTCTCTACATGTTTTTATTTTAAAATAATATTATATTATAACAAGTCCCATAATCTACTGAGTAAAGATCTGGCCTGACTATCAAGGTAGGAAAGACCAAGTGGTTGAAAAATCTCCATCACCAAGTTTATAATATTCAGAGAAAATTTGAAAAATACATTTTCCTTAAAATGTCAGTAACTGTCAACCACTCATTCAAGAAATTTTATAACAAAAGAAGAAAAGATGGCACAGTTAAAAAGGATAGAAATAACTTTCCAAAATTATTTTTTAAAGATAGGAGAAAACTGTGAAAAATTTAAGGAGAAAGAAAAGAGGTGTTAATAAATACAAAATGGTGAGATGGGCAAAGGAACCTAGAGGGACAGAATTTTAAGCATTAGATGTTACCTATAGGGATTGATTTGTCTGAGTACCATTAGGAGTTGGAGAGGAGAAGCAAAGAACACAGTGTAAACACAACCACTCTATAAAAGAAGAAAAGAGTAGAAACCAAAAAGAAAAAAAAATGACTGACCAAATTTAATCTCTTTCTATTTCACAGGAGAGAATATTAACACTCTTTAAATGCATTTTCCAATGATTATTAAAGTGAATGTACTAGAATCTTTTTTTTTTTTGCTAACAAGTGTGTTTGTGAATTTTAGAAATAAGTTTGCCATTAAAATACCAAATCAGGGCTGTTAAAAAGTTTTCTCTATAGAGTTCTAAAATAACTTCTATCAACAAAAATATATATGGCTACTTTTTATTTCTGGGAATCAGGTGCAGTTCCCTTGAAAAGGGGGAAAATACTTCAACCTGAGCATGGGAACAAGAAGGAAAACAACTGAAAAAAACATATAATTTAATTACACTATTGTCTCTTTCTGTGAAAGAGAGATTTGATGAGATTAAAGCACCTGTAACAAATAAAATTATCCAAGGGCTATTTTCTTTACATTTATTTTTTCCTGCATAAAGGGAGAGTTAGGATTACGTTTATCTGTGCCAATATAGTTGGGTTTCTTCAGTCTCTTCTATTTTCCAGTTCCTTAGTGTCTGGCTGATATCCCATAGCAATGGAGACCCATCCTTCACTGATTATAACTAAGTGGGGCCTCCTCTTCTTATTGATTTTTTTTAAGTAAGCCAAGTAGAGAAAAGAGATGATTTATTTTTTAAAGGCAGGGGAGTCACCAAATGAGGTGAGATTTAGAATGGGGATGAGCCATATCAAACACAAGCAATTCATTTGTTTAGTAATTGATCAATTGATTAATTGACTCTAGCTGCCAAGTACACCATATGGCATAATGACAATAGAGAGAAATTACAAACATCCAAATGATTTGCTTGATATAATTTCCAGGTTTGCCCAGAAAAATGTTAGCTTTGCAAGAATATTTCATGGTCATCCAAGTGGAATTATATTCCTTTGGGCTTTTAGGGTAAAACAGTATGCAAATATCATGCATTTGCCAAACCATTGAATTTAATTTGGGGGAGAAGCAGGTTGAGAATATTGGGAAGAATTATAAGTGAAGAAAGATTTTTGCTTAAGCAATGTTTTGACAGGCTCTAATGCATCATTTTTTGTGTAAACATGAAATTAAAAAATCAAAGAAATTTTGGTAAAGAATCATGGTTTTCATTGTACTCGGGCCAATTTTGCTTTGTTTGTTTTTCAGCTATCTATGAACTCTCCTGTGAAGCTTATAAACACCTGGGCAAAACCTCAAATTTTTACTGGATTGATCCTGATGGCAGTGGGGCTCTGGGGCCTCTGAAAGTGTACTGCAACATGACAGGTAACTATATCATATTCACATATTTTGTCATATTTGAAGACAATTTAATGATATATCAAGAATAAAAGGTATCTAGTGAAATTTAATTTTGTATTTTGCTGCATTTTTTGTTCTAGCATTTTATAAATTAAATATTATAAAATGTTGTGTTAGTCATACAAATGAAATCACAGCTATTCAAAACCACAAACTAGATGTCAGAGATGTGAAATTGTTCCTGGAAGTATATAGCCTTAGAATACTACAATAGAAACCTTGCATTTCAATTTAAGCCATCAATGAGATACATTTAAAAAGTCAATACAAGAAGAAAGGACCCCAAAATCAAATATTCTAAGACTGTAGTCAATTCAGTGATTGGAGAAAATGACTATTGAGGCAGTATCCACAATTCACAGTGCTAAGAAAACTGAGGACTGTGTGATTGACTTGCATAGACATTTTAATCACAGAAACTGGTCATTTCTTATTAATGTGTTATATTCTAATTCATATTTTTAATTTTTATTCTGGCAATGCTACACAGAGAGTGAGAGGCAATGTAATATAATAGACCAAGAATGTCCAAGAAGACCTAGCTTCAATTATCTAACTTTGTGACATTAGAATTGTTGCATTTTTAGTGTCTCCCTAATTTTTTAGGCTTCCTAAGACAGAAGCATCAAACATACAGTTTTTAGCTCATTACAAACTTGAATCAGATTGGAATGTTATTAGATAATATTTAACATAATAAAAAATAGGGTAGATTTTTATTACATCTTGAAAATGTCAACATGCACCCTGCAAGGATCCTATGTACAGATTTTTGTTTTTGTTTCAGTCATGTTCAACATTTCAACCCCATTTAGGCTTGGGTTTTTTGTTTGTTTATTTGTTTGGCAGATACTAAAATAGTTTTCCATTTCCTTCTTCAATAGATGAGTGCCTAAGACAGACATAGTTAAGTCACTTACCCAGGGTCACCAAGTAAGCAATTAATATCTATGGTCAGATTTGAATTCAGGAGTTTTCCTGAATTCAAGTCCAGCATTCTGTCTACTATAGCTATCCCTTGGAGAGATAAGTGATAGTCTTGACATCCATAAATGATGGATGACATGATACAGATGGGATTCTGAGACTGATGTGCTAAGACTGTTCATTTGAGTCACCTTCTTTATTTAGCTCTAAAGGAAAAAAAAGTTTTGAAGTTGGATTGCTAACTTGTAATGTTGGAATTTGAATGGGAAATCCCATTCCAGTTTTGTGTATATGTGACATTAGACAAGTCACTTAACCTTTCTGGCCCTCAGTTTTTCATCACCTATACAAAGAAGATATTGGACCATATGACCTCCAAGGTGTCTTCTACCTCTCAATTTATGATCACATGAAATAGATTGCCAATAGATTCTGTATGAGTGGATAGAATTTTGATAGAGGAAGATGTCTGCACAAACAAAAACAAAATTTTGTACACCCCCAAATCTTCCAGTATCCTTAGACTTAAATCATTTGGATCTTACAGAGAATCCTAGCTCTTACTTTGTCCATTCAAAATTAAGGAAAGCTATACATAAACCCTAAAAAATCTGACCACAAATATTCCTCTGATTCTTCCCAAAAGATAGTTGGCATTCCTTATTTGGGAACCAGAGATGGAGGTTCTACAGACTCGTGTCCATTGCAACTTAGGACTAGAGAATAAGTTTCTAAGCCTTTGTAAGCTTCTAGACTATAATATGTAGTTTAAAGGTCCAAGGCTAGTTCTGCTACTATTTTTTCAGAGAAAAATACAGATTTTCTATTCAGGGCCTTCCAAAAGCCTTAGTTGAGTTTTAATTTTTATTTATTAAATTTTATTTAATAAGTTAGTTTAGCTTATTTATTTGAACAGTTAAACCTTGAAACCACATTAAGATTTTTGAAACACCTTATTATATGGCTTTCTAGAAGCTGTTTTCTTTCATCACACCTGAGTAAGTCAAGTTAACAAATGTTTATTAAGTGCCCACTATGTATTAGGTTCTATAGATAACTTTAACAACTTAGTAGTTGTGGAAGCATCTCATCAAGGATGATAACCGACTTTGAGTTTCCACACCATATTTCTTAAACTGGCAACAATTAGATGAGGAAAATTATACATATTGGAATCACTGCAGGAAAAAGAAACACAGAAATACCTTAGTATTCTTTTAACTGGTAGGCATTTGCTTCATAATGAACAAAGAAAAGGGGACATATATATATATATATATATATATATATATATGTGTGTGTGTGTGTGTGTGTATATATATATATATATATATATATATATATATATATATATACTTGCATAAATATTTTATCAGTTCTTTTTTTGTAGTAACCAAAAACTGAAAACTAAGGAAGTATTCCCTTGTTGAAAAATGGTTGAACAAATTAGGTGGCATTTGGATGTAATGGAATATTATTAGAACATTAAGAAATGACCAAATGGGTAATTTCAAAGGAAACTGGGAAGACTCCTTTTAAATAGTGGAGATCAAAGTAGATTTTTCTTTGCATGACATTCATATTAAAGTCTCATTTGCAGTTTGAGATTTTATAGAAATCTATATAGAGTCTATCTGTTTTCTCTAATGCTATTTTATTTTGTTTGAATTGCTAATAGTCTCTCACTTTCATATTCTTACTTAAAATCAGGGTTTCACATGGCTTACATGTAGAATTTCTTTGAATATGCAAGCTTACATTTTGTCCCATCTGATTCTTTTGTTTGTCTTCCTGCTCTGGCTCTGGCTCTGTTTATCTCTTTTCTTTTCCTCTTTCTTCCATTACTTAGTTTCTTCTTTTTGTTTGATGTTTTCCCTTCCTAATCCCTTCCCCTCTTCCCTCCTATTATTTTTATTTGTTTGTTTTTTCCCAGCCATTCAGATATACTTTTTTATTTCTATTCTGATGGTGCTGTCACTATCTCAGGAGTAAACTTGAACTTTCATTGGTTTATGTCAACTACTTATATGTGACACACTCCTTTCTAGGTCATTAATAGTAATGATGATAATAGCATTAGATGTACGTATATATGTGTAACTATATATACATATATATATATACATACATAATGTGTATATATACATTAAGGATCTGTGATTTCATCACAAGAGGAATAAAAATAGTTGACATCTATTATACTTCATGTTTAAAAGTCTATATAAACTATCTCATTTGACATTCATACATTACAAACTTGGTAGTTTAATTATTCTTTTATTTATTTTACAGACATGGGAACTGAACGTTGAGAAAGTTAAGGGACTCTCTTCAGCACACTATATGAATGATATTTATAAAAAATATATAGTTGAAGTCAGGGAAAAAGTCATTGATAAATGACAGAAAAAAAAGCAGACTTACACAGATCTAACTCTTAGCCTGGTATTCCTTTCAATATACCATGTTATTTCTAAGTTATTAATAAGTAATAACAGGGACTAAAACTACACTCAACAGTATGCCTGAACCCCAGCTTAAAGCTCTCTGAATTATAAGCAGTCATTTGTTTATATTTGTTGTCCCCACTCTACTTTGCAAGCACTGTGACTGTGTTCACATTGTGGAAATTTCATTTCATTTTACAAGCCAAGTAAAAAGCATTTTGTCCTCTGGATTATGAAGTGTGAAGCCCAAATATAGAACACCTACTGGGTTTCTTCTTGCACTAATTTTGTGGTTTTATCAAAAAAGCTATTGTGTTTGTTTTCATGATTTGTGTTTTATAAAGTCCTGGGGCCTAGCTGATCAGATGTTATTATCGTCCATATGAGTATGAGCTGTTCTTTCCTCTTTATTCTAATACTTAGAGAGAGCTGATTACTGTAGTCCCTAAACACATTACACAGAATAAACTCAGAACTTTGAGTGGGAGACTTGTTAGAAAAGGGATAACAATGCATGACAGCACCAATTGGACTAGTTCATGGTGGAAAGGCCAATAACTCAATTGTTGACCTATTTGTACATTTAGAAATCTCCATGCAATATTTTTAAAAGTTTGAGTACTTATAAGATTATAGTATCAGGATTTAGAATTTTAAGGAAACTTAAAAGTCCCTTAATACAACCATCTCATTTTTCAATTGACATAAATGAGAACTCGGAGGTAAAGCAGGTTACTAAAGAACAACAAATCTTATGGCTAATTTCAGCTTCTGGGTTGTAATTGTTGTTGTTATTTCTTCCTTATCATAGGGAAAAACAAAACAAAAATAAAATATGAGGGTCTGAATTTTTCCATGCTCAAGGTTATATAAATTTCTGTAAGCTAAAGGGCAATACCTTTAAGAGGCACTATGGTGTGGTCATTTCAAATCTTCACTTGGAAAATAATTGAATGGCTTTGAGTCTAAACTTTTTTTTTTCTTCATAAAGTGAGAATTGGACTTTATGATTTCTAAGATCCCTCCCACCTCTTGAAATCAGTACTTCCATTATCTTTAACTATATCTGTGCTAGAGACCAGCAGCCTTATTCCTATGGGAGTTCTTTGGCTTCTTCCTTTTCTAAATTTGATATATAAAGGAAGATAATGGTCCTGGATAGTAAAACTATAGTTAAATCTATTGTATAGCAAAAGTACATTAGACTGGGATTTAGCAGAGCTGGAATTAACCGAACTTTTAGCTGGCTGGGTCACACTGGGCAGTTCATTTGCCTCAATTTTCTCATTTTTAAAATCAGAGTAATAATACTTTCACTACTTACCTTACAGGGACGGCCAAATGAGAAAATAAATCTAAGATGCTTTGAAAAAAACCTGTGCAAATATTGATGAAATAATTGTAAAACCAATCACAAAAAGTTGTTTACTTAAAATGATACTATTGCTATAATAATGTTAATTTGAGAACTTTAATGATATAGGAAATTCCTCATATCCTATTTTTCAGAGGAACTTTCCTGTGTTCTTTCTATATTGAAGTTTTATGTATTAGTGATGACCATTATATTTACTGAGATTCCTCATGGTCTCTGGACCTATTCTTAACTTGAGAGACTTTAGCCAAAATGTATTGTCTCTTTAGCTATTATACAAAATTTTGTTACTAGATCATATTTATTATTTTTCTTACACATAAGTAACTTGTCTAACTCATTGTCTTTCTCCACCTATTTTTCAAATTATTGTGATGTAATAATATGGTATATATTACACACCTCATGCTGATGTTTGATTGTTGGATGTGCTATTTCTTAGCTCTTCTTTTCCTCATTATTTATCATTTTGTCAATAATTATTTCTTCCAATTGTTCCACTAATACATCACAGATATTTTGAAAATAAAATGGATAGCTAAGTTATTAGGATATCTTCATTAATTTTAGACATTGCTTCAACTATTAGTATTTTTCTAAAGGAGTATTTCTTTCTTTCTTTAAAGACCAGCTCCTAAGAAGCTATGAGAGGAGAAGTTTCTTCTCTATCTACCTCAAATTGTAGTTCAAGAAATTGTCTTACTTATTACATAGAGAATTCCACCTTACATTGTCTATAGCAATACCATAGAAAATGGGATCTGAGAGTGTTTTGGTTATTATCTTTGTCACTTAGTGTGTAGTTTATTCCCAAGGTTTCTATATCATTTTAGCCTTATTTTCCTGAAAGAAAGTCAGTTATCAACTATACAGTTTTCCCCACTTAATTTTGATGCTTGGGAGAAGTGAGGACTTTTCCCTTCCTCTGAAACAAACCCCTCCTGCTATATATATATATATATATATATATATATATATATATATATATATAGTCTTAGACAAAGGTTTTATTACAACAAAAGCTTCATCGACTGACTGATAAAATAATTTAGTCATAGATTTGGAACAGGAAGTGAAATTGAAAATTATCTAATTCACCTCCTGCCTTTTTATGGACGAAGGAATTGAAATGAGGAGCAGGGAACAAGTCATTTGCCCAGAGTTAAATATGTAGTAGGACAGAGAAATACAGTTGGATTGTGAGTTCTCTATGGGCAGGAAGTGTATTTGTTTTTTGCCTTTTTTATATTCCTAGGGCTGAACACAGTCCCCTTCACATAGTAAGCACTTTATAAATGTTTATTACTGACTGACTGGTTTGCATTTTGATATCTTGGTTAACCTATAATTACTATTTCTGTCCTTTATGAATTCCCATAGTGTTGTTCCCCTTTCATCCTAAAGAATATCTCCTTTCCCATCCTTATGTTAAGTTTTCTTATTCAACTATTCATCCTTTCCTGGATAACTCCCTTTTGTTTGAGACATTTTACACTTGCAACCTCTCAACTTACACTCTGCTAGCCTCTCACCAGCTGTCTTTGTTCTAATCCTTTCTAATCACTCAGTTCTTCCTGCTAGAGTGCACAGCCATTTCAGTTCATCACTATCAGTATAAATCTTTGAATCCAATCCAGCTCATACAGGTTCTATTGAAAATCTGAAAACTCACAGATCAAACTAAGTTCTTTTAAGTACTCCCTCCCTTTTGTAAGTGATTGCCTACTTAGGGAAGACTCCCCTTTGGATTCTCATTCCACTGATGGTCTCTGACCACCTATTTTTCTTGTACACTTCTTTACTCTCAGCCATAGTCATGGTGAAATACTGCCACAAAACTCAATGGCATCATCAGTTAAATAGGTTGAAAGAGAGATATAGTCAACCAGAGAATCAACTACAAAGTAGTACCAGGAATTTGATTCCAAAGCTTGAAGGCACAAGTAGGCATAGAACAAAGGTGTTAACTGGTATTGAGATAATTAATAAATATTACTTAGTACAACAGCCATCTTTAACATAATTCTTCTTTCAGATTCCCCAACATATCCCCACAATATTGAAAGATAAACCTTCCCATAATTGTCAATTATTGAATCATAAAACATTCAGGTCAAGAAGATAGCTTGGCAATAAACTAGGAAAACATTTTTACATTCTAAGGTTCTGATGAAGGCACATTTCCAAAATATATAGAGAATTGACTCAAATTTATAAGAAATCAAGCCATTCTCCAACTAATAAATGGTCAAAGGATATAAACAATTTTCATATAAAGAAATTGAAACTATTTCTAACCACATGAAAAGGTGCTCCCAAATCATTATTAATCAGATAAATTCAAATTTAGACTACTCTGATATACCACTACATACCTGTCAAATTTGCTAAGATGACAAATGTTGGAGGGGATGTGGGAAAACTGGGACACTGATACATAGTCGGTGGAATTATGAAAGAATACAAATATTTGGGAGAGCAATTTGGAACTATGCCCAAAAAGTTATCAAATTGTGAATACCCTTTGATCCAGTAGTGTTTCTACTGGGCTTATATCCAAAGAGATCTTAAAGAAGGAAAAGGGATCTGTATGTGCAAAAATGTTTGTGGCAACCCTTTTTGTAGTGGCAAGAAACTAGAAACTCAGTGGATGGAGATCAATTGGAGAATGGCTGAATAAATTGTGGTATATGAATGTTATGGAATATTATTGTTCAGCAGGAAGATTTCAGAAAGGCCTGGAGAGAATTACATTGATGCTAAGTGAAATGAGCAGGACCAGGAGATCATTATACACTTCAACAACAACACTATATGATGATCAATTCTGATGGATTTGACTTTCTTCAACAATAAGATGATTCAAACCAGTTCCAATTGTTCAGTAAGGAAGAGAATCAGCTACACCCAGCAAAAGAACTATGGGAAATAAGTGTGGCTCACAACATAGTATTTCCACTCTTTCTGTTATTGTTCACTTGCATTTTTGTTTTCCTTATCAGGTTTTCTTCTTTCTAGATCCAATTTTTCTTGTGCAGCAAGATAACTGTATAAATATGCATATTTATTAACTTAACATATACTTTAAAATATTTAACATGTATGGGACTACCTGCCACCTAGGGGAGGAGATGAGGAGAAGGAGGGGAAAAGTTGGAACAGAAGGTTTTGCAAGGTCAGTGTTGAAAAATTACCTATGTATATCTTTTGTAAATAAGAAGCTTTAATAACAAAAAAGAGTTTGTCAAGCCTTGGAGTTTGTCAAGTACCTTCATATTGTAGACTAGTTTAGTCTCTTCATGTTGGGAGTTAATGAAATTAAGCAATGAGGTACATAGTTATATTGTAGTTCAGTGGTAGAAGTGGAATCAAAACATGGATTTTCTTAATTCTAGTTTTGTGATTTTTCTACTTTATCTAAAAAAATCTATAACTGCACAGGTCACTGAGCCATTGCTTTCTTTCATCAAACTTGTGGACTATAGCAACCTGTATTTTCCTTGGGGTTGTTATTTCCTCTCTTCGTTATGCTTTTCTGATTCAAAATGAAGCCTCTGAAGATTTAAGAATAAAAGTGGTCATTGAGCCAAAAACAAATACTTTCAACAAATTGACTAAGAGAAGCAATAGCAATAAGTGGGAAGAGATGAGCAGTATATTGTTTGTTTTGTTTATTATCATATGTATAGAATTCCTATGAAAAGTTGAACATTTTGGTAGTTTGTATAACTATCTTCTAGAAGGTTAATACTTTTGCGAATTAATTATATTTAAGCTCACTCTTCCTATTTTCTCATCATTTTCCTGCCACTACACCATCTCTTAGACTTCAAATGAAACTGTTTTATACCTTTCTAATGCATTTATCATTATAATTATCTTTTTGAAAAAACTTGTACAGTAATCTGCAGAGACATGTGGGATATATGTAAATATTTATCCTACCCAGTCCATTCTCCAGTGTTGTTTCTAGTAGGTAATTAATTCACATTTATTGGATCAGACTGAACTATATTCAGAAGAATTTTATAGTTAAAAGCTATACTTATTTATCTAAAGATTCTACAAATTGGTAAAGATAACTAATATGAAAACTGTTTCTACATAAGAGCACATCTTGGGTATCATCCTATTGTGACTTTCTTATGATCTAAATATATATTTTGAATTTTTAATGTATGAGAAT
Source organism: Sminthopsis crassicaudata (assembly GCF_048593235.1). Classification (NCBI taxonomy): domain Eukaryota; kingdom Metazoa; phylum Chordata; class Mammalia; order Dasyuromorphia; family Dasyuridae; genus Sminthopsis; species Sminthopsis crassicaudata. The sequence goes on along the minus strand of NC_133621.1, from coordinate 93,877,210 downwards.
ATCCCACTGTACAATTAGTTCTTTTTTTGCATTGTCATTTCTCTGGTAGTTAGAATTCTGTGTTTTTGAGCAAAAGAGAGAAAGCTTTGTACAGTATTTATAAAGAGGCAGAACCCAAAACTGAGTTATAAGCTTTCACATAAATAAAATAAACATTCTCACATTATTCCTGTCTTGGTTTACCTTAAAAGAGTACCTGCTAATTTTTGTCAAATATAGTTTAGTTTAATAATCATCTAGATCCTTTTTTACTCACCAGGAGAAATATTAGTAAAAGACCAACAATAGACATTATGGAGGGCTAGGCAAAATGTCTTCTTTACTTTATCTTTACCCCTCTTTTATTCTTTACTTCCTTGTATTTCTGAACCAGCTTCCTCCAATGGTCTTAGCAAAACTGACACATTAGATCACATTAAGTTGTTAATGATTTTTTCTAATATACTAACTCCCTTAAGAGTTTTTGCTTTTCACAGGACTTTAGGGGGAATTATTTAAAGAAAATGGCTCATTAGTAGTAGCAGAATCTCAATTACAGTGTTCCCCACTTTGGGGTAGTTGACCTTCCCTTCTAAATCAGATTTTTATCTCCGTGAAGTTCCCTACTCTGCCAGATGTAAGCTGAGTACTAGAGCATTATCACTGACAATCTAATAAATATTTTATGAGTTTGCTCCTTTTCAGTTTTTCTTTCTGAAAGGATTGTGATTGTCCCTGTCAAACACAGTGACCAGCATTAGTTCAATAAACAAAACATATTTGTTGAATTCCTCTTAAGGACAAAGAACTCACAATGTGAACATAGGAAGAATGGAGAGGGACTAGTTACCAAGATGAGCAAGACACAGTCCTTACTTTCAAGGTAGAATTATTTTTGAGAAAGAGGTCATCTCATGGTGTAGAAGGAGATTAAGTCACACATAAGCACACACACATACACACACATATATGCATATAAATAATTACAACAGTAAATTGTGAACTCCTTGAGACTAGGAGATAGCTTCTGCCTTTCTTTGTACTCCATTTAGCACACAGTGCTTGGCACATAGTATAAACTTATTGCTTATTGATTTGGTTCTTAAAAGATGGATGAGATTTTAATAAGCATCTTTAATAATAAGGTCATAAGCCAAGTTTGACATGGATTAAAAAAATTAATGTACATTCTTTATCACCTTCTACCAGAGATAGTTACAATTGGGAAGGACTTCACTCACTCTATTTTTTCCAATAGCCTACAGTTATTTTCTAACTGAAAAGTCAGAACAGCATTAGAGTGAGAATCAAAAGGGTTGTTGTCATTAAGGTTTAAATCTGTAGCTTTTTTTTTTAGTTTTATGAATTTCATCAAGTTATTGTCATGCTTTCTCCTTTACTACATAACTTATTAATGAAGAAGTTGATAATATTCTTAGTGCTTGTCTTATAGACTTGGGAAATGTCTGACTCAAATCAACATAAACTATTCTTTCTTTGTATTTTAGATTTTATTACAATGCTTACCACATTTTTGCAATGAACTTAACAACTTTGGGTTGATGTGGATCTGACCTCACTAGCCTCACTTCTAAAATATCATTAACATGGATTAACTCTAGTTCAGTTTGCCTTTGGCCCTTTATACATGTCTTTATCATATTGATTGGCTCACCTATTTTGACAGCAAAATAAAAGAATTAAATAATGCAAAATACAAAAAAATTGTCAATATTTCAAGATTTTTTTCAACATTTCTAGGAGATATTGATTTAATACCCTAAAAATGCTAGGTTAAAGATCTTTGTCACTCATAGATTTTTCAAACCATCTTGCTATAAGGGAGATATTAATTTTCTAGATTGGAATGCAAGTGAAATATAATGAATAATGTCTCCCTAAAAATTTAAATGCTTAAAAGTAATATGAGCCTGTTAACTATGGATGTTCATTTCAGGAAAATTAGAAAGAAACTTTCTTCATTAAAGAAATTGGAAGGTGACATTTTCAGTATCTATTAGGCCAAAAGATTCAAATATTTTCTTCTTTGAATATGTGAAGACTTGGATTAGAAGAAGAAAATTTCTCTTGGGAAGTTCAAAGACTATTCAGAACTAGAGAATATGAAATAATTTGATTTTTCTCTATTGGGTTTTATATTACTTTCCATCTTTGCAAACCATTTATAAGAAGAAAACTTTGGTAAGAATATGTCTAGAATATCAGATATTCCAAATAAATGTAGTAATGAGTCTTACTGTAAATGGCACAGAGGAAATTCTTCCATGTATTTATATTATGTGAGTTCTCAGCAGGAGAATGTCAGAGATTCTTCAAACTGAATTTTTCAGTATAAGCATTTACGTCTCAGAAATTGACACATGCTATACATCAGGGCTTGATTTTTATTTATTTATTAATTATCTAGGCTTAAGAAATTGATGGACTAAATGTTACTAATGCAAATTAAACTTAAAATGTGTTGCATTTTATATATATATATATATATATATATATATATATACACACACATACATACATATTTTTTCAATGATCTGATTGTTAAATATTTGTCAACATAACTTTTCGACTCAAGTATATCCTCTTCTTCAGTATAGCATTTCTCCTTTATGACTACCCTTCTAACACCTCGAAATTTTCCATTCTCTGTGATTGGTAACATAAGTACATTAAAAAATATATTTTCCATTGGCTTGCATATTAGACGTCTAAGCACCTCTGAGGGCTGGAGTAGTTGAATAAATTAACCAAAGATATATATTGGGACTAAAAATCTTGATTGTATATTCAGTATTCTTTTCACTAATCATAATGAGAAATTTTGAATGGTACCTTAACCCCCAACAAATTATTTTTATGATGTGTCAAATCAAATAATTTACCTCATCTTCCTATATTTAGAACCAACACCATTTACTTTAGTCTAATTTTTCTATGAGCTTGTCCCCAAGAATTGTAGGAAGAATCTCAGAGGAAATTCATTTAACCCATAATAACATAAGAATTTCTTTTATAGGGAAGTGGCCAAGATATCTCTTAGATTTTGTTTGGTATTATTCAGTGAAGGAGAATTCATTATCTTCTAAGGCAGCTCATTTTCCCTTACATCAAACTTAAATTTGTCTTTGAAATTTCTACCTAGTGCTCCTAGTTCTGCCTCTTGGGAACAAACAATTTATCAAAGCCCTCCTTGTGAAAGTCTGTTAGATATATAAAAATAACTACCCATACCAACTTGTCATATCTCTATTATGACTAAGTCTACTCTTCAAAATATTTCTTTTTTTCTCTAGTTCTTTCAATGAACCTCATACTGTTGTGCCACAGTTCCCCCTAAATTGCCCTGCCTCAGTTTCCCTAAATTGTCCTTCCTCAGTTCCTTGAATTGTTTTGCTTCAATCCCCCTGGTTGCAACACCCCCCTCCTGATCATTAGGACTGAAAACAACTTAGGGCTGATTACTCTAAGGTTATAAATTATAAATGTGTAAACTCAAGATAAGGGGAAGTTCAGACTTTCTGACTCCTAAGGCATCCCAATTTATCTGAATTTATGGTCCTCACCTCCCACCCTGTCAGAACTGGATTGATGAAATCCCAATCTCAGTGCTCAGACTCCACCACTTGTCTTGGTTTACCCTGGTCCCTTAGAGCCATGTGTATATATATATATATATATATATATATATATATATATATATATATATATATATATATATATATATATATATATATATATATATATATATATATATATATATATATATATATATGTATGTATGTATACATATATATTTCTTGGGAAACTCACATTTGCTGCTGGATACTTTGAGATTTATTCAGCCTTGGGGGCAACATGGATCCTGTTTTGCCCCCAGCACAATCTCTCCCTCTCAAATTAAATATTAAAAACTCTCTAATTTCTATCTTGCCTCAGTTTCTCCAGCATTACAATATAAAAGTATCCCAAGGCATTTCACTAGATTAGTCAAATTCCTCTTGGTCACAGAATTTTAGATTTAGACATGAGTCCTAAAACTTCTAGTCTAGAAGACTTAGTCTTCTAGTCTAATATCATTTTAAAGAGATTTGGAGAAGACAAATTACTTTCCAAAGTTATATAGTTAGTTAATAGAAGAGCTTGGAATTCAGACCCAGATATTCTGACTCCTTATGCAGTGAAATTTCTCCTATATGATACTGCCTACTCTGGAGCTTAGTACTTCCAAAAATGTGCTACCAAAAAACAAATGCAATTTTCCATGTATGGTTTGAAAAAGAAAGGAAGGAAGGAAGGAAGGAAGGAAGGAAGGAAGGAAGGAAGGAAGGAAGGAAAGAAGGAAAGAAGGAAGGAAGGAAGGAAGGAAGGAAGGAAGGAAGGAAGGAAGGAAGGAAGGAAGGAAGGAAGGAAGGAAGGAAGGAAGGAAGGAAGGAAGGAAGGAAGGAAGGAAGGAAGGAAGGAAGGGAGGGAGGGAGGGAGGGAGGGAGGGAGGGAGAGAGAGAGAAAGGGAGGGAGGGAGAGAGAGAGAAAGAAAGAAAGAAAAAGAAAGAAAGAAAGAAAGAAAAAGAGAGAGAGAAAGAAAGAAAGAAAGAAAGAAAGAAAGAGAGAAAAAGAGAAAGAAAGAGAGAGAATTAATGAATGAATGAATGAATGAATGAATGAAATACTTGCCATCCTAGTTTCAGGTATGATACTTTACTTATGCTCCTTTAATCATCACATCTGATTGAATCCTCCCCAGCAGTAACATTTTGAGATGATACTCAAGTCAGCCAAGCTGAATCCTTTATTCTTCTAGTTCTATTCCCAACTTTCCATACTTCTCCACCATTTCTTAGTTTGGATATAATCTTCCATCCACTGCCATTAGCTCCTTTTTTTGTTAATTCCTATATTAGTATGTAAGCTTAAATATAGGAAGTATTTTTTTCTTCTTCCTTGCATTTATATTCACAGCACAACACAATTCCTGGTACATAATGTATGCTTAATAAAACCTTCTCTAGATTGATCAGTAGATCTTAATGCAGCCCCTCACTTTTTTGATTACTATGTCACAATGCTAACTAACATTTTGTTTGTAAAACAAAAAATAATCCTCAGATCTTTTAAAAATTAGCTTACATTTAATCATATTTCCTATCTTAAAATTCTGAAGTTGAGTTTTAGAACTTATGTAATATTTTGCTAATATTAAATTTCATCTGATAAAATTCAGCCCAACATTCCAGCCTGCTGAGACATGTTATGGAATGTAACACTCCTCCACTATGTTAATGACTAAATCTACTAATGTGACATCTTTAGGTCTGACCTGCTATCTATGGCTTTTTTTTCAAGTTACTGATGAAAATGTTAAACAACATAAGCAGGGCCAAACAGATCTGTGATATACCACTAGTCCTTCCAAGTTGAAATCCAACAATCAATGACTGACCATTCAATCAGTTTCAGATCTACATAACAATATCAATATTTCCTAGTTTATTCTAAGTTTTAGTGTTCTTGACACTATCTTTTTATTTAAGTCTGAAGCCAAACTATTGTACTATCTGGCAGAGTTCACTATCATAACAAACCTTGGAATATAGGTATAGCTATTTTTCCTAACTCCTTTCTGCAGTGATCTCTTGGTCTTCACCTCTGCTGAACTACTTGTTTAAAGCTGAAGGAAGTCTTTGAACTGCTTGGGAAATACAATGAAGGAAGTAAATTTGTCTTTGGAAATTTTCCTACTAAAAGTGATTCCCTTTGTTTGCCAGGACTACTTCTGCTGTTTCAGTGAGGAAGTTTATAGGAATTATTAAAAAATCTAAACCAAAAGTTTTTTTTTCTTTTATACTTCATGTGTTCAGCCAGGAAAAAAAAAAAAAAAAAAAGATTGGAACTTTTTTTGGATCAGGATAAGAGTACTAGTTGTTGCTGCATCTCTTATACTATTATCAAACTTTGATCATCCCTACTGCAGCCCCACCTTTGGCAAATTAGAAAATACACAGTTCGAAATCAATTAAGATTGACCTTTTATATTAAATGGACTGGCTCTGAAACTAATTAAAACAGCAAATAAACAACTTTAAAGAAGGGAAAACTCTGGGTTTAAATATCTGTCCTTTCAGATGGAGAGAAAGGAGGTAAGGGGAAGAGTTAAGCTTGAGGCCTTGATCAACACAAATTAGATAACCCTATTACTGCTGACTCCTACGTGAAAAAAGTGTAACACCAGCAAATGGCTTAAACTGAGTATTCATGCAGAATAGTAGTTAGTTCTAAGATTATAAAGTTGGTAGATGCCTATTGGTTATAGAGAATTTTGACTAGCAAGATAAGAAATTTCAATAATATATATTATATATGCATAATATTATTCAATAATATTAATGAATAAGTTCATTAAGAACATTTGAGCAATAGAAAGATGTGATAAAATATTATTTATGATATTCTAATAAACTAAGTTGGTGTTTTAAATATTTATTTTAATTGAAATTTTAAATATTTATTTAAAATGTAATTAAATTGCTATGTTTAATATTAAGTGTATGGTATGGATTATACAAAAGGAATAAATGAAGATATTTTATAAAGCTGTTGCAAAAATCAAAGGATGTGTTGGTAAGGATTCGGTCTAGAGTGGTATTCTTGATAAAAATGAAGGGGAACAGACAAGAAATATTATAAAGAAGTAATGAATTGGACGGGGTATGTAATTGGATATATGGGTTGAGATAGAGAGACGATTTAGAGATTAATATGAGATTTTACATTTCACTTTACTAGACCTCCCCACGGTAATACCTTACCAGATGAAGGAAAGTCAGGTTGAAAAACTGTTTTTGTGGGTTGTAAATGAAAGGACATCCATTTGTAAATGTTCAATAAATAGTTGGAAATGCACTGCTAACTTTTGTGAGAGGTTTTATGACTAGTAGTAGAGTTTGGGGAGCAATCAGATCATAGTTTTCAGTGTTGACTTAATAGAAGCCAGATATCCTAAGGCAAAATTATGAACTTTGGGGATGTTCTAATAGTTAAGCAATAAAGAAGGAACAAAATCATTCAAAAGAAACCAAAAAAGCTAATCATAAGAGAATGAGTATAGTATAGAATAAGTAGTAACGTAAAGACCAAGGACAGAGTTATTTTTTTAAGAAGAGATGGTTACCAACTAAGGGAATTTGTGGTGTCAGAGATACCATATTTTTTTTTCATATGCCTTCTCATATTGTTATAAAAATGTACTCTTTAATCTATTCATCTAATTGAATTTTTAAAAATTTTTCCATAGATTTGAGTAATAATATTACTACAAATTATTTAACAACAAGAATGACTCTATAGACATAGAGTTTAGTTTAGGAGGTACTTCTCAGTCTTTCTTCAGTTCTGGATATCTTGATTTAGCTACCAGGATTGAGACTGTCCTCAGCCAAGTCTTTTTACTGCAGTCTATTCTCTTTAAGTCGTTTCATTCTAAAGTGCAGTGAAGAATTTGAGCTTTCTTTTTCCTTAGCAGCAGAGACAAGTATGACATAGGTCAGGTCTCCATTTCTCATTCTTAATGCTAAATGAATTACACAATTGGCACAATTTCTCTAATTCTTCAAAGGTTGGAATTTCTTTGATTTTAATTTTCTATAGGACTCTTTAAGTCTTTTTTCCTCTCTTGATTTCTCTTTTCTCCTATGGTATTGGGTTCTCATTTTAGCTCTTGCTTGATCTGGAATAATGACATTTTCCCTGATTACTTACATATCTATCTCTACTTAATTCTAACCACTTGCCCTGGCAATAAAAACTTTACCCTAAAGTTCAATATATATGAATTATAATTCAGTAGTTCTATTTTCTCATTCATATGGTCACTTTTTCCATTGATTTAAATCATAATCCATTTAGGCCTGTTCACCATGTAAGACTATTAATGATATCTTCCCATAAATCTATTACATAAGGTCTGTCTAGTGTCAGAGAGTGTTTTTGTAGATTAGGGCTCAGGCTGATCCCTAATAGTTTGGGTTCAAGATAGTAATGAAATGAGAAACCTCTAGTTATTTAGCAATTTATAAAAGGATATTTGCTTAGTCACAGCATGGGAAGAATAATCACCAAGTTCAAACTTTGATTCAGAAGAACTCAGCTCCTTTTCCTTATAATTATCCATGTTGATTCAATAGAAAAGTATTAGGGAGAAGCTAGAGTTCCTTCTGGATTTTTGTACTAAAATAATCAGAAAGCAATATCAATTGTTTTTTTAGTCCCCTGCGCCATTTATATCTTAAAGACATTTTCAATACTTTTTTGGGAAAAATACTAACTCCATCCATATCAAGGGAATTGGTAGACAATTAAAGACACCTTCTTCTTAATATTATGTGATTGACAAGCTCAACAAAGCATATAGATTGCAATATACCTGTATAAATTACTTAGGTAGTAAATAGTCAACAAATATTTATTGATTGATTACAGAGAAAGTAATAGTTGTGGCCTTTTCAGACAAATGTAAATATAAGAAATATGAGTTTAAAAGCATGCATATCCCACAACATTAATTTATTTTATAGGAGAAAAATAGGGTCTTATGGTATTTTGCAATTTATTTGGGAACTAGAAACATTTATTTTTAGTGTACAATTTTAAAGCAATATGTTAAATTGTTTTCTCTTGCAAATCAAAAATATTTAACACTATCACACGAATTATATTAATTTGCCTAAATGTATGTAGGACAGCCACTAGATTCATCAAGCAAATGCAAGGTGGTTTATCAAGTTAAGATTTATACCTGCATTGCCATCTGCACCAGACTATCTTGGGCTGACCAATGAAAGAGATAACTACTGGAGAAATAGTTTTGTTTTTTTTTTCCTTTTCTATAAATTTTTATAAATATTGGCAATTCTCCCATGTCCAAGATAAAAATGCTTTTAACTAATACAACATTTGTATAATCCAAAGGAGAATCCCTTGCATGGTAATTATTATGTGTAAGAAGAGTTAGCAATGTTAGAGATGTTAGTATGAAGAGTCTTTTTGGGTAGGATTTGGTTTGGAGAGATGGTTCCTTAAGTCTCTTCCAAGGTGGAGATTCCAATATAAAGAGCTCCCATCTCTTTTAATGTCAGAAAGAATATCTTGCTATTCCAAAGCAATAATGCAAAAATGATACTTGTTATACCTATGTGGAATTTGTTTCATTAGTAGAAGCATATTTATTATAATTGTTGGCAGAGGAACTTGATTTCTCTATGGAATTATGCAGAGCTTCAAGTTACAAACAATCCACTAACGGTGGCTTTCATTTCTGCAAATGTCTATATTTGACAAGCAGATGTCACCATGAGTATTAAAGTACTGAGAATTAACCTCACATGCCAATTTATTTTCCTTAATTTTCTCTTAAACTGATATTCATGGGTATGTCCTGGTACAAATAGAGAACATGGAGATTGGATTGAGTATATATATATATATTTTTAAAAGTATCACATGCCAAAGACATATTAGATTTTACTTCATCATATATTTAATGTTTATTATGTGAAAAGTTTAAATTAGGTGTTGTAAAGAATAGACTACTGTGCTCTGAAGTCATGCAGACCAACTTTTAAGGAATGATCTAAACTGAACACAGGTTTGGTTATAATTTTACCAATTTTTTTTAGAATGTATAATCTTGGAAAACTCCTCTGACTTTCTGGGTAAAATTAAGGGCATACTAGATGATCTCTGAAGTTCTTTTCAACTTTAGAATTTTTAATTCTAAGACCTCAGGCAAAGAACATCTGAATATTTTAACAGGACTTTTCATACTTGCTATGTCCTTTTTTAGAATGATACCAGTTCTCTAGAGCAGGGGTTGGCAACCTTTCAAAGATAGCTTATGTCTTCATTTATTCATTTCATGATTTATATAACACCAACACCACCATCCTCAGGTGAGTTGTTGGCAAAGATACATTCTGGGACAATTCAAAGGTGTGCTCCTTCTAGACTCAACAGTAGCATGAACAGATGGTTGAAAAGAACAAAGGAACATGTGGGATGGACTCTGTATATCAGGCTGTGCTAATGCTTTAGCAAGTTCTTTTGAGTTCTCTGCAACTGACTGGTCTTAATGAAGTCCCCATTAAAATGCAAATTCCCCTGAAGTGTCAATATTAAATCATTATCCATAAACATCTTAATTTTTAGCTAACTGTCATTCTTACAAACATTATTATGCCTGCTTAATAGATGAGGAAACTAACTGAGATCTGTCTACAAGTTCTGCCCTTTAATACTCTTTAAGTAAATATTGATTGGAATCAAGTTGAGAAGAACTGGAATAAGTTAGAGACAAAGATGTAGAAGCAAATTCCCAAAACCTGAAAGGAGGAGGAAGCACTAATAGAAGAAAGTACTAAAGACAGTCACTTTTCACTTCACAACTTTTACCAGAATTTCCTCTATCCCTGCAATTCCAAGTTATCCCATATTTCATCTTTCTTCCTCTATCATGGATCTAATTCCTGCTTCAAAAAAATTCTTTGTATCTCCAATGCTTAGCACAGTGTTAGGTAGATGGTAGGTGCTTAGTAAATGCATGTTGGCCAACTGATTCTTGATTTGGAAAGTCACATTTTCATATGGTCACATTTTCAAATGGAATTTTCGATCAAATTTCCAGATTTACAAATCCATAACCTTTTAAGTATTTATATCTTCAGTGCATAGCATAGTGTTTGGTAGATAGTACATGCTTAGTAAATGCATGTTGGCCAACTGATTCTTTATTTGGAAAGTCAGATTCTCATATGGACACATTTTCAATAAAATTTTTAATCAGGTTTAATTCCAAATTTATAAATCCATTACCCCTTTAAGCACGGGATCTATTGTCTATTTCTTCCTTATAAAAAAATGTATCCAATACTGATTCCTGGACATAAATGCTTTCAAGAATAAGATGTTCTTAATATTGTTTAGCACAAGTTAACTTGCACACGCATTTGTTAGATAAGGAACAGCTGAGAAAATCTTAAACCCCTGAACATATGAACAAAATCCTTAGCTATACAACTTTCACTTTTGTGTCCCATTGTACCTAGAACTTGGTTACCTTTGTTTGAAATCCACATTTTCTCCCATAATTATGAAGACTATATTGGATGAATTTAAATGAAAAGTGCAGTTTCACTGGGGCACTCCTGTCCTAAATTGAAACTGGAAAATTAAAACTACTTACTAATAAGAGAATGATGAAAAGACTCGCATTACTTTAGAAATACGTCTTGGTGTATGGAGAGAGTACAACATGCTTTAAATCAGGGAGAAGAGATAAAAACCAAACCCTACCCTGTTCTGTATTCCATATGCAGGCTGTAGCGCTGAGGATCTTAACTTTCAATCTCTAAATGGATTTCCTTAGGAGAGTGGGTTGGCATTGCTGCCACTATTTACATGAAAAATTCAGGACTGTTTGTGTCTTCTTGTTTGCTCTGGCAGATGCTCTTGGGAAAGAAATGAGTCAGCTTTTGAGAAGCTGCAGCAGACATCCATCTTCCTGTACACACAAGCTGCTCTACAGAGCAGATCCCTTATGGCTGAGACTAAAACAAACTTCTCCTCCCCCGCCAAAGATTCATGCCCATCTTGTCTGTACTGAGAGTAAAACTGCCCCAAATGTTCCACTTGGTGCTCCAGTCAAAGGTCAAGTGGTCCATGAGTTATCCGTTGGTATGGACTTGTTGGTAAGAAGGACTTTAAGCCCTCTAAAATCCCTTTCTCTAGGGCTCCATGGAGAGGAGTCAGTGTGATAAAGTAGATAGAACTTCATTGGGAGACAGGGACCTCTGGTTCAAATCCCACTAGTACATCTTTTATCATTCGGAACAAGTCATTTAGATTTCCCAGACCTCAATTTGCTCAAACTATAAAATGGGGGTAAGGAGATATTGCTGCTAGGTCTCTGAGGTCTCATCATGTAACTCTACATCTGTTTCATGGGAGAGAGGTCCCTTCTGGCTCTATTTCTGAGTATAGTGGATATTTCCTATAGTTTGATGTTGGACTTTAGGGTAGTATTATCCCAGAGAAAATTTATAATAATAAGAGACTGTCTTGTTGAATGCTTATTCATGTCTTGACTGATTGTTTTTCTTTATTTTTGTTAACCAGTACATTTGGAAAGAACAGCAATATGAAAATTGGGAGGCAGGTTCTGAAGGAACAAGCATTATTAAGGACCAGTTCTGTCTAGACCAAGAGGAGGCAAAGAGTTTAGCCATATACAGCAGCTGCCCTCATGGAGCCTACTGTCGCCTAGAGAAATAAGATACTAAACACATTACTATAAAATACGATATGCCAATATGATCAAAATATACCTAAGATTTGCAAATTGTAATTGTATGTGAAGTCCACGAAATGGTTTTAATTGATATAAGGAGTAAAGATGCAGCTTATATAAAAGTAACAGAAACTAGGGAACTAGATGTATTAGAAAGAGTAAGGACAAAATGGAGTGAACCCTAGTCATGGTACTTCAATGATCAGTATTACTTCCTCAACATTTTTTTTCCATAGGTTATTGTCAGAGTCATTGAAGCTATACTTCATTCTTTAAAATTCTATCTTCCCCTGAAGATATTGCCAGAAGCAGTCATAAATATGTTAAATGGCCCCTTCTTGGAAAAGTTTTTTATTATTGCTTTTCTAAGGCACTATTCCGTCTGGGACTGGCCCAGCATTTTAGCATATACTACATTCTCTATATCCATTCATTTCATTTAGAAGGTTCAGGATCAGTTATTTTAGTGATCAAATGAATTGAGACTTTAGATGAATGTAAATCATCAAAACCTATGCAACTTAGAAGTGATATCACTAGGACTGGGAAAATGTCCTGGGTTCATGCAGTGAACAATTTCACTTCCCTACATGGGAAAGGATTTATTTGTCCTTTTGCCCCTGTATTTTCTTAGCTGGAAGACAGTAATATTTCCTGCAAAACTCATTACAGGGATACCACCAGGCTGTTGGCAAAAACACATAACAACTCCCATTCCTGACTGCTCTTTGCTGCCCATTCCCAGAGCTCAGTGTGTTTTGAAATTTCGAGCTTCATTTATTGAACCATAAATGATTTGGAAGATAAGAGCCCTTAAAATGACCTAACTTCTTTAATGGCAAAAAATGGCACCCACGAGCTGAACTGATAGAGCTGAAAATGGTGAATTGTATTACCTTTGTTCAAAACTCAGCAGTTTAAGATGAGACAGAATTTGTTTAAAAAAATTATGCCTTTTTATTTGCTAAAGCTAAACAATCTCTGGAAGGAGCAGAAAATTCATAGTCACTTCTACTGTTGCAACCTCCCAAGAAGGAAGCACAGTAATCTGTAAAATTTGAAAAAAAAACAAAAAAAACAAACTTAAGCTATTTTGCTTATTACTGTTACACTTTTTTCTTTGCTACACACATCATCGCCTAGTTAGAGGACAACTTAAAACTAGTAGGAACAGCATAAGAGTGATGGTGAGAAGAGTTTAGAATTTATAGGATCAAACATTTAAAATAGAAAAAACCTCAGCAATCATCTAATGTAGCCCCTCACTTTATAAATGACAAAGTGAGGGCCAAAGAAGCAAAAAGACTTGTCTACAGTTACACAGATACTAAGTGGCTGAAGCAAGATCTGAATGGATGTCTCCTGAGTCCATATCCAGTGTTCTTACTTCTGGGCTCTGTTCTCTACTCATCACCAACTAGATGTGGGAATGTAGGAAGTCATCAACTCCTTTGAACTTTAGATCCCTCATTTATAAAAGTAGGAAATTTCTCTGGATGACTTCTAAGGTTCTTTAAAGTCTTAAATTGAGTATGTGTACCTTTATATTTTTGGAGGGGTAGGAAGAGAGAAAGGAGGAGAAAAAAAGGAGAGGAAGAAAAGAAGGGAAAGTGAGGAAGGCAAGAGAGAAGCAGTGAGGGAGTAAGGGAAAGAAGAGAAGGGAAGCTGGAAAGGAAGAAGGAGACAGAGGAGAAGGGGGATCAGTGAGAGGAGAAGGGAAGATAAAAGGAATGAGAGAGTAGAAGAGAAAGGAAAGGGGAGTGTGGGATGAAGAGGGGAAAGAAGAAAGAGGGGAGGAGAAAAGAAGAAGAGGAAGTAGGATAGAGAAATGGATTGAGAGGAGAAAGGAGGGAAAAGGGCAACTTAGCTTAGTGGCCTTGGGAGCAGAAAGAATCCTAGGCACTTAACCTCTCAGGGCACTTAGGCAACTTAGAAGACTACAAATTGAAGATGTGGATTAAAATTGGTAGGTGAAACTTCTTCCTAAATGAAACTCTGAGTTCCATATACATATATGCAAATATATACATAAATATATACATACATACATCTATATCAATTGTGATTGCATAGATAGTATGCAATCATATATGTGTGTATATATCATATATAGATATAGATAGATATTACATTGTTGTTTTGTCAATTAATCATGTCCTACTCTTTGTGACATCATTCAGTGCTTTCTTGGCAAAGGTACTGGAGTGATTTATCCCTTCCTTCTCTAGCTCATTTTACAGATGGTGAAACTGAGGCAAATGGTAAAGTGACATGCCCAGGATCACACAGCTAGTAAGTGTCTGAGATCAGGTTTTAATTCTGGTCTTCCAAACTCAAGTCCCAGCATTTCTTCCACAAAACCATCTAGTTACCCATGTACATGTATGTATATGTATACACACAGGAACATACACATACATATGTATGCTTATTTGTGAACATATACATACTTATACTTCTATTCAGAAACTGAAGGATAGCTCCTGAGTTTTTCTTGTACAGAAAATGAGAAAATAATCTCTATTGTCTTTCTTTATTGCTTCATTATCAGAAGCTCTTTTTTATTAGTTTCTGAACAAAGTCAGGCTGAGGTATTCCCCATTTCACATCACATCTGCAGCCCCCAAATCGTGCAGCTACACATATTAGAAAGCCTACGAAGAGACTTTCCCTTAGGCTGAGTTTAATAGTCAAGTGTATTTAGCTGGACTCCATTCTTGACTGTCAGAGATAATAATCACTGTCTGAGAGTAACTTTCTTCTTAATATTGATATAGTAATTAGCACCAAGCTAATCAAATGTGCCCATTACTTTTTTTCACTCACATCATCGAACAAGGCTGTAATGGAGAGACAGCTGGGCCAGCCGAATGCTAGGGGAGAGCCATTCAGAGCCTCTTCAGGCAACTGACATTTATAGGAGCTATGGTATGGCATCTATAAATCACAGGGCGCCACGACGAGTGCTGGCAAGCATCTGGTGTATAGACAGGAGCCTCATCACTTATTCATGGTTGAGACATTTACATTCATTCATCACCCTTTTTTTAAAGCTTCTTTAGAGTTGTTTCATTATAGAAGCTACAAGAAATATACAGCGGCTTACAATGAAAATCAGAGTAAAACTAAACAGTCCTATCTATTGGAATAGAGATCTAGAGCAAAGAGTCATTCTTGCTTTCTCTTTGAGAATTCATCTCTGAGAACGGTAGGTGAGGAAGCAGAGGGAGACATGCTGGAAAGCCATTGGGCAAGACTTCCCTTGGCGTGTGTCTAGCTATGCTCCTGCCCAAAGCGCTGGCCAAATCACCTCCCACTGCTGCAATGCCTCCTTTGAGAGGCGTAACTAGAGGTAGCTGAGAGCTGCCAACTTCTTCCTCCTTCCACCCCCCCCCCCCACTGTCAAAGAAATGAATAAAAGGAGACTTGGCGGACCAAGCCTGCAAGGTTGCCAATTACTGCTGCTGTAGCAGATTAGGATGAATCTCTAGCAGCCCCAGACCTTATCCTAGGTGTCTTTTCTGGAATAAATATCTATGATCAGTCTTTTTTCTTGTGTACTAATTCTTTTCACATACACAGAGGGAAAGGGGAAAACTATAGAACTCTATTAATTTGTTGGATCAAGCTCATAGTCATTCTTTGATAAAAGTAAAATATTATGTCCAGCTTCAATATTAGATCTAGCTTCTATAGAATGGATCTGGGTGTTCATTATGCTGAATACTGAGTTTTTTAAGCCAGGATTAAAGAAAGGTCAAGGTTAAAAGGGACCATCTTGAAGTCCATAGTTGATTATTTGGAGCCAGGAGTGGGTAACTATAAGTATTGAGGGCCAAATTAAGGTTCTAGAGGAAGAAACTTGGATCAAGGATGAGGAGCAACAGAATTTAAGAATTTAGTCAATGAGCAACATGGTCTAAATTTAAATAAAAGTTTTGGAGGCAAGAAAAATGAAGTTTACCTAATTTTAAACAATCTGCCATATTTGCCATTCTCCAAGAAGTTCATGTCTGTTTTTATGCTCAACATATGTGGAGAGTACTGACACTAGTGGGCTCTGGTTGGAATCTTGGTTGTAGTTGTAGTTGCAGTTGTCCACTTTTGCCAAGTCAATATGAGACAGCTAGCTATGTGCAGCAATGGATAGAGTTGGGTCTGGTCTCATGAAGGCTTGAGTTCAAAGTCAGTCTGTGTAGTTTTAGACAAGTCACTAATCTTCCCTGGGCCTTATCTGTAAAATAAAGGATGATAATACATAAAGACTCCTGCTAGGAAACATCTTGACTTAGAAAAACTACATATTAAAGTATTGCCTTTTTATAGTTATTTTGTTAAATATTTCCCAATTATGTGTTACAGCGAGGCAACAAATTTGATACCTTTCCTTTAGAGCTCTTGATATAAAATCTAATAATCTAACTTCTGCTATATATAATTTCCACTGCCAATTCAATTCAATCCAACAAAAACATATTAAGCATTTACTATGTACTGGAGTTCTTCTAGATGTTATTCATTTCATTTGTGGCTGGCTCTTCATGACTTAGAGGATTTCTTAGTAAAATGGTTTGCCATTTCCTTCTTCAGCTCATTTTACAGATGAAGAAACTGAGACAGATGAAGATTAATTAACTTGCCCAGTCATACAGCTAGTAAATATCTAAAGCCAGATTGGAACAACAACAAAGAAAAAAAAAAAAATCCTTCTGAATTTAGGATGGGTACTCTATCCACTGGGCCACCTTGCTTTTGGATACTAGGGAGTTCAAAGGCCGGGAAACTAAGGTATTTTCTTCCACTAAGCAGCTTATGTTGTGCTAGTAGAATACAGTATAAACACAAATAAGATAAATATAAGGTAGTTTAAGGAAGAGGGTGAAAAGGTTGAGGTAGGGACACAGATTTAGGAAGGATTCTCAAAAGAAAAAACCTAAGCTGATCCTAAAAAGAAAGACAAACATTCTGAGAGACTGAGAAGGAATGAATTCCAGAACCAAAGCACAACCTGTGATAGTGCAGAGTTGGAATAGTTAATTTTAAGGAAATGAACTGAGAGATGGAGTTTGTAAAGGAAAGAGATTGGAAATAAATCTGCAAGGATAGGTTAATGTTGTGACCTTGGATATCTTAGAATCAGCCTGAGTCAGGATAAGCAAAAGTCCTTATTCTAGCTCTTTTGGGGTCGCTCTCAGGGGATTAGATATAGAAATCTCTCCACCTCCTTCCTCTCTCTCCATCTCCAAAGAATGCCTACCCTCCTCCTACTCCACCCACTGATCTCACTTCCCCTTCTTTGTCCACACCCACAGATCGAGCCAGCACTGAGTTGAGTAGGGTCATCCTCCAAACATGTTAATAGAGAATTGTCCAATTGGTAATTAGCCTCAAGTGCTAGGTTACCTTGCCTCAGCTCAGTTGTAGCCCTTTACAGGTTAAAGCTAGACAAGGAAGTACATTGAAAGCAATTAGTTGCCAGCAACATGACTTTTGGAGAAGGAAATAGCCAAATCCCAGAGTAGAAGAAAGCCTTTCATTAACACAAGAATGAAAATGGGGTAAAGTTCTCAATTAGAGAGTATGACCAGAATTGGGGTTATTTGCAATTCTCTAACCTCCTCCAATGGACTTCATTTCCTCTACATTATTTATTGTAATCAAAGGGTCGGGATGAGGAGAAAAGAGAGAAAGGTTAGGCAGCAAACATATATTAAGATCTGCTATGTGCTAGTCACTTTAAAAATATCTCATTTGATCAATATAGAGTTCACATGGTTCACCATTACCAAAGGGTCATGATGAGAATGGAAGGAGATTATAGCCCTTGCAAGGCCAGCAAAAGAACTAATCAGTTAGGGATTAGTGATCGCTGTGATGAGGAAGAATAGGATTTAGAGTTGTAAGGCAGAGGAAAAGGTGAAATAACATCAGATGCTGTTCAGATAAGGGAATTTCAGGAAATGAAGGTTTCTACAAGAGCAAGAGTATGGACATTTCTATTTGAGGTGGGATGAAGGAGTGGCAATAGAAAATGATAAAATTGAAGAACTGGGAAGCTAGGACATTTGGGCGAATATTAGTATGCATGGAAAAATCAGTTAGTATTGGTTCTGAAGTTGTGTGGGATAGAAAACACTGTGAGACAGGCACCAAACAACTTGAGAAAGTTCAGTTTCTTGAACTTTGGTAGACAGCCACAAGAATGTTAATTGGATGGTTGCCGTGAATTAGTTGAACTTCATAGGAGAAGATCATAGAGGGTGATAGTGATAGAAGGTTAGCTTAGAAGAGAAAATGAAGCAAAAATATATATTATATACTCCACCATTAATTAGTGAACCCAGGCATTGTACAAAGTAATTTGGAAAGATAAACAGAATGTTGACCCAGCTATACTGTAGAGTCCAACAAACTAAATAAATGAAAAAAAAAAAAAAAGAAAAAAAAGCTCATTTTATTCTCACAGCAACTTTGGATGGTATTATTATCTCCATTTTACAATTAATGAAACTGAGGTAAGATAAGTGAGTCATCCAGGGTCACACAATTACTGCTACCTACTGCTGCTGCTGCTGCTGCTGCTGCTGCTGTTATGGGGCTGGCTCTAAACTAAAGTCTTCTTGATACCCAGCCTAACTCTACCCACTAATTCAAGTATCTAGCTCCTCAAATATACTTCTTTTAAATAAGCAACTATAATTGATAATTGAAAAAAAAGGTTGAGATTCAAAATCTTTAACTGAGTTAAAACATAGGTACTATTTCTCCTTACTCAGCTTTACACATTTACTTGTGGGAACATTCCCATTTCAGCTCTCAGACTTTTCTTCTCATGGTTGATTTTGGGAATTATCTAAGCTTTTTCTCTTTTTACCATGCTTTTTGACATGGGTCTCTTGTTTTCCTATGCTCGTGCTATAAAATGGGTCTAATGTTATAGTCATGTTTTTATCCTCTTCCAGATCTCATTAAAATTCTGACATCATCCAAGTTTGTTGCTGTGCTATACATAACTAGTCATTTGCACTCATTCATTTGTAAACTATTTATTAAGTGCTTGATTTGTGTAAAGCATAACATTGGTGGTAGGGAAGTTAGAAAAATATTTAAGATATAGCACCCTCCCCTTGTAAAGCTCACAGTGATTTTAATTCAAGTTGGTGAGCAGGGGGGTGGATATGTTACATTATGTAAATAAGTAAATCTACATTATAAATGCAGAATAATTATATTGGAGATGGGAATATAAAAAGACTTCCATATATCAGGAGGTTTAAAGATTATAATAACAGTATCTATAGCAAAAGTCATTTCTCCAAAGATCCACATTTCTCAGAATACCAACCAAACAGCAAAGATAAAGCAGGAGCTGAGCAGATAGAATTATTTTTCCAGCCTGTTTCACAATTTCCATTAAGCCTGCCCTTATTTCTCTCAGGCCTTGGCCCTGAAGACAAATGATGAGACTAATCTTTGATCAAAGTTTACTTCAAGCTAAAATTATCTACAATTATAAAAAAACTCATGCAACTGGGCATGTCCTGCCGAGGGCAAGGTGAGAGCTTGCCCAACAATTCAGCTATTACATAGCTAGTGGCAAAGAGTCAGAGACTTGTGAAGGAAGGATTAAAATTTACTGAACACAAGATTTCTATTAAAATCAGAGTGACATTACCTAAGCCTTGTGTATATGTATGTGTGGTGTGCAATTTCTGCAAAACCTATCATTATAATATTGCCTTACTATAAAACCTCACACAGTAACTTTCACCTAAGAAAATGGCAAAGTGGAAAAGTAAGCCAAGTGAATCAATTCAAGGACTGAGAGATAAGATTGTTGTTATTTTAGGTATTGGTCTGAACATCCTCATTTTATTTCTTTTGTGATTAGCTCTATGAATAGAATGTGATGATGATGATGATGATGATGATGACACATTTTTATAGAACTTTATGCATTTTAAGTTACTTTCTTCAGGGCAATACCATGAAGTAGGTATTATAAGCATTATTATACCCATTTTATAGACAATGAAATTGAGTCACTGGGCAATCAAATTTTTTCACTAAAATCATATATCTAGGAAGTATCAGAATTGGAAAATTACCTCATCTCAAAATTCCAAGTCTAGGATTATTTTCACCATACCATATTATTGATTTAAAGAGATATTAGAGAGCATCATCTTATCTTATAAATAAAGAAACTGAGTAAAATAATGCAATGGCTTGCTTGCTTATCTTTTTTATTTAATTCTATTTCTAAAAGTCCTCTCAAGCAAAATACTGCATCAGTTTCTTAATCTTACCATAATTTTTCTGAAAGATTTTCTAAATATTAGACTGAATCATTTGTGTTTGCTTGTGTGTCTGTGATCATAAGTGTAACTTCCCCTCCTATTTGTTGCAGTATCTTCTTGGAAACTCTTCCATAACTGAACTATTAGAGCATGAATAGTGTTTTCAAATAAGAATACTGTTATAACAGAGAAATTGGCTCCTAACCAGGATGCAGAATCAAGCAAATCTTAGTTATGACCATAAATGTCATCAAAGTGAATATATAACCACCATACATTTCTGTAATCATTTAAAGTAACAAGAAACTCTATATTTATATAGCACTTTTGTGCTTTCCACAATGCTTTCCCATACATTACCTCATTTGAACCTCATAACAACCTTTTTGGTCTTTCACATATTCACATCATGCTCCATTTTGTAAATTACTCTTTCCTGCCACTTTTGTAAACATAAAGGTATATTTGGAAATAATGGTTGGCTAGAGTATATTGCCAGACAAGTTTCCTTTGTCATGTCTGTAAAGATAGAATGTAGACTTTAATTCAAAATTCATTTGAGTGCCTAGTGTAGGAAATGCCCTTTCTGCTTAGGGAAATAGAGACCAAAAAAAATGGGGAAAAAAGTCCTTCTCCTTAGGAATTGAAGTTTTATTTTGGAGAAAACAACATTGATCTTCTTGAGGAAAGTCTTTATCCCCTTTCTAATCAATTTCCCATATATCTGATAAATTATTTTCCCTAAAGCTCAGGTCTGACCACATTACTCTCTTTGTAAAGAAGCTCAATTGGTTTCCTATTGCCTAAAATAAAATATAAACTCTTCTGTTTGCAATTTAAATCCTTCATGGTTCTCTTCAGGATTGTTATATATTACCTCCTTCACAGGCATTGTATGTTCTAAACAAATCTACTTACTGTTTTCTATAAATGATTCTCTCACTTTTGGACCTTTGTACATTCTTGGTAAAGTACTCCCCTTCACCTCTAGTAGAACTCATTTTCTTTAAGGACTCAGATAATACCTTGTAAACAAGTCCTAATCTTATCTTCATATCCAACTCCAATTGAAAAAGCCTTGTCCACAGGGAATCTCTTCACTTAGATTTCATAGTTAATTAATATTAATTATCACTTTATTTTAATCTAATTCCAAGCAGTCTCTTTTAAAAAATAACACTTAACTGATACTTCTCAAGTTGAGTTTGAACATTCAGTCTGAAGGTACTCCAAGCCCTTATGTCATTGTAAATAAGAGCAAATTGTTTGTTAGTTTCTCTACATGATGTCTTTATATTTCACACATAACCTTGACTAAAAGTAGGTCTTTCTTTCATAGGGAGTAGTTTTTTTGTTTTTTTCCTCTTTTGTTAATTATCAGAAGTAATCAGAGAGCTATGATAACAACATGGATGAGGAAGCATAGCTTGTGATTGCCCCCATGTTGATCTTATTTGAACTGCTTCTCCTATAATTATTTGGAGAAACTAGATATATCAAAATGGGTCTAAGAGAAAATAATAAAATTTAAGATTCTAGAGAAACCCTGCAATATATTGTTGAGTAATTGGTTGACTCCCCTCAAAATGGATGTTAATTTTATTGAATATAATTTATTGCTAACCCTGGAACCTTCTAAATGCCTACTTTATGGGTTAAATTTCAATCACTCCAGTTGTGATCAGTTCTTCATGACCACATGGGGGTTTTCTTGGCAAATATTATGGAATGAGTTGCCATTTCCTGCTCCAGCTCATTTTACTGATGAAGAAACTGAGGCAAACTGGAAGTTACATGATTTGTTCAGGATTATACAACTAGAAAGAGTTTGAGGCCAAATTTGAACTCTGTTCCTCCTGATTCCAGGGCCTGTGATGGATCCACTGCACCATCTAGATCTGGGGTCATGATATGAAAATTTTATTTAACTTGAAGGTGTAAAACAAGGACTCTTAGCTTTCCTACTTTTGTTGAAAACAGCACCCAATGACTCAGTTCAATTCTCAGTACTAAAATGAGTTCCTCCAGGCATATAAATGACATTTTTACTTTAGTTCTACTTGAAATTTCATAAATAAGAGTTAGAAGTAGAGAGACACTATGGTACAGTAAGAAGAATGCTGACTTTTGAGCCAAATAATCTGTGCTCATTTCTGCCCTATATGGGTAAGTCATTTAACTTTTTTTGTTTCCCATTTGGACTTGATGGTTTTAAGACCATGCTTGCTCTCTATATTTGGTCCTATCAGAGTAAGAGTGATTTCTTATGTTTTTTCTATATGCCAGGTATTGTGCATATTCCTGAGGATATAAAGATAAAAGTAATAATGGTCCCTACTCTCAAGGAATGTACATTCAAATATTCGGAGACCAGACACATGGGGGCCAAGAAAGGTTAGATTTGGAATATTGCTCTTACTGGCGAGTAGAGTTATGGGGGATTGAACTGTTTATACCTTTCCTGGAAAAATAACAAAGCTGGTTTTATTATGGTTCTAGAACTGGAATTGAGTGGGTATACCTATGGAATTGGATGGGTATACCTATGGAAGCTTGGTAGCTTTCTAGGAGCTGGACAGATAATAAAATGAAGCTTTGCTACAGCCAGCTCTGAATTTAGAGATATAGATGGTCAAAGTCACTATCATTTAGGTTAGCAGGACTACTGGCCAGGAATGTCAGATCTTAGTGACCTTAAATTGGGAAAGAAGAACTTATGGTCTTTAACTCCTGAGCTGGTAGCACCCACATTATGGACACCTGATGAGGAAGAATTAGGGATCCGCTAGGCTGTAATCCAGTTTAGAGAAATTTTGGAATAATTTGCTTCCAGATTCGATTTGCCTTCACATCTCCCCAAAGCTGATTACAAGAAATAGATGCTTTGATTTTATAAAAGTAAGTATTGTCATTTCTATAAAGTGCTTACTGCTTATTACTAATTGCTATAAAGCATGACAATGATTGTTTGTCATTAAATGCCATTTAAAGTTTTATCTGATTACTAAATTGTTCACAAAGTCTCAGCCTTCTCTTTAAAATAAATAGAGGGAGATTTAGTCATGAAATCCTTAAATCTTCCCAACTTAAATAGTCCACAAATAAGAACAATACATCCATATTTTGTGACTTAAGTTATTGAAAATAATTTAGGGGATCATTTATAAACCCATAAATTTTTTAACTATTTTTTTATTCCAACACTTATCCATGTATATCTACCTAGTTCTACATTCAGTGGTTTCCAGGAATCCTTCCAAAATAAACCTTGTTCCAGTTTAAGTAGTCTTTCACTCCATATCCTTTCATTGCTGTGTACTGTATGAACAACAAAGAACCTCCGACTTACACATGGATTTTATTCCAAGAGCTCGTTTGTAAATCATTCTTTGGCCTATGGACTTTATTTCCACATAGAAAACATTATATGAATAGTAGTTTAGCTTTGGTGGTGTACAAAAGCCTATTTAGTTTATTAGATGTCAGAAGACCAGTATATTTACAATGACAAATAGGAAAAAAAAATTTTTTTTTTGCATAAGGATTTCAGTTACATTATAGATTAAATAGGTTTTGGGGAATGGAATGCAATCTGGAGACTAGCCACTATTAATGTATCCTTATGGGACTGCCATGGTAGAGAAGAGTACAAATCTGTCCAAGATGGGTCAGGAATGGGAATTTAGCCCAGTTGGAGGGATTTAACAGATGGATATGCTAGTTGCCTTGGCATGTACTCATATAAACCATAAATATCACAAATATAAACAGGTAATAAATCAAGTCTGAGGAGATAAAGTATGGAGGAAGAAACAGGTCTAACTTTGAAGATAAGGTACAGAATCCAGAGAGATCAGAGATCTGGCTTCAAAAGCATTAGGTTGGATGTTAATCCTAAAACAGGCAATTTGACTTTCTCTCCTTTGATAGAATAGCAGGAAATTAGAAGGAGCTTTCAGAGGTCATTTAATCTATTCCATCCAAACAGAAAGTCTTTTCTAGTAACTCTTAGAAGTGATTATTTAGTTTGTGCTTATCAATGTTCATCATTATTTTGAAATTATTGTGATAGAACTGTTGGTAGTTCACATAGAATCATTCTGTCTAAAGACTGTATTTTGACAAAACTTATAAAAAAAAAACTATGTATTTTATTTTATGTATTTAAAAACATCATTCGGAAAAAAAGATCTCTGGGCTGCACAAAACTGCCAGAATAATCCAAGGCATAGAAATGTGTTAGGTTCTTACTAACTGCTAATGAGATAATGAGATATTAGAGTCTTACTAAGTGCTAAATCCTAGTTCTGGCCTTAAGGGGAGTTTTATCCCTTTGAACTTGCAAGTTCATTAGTTGAAGTATTTTTCCCCAGAAGCCCCTGAGTTATTCCACGCCTATTCTCTGGGAGGATAAAAGAACCAACATTGAGCAAGGGAGAGGAGAGTCTACTCTAGGTCAGAGTTGGCGGTTCTCTACAGGAAGAAGAATCTGGCCCAGAGATTGAGTTGAGACAGCAGAACTCCTCCCAGAGAGTGATCGGCAATTTCTGGAGACAACAGAACTTTACAGAAATGGGTTAAGAATCTCTATTTTGAATGAATGAATTTGTTATCACTCTTCTTTAAAAGCAAAGTCCTTAATGAAACAGAGTATTATATGTGTGGTATGACTAGAGAAGATGACTACAAGACTAGCATTTCCCAATCTTTAGAAGTGATAAGTTATCTTAATTCATTTTAAGATCAAGTAGGATTTTTGGCTTCCCCATCAGAGCATTGGGTTATAATTACTTTACTGCTTATTAAAAGCTTTATACTGCTTCTATACACCTGCCTCCTTCTTGTCCTTCTTGTACGATGATTTTTTTTTAAAGTTGGATTTTATATGTATACTTTTACATTTCATTTTCCTAGTTTTGGTAAGTTATTCTAGTTTTTAAAGTTATTTTTCAGATAATGACTTTTATTATCCAGTGTGTTGGCATTTCCTTCCAGTTTTGTGTTGTCTACTAATATACTTTAAGAATTATAGGAATCTGCCATTCTTTTTGTATCTATCCTCTTTTATCTGAACTCATAAGCTTCTTCTGAATGTTTTCATTTGTATTATTTTGTATTAAATTTTACTTGATGAAAATGTATCTGATGAAAATGTATCTTTCTTTGCTCTCTACTATCTTGATCCTCATTGAGAAAGCAAGAAAGAAGAAAACTTGTTACAAAAATAAAAATGTGTTTTTAAAAAATCTAAGTTGATCTTAAACATATACAATGATCTCTTTAGTCAACTTATTTTTTGCTTATTATTCTATTTTGTATTATTCATTGAATATGAAATGGTTAAAAATTTGGTACTCTGCATTTTACTGTTTCCATTTTACAGAGGAAAAAATTGAGAGTCAAAGAAATTAAGTAACTTGGGTGTGGTTATAATAGCTAGTAAATTTCAGATATGGGAATTGAACATAGTTCTTCCTGACTCCTAATCCCATACTCTATCTTCTATGACATGCTGCTTATTAAGATAATACCAGCTTTTGATTTTTGACATCATATAATATCAGCTCAGCCAAAAGGGAATCCTCATCCATTCTCAAGTTATTTTAGCCATTGGTTACTCAGGAAAAAATGAAAATATCATGGAACATATAAAATTTGAATTATATGAAAATATCTACCTTCTATGTGATCAAATACTTTGGTAGCTTTTGGTTGTGCAAAGAGAAAAGGAAGGGCCTTTACCTCAAGGAGCCTGGAGATTATTGGGGTACCAGGCATAAAAAATAATTGAGTAAATAGCTAATAGGAAGAAGAGAACAGTAATAATAAGGGGGCTTGGGAAAGGATTAAATAGGAAGTTGGGAAGAAAACTCAGGATTTTACAAGGCAAAGGTAAGGAGAGAGTGAATTTCAGGTGTGGCAGAAAATCTGGGCAAGGGCAGAGAATTGCAAATTTGAACCTGGAGATGAGTTAGGTTAGATCAATCTGGGTGGAACAGTATGGAATCCTGGAACAAGATGAAATAGGATGCATAAAGAAGAAAGAGTCCTTTAAATCTTTTGTATCATTTTTGCCATTCTTTCCATAGCCTCCTGCCTCTAAATAATACAAGCTGTGCTATACATAAGGGACTCAATTAACATTATCACTATATGGCACTGTGATAATGCTAGTCCCTTAATAGTGTAAGTCACATGCCTCTGCTATCTCTCCTGCACCTGAACACAGAAAATAAAGAGCTCATAAATTTCCCTGTAAAGCTCTGATTCTTAACATGTCACCTTATTCACTATTCCACAGCAGCTGTATAGTCAATAAACATTTATGTCTTTCTTCTTAACTTTAAGAATCATTGGTCTAGATTTAGTTACCCTGAATTACATTTGCCATCTGCTAGCCTGGGCACTCAAGTGAGTTAACTTCTACATATGACTATGTCATCTTTCCTTATTTTGGGTTCTTGAATGATGCATCATATTGAAAGTATCATGTAAATCCATGAGTTTAATGTTTATATGAGTACTATTCTACTTAGCATCTAACCACTGCCTAACAAATGGTAAAATTCCCTATGCTTTTGCTCTTTTGTTTTCAAAGTTTGCAGTTTGAAAATCAAAAGCTTTAAGTTTTGCTCATATCCACAAAGTAGGTTAATGTGAAATTATAGGCTAAATTTGAGCTCTGAGTCTCTAGGCTAATAATAAGTATAGTAAGCCAAGTGATCTTTTAAATAACAACAGTAGAAATAACTGTCATTTTATCCAGCATTTTAAAGTTCACAAAGCACTTAGTTCATAATAGCTCTGTGAAGTAAAGAGCATAATAAATATTAGCACATCCTTCCCCACTCTCTTCCTTTTTATGTTGGAATGGATTTTATCATCTCATCAATTTGGAGGTTTTTTCCAGTGGCAGAGGTCATAACGCATCTATGACTGTCTTTCCTCTGTACTTCAATCCTATATCCTTCCATAAATTCACCAGAGGAGGTTCACCCACTATGATGGAGGTCTTCTTCACTTTCTCTTGGAATTATGAGACCTATGGAGCATCCTGGCAGTCTACTTTGCCTCAAGTACAGTTTTTTCTCTTCCTATAATGATTTCCCTAGATGCCATCTTTTACTCTTTTTCCTCTTTGGAGAATTTAGATATATTAGCAAATTGAACTTGCTCATCAGTATATAGGTCTGGCACAGACAATATAGCTGAATAGTGAATTGGGCCCAGAGTTGAGCAGGAGAATAGGTTAACTTGCTTTTGGGAAATTTCAAAATCCATTTGATTACCCCCAATATTTCCTTAAAGGGAAAGGCCATTTTTGGTGAGGTAATTGGGGTTAACATCTAGTAAGTCTCAAATATATAACACTGGATTTGAACTTAGATCTTCCTGACTTCTATTCTATATTCTATATTCTATCCACTGTGCTATCTAGCTGCCCACATTTTTTTTTCTTTAATACCGACATTCTTCTGGTTTTGTTATATCAAACCAATATATAGAATACAGACAATTCTGAAGAATAAAAAATAAATATTCCATGGAGTACATTTGGAGGAGCAAGTGATGAGTGTGAATAGGCTTCAGCCCATAACTCAGCAATTCCCCATTTTAAAGAAAAGAAAAATAGACAGGGACAGGTGCAAAGATTTAACTTCTGATGTATAAGTGAGGGTCAGAAATGGTGCTTGATTCTCATTTTTTGATACCAAAATTTACAATTCTTTATGTTGAATCTTACTGCCTATTTACTAATTATATGATTCCTCTTCTCTTGCAAATATGTACAAATTGCACTAAAATTTCATTTACTCAAAACATATGGATGATATTAGATGGGATAGAATCCTCCTCCTTCCTATACTGCCATTTTAATGACACTAATAGAAAAATAAAGTTTCTATTTGGGTAAAGTGTTAAATTTGTGCTTATTTGGGGTCTGCAAAGAAAACCCAGGCCTGTTAAAGGAATGGATTATAGTGACTTTTAAGGTAAGTAAGATAGGAGAGAAATATCATGAAATAGAAAGTGTTATATACTGAGGCCTCTGTATTCTACTTCTGTTTTTTTCCAGTAGTTGCCTATATATGACTTTGGACAAGTCATTTATTTTTCTTGTTCCTCAGTTTCATCATCCTTGAAATGAGTATATTGAAAACCTGGGATTGTAGAATCTCTTACATCCTTCCCGGCTTTGATTTTCAGCATCTTTGTTAGTTGTCTGTTGATTTGAAATCTTCAGTCAATTTTTTCAAGTCATTGAAAATCTTTATATGAGATCAGGGGGTGAAGATGGGAAGGTCTTTGGGAAAATGTGCTGTGAAAGTGAATTATATATGAAAATTTCCTTGTCCTATTATATGTTCCCTTACATACCATTTCAGAATAAATTTCAAATTTATACGGAATTTTGTTAATAGATATATGTTTTAGCTGTATTTTGGTTGTTTTACAGCAAAGCTGATAGAAATAAAGTGAATTTGTTGTCTCTTCTCTCTACTGAGAAATCCATCTATAAAAACCAGCATGACTCTTTTTTTTGTTTGTTTTTCCAATTGCATGTAAAATTAGTTTTCATTTCATTTTTGTAAGACTTTGTATTCTAATTTTTTTTCTTTCCTCTGTTACCTTTCCTTTGCTCAAAACAGTAAGCAATCTGATATAGGTTAAACGTGCAATCCTTAAACATAGTTCCACATTTGTCATGTTGTGCAAGAAAAAAGTAGACCAAAAGGGAAACAATTATGCATGAAAAAGAAAAAGCAAGCAAATAAAAAGATGAAAATATTATGTATGCTTCACTCTATGTTCAGTCTCCATAGTTCTGTCTCTGGATGCAGATAGCATTTCCCATCCAAAATCTATTGGAATTGCCTTGAACCATCTCACTGTTGAAAAGAGTCAAGTCTGTCACAGTTGATTATCACATAATTTTGTTGTTGCAATTTACAATGTGCTTTTGATTCTACTCACTTCATATAGCATCGGTTCATGTAAGTCTTTCCAGGTTTTTCTGACACCCAGGTTTTACTCGTCCTTTCTTATAGAACAATAATATAACTTATTCAGCCATTTCTCAACTGATGCACATCCACTCAGTTCCAGTTCCTTGCCACTACAAAAATTGCTGCTACAAACATTCTTGCACATAATTTATCTTTTATGTTCTCTTTAGGGTACAGATCCAGGAATGACACTACTAGATCAGAGGGTATGCACAGTTTTATAGTCCTTTCAGCAAAGTTCCAAATTGTTCTCCAGAATTATTGAATTATTTCATAACTCCATCCACAATGCATTAAGTTTTCCTTCATCCTCTCCAATATTTATCATTATCTTTTCCTGTCATCTTAGCTAATCTAAAAGGCGTGAAATGCCATCTGAGAGTTGTCTTAATTTACATTTTTCTTGTAAACAATTATTTAGAGCATTTTTTCCCTATGTCTCTAATTGGATTTAATTTCTTCATCCAACAATTGTCTATTCATATCATTTTCTACTTATCAACTGGAAAATCAACATTCATTTTTCTAATAATTTCTCTCTCTCCCTTCCTTTCCCCCCTCACTCCCCAAGACAGCAACAGCAAGCAATCTGATAGTTTATATATATATATATGTATATTAAACATATTTGCATATTAGTCATATTGTGAAAAAATCAGAATAAGGGGGAGCACAAGAAAAAAAGCAAACAAAAAGTAAAAATAGTATGCTTTGATCTTCATTTAGTCAAATGGTATATGTAGTTTAATTACTCTTTGACCATAGTACCAAACTGATCTCCAGAATGACTAGATTAGTTTACAACTACACCAACAATACAAAACTGTCTCAGTTTTCCTACCTCCCATCCATTTATCCACATTTATCATTATGTTTTCCTATCATCTGAGATAGTCTGAAGGATGTAAGATGGTACTTCAAAGTTGTTTTAAATTTGCATTTCTCTAACCAATAGTGATTTAGAGCATTTTATATGACTATAGATGACTTTAACTTCTTTATCTGAAAATTGTCTGTTCATATCTTTTGACTCTTTTTGATTAGGGGATAACTTGTATTCCTCTAAACCAAACTTGATATTTTGGAAATGAGGCCTTTATCAGAAACACTGCCACAAAAAAATGTTTTCTATTTTTCTGCTTGTTCTAATCTTGGCTGCATTGCTTTCATTTGTGCAAAAACTTTTTTAATTTAATGTAATCAAAATTATCTATTTTACATCTTATAATGTTTTCTATTTCTTATTTGGTCATGCAGTACTCTTTTCTCCAAAGATATAATAGATAAACTATCTCTTGCTCCCGGAATTTGCTTATATTATCATCTTTTTATGTTTAAATCACAGATCCATTTCAATCTTATCTTGGTATAGGATGTGAGATGTTGGTCTATGCTTAGTTTCTGCCATACTTTTTTCCAGCAAAAATAGTGAGTTATTATTCTAAACTCCAAGTGAGTTCTTATTCTTAATCCAAAATTCCAATTCTTATATCCAAATTATTAGATTACTGTAGTCACTATACTGTAGTTATTGTGTCTTGTGTACCTAACTTGTTACATTGATTCACCAGTCTATTAGCCAGTACCAAATGGATGACTAGCATGACCCTTTTAAAACTTTTTTTGATCCTATGTAGACCACATCTTTCTTTCAGAGTCATAACTAATATAACACAGGAGCTATATGGTTCTTTGTCCTAGAGTGTCGGTTGTCTATTTCCTTTCTGTAATGATCATTTTTCCAACCTGTTCAAATGTTCCCTTCATTGTTACCCATCCTATCATTCCTTCCAGTCTTTTATTGCTTGATAACTTGTAGGTAAATCCCACTTAAATTTAAAAGAAATAAAAAATTGTCTGAAATAAAGAAAGAAAGAAAGAAAGAAAGAAAGAAAGAAAGAAAGAAAGAAAGAAAGAAAGAAAGAAAGAAAGAAAGAAAGAAAGAAAGAAAGAAAGAAAGAAAGGGAGAAAGAAAATGCCAGAAACAGGCCATGACGAATTAAAAACAACTGAAACAGCTAAAAACAACAACAAAACAACTCATACAATTTACATACATATATACAGCATATCCCAAAGTCTTCAAACATATTTTAAGCTAATAAAGCTTTAAAAAAAATTTTAATGAAAGGCTTTTGGGAAAGCTTTTATGCATATGTATCTTGATCCCCATAACACAGACAGAAAGCAAAGCAGATGTAGAGTTAGATGGACCTATTGACTAGGAGGAAGAGATTGAGTTGGCTCACATTTTAGAGATGACATTCTTTCAATTATGATGAACTAAATACTGAAACAAAGTCCTATCTCTATATTCAAGATCTCATAATGCTATATACTTGTGAATCTTGGACAACAATATTGGAAGAAACAAAAGTATAAGAAACCCAAACGAAATGGAAAAACACATGTTCTCAGTGTATACCAAGAAGTAGCCTGAAATGTATTCTTCCCCCCCCTCCCTCCAGGCTGGGGTTAAGTGACTTGCCCAGGGTCACACAGCTAGGAAGTGTTAAGTGTCTGAGACCAGATTTGAACCCGGGTCCTCCTAAATTCAAGGCTGGTGCTTGATCCACTGTGCCTACTAGCTGCTCCCTGAAATATATTCTTGATAATGGATATCAGTTGATGTAACGTGCTCTCCTGGCAGTTACAATTACTAGTCTGTCCTAGACCCACCAGAGTACCTTTGACCACTGTCCTTTGCAGTGTGAACTCTACCCGGCTCGCCTCCTCTGAGGCCTTCTAAGGTCTCTGGTCACAATCTCTTGAATGTATAGCTTTATAACCGGTAGCGCACTCAAGAACAACCACGTGTAATCTTAAAAGCCTTTATTATACCTACTCACATAATGCCCTGACTTGATGCCCTGACTTGTTGGTTCCCGAGTGAACACCTGGTCAGAAGACCCACGTGTTCACTACCAAAACCCTTACCTCTTTTGGCTACCCATCTTGGCTTGGCCACCCAGGCTAGGGAGCCAGGGTGAAGAGCGTGAGGTTAAAGAGGACCGTCTGCTGCCTGCAGTGGGCTTACATAGGGCCTGTGAGGTCACACACACAGCCAATCAGCGAGAGAGTCACCCATTACGAAGCTATCTCAATATGGCCAGGATCCCGCCCAAGGGCAGTCCTAATATCCACAGAAATTACTTCTGGGCCTCAATCTCCCGATGCGCTGTGGCACCCATTTAAAGGCCCCTTACAAGTTGAAATGGGTAATTGAATCCTAAATTTCGATAGGGCAACTTTCCTTCATAGTTTTCAAGATTGAAAGTTACGGGGGACTTCAGAAGCCATTTAGTCTAATTCCTTTTTTTCTGCTGAGATGTAACAAAAAAAGAGACAAAGTGCCAATGATACCCCAAGGTACTTTTTAATTGAAATGGATCCTTTATTAAGTATTTCTTAGAAAAATTGACAGTAATACTAATATAGGAAGACATAGAGGGTTGCAGTTTGCATTTATGGAAGGAGTGAAATATACATTTGTAATAAGGGACATATTTTGCTCTTTGGTAATAATTGTGTCTGTATTATCTCTATATGTTTCATGTGATAAAGGAATCTGTCTCATTATACTTAAGAAATTACATCTTTCGCACTCTTAATAGACTCTCTTTAGACAACAGAATTTTTGCAGTCTTGTAATATCACTATGTATAAAAAAGAAAGACTAATATTAATCCTGTATTTTTTTGTATAAAATGCCAAAAAAGCCTAAAATAATTTTCTTAAATGCTGCCACTAGAGAATATTCCTTTTTTAATTTCCAGGGAAGATATATTGAGACAACCATATAAATACTGAGAGAGAAGAATACTGTCTCATTTTTTAAAAAAATAAATATTGTGTGGTAAATAAGCTGGCTCAATGATAATAAATAGGTCACAATTTTGAGTATATGTATATATGTATACTTTTGTGACTTTTTAATCTAATGAAAGATATGTACATATACATACATATATATGCATATGTATATATGAAAATTCTATCAGGAATGATTTAATTTTAGTTGCCCTATCTTCATAAAAGAATGTCTTTTTTTATGTTTGTATATAAATTAAAATTGAGGCAGGATCACAGATTTTAGTTCCTTTAAATTTGTTAATTCTTATCTCTAGAGGTTTTTCTTTTCCTAAAAAGATATTTCTAGATAATTATTATCACTAAGGAACTTAATCTGTCAGACTCTCTTGCTAATATTCTTCACAATGGGGGCTGCTTCAGTAAATAGAAACTAAGTTAATCAGAAAAATTAAATATTAGGAGAGGTTGATTACTCGGGGATTTTCTTCGAGGGTGACAAATGTTATTTCTATCATGGGCAAAAATCATCTATTTAGCATATAGGAAAAAAATAGGACTCAACATGGTAAAATCTTGATAGTGGGCCCCCACTTTGAGTGTGTTCAAGAAAATAAATTGCTGCTGTTCACTGTGTCTTTTTAAATGTATGGGGCTGACAGTGAGACCACTGAGCATCAACATAAAAGGAATGTCCAATGTCTATTTAATTAATGCAAAATCTAGCTGTTATTTTCAATTGGATGTTTTGTATTACATCAAGCATTTCATATAAAAATGGTTGATCAACACAAGAAAGGCTTTCTTCTCTCAAGTTAGCTTGTTAAAACTTAGAGTTAAATCCCCTTAGGGTTACTGCTAAAAGAAAATGAAAGATCTCAGTAATAAGAGAAAAGAAAAAGATACATAAAAATGATTACCAGAAAATTTTAAGTATTTTATCTTAGGATTTGGTGTGATTGTCAATAGGATATTTATATTTAACACATGAATTAATGGGTGTTAAAATAATTATTCTCTTTGGACATTTCACTGAAAAAATTCAGAACTACCTTCATAATTTGGGGGTAGGATCCCTTCTCATATGCAGAGGGAATGTTTTCACTTACCAAAAAGTTTCATTATTTTTCTATGAAATTATTATTATTTTACAATACAAACACTTTAGCAAAATTAATAACACTGATTTCTATAAACGCTTTGTGATTTACAGCCTAGAATCTGGGCAATTAGAATTCTTCCCAATTTTAAGTTGAATTTCCTAATCAACAATCCTTAGAATCATTCATTTTATTTTCATTATGCTTTTTAAGCTCTTTTTAAGCTTTTTAAAAGCTCTTACATTTTACTATTTAAAATATTACTTATATTTTACTATTCCTGAGTAAGAAGACCTAAGTAATTCTACCATTCCAAACAATCTCTTATGATTGCTTTTCTTACAAAGCATTTCTAAGCATAAACCAAGTTTTATGAAGCTTGAGTCCATAGAGTTGTCTGGTGGGGTATAATTCAGAAGACTGCAGTTCATATAAATGTTATATGTGAGTGCTTAAATGCATTTTGGTGGTGATGATAGAGAGGTTTTCATGGAGAAAGGATTGGAAGAAGGGAATGGGATGTCAGGGAAATAGCAATAATGGGACAGATAATTTTAAACAAAAATGTGTTTGATAAAAACTGATAATTCTATTCTTAAATGGTTATGGAACTTTTAAAAATAGCCAGCATTACAGTCAAATTTAGATACATCCAGATTTCAATTAGTTTCTAATTTCTGTTTGAAATACAGACTGTCAACACTCTTTTGAAGTGAATAAAAAGTCTTTATGATATTGAGATGAACTATAGCTAATTGATATGTAGTTTTCATTGTGGGGAGGGAGGAAGGAAGATTATCTTATACCATAATTGATAAAAATCCATTCACTGATTTTGGCATTATTATAAACAAAATCACCAACCTTATAGTGGAATAAAATATGAATAAATATGTTTTTCTTCTTAGAAAAAACATATATCTTTGGAAAAAAATAAATCTCATAGTATTTTAGAGGTAGATGAGCTCCCATTGTTTATAGTTTCCTTTTCATAGTCATCCTTGATTTGTCATCCATCTTTGAGCTAGAATGGGGAACATAAAAATAATCAACACTTTCTACCACCTGCAGAACATCATCTGAATTTTTACTTCATTTCCTTAGCTTTTTGTGTTCCCTGCAGAGGATCCATCTGCTTCCCATGCCTTATTTTCCTACATGTGATTACAGCCACTTATACCACCTGAGTTGCATACATAGATGGTATTATGGAGTACCTAGAGACTTAAACAGCCTGATAGAGTGAAATGGAAGCACAGAGCCATTCTAATGTCAGAAGCAGGGCAACCTAGAGATGTTCTTGGTAGATTTATTTTGAGTGGAAGAAGCTGGCAACAAACAGCTAACAAATTAAATCCTGTCGGGGGCATTATGAAGTATTAAAATGATTTTTAAGAATGACAAAAATATGTCTTGTGTTACAGATCAATATGCTTAATTAAGAAAAGACATTTGAATATTTTTCTCAAATTTACAAATAATTTTAAAGTTACATTTTCTTTTCTTTGTACAATGGATGTGTTTCTAAAAGGGCAGTCCTTTGGCAGAGTGGATAGAGTACCAGACCTGGAGTCAGGAAGACCTGAAAACAAATGTAGCCTCTGACACTGATGAGCTGTATGACCCTGGGCATGTCAGTAACTCTTGTTCACCTCACTTTCTTCTTTAAAATGAGCTGGGGAAAGAAATGATAAATCACTCCCATATTCCTATCAAGAAAACCCTCAAATGTGGTCACAAATAGACAATGAAATGACTAAACAAAAATAAAAATTCTCCTAAAATTCATTTAAAACTAATTTTAAGAAATCAAATCATATCTTGAATATAGTAGAGAAACATAGTGTTTTAAAGTAGTTAAGGCTTATCAGCCCATTTGTCATTTCCCATACATGACATTTAATCACCCACAAACTTTCCTCCCACATCTAGAATTCTCTTATTTCTTCTACCTATTAGATTCTCTAGATTTCTTTAATTCTTAACTAAAGTTCCACATTCTGCATTTAGATTTTTCTGATCCTACTATTGCTAGTAGCCTCTGCACCTTCCTGAAAATTATTTTTTATACTTGATATATATTTTCTTCTCTGTGTGCATGTTGTTTTCCCTAATATAACATAATCTGGAGGACCAGGACTCTTGTTTTTCTCTTTGTATATCCTCAGCATCTACCAGAGTGCCTGGCACATGGTGGATGCCCAATATATTTGTGTTTTAAAATTACTGAATGAAAATCATTCCTTTAGTAAAATAAATAATTTACTTGTAAAGTGGATAAAATCCTTTATCAATCCAACATTTATAAAGTTAGGTTTTTATTGCTCAGGTTTGCTTATAGTAAAGTCCATTTATATTTGGTAACACCCAGAGTGAGTCTATTTGAAGCCTGAATCAAGGTCAACCATCAGTCATTTCTTATCACAGCAATCAAAGTTATGACAAAGTGTGTGTATAATGATCCTAAGGAAGAAATCACCTGAGGATAAGTAATGTATTATTTTTGTTAACATTTTGGTTCTGGGTGATTTCAGTAAGCTTTCTGAAGAAGAACCAAGAGGAAACTACAAGCTCCTGAATGTGATTGTATTTGCTTAAATTTAAAAGCTTAAATATACATAATTATGTCATATATGACATAATTATGTATATTTAAGCTTTTAAATTTAAGCAAATACAATATATATATATCCCTTCAAGGGAACTGTTATTTTATATTGGTACTATATAATGTAATATGGAACAAATATTTTGAACAAATCTTCTAAGACAAAAGGAAGAAGGAAGAGACTTTGAAGCAAAAATCTGCAATGTCACTCAGAGGATAGAAAATTGTGGGCTGGAAGCTATTTCTAACAGGAAGGAAATATAGTTGCCCCATGTAAGTTAATGGAACCTTAATTCACCTAAAGGCAAACCTCAATGTTAGAACATAAATGACACTTCGATTACTGTCAGAATTCTGTCAGAAGATAAGAGGAGAGAGTTAAGTAACACAGCTGCTGGTTTTGTTTGTTTTTTATATGGCCAGGGAGCCAAGGGAAATTCAAGTTGAATTGAGAAGAGATGCAAGATGCCACCAGAAATAGTACATAAATGGTGTTATTAATGCAATTGATGCTAATAAGAGACTGTCTCTGTTTCCTTAGTGCCAGCCAGGGCTTTATAAGGACATGTTTAATTCATATTAGAAGAGGCTCTAAATGAAACTCCTAGGTTCAGGGGGAAAGAAAGAAAAGGAATTAAGGCAAAGGACTTCTCTCAATCTTAGTTACAAATAAGAGTGGATGCAGCTGGATATTAATTGCTGAGGATGC
The DNA here is from genome assembly GCF_048593235.1 of Sminthopsis crassicaudata. Taxonomy (NCBI): domain Eukaryota; kingdom Metazoa; phylum Chordata; class Mammalia; order Dasyuromorphia; family Dasyuridae; genus Sminthopsis; species Sminthopsis crassicaudata. Next base: position 93,839,341 of record NC_133621.1, on the reverse strand, counting down.
TTGCTGCAATTGGACTTATCAGCCATATAGTCAGTTCACAGGGTTCTGATGGTCTTCAGAGTTTGACTGAAAGAAAGAGGTGGTGGTGGAGAAATAATAACTCTTCAAAAAGTCTACTCTAACACTTGCAACACCTAGTTTATTTATTTATTTTATTTTATTTTATTTTTTTTTTGAGGCTGTGACTTGCCCGGGGTCACACAGCTAGGAAGTGTTAAGTGTCTGAGATCATATTTGAACTCGGGTCCTCCTGAATTCAGGGCTGGTGCTCTATCCACTGTACCACCTAGCTGCCCAGCAACACCTAGTTGAGGAAACTGAAATCCAGCGAACTAATTTGCTCCAGGTTATATGGATAGTAAGGTCCTTTGACAACTAGGCACAATGCATAAAGCATTGAGCCTGGAGCCAGAAAAATCTGAGTTTACATTTGGCCTCTGGTGAATATATTACCTGTATGACTTTTTGCAACTGATTTAATCTCTGCCTCAGTTTTCTCATCTGTAACATGGAGATAACCCCCTACCTTCAAGGGCTGTTGTGAGACTCAAATGAGATAATAATTGTAAAGTACTTAGCAGGATGTATGGCTCACTGTGTGTGTGTGTGTGTGTGTGTGTGTGTATGTATGTACACCTATACATACCTATGTTTGTATGGGGTTATGCTGTACTAAGTAAGGGCACTAAATACTAGGTCCCTATCTCTGTTTTCACAAGCAGGGAATAGTTTAATATAGGTTAATAAAAACAGGCTAATGTAGCTTAATAAAAACAGTCCTGGAGTGGATGATTTCAAGAGTGTGGCTTTAAAAGTGCTTTAAAAAGAATTTAAATATGGAGTTAAGAAACTAGGTAGGAAAAGTGATAAGTATACAGCATTAGACGTGTTTAATGGTTTTCTTGGAAATGTTCCATTAGCAAAGCCCCAGGCTGCTTTGAAGACAACAAAGTTAATATGAAATGATTTTCTATTATTTTCATATTTTTTCTTTGGTAAATAATTCTTCTTCATTTTATATATTAATTAGCATTGCAGATGTCTGGTGGGTTCATTTATTTTTTTCTTGTTATTTACTTGTTACTTTCTACATTATTTACTTGTTACTTTCTACCACATATTATGACAAGTTTACGAACACCTTATGCTTTGCTTATAAACAAGAATATTGTGTCTTTAATTTAGGAAATATGTCTATTTGTTTCACTCTAATCAAGAAGTGGCCAGGTTTAGGCTGCTCATTTTCAGCTCCCTAAACTGCTGCTATATAGTAACACCTGGTGGCAGTGAAACCAAGGAGGTATAATGAAATTCAGAGCCTCTCATTTACAAAAGTTCAGATAAGAATTGTCAGAAACTTTTAAACAAATTAAAAAAGTGATGTTTATGATGTTGCAGCTTCTGCTGCTGATCAAGTGCTATATCTAAGAGGCTGGAAGGAATAATTTCATACATAGTGAATATCACTTGAGTATATATGTGCATAAATGGGTATCTTTTACATTTACTGAGCAAGTCAGAAAGTTTTGAGTTTGAATTCTTTCTGAGGCATTTAATATCTTTGTAACCTAGGGCAAGTCCATTAAATTCTTTCATCTCAGTTTCTTCATTTACAATATGGGAAGAATGGCACCAATTAGTTAACTAGCATTGCTTAAGCATTAGACAGGCACCTTGTTAGGTACTGAGAATGAGAAGATAAAAATGAAAGGTTTTGCCTTCAAGGATCTTAGCATTTATTAATCACCAACTTTGGGCCAGATACTATGTTAGATGCTGGGATATGAGAGTTAAAATCAGTGCCTGTTCTCAAGGAGTCTGGTCTACTGGAGAACAAACCACTACGTATGAACAAGCCATAGACAAGATAAATGGAAAGCAGCAGAGGCAAGTTATTGGGATTCAGATAAATTAGGAAAGTCTTCCTATAGAAGATGGGGATTTTAGCTTGAACTTGAAGGAAGCAAGGAAGTGGAGCTAAGGATAGAGAGAATTCCAGGCATGAGAGACATAAAATGGCTAAAGTCTAGAGGTAGAGTGTCTTGTTCAGGGAATTTCAAGGAAATTGGATTGAAGAATATTTGTGACATGTGAGATAGTTAAAAGACTGGAAAGGTGTGGAGGTGACAGGTTGTGAAGAGTTTTGAATTCCAGAAGATTTTTTATTTGATCTGTAGATAACAGGGAGCCTCTAAAGTTTTTAAGTGAATTAATGACATGATTGGACAGATCTTTCAGAAAAGTTACATTGGTAGCTGAATGGAGGATAGCTCATTTGTTAAAAGAGACAACATGTAAATGGATTAGTATCTACAGAATAAATAAGAGAGAATTTGGAGGGGCCATAGTAGTTCTAGTTAAGAGAATAAGTAACTCCTTTTTGTAGAAGGTGATGACTGACCTGAGTTTCAAAGAAAAAAAAATTCTAAGGCATAGGTGTGATGAGAGACTGTATTCCAGATATTCTAGGGAATAGCTAGTAAAAAGGCATGGATGTGAGAATAAGTGGCATGTGTGATGAAGAACAAGAGGGTCAGCTTGTTTGTATTATAGTGTGGGAAAGAAAAATATAAAATCAAACTAGAAAATTAGGCTGGTGTTTGGTTTTAAGGACTTTATAGGTCAGGTAAAGGAATTTGGAACAAATCATATAGGTGGTAGGCAGTATATTGAAAAAAACATTGAGTAATATGGCAAGATCTATACATAGGGACAGGTATTTGTATATTTAAAATTTATATGCATCATACTATGTTATAGAATTACTTGTTTTATTCCAAAATTAAAAATAAAAGATTTTTTAAAAAAAGAGAACCCTTAGAATTACTATCATATGAATAAGGAGCAGTGAGTGGGCAAAGAGCCAGCCTTTGGTTTCATAGAGGAAAAATAAAAGCCCTAATAGTTAGAGCTTCCTAAAAGTAGGTTGTGTTGCTAGGGATTCCATTGGTTGGGATCAGATCAAATAATCTTCTGATGCTAATGACCCCACATGAAGAAAAGTTGTATAAGGTCTGGAAAGCTGCCCTCAAAGCCAAAAGGGCCTTGTTTCTTGTTTTGCCTTTCTTACATACTGACCCTGAGCAAGTCCATTTATTTTTCACTAACTCTCTAAGACTCTAAATTGTGGAGAAGTTGACAGCTGGTTCATGTAATTTGCCACATAAGAGTTCCCTATCATGGGTTTGTCTCTTCCTCTAACCCTATTTAATTGCAGATCTAAGACCCAGAAGGGACCATGAAGGTCTTCTAGTCCATCTTCCCCCTGATTTTCACAGATGAGGAAATTGCAAAGCCCAGAGATGTTAAAAGACTAATTCAAGAATACAAAGTAAGAAATGTCAAAGATAACATTAGAACTAGTTCTCCTTACTCTGGACTCAGAGACTTTTCCAGATATGTCAAGATATTATAGATGAGACTATTTCTAGAGTACAGGTTGGCATCTAATACATGACATCTGAATATTCATGACATATTCTTTAATTCTTTGAAAATTCAGTAGTAAATTCAGAAATGGCCAGAAGTCAAATTATCCTCCAAAATCTTGACTCCCCTAGTGACACTATTATATCTTTACTTTAAAGTTTACTTTATCCATAGTATTAAATCAGCCAGATATTAGGAATTCATAGCCAAGACCTTATCCTTTTTCAACAGGTTTTATTGACAACAGGGAATTCCCCTAAGAGTTCAGAGTCCAGATAGCCCATGGAGATCAAACTAACACATACTGGGCTAAAGTAATACCTATTACATATTTAATAACTGACTGGGGGAGTGCTAGAGAGATAGATACCTAAGGCATTAGCAAATGAACTTGTAGCAAGTCTTATGGATATCTTACAGCTCCTCGCTTCCTATTTCCATGACTATTTCTTTCACTGAGGCCTATAGCTCCAAATACTTGTAATTTTGTAAGCTCCTACTTGATCTCTAATCTCCCATACTTTTCACTTAAAACTGTCTCTTCCTCTTTGACTTCCTGATCAGAAGTAGGGCTTTCACTTCAAAGCAAAAAGAAGTTGTCATCAGACCCTAATGACCCATCTATCCCCCAACACACTGGGTTCTCTCTGTTTAATGGCTTCCCCAGTGGTATTATAGAGCACCCTACCAATAGTCCTTAATATGGCATATATTGTATATAAAAGTGCCTATTATGCTGCTTTGCACATGAAGTACTATTGTTCAATGAGCAAATGAATAAAGTCAGCCTTAAGTATTCTGAATTTAACTAGGGCTAGAAACTCAACCTTAATTTACTCGATTGTTGAGTTTTAGTCTTGATAGGCCACTGAGACAACCCAGGTCAGGGATTATGCAGCATCCCATCTGTGAACTATAAGATAAATTTATGCTCTTTAGAAACACATTGTCAGCCTGAGTTACATATGCGTTAGCAGCCAAATGTTTTAACAGCTTCTTGGCAATAGTCTCAAAAAAGCTTGTTTCCTTTGCATCTTACTGGATAATTGTTTTTCTCAGACAGTATAAAACAAAGATCTTTTTGTTGCCAACCCATCAAATTTCATTAAGTTCTATACATTGTTCTGGAATTGTTTTATATTCTGTTAATCACTATTTGGAAGTCTTAAAGTAGATTGAAAAATCTTTGAGGACAGTTCAATAAATAGATTGAAAAATATCATAGAGTTGATTTATATGAACATGTGTATAGAAATAAAAATAATCATCAATTATACATACATGTGTATATTCACATTACATTTACTATATAGGTAAAATAAACATGTGATGTCACATGGAGAGAGAAAGAGGAGGGGGAGTTCAGCAACACATAATGGATAGCAATCTGGCCTTGGAACTTCTGACACACGCTATCTTTGTGCTTCTGGGCAAATCATTCAACCTCTCCATGTTTTAGCTAAATCTCAAAGACTTTAGTCTCAGATAAAGTGCTGAGCTTCATTGGTAAATGGAATTTCCTTACCTGGCAGTTAATATAAAAAGAAGTTGGAAATGTAAAGTCTCATCTTGTAGTTGAAAATTGTTAATATCAGACTAAGAAATCTCAGCAGTAGTCAAAAGAAAACAAATAAAGATTCTATTAAATTACTGGATGTAACTCAGCATAGGATTGGACCACAGAGAATAATATCCATAATTTTAGTGTCAAGCCACAGTTTCCATCACAAAATATGTTGCTCTTTGAGGAATTTATATATGCATATGGCAATAGGATAAGAAAATCCTTATTATCCTTATTTAGCAGATACCATGAAATTTACCCTTGATCATCATTTAGTGACAGAAATTCCCCCCTAGTGGGGAAAAGGACAAACAAGCAATGGAAGTATTAAATTTCTGTTTTCTTCCTAACATAATTGTTCTCTCTCAAATTCATAAAGAATAAAAGATTTAGCTCCTATATCAAGCATGTTGCTTTTTTTGATGAATTTTTTTTAAATGATGGAGCTATTCTGACTCATACTTTGATGTTTTGACATTTCAAACCATTCATTATTTCATCTATAAGTGTACTTACTCCAAGAAGTCAGAAAAAGCAGTATAACAATACTCCCAAAGTCTGTCTTAAAAATCTTAAAATTGGCTTTATGACATGGGACACACTGGTAGACATCCCAGAATGGCATATCCTGATTAGAGAAAGTGCTGTGTTCTATTAGGAAAACAGAAGTGAATTAGCTCAGAAGAAACACAGGGTGCACAAAATTAGAAAAGCTACTCCAAATGTTCATAAGGACTATTTGTGTCATGTTGGTCTGATCAGCCACAGTAACTATTACTCACCTCTAACATAGTGATGTCTTTTTGGTGCTCTCTGAGAATGAAGAATAGCAAGCTAATCTAATCCATTTGAATGCAACCCCTCCATGCCTTAATATACATACAGTCTTCATGAATTGTGATTAAAACATTTTTTAAACTCACCAAATCATAGTAACGTTCTGGCAAAAGTCATTATGAACACAGGCTCATGCTTGGATGACAGGTATAAAATATGTTTCACTGGAGCCTGTTATCACCCCAAGCTTACTTTATGCTGGTACAATCTTCAAACCCAAAGTCACCTTCTTTCCACAGAGAAGCATTAGTTTAGGATTTTAATGGAAGATTCTGATTCATCAAAACAAAAAATAATAAGGCCCAATGCAAATTTCCAACATAAAATTAAAAGAAAAAATAGTGAAATATCTTTTTTTTCTCCAATTCTTGGACTTTTTCCTTTTAAGAAACTGCATAAATGGTAAATATATATGTAATCTTCAAAGTTAGATTCATAGCATTTATCAAAGTTAATGCAATAGATGGTTACAATTTATAGATCTTCCCAAAAACATCTTTTGGTAGAAGCTGACTATGTCAGATGCATTCTCACCCAGATTAATCAAATGCCTTTATCTGTTTAAAGATGCATTTTTTTCTAATACATCTTTCCTTGGTAATTCAGAATTTTAAATCAGCAAAAACATGTCTTATTGGTGTTTTTATATAAGGAGTATGGTCCAAATATAAAGGAAATAAGGAAATTAAGATGGTACATTGGGAATTGAAACTAGAGAAGTTAAATGACTTGGATGAGTTCATACAGCTGACCAGTGGAATCCAATGCCAGTTGAATGATATCTTCGTAGTGTCCTTTGCATGCTAACTGGAGGATAGCTTGATTAAAAAGTACATTTTGGAAATAATAATGAGAAATTATTCAACAAAGAGGCTGGAATTTGTCTTCCAAAGTATATTCCAAAGTATATCCAAAATAAATTGCTAGAAGCAAAATCTGTTCCTTTTAACCTGTAACTTCCACTGGGTCACAAATTATTTTAATTTGGTCACCCATAATAGCTTTCTATGGTCAGGCTCTTTCTGTTTGTGTTTTTTTTCTTCATTTTTAAAAAATTGAGCTTGGCTCCTAGGGCACATAGGTCTGCCTTTTTTTCACCCTCCCAAACTTCTTGTGTTGGGGGCCAGGGGCTTGGTCACTGGTTTTCTGCACTGGGGTTTGAGGTGCTGGCAACTTGCCCACCATGCCCAATCTTGTTGCATCTGTTGTGCTGGGCTTCCACTGCTCACAATTTGCCTTCTGTGTTAAACTTAATGGCCTCACAGCTGACCCGCTATGTCCCTGGCTTGCTGAGCCAGGAGCAAGGGACCTTAGTTGCTGATCTGTACTGCTGGCTTGCCCACACCCCATTTGCACTGGATTGTACTCCCCTTTTACCCAAGTGGGACAAACCTTTCCTGAATCTTCTAATTCTTTCTAATTTATCTTAAGCTGGAAAACTTTTAACACACACTCATGTATATATATATATATATATATATATATATATATATATATATACACATATATATATATATGTATATATATATGCACCTATATGTATATGTAGTATATGTATATATGTATGTATTTGTATATATGGTTTAGTTTTACTCATAATTTACCATAACTTCCTTTCCCCACACGCCTTCCTACAAAACATTTTGATATCTTTTAGGTATGACTTTAACTCCATTCATCTGTGAAACATTGTTTGAGTACTTCAATACACTGTACTCTCTCCTCTTCTAAATTCATAACACATTGACATGCAAAACATGTTCTCCCCTCAATTTTAGCTATTCATGGAAAATGGCACCATAGATTTGGAACTGGAAAGAATGATAAAAGATAGAAAGGATGGCAGAGAATCCAATTTTCCCATCTCTCCTAAGAAAACCGAGGTCCAAATAACAACTAAACAACTTGCTTGCAGTCACATAGAGAGTAAAATGGTGAAGCTGGGACTCAAGGCCAAATCCTCTATGTCTAAACCCAGTGTATATATATACACACACACACATATATATAGTCTTTCTATCCAACTGTTCCTAAGAATAAATAGCACAATACCATGCACATAGTATACAATTGATAAATATTTGTTGAATGGATTGTATTTGTTCAATGAATTCATTGAATGAAAATAAGTAGATAATACAGAACACATAATATCACATCCTGATAATATGGGGACCAAACCCCTTTCTGCCTGAATTATTTGCAACTGCCTAATGCTTACAGTATGCACATTTCTGGATAGTCATTTCCACTCCCCATTTTGTAAAGATTCAACTGAAAAGGAGAAAGGTTTAGTTATATTTGATTCTTGCTAACCTCAGCTTACAACTGTTCCAACTAGCTAATCTTTTTTTTTTTTTATCTCCTGACATTTGAAGAATTATGTGAATTCTAACAACCCGTTGTCTTTGTCATTCTCTGCCCCCACAGAAGATAAAGTGTGGTCAACTGTAAATCACGACTTGCAGAAGCAGACTCCTGTGGTCGGCTATGGCCCAGAAAAATACTCTGTGGTACAGCTCAATTACAGTGCCTCCATGGATCAAATCACGGCCATCACCAGCAGTGCAGAGTATTGTGAGCAGTTCATCTCCTATTCTTGCAAGATGTCAAGGCTGTTGAACACCCCAGGTAGGCTGAGAATGGAATGTCACTTTTAATTACTCTCTCAGCTGGTGTCTGGAATTACCTAAACAATTCAACAGGTGCAGGTACTCAGTTCATCCTTCCAAAGGCTGGGTTTAGATGTGCAGGCAGTAGTAAATGAATGAAACAAAATCTCTTGTTTTTCCAGGGAATTAGATGAACACTACATGATTCTTGATCTGATGGGCTTACATTATTCATAGACTTATTTTCTTTTGTTTGTATTCTTTTCTGAGGCTTTTTTGTTAAAAGAAGGGTTTTTGGCAAAAGATGTATTGGGCTTATTATAAACTTATAGATAAGTTAGTTGAAGCTGTAGGTTTTGCTTCTTTTAAAGTAAAAGAAAAATCATATTAATTCTGAGTCTACTAGTGTCCTAAGCCTCTGGAAATTTACCATTATCCATACTTTCTCTGATTGGTGATATGTTTGCTATCATGTATCTTATCATCACAGCTGCTGCTAGGAATTCTAGTGCCAAGGGCAGATTCATTTTGTGGAAGAAAAAGTCTAAGATATCAGAAGTCCTCCCCTTACTTTATTTTGCAATGTATGGATCCACAAGTCCAACAGGAGTTTGAGTGCAGAGAACAGTCTGTTTTGGTTAAGTACAATTCTGCTTAGAAATAGAATAGCACCTCCCACAGGGGAACCTGTTGTACTTGTATGTCTGTACCTATGGCTGATGATTCCTCAGTTGCTAGAAGAAGTTAGTAGCAGAAGGAAGCAACCAGCATTAAACACAGTGGTGAGGGGAATGCAGGTATTAGATGGTATGGTAGAAATAAAACTCTTGGCAGTAGTGGGCTGAGGCCAGACAAAGGAGTAAGGAAATTCCTTAGTGGCAAACACACTAGAAAACTATAAAACATGGAGTTTACAGACCAGAAAAAAATATATTCTGCCTCTCCTCTCCTTCAGATGTTGGTAAGCTAGTACAAAGCCCCATTCATCTACACTAATTATAATTTTGGCCAATGCACTGATGTATATTTTGGATAAATGTCTATGGTACTTGCTTGGGAACAAGTGATGGCTTTCTTCTGGGAGACATCAAATAATACTGTGGTTAAAATGATGTGATAAAATAGTTGATGATTGATCTCAATTGCATTTATAGCTTGTATATAGTATACCAAGTTGAGCTTTGGAAATTTGGAAATATGATTAGGTAGAGAAAAAGTATTATGCATATATGTTTTTGCTGCTTCTTCTTTGGTGGTGATCATTGCTGATGGCCGTTTTTTCATGAGATATTGGAATCCAAATGAACCTTATATAGAGAGTGATCATAAAGGGATTAGAATAATAAGTGGTTAACTGTGGAATTTGAGTGAACCATACTGACTCCATCTTGTAACTCATTTCTGGAGCTAACTCAGTTCCCTTCCTATTTGATTAGGGGACTAGTCCAATTTCTATCTTTATTCAGTTGTGGGAATTGTATGTATGTGTGTATATGTATGGAGGGGAAAGTACTGTATTATTAAAAGCTAGTCCGGCATGGCTGGGAAGTTGGACCACATCTATCTGTTGCCTAAAAAGCCATAATTAAGGAACTATATTATGCTGACCAGAAACCAAGTCATATCAGAAGATAGATGCAAGAAGTCTTTTTACAATTAGACATTTTAAGAAATCTTAATCTGAAAACTGGCCTCATAATGGTCAGCCAATTATTGTCTCTATCTTTCTTTGATTAAATACAGATCCTTGAAGGGAAGTAGCAAGCCTATTTTTCTGATTTTAGGGAATTTTCTTCTCTCAACTTTCTTCAAACGAGAAGCAGATTATCTAATTTTGCATCCTGATTAATCATTTTCTTTTAATTAGTTGGCCTTATTTGAGTAATAGAATTTAATTCACAAAAATCTGTTTCCTCCTAGTTTTAGGGTCTAATGTCAAAATTGAGTGCACTTGGTCCCAATTTGTTAGATAATTGCAAAAATTGCTTCATAAATCTATATGCTCAGTAGTTCCAATCTTTGTTTCCTCAATCATTTCATCTCCTGCCCAACACATTTAAGGCTTTCTTTCTATTGGGATAAAAACTGAAACTCAACCAATGAAATGATTTTAATTCAGGAAACATTTAACAAAGATGAGTATATGCAAGAGATCTGGGTTAAGTAGTTTCAGAATACAAGAGAGGAAAAAGCCAGTTACCACCTCATACACTGGTTTAAAGTGATTCTTCAAGGTAAGGTAGAATGAAGTAGTAGGTAGAAGAGTAAACTTGGGGTCAGGAATATATGGATTTGCATCATAGACATTTACAAACTATGTGACTCTGGGCAAATCATTTAAACTCTTCATCTGTGATTTTTAGTGTGTAAAATGAAGATATTCAACTCTGTGACCTCCAAGGTCTTTTCTGTCTCTAAATCTTTAATCCTATGATATCACAGTCTCATTGATCTGTTCACTTCTCTGAATTAGTATAAAAGGTTATCAAGCTTAAGAGTTTCAAGGAAAATATATCTTAGTTCTCAGTGTGTACTATATACAAGCTATGAATGCAATTGAGATCAACCATCAAGCAGTGACTCATAGTCACTCTATTTGTTTGGGAGATTCAAGCAAAAATAGTATGCCATTTGTTTAAAATTGTGTTGATACAAATAGGACAATTATATTTTGATAAATAGATCCAAAAAAAGTGCTATTTCCTGATAATAGAAATTAAACTGAAACTAAGATTTATAATGCAATTTGGAGATATACATATATATGTATATGTATTGTGTGAATGTGTGTATATGTGTATACACACACATGTATATACATGAAGAGAGAGAGAGAGGGGGGAGAGTAGGAGAGGAAAGGAAAATAAAGAGGGGGAAAAAAGGAGGAAGAGAGAGAAATATTAATAGTATAGCTTGCTTGTTCTAGGGAGCACTTCTCTCCATAATACCCCATTGGCTCCATTTCTTTCTCTTTATTTCATTTTTCTCTTTCAAAATCTTCTCTCTGACCATGCTAACATGTAAAATGACATAGAACAAATTACAAGGTTAAATCTCCCAGGGACATTGTATAATAAAAACTAGAACATTAAGCTAAAAGGATGAAACTCTTGGTGCTGCCATGTTTTATATCAAATGGTGGGTATGTTTGAGGGCAAGTTTTGAGGTTCCAGTTCTCTCTGGAACTATAAAATTATGAACCATACGTGAATCTTTATCTGCCTAAATAGTGTCTCAGAATTTGTGAGCCTCTCATTCTCATTCTTGAGACCATGCTGTTTTTTCCTCTTTTTCTTTTAGACTGTCTTGACCCCTGGATAATTTTTGAAAAGAAAAGTATTAGTTGTCATAGAAAGTTTTCTTATACGTAGTATCATGTGTGTGTCAAAATAAGGAAGAATAGAGTTTAATAAAAATATCTAATTTGCTTTTAAAAGAGCTAATGGATGTTTTATATATATATATATTTTTCTTTTCCTTTGCTTCTTGGTAACACTAATTTTAAAGTGTCCATTTGCTTGCATTTAACTAAGACTGAATTATACTGACATGTTTTTGAATATAAAATGAATCCATTATAATCATTGAAATAAAAATGAATATCAAATGAGCTTGTAATAGCAATGCATTTAAAATGTTATTCTTTATTTTTGAGAGTCTCATCCTCATGAGTATATTTGGTGTCATATAGTTTCTAATAATATAATAAGACTTTTAGTTAGTATTTGTATGTCTCACTTCTGTTTTGATGAATGTTCCATTTTCAATTAATTAAACATAAAAGTACTAATTGTTGCTGTTCTCCAACTTTTTTCAGTGTTTTGATGTATGATTTGCTATTCTATTGTGAAACATTTCCATGGTTATTATTTTTCCTTCACAAGTATAGTATGGAGTCTATCCTGGGAAGATTTAACAATTTAGAACCATATTCCATTAATTGTCTATCAACACTAATTTTGCAAATTAGAAAATTGAAACTGGACTATTTGTTAAAGGACACAAAATGTATTTGGCCTTTCAACTAATTTTTTTCTGAATCCATCACATTATACTGCCTCCTGAATATACTGCCTCTTCTTGTTACTCTATTGAATACTTTACAAAGGTCTTCATGTAGAACTTTCCTGGTTTAATTATAAAAGTTTTGCAATATGTGAAGCAAAAGGACAAACAGAAACCCTTTGTTTGTAATTGCTCTTTGCAAATAATGTTTTTATGTGTTATGATTAGTGAATGAGATTACTTGGTAGGCAACTATCTAAGAATAAGCAACTATACTTTCCAGACAGAGAAATATTTTGATGGCCAGTCGTTAAAAAAAAAAAAAAAAAAAAAAAAGTGAAATGTCAGTCCAATTTGTTTTTGATGTTGTTGATGACTCATTTAGATGTGTCTTACTCTTCATAACTCCATAGACTGCTATCCATGGATTTTTTGGAAAGATCAACTGCAGTGCAACTACTTTTCCAGTGGCCAAAAAAAAAGAAAAGTTAAGTGACTTGTTCAAACTCATATAGCTTGAAAGTATCTGAGACTGGATTTGAATTGGATTACTACTGACTCTAAGCCCAATTCTCTATCTATTATGCTTCCTCAATTTCCCTGTCAACTCACTTTAGAAGAAGTTAATTGTGTGTGTGTGGAGGGGGGGCAGCTAGGTGGCACAGTGAGTAGAGCACCAGCCCTAAAGTCAGGAGGACCTGAGTTCAAATATGACCTCAAACACTTAACACTTCCTCGATGTGTGACCCTGGGCAAATCACTTAACCCCCATTGCCTCAGGAAAAAAAGAAGAAGAAGAAGTTAATTGGGATTACAAATCTGAAATTATCTGAATTTACAAAATTCACAGTATACAAACTTGAGAGTACACAGACTGATGAAACATTGTTCATTGATCACTTCTCTCTGATTACTTGGAAAATCAGAAAATTATCTTAATACTAAGACTGATAAAGGTCTTTATGAGGGATATAATCATTTCACAATAATTCTGAAAGGTAAATTGGCATAGTGGATTGAACAATGAATTTGGGAAACAAGAAAACTCCACTTAGAGGAATATCTCCTCTGGCATGTTGGCGGCTGACAGATGGCATAGAAGGTAATAGTAGTAGACCTGGAAGTAATAAGAGTGCAGTTCAAATCCTAATCAGATGCTTTAAAACTCTATGACCCTGAGATAAGTTCAGCTCTTTTAGCTTCACTTTTCATGTCTGGAAAATGGGAAGTGTAGTCAAAATACAAGGCTATTGTGAGGATCCAGTGAGATAACTTATGTAGGAGTGCTTTACAAAGCTTAAATTTTTATCTATGTAGATGATAGCTACTTACAGTAGTTGTGGTGGTGGTGGTGGTGGTGGTAATTGTTGTCATTGGTGGTGTAGATCAGGAAGAGGAGGAGGAAGAATAGGTGCAGGAGTAGAAGAGGAAGACAAGGAGAATAGAGGGAGAAGAGAAGCTATAAAATGAACCAGAGAAGAAGGAACTGTACAAATTACGGGCAGGTCACTTGTTATTTCAGGGTCTTGGAGAGAAGTGTGTGTGTGTGTTTTTCTTTCCTTTCCTTTTCTTTTCTTTTCAGAAATGGAGATAAATGTACTTAAACTTAGTATTATTAAGAAAGTATTTGGAAACATAAAAGAGTTATATAAAAATAACAATAATATGTTATTATTATCTTGTCAGAATATATCAATTTATGTTTTTCCCTCCAAATGGTACAATGTATATTTGTTTTAATGTATATTTCAGATACTTTTTTGTTATGTATCCTTTTTATAATATACATAACAATTTATGTTTAGGAATTCTACTCTTCCTTAGTTATAAAGGATCTACTTTTTATTTTTATTTAATTATGATATTAATTGCTCACTGCTTTGATAATATGAGTATGCTTTTAGTCTCCAAGGTTATTTTGTTCTTTTTGACTTTTCAATATAATGTAACTCTAATGAGTAATTCTTTGATTGCTTAAAGGCCAGTAGAGATGAATTTTGCTGGGGGAAGGCATTTTTTTCCCTATTCAGTTTAGCTTAAAATTTAGATCCTGTGTTGAAGGGAAATTATGCACAATTTTATGCACAAACACTTTTGCCTTTATAGTGAAGTTGTGTGAAATTCAATATAGGTCAAGAATGGCAAACTGTGATTTAGAAGCAATCAAAAGGAAAGAAAGAATTAGTAGGGCTTTGTAACTACTAAGGTCCTGCTAGTGAAAAAGGTTATCACCCATTCCTCACAAATATTGCCTGGCATTTATGTTGTCATTGAAAGAGCACATTTACAAGTCTGTGTGCCATGCATCATTATCAATTCTCTCTAAGAGTATTTATTGTCACAGAAAAAATTCGTTATGTTTTTTAAGAAGCGACACTGAGACCATCACTAAGACCTTGCAGTGAAAGAATAATATTCGAAGAAAACAAGGTTAAACTGTGTGACTGAGCTGGACCAAAAGTGGAATAATCACTGAGTTTATCTGTTGAACTGCAAAAGATAGGAGAGTTAAGGCATTTGATCCCTGTTGATTTCTTTTGTGAGGAGGTCTGTTAGATGTTCTACAAAGCCATTGGATACTCAAGGACAAAAGCCCCATTGGTAATTAGAGTCTGGATAGTCTTACCCTCGATGCCCTGCTTATACACAGATCTCAAGGTGTAATCCTCATGGTCTATTTATTAGAGCTATTAGCAATAATTCCCATCTTGTCTCTATAATCTCTGCCGCAGGAACCTAAGAGAAGCCAAAAAGAGTTCATCCACAAAGAGGAACAAGATTCTCTCCATTGGTACTAGGGAGAGTGTTATGTCTCTGGACTAGAGGTGATCTCAGTTCAAATTCTATCTTTTTTGCTTACTATCTGGTTGACCATGGCAAGTTGTTTAATTCGACTGACCTCAATAAGATGAAGAAATTGACTTATGTGACCTTTGAGATCTCTATAAGTTTATTTTTTTTCCAAATTTATTTTTTAATTATAGCCTTTTATTTTCAAAATATATTCATGGTTAATTTTCGACATTCATCTCTACAAAACCCTTTGTTCTATTTTTCCCCTTTCCTTTATCTCCTCCCTCAGTCAGCAAGTGATCCAATATATGTTAAACATGTGTGATTCTTCTATACATATTTCCACAAATATCATGCTTCACAAGAAAAATCAGATCAGAAAGAAAAAAATGAGAAAGAAAACAAAATGCAAGTAAACAGCAATAAAAAAGTAAAAATACTGTATTGTGGTCCACATTTAGTTCCCACAGTCCTCTCTCTGGGTGTAAATGGCTCTCTTCATCATAAAATCATTGAAACTGATCTGAATCATTTCATTGTTGAAGAGAGCCACATCCATCAGAATTGAACATTGTATAATCTTGCTGTTGCCATGTACAAAAATCTCCTAGTTCTAGTCATTTCACTCAGCATCAGTTCATGTAAGTCTCTCCAAGCCTCTCTGAAATCATCCTGTTGGTCATTTCTTACAGAACAATAATATTCCATAACATTCATATGCCATAAGTTATTCAGCCATTCCCCTACTGAGGGACATCCACTCAGTTTCCAGTTCTTTGCCACTACAAAAAGGGCTGCCATAAACATTTTTGCACAAGTGGGTCCCTTTCCCTCTTTTATGATCTCTTTAGGATACAAACCCAGTAGAAATCCCTATAAGTTTCTAATCCTTACCTTTATGATTACTCCCTCTCTTACAACTCATAGAAAGAAATCTTCCTTTTTATTCAGTAACTGTTAATATATGCTAAATTATAATCTCCTGGATGTTTTAGTGTAGTAATACTTGGATTAATCTATTTATTAATATAAATGCTCCCTGTTTGGTATAGACTGCACCTTCCATGTATGTCTTCTCACCCTGTGCAAATATCATATTATGCCATGAATCCATAATAAAGCACTGATATAACGCACTGAAAATCTGGATCTCTTACTACTCTAAATCCAATATTTGGGTATCCACCTCTTGTCACAGAATCTAAAAGTTGGAAGGGACATCATCTACCATCTTCTTGAACCCAGATATGAAAGGAGCTCTTATTTTACCATAGCTGATAATAATCTAGCCTCTCTTTAAAGACTTCCAAAAAAGAATAACCCTCATTCATGAAGCAATCCTTCAATTTTTGGACTGCTTAGTTGTTCAAAAATATTTTCCTTATATTAAACCTAAATTTGTTTTTTTGCAACTTTAATCCTATGCAACCATCTTGTTACTCTGAAGCTCGATAGAGAAGTGTAATGTGCTTCTTTATTTGACAGCTCTCCAAATATTTAAAGACAACTATTGTATTTTTTCCCAATTCTCTTAAGTCTTCTTTTCTCTAGACTAAATATGTCAAATTCCTTCAACTACTCCTCATATGTCATCAGCTCAAGGCCATTCACTAGCTTTACTGCTCTTCTCTGAGATGTCTCCAGTTTACCAATGTCACCTTATCTCTTGCTCTTGTTCTGTAATTAGATTTTTTCTTTTTCTTATCATATATGTGCCTATTGGTGTCTTGTAGAGTGCTTATTGTGTATAGTGAAAGCAATAATATGTTGTGGCTTGCTTTGGCCATTAACTCCCTTGGTATCATCTGCATTTTTGTATTCTTTAGAAATTATGTTTTATGATTCACAAATATATGGCATCAACTATGTAAAAAGAAAAAGGTTGGTAGATAGGGATCAACGGGGAATTGTTGAAAACATGATAATATTAACATTTAATTGATAAGAAGTACTCCCAATCATCTCCTATGGAAAGAAACCAAGCTTCCACTAAATCTTGATATTTTCAAAATGTCATTTTATAATAAAATAAAATAAAAATATAAGGTGGTCATGAACAGTTTAATTCTTACTGGGTTACATTGAAATGGTTGTAAGGATTTATTTATAATGAAATAAATGATTTAAATACAAATAATATGGTAATGATTAATTACTAGTTACTAATAGATGTCCATGCTACTCTATGCATATGCATTCATCTTATCTTCTGATAGTAAGGATTTTGCCAACGACCATCAAAGGTATTTCAGATTTCTAATACAGTCACCAAAGTGAGCTGATGATTCATGGGTCATCTTCAAAGCCCTATTTTTCCCCACAGCATTTTGTGTCACCTTAGAATCCACTTAGATTTCCTTATTTTTTTATCTTAACTTCTCTCTCTTATCATTAACATCCTGTACCATGAATAGACCAAGAGTTTTTCTAATGACATAATAATATGTCAGTTAGCCCGTACTTACACATCTAGAACTTTCATATTCCATCTAAGAGATCTTTCAGGGTGAATCATAAAAAATTGGGGATTTAGCCCATTATCCAGCAATATTTGAAAGCATGAAACCAAAAGTTACATTTCTAAACCTTCAGACAAAGTCAAAGTCTTATAAAGTCACCTGAAATTTAATAAATATTAAACACAGCCCTCAGATATTGGGGTTTGGGAACCTAAAACCTCTCTTGTTAGGAAGTGCAGATTAGTGCAACAAAGATTTTTATTCAGTAATGCCATACATAGATTACCATGCAATTGTAAAGTTCATCTTGAACTAATCAGGTCTAGAGAATGCCTGATCAGAATACAAATCTGAAGTTGTCTTTGGATTGCTCCACTAAGGGCTGGGAAAGCAGAACTTAATTTGCTAGTCATTTTCCAAGAATTTCTGAAGCATTCTTTTTGTTTTTTAACCTTTTTTTTCAACTTATACCAATGAGATTTCTATTTTAAGGTACAAAATTGGTTCAGGCTCTATTCTAGGTTCATTCTCCTATGAACTCTGGAGGCAACTTCTGAATTATATTTTAATTTTGGTCTTTTAAAATCTAATTACTTTAGCGAACAGCTTCCAATTCTACCATTGTGTAACAGAATTGCCTCTTATATTTTAAATCAAACTATTTGAAATATGTCACGTTTCATGGAATTGTAAAGTTTTCAGCTTTCTACCTTCTAGCTCTCTAAAGGACTTATTTCTTTTCTCAGTGTTTATTCTTCCAAGCTTGTCACCAAGGACAACTTGAACTTTGTGGAGTTGTTTTTTCATTTTTTGAAAGCCATTTCAAGGTTATTGTTCTTTCTTCTTACTAGAGTCCTGAAATTTGATAGAAACTTGTATGTCATCTATCTCAAAACCCTTACTGAATTGGCTGAGAAACTAAGACCTAGAGATATTATAAATTCCTATAATTCCTTCAAAAGTGGTGATAGTAGTGAAACAGAACAGATCCCAGATATCTCCACTGCCAGTTTATTGGGGAGTTTTTTGGACATCATTGAAATCTCTACCAGAAACAGTCATTAAAGTCTTTGTTATCAAAGTTGAGTCAAAGCAAAGTGATTTGTGCCTAGAGACTTAGATTGTATTACAACCAATTATAGGCAAAGTATATCCCCTAACAACATTACAAATATACTATGTTCCATTTTTGCTAGGAGTCACTTTTCACTTAGAATAAGACCTTACTCTTTGACAAGTTGCAAGAACAAAGGAAGAATAATTTATGTGCCATGGAAATGATTTCCACAAAAAAAAAAATATAATTTTCTTAGTTAAACATGCTCTTGGCCTTACGATAAATATCACTGTCTTTAAAAAGTGCTAGTGATTTTTAGAACTATGAGCTTTATATTTTACTGCAAAGAGATTACTTCCAGAAATGTACTTACCTCTAAAACCACATGTGGTATCGATTAGCCCAAGATTTATTCAGAAAGAAGAGGATTGCTCATGCAGTCCCCAAAAACATTTTTTCTGTAGAATTGCCAAATGTATCTTCAAATAATAAAGTCTAACTTTTTTTTGTGGGGCGGGGGGCTTACTTTTGTAATTGGGAAACTCAGTGATTCTGTGATAAACCAATTCTTACTTGTACCTTAATGTATGCTAATGTGTTATTTAACACAAGTAATATGTACATTTTAACATGGAACCTGTGAGGAAAATGCCTAACATCAAAGGTGTAACTTTAAAATATCTAGGACACTACTATAAAGCAAACTCTTCCCTAAGGAGTTTAGTGAATGCAATATTTAGAGTCAGGAAGAATTCATCAAATTTTGTCTCAGATACTTCACAGCTATATGACACAGGACAAATTAATCATTTAGTCTCATCTGTCTAATGGGGGTAAGGATAGAACCTAACTCAAAAGGTAATGGGGATCAAAGGAGATAACCAGTACTCTGCAAGCCTTAAAGCATTTGGTAAAAGTTAGGCATTATCATAGTAAGTATACGTATTATTCTATGGGCTTATAAAACTCCAAGACAAGTGGGTAAAGTTGTCAAAGCTTGTACTCTCAGGAAATGTTTCTTATTTATCCATAGAATAAGGTGTTTGTTTTGCATTTCTGGGAACTTGGTAATATTTACCACATTTCACTTCTACAGCATTTTAAATAGAGAGTACAGAACTCTACTTAGTGGGTAAAATAAATAGAATGCTACATTTGTTATTTTCATTTGTCTTAAAGATCGCACCATTAGGTCATTCATGGTAAAAAATGGAATTAATGTGCTTTAGAAGGCCTTTTATCTCACTTCCTTAGTGTGCTCTAAATGAATAAAAGACCACTATTTCTCTCTCTCTCCTGTCCTGTCAGTCCTTCACATCCTTCCATTCTGCCTGAAGTGCTTTCTTTGAAGTGGTGAGTGTGCTAGGAGGTGTATGTAAAAATGGAATTCAATGTCATTTGATTACTAGGAGGAACACAGCAGTTGGAGTAAAAATTGAGCCTGTTGTTTTTGGAATGCTTTTGTGGTATTTTTTATTGAAGGTTCTTCTCCCCTTCTCCCAATAAGGTAGTTCTTTTTTTCCTTTAGATTATTTTTAACATAGCTTCTGTTGAAATCAGTGTAATAGTTTTGTCTTTTCTTCCCATCTTCCAATAATAAATATCTTCCTTCATATATCCTTTGTAATTAATTTGTGTATTTATAGTAGTCAAAATGACTTAGTCACTCCAAGTTGTTCTTAAAGCAATATTGTTGTTATTATACAAAACGTTCTCTTGATTCTGCTCATTTCACTTTTCATTAGTTCATGCAATTATATTGATGTTTTCTAAGATCATTGTATTTATTTCTTATAGTATGGTAGAATTCTGGCACAATATATACCCAAACTTGTTTAGCCATTCCACAATTTAAAGGCTTTTTAAATAAATCAAAAATGATATCAGAGTTTGTATCTTGAAAAACTAGAAAAGCAGTACCACTGACAGAAACTAGAAAGTAGAGAGGAATATATGAATATGATTTTAGATACGCTGTATTTGAAATGTCGTGGACAGTTAAGTGTTATGTCCTTAAGCATCCAATGCTAGAATTAGTATTGGCAATAAGAAAATTATCCTTATTGCTAATGGAATCCATAAACACTCATAAGTTCTGGGAGAGATTAGACAGAAGAGAGTGTTTGGGTCTCATAATTAGAGACTGGCAGGAGGAGTAAGAGCCACCACAGAAGGAAAGAAAGAAAATTGGGACTAAAGAATATGGCTACTATTGCTGACATCCCCAGTGACTGAAGATTGAGTAAGATGATATTTTAACCCATTTGAATGATCATCATGGTAAAGTAGAAAATTGCTGGGTTTGGAACCAGAGGTCTTAGTTGGCATCTTGGCTCAGCAGCTTACTACTTGTGTGACCTTGCATAAATCATACATTTCCTGGATGCCAGTTTCCTGACATATAAAAATGTGAGGATGAGAGTAGTTCCAAATTTGTGATCCTGCTATCTTTTCTCCTGCTTCTACAACTACCATCTTAGTATTAGAAGATATTGGACTGCATTTGCCAATAAAGAATTTTTAAAAAATAAGGATAGAACTATCTACAATTTATTGTGATGGGGACCTAGTATAAATTATAAGCAAAATCAAATATCAAGTAAGATAGAAAAGTGTGAATGAATGCCCATAGCAAATTCATGTATCTATTTATATTTATATATTTATATATTTAATTTCAATATATCACTTTGTTTAATTAAGGTCATCTGCTTTGATCAGATCTGCTTACATATGAAAGTAGTGAATGAGCCTAGTTTTCTGTTGTAAAATACACATTCTACATAGTTGAAATATCCTTCCTAAGCTAGAATACATTCTCATTTACAAGTAACCAAAATCAAGACCAAAGCTTTGGTGTTGGGTATTTGTTTCGCAAACAAACTAGAAAAATATTTCAAAGATCAGACATGAGAGGCAGAAATGAAATGCCTCCTTACAGAGATATAGAATATCCTCTGACATAATTTGTATTTGTCCTTTCTGAAAATAATGCTCTTGGTAAATGCATACAGCTGTGATAGAGAATGACATATATCTATATAGTGAAATTATGTCTGGTATACCATCCTTTCTATTGCCATGGGAACATTCAATCTTCCAATAAACTCTGTAGCTTCAAAAAACAGGTTCACCAGATTCCAATTTTATAAAGAATCTTGAATATTTATTGTCTTTAACATTTTCACTCTAATACTGATATGTAGCAGAAACCTTTGCTTCAGTGTTTGAGTCTGTTAATGATGAGAGTTATTTTTCAGGAATTGACAGGTATAATCCTATATCCAGAAAACTTTATAATATTTTGGAGTAGTGGCTCACTCCATAATGTCACTTCAGGATTGAAGATTCTTCCTTCCTCATATTTCCAGTCTTTTGGTCACTCTTTATCCTGTCAGTGAGCCATTTTAATTCACATCTGAGATAATGAGGAGTGATTTTTAGATATAGATAGATAGATAGATAGATAGATAGATAGATAGATAGATAGATAGATAGATAGATAGATTGCTGTTGTTTTGTTGTAAGGGGAGAAGTATTGGGAGAAGGATTAGGAGAATGGGGAGAAGAGCTATTATTTGTTTTTAGGATAAGTAGAGAGAAGTGAAAAAGCTAAAGATGACTTTCCTTATAAGGCAATCCCAGTAAACTTTGTGTAGAAAATGCCATCTGCATCTAGGAAAAAAAACAAAACAAAACATGGAGATTGAATATGTCAAGGCATGCTATATTCACTTCTTTTTTCTGTTTTTTTTTTCTCTCCCATAATTTTTTCCCTTTTGTTCTATTTTTTTCCTCTCCCAACATGATTCATAAAGCAATGGGTATTAATCACTTGATTTAATTAAAAAAATAAATATGACTTTCTTAAACCCTTGAAAAGCTGAGCTGAGATTTTTAGTGCCTGACAATTTTATCACAGGAGATGATAACTTTGAAACTAGGGAGATTGAGGCAAATTCAGACTTCTCTCTCAGACAGTCATGCTGATTGTCAATGGCATGTAGCTGAAGTGCTACTTCTTTTTTTATTTCTGCTTGGACTCAAAGAATTCATATATGTCCTTTTTATATTCTGAAAGTTTTGGCAGTATTGTTGCCATCCTTTCATACAACATAGACTACATCCTTTTGCTTGTAGAATTATAACATCCCAGGAAAAAATACTTGAAAAAGTTATAAAATGAACAAGAGTGTTTGCTTGAAGGTCAAGAAAGATGGGTTCAACTCCCAGTTCTATGCATAATTAACTATAAGACCACTTAGACAAATCAGTAAATAGATGAGTACACTAAAGTAGTCAAGGACCATATAAATGTCTCTAAATTAGTTTCATTGAGTTGTAAAGCTGAAAAATCATCTAAAACTTGTCTCCCTATGAGGTAGATAATGAGTAAATTTGTTATATCTTGGAAAATGTTCTTCATTTTCCTTCAAGTTCTTGACATTTTTTACCACTTGTGTTCTTTCTTCAAATTCATAAATTTAATTTTTTGGATGATTTTGGGGATGTAAAAAGATTTTCAGGGAAAATTAAACATTTTATGTTTATTACTGTTTTGATGTTTTCTTTGTTATCCCCTTTAATAACTTCACATATGACTAATCATCATAAACCTATAAAAACTTGCATTACATTCAATCTTCGATTTCTGAATCCCAAGTCTGGAATGCATTCTCTTCTCCCATCTACTTCTGCAAGTCATTTTCTTCCTCAGAAACCCAATTCTAAGGCCACCTGACAATGAAGTCTTTTACCTAATCCTCCATGTATTAGTATTTACTGAAATTTGAAATCACATATATTTTATATAGTTTGTGTTTATTTACTGTGAATCTCTGTACTCCAAATTAGATATGAAACTCATGATTGTAGGGATTATTATTTCACTTTAAATTCTCTAACACCAAAGGTATTGCTAGTAGAATTGAAACAGAACTATGCACAATTGAGAAAATAAACCATTTTTTATTTGCCACTAAAACTGCATATGTAAAAATAGATGAATAGCTAAGTAATTCAATCATAATAAAAATAATTTTACTGTGAATAATGTATTTTAAGTAAAAATAAAAACCCAAGTTCCTCTTGTTCCCATAACGTGATTACATTTTAAAAATATTTTAAACCATTTAAAACTATTTCATTAGCCAATATTTGGGTTTCATTCAAACATATATGAAATGACTTGTTTCAGAAAGATCCCACTGTTCTGGAAATAACAAAAAAGGAGATTTTTGAAGTATTTATACTAGTGTTTCCTTGTTATTTATCTTCCAGTCCTGTTCATTTTGGTCTTTCTAAGTATGCAATACATAATAGTAGTATCCTAGATAGGCAGCTCTATAACACCAAAGTATTTTTGTTAGATGGAGCAGACTAAAGACCACAACCCTGAATATCCAAAATTATTGGAACCCCATTAAAAGCCAGCTTATTAATACACAAAATTAGATGTTCCCACAGATCATATTATTTCCTCCTAAAAGAAGTATTTTTAGGGAAAGTCTGAGATAACTGGTTTGACATCAAGATAAACAACGCCATTTCTATATCCTGTATCAAAGTGGTTTAAATGTATGACTATGTATGATTTTTGAATTCCCAAAGGCCTTCCTTTTACAAAAAATTCTCTCTCTGGGCCTATTATCAAAGCTACAATTTTTGCATTAGACTTTTCTTTTGTGGGCTCAGAAGTGGATATCCCCTGCAAAAATAAAAATGTTACATTATAGGATAATCCATTATCTCCCATCAGTGACTTTATTTGTGTTTATTCAATTCAATAAATTTAGCAGTTGTTTTTTAAATAGCATTCTGCTATGTGCTGACTGATGAAAGACACTCCGAGAACATTTGCTGCTTTTTCAAGGAACATAGAAGCTACCAAAGAAGAAAATACATATGCACATAAACCAAATACAAACTAGAGTAAGCTAAGTCCATAAGAAAAATACAAAGTGTTATTTGAAGTACAAGGAAGTAAATATATATATATTGTGGGACTAAGAGAGATATTAAGGAAGGCTTCATGGAAAATGTGACATTTGAGGTGGGTTTTGAAGAATGAGTAAGATTTCAAAAGAGCAAATATGGGCTTATGTCGTTATTGCAAATATGGGAACAGCAGAAGAGCAAAGAAACAGCAGAAGAGCAAAGATACTAATGATATATATCTATCTTTACCTATTCTAGACACAGGCAGTATTTTTCATACCTTGATGAGTTACAGTGAGTACTTCATTCTGAACTCACCTAGATGCATGAGGGCTGTTTTTACATTTATGTTTGTATCATCATTGTCTAGAATATAGTGAACATTTAATGAATACTAATTGAATGAATGGATCTTTATATAGAGAGGTAGGTATAAAAAGATAGATATAAGTAAATAATTATTTATATTACATATATATTTACATCTATATTTTGGCTTTGCTTTTCTAATAGTGAAGGAATAACAAATTTAGACATCTGCTATTAATTTGTATAGTAGATGAATTATTCCTTTTAATTTGACATAAAAACATAGTCACTTTTGGATATCATTTTTCAAGAGACAGTCATGGGATCATAGGACATTAAAGATCATCTATCTAGTCCATCCTCCTCATTTTACAGATCATGATGATGAAGATAATAAGTAACATTTACATAGCATTTTAAGATTTATATAACACTTTACATGCATGTATATGTGTGTTTAATCTAATTTGATCATTTCAATAACCTCTTAAGATAGCTATTATCATTAGTCCCATTATATAGATAGATAGATTTTATAACATTGCATATTATGTGTGTTCTACTATGACATATACTTCTTTTTAATTATCATAATCACTATTAGATTTTGAGTTCTTTGAGGGAAGGGCCTACTTTTGGTTCTTTTTGTATTCCCATTGCTAAACACAATAACTAGCACTTAGCAGGTGATTAGAAATATTTGATCAATTGGTTGAATTTAGCAAGGAGAAAATAGTCTGTGAGAAATTAAAGCACTTGTTAACCCAATAAATTTCAGAGGAATAATTCTAGTTCACCATATGTGACTTCAGATTAAGGGCTTTTTCCATTGTTCTATATTTACTTTACAGAGGAGGAAACAGGCCTAAGGAAGCTACTCTTAGTAACACTAAAGCTAAGGAAGCTACATGGGCAGTTAGGTGACATCATTGGGCATAGAATACTAGGCTTTGACTCTGGGAGATGAGCTTAAATCTAGCCTCAGATTCTTTCTAGCTGTATGACTGGGCAACTCACTTAATATCTGTCTGCCTCAGTCTCCTCATCATTAAAATGGGGATAATAATAATACCTACCTCCTAGGGTTGTTGTGAGGACCAAAAAAAGATAATCATTGTAAGTATTAGCACAGTATCTAGCAATATAGTAAATTCTATTTAAATGTCTATTATTATTACTAAATGAGATATTTGTGGATGACTTATTAGTGTCTGGCACATAGTATGCCATAATACATACTTATCTCATTTGTTCCTAATTAACCCAAATTTTCAAAGTTATTCAGTGATAATCTATGACAAGAATCCTAAATTTCTGTCAAGTCTCATGCATTGAATGCTTCTAAACATCACTCACCATCTTTTTTATAATTATAGTGAAAATGTTGACAAAGACCTTTCTATACATCCAGAAACAGGAAAGAGAGTTAACTTTGTAATCAGAGATGATCAGGGTTTCAGTGCAGGAGCTTAGTAACTGTGTGACTGGTAAACTTATTTATGGACCTTGGTTTCCCAATCTGTAAAGTAGACATAAAACTTTTAGAACTTATATGAAATAATTATTGGGAGGTTCAAGGGAAATTGTGTATAAAAAGTTCCCTATCATAGCAGTTATTATTTTGTAAAGGACTGATATTATTACTACTTATATAATTAGCTTTTTCTTACTTGTCATTTCTAGCATATACTTCCTGCAGTTCTTTGATTTTACAATTGACTAGAACTTAAGGTAAGGCACTATTGTTTTTCTTTCCTTTACAACTTTATGTAAAAGGAACATCTTTAAAAGCTAGAATTAGAAAAATTTCAAGATTAAGATTAGGAAGGTAAGCAGAGAATGATTTTGCAAGCTTAAGGACAAAGTATTATAATGAAATAAAAGTAAAAACAAGTAATATATTTTATGCATTTTCCATTTTATTTGTATTTCCTGACAGAAAAATCATATTTATTTGAAACCAATATGAAAAAACTAGCAGATTAGAATATACCCCAACCATAAAGAAACAAAAAAGACAATATATTTCCAAACTCTACCAATAGCATGAATATATAACTTTCCACTTATTTTATTTGTTTTATTGCTCAAAGGACAGTTTTGAAGAAATATAACCCTAAGATATATAAGTAAAAAGTTATTATCAAAAGTGAAACTAAAGTATATAAGCAATGTTTTGAATTATTTAAAAGTAATTTTATTCACTAGTGTGGCAGTCTTCACTATCAAAAGGAATGAACTCATGTATCTTTTTTTCTTTCTCATTTCCTCTAACTCTTTGCATTCACTAACATTCAAATGCTTTCTGATGATATGCTCATGATTTCCAGTACTCACTGGTTCTTTCTGGTGAGGTAATCTGAATATTCCTTAGTACTTCCAAACTCTCCTACTCCCATCATTGCTCACTAACTTTAACCTCTCAGATTTGTTCAGTCTACCTTTACCATCACCCATCACCCATATGGTTACTACACTCTTCTTTCCTTATTTCAAGCCCTAGGTAAACCAGGTAAAAACTATCTTAGACTTCATCCTTGAGTTTTTTGTATCCTTATTTTGTCAGTAATAACACCTTGCCAAGTCCCAACCTTGAATTACTCACATAGCTGCCTTTCAACATACTATTAAATGGAGCTACAGAAAATCATGAAAGTGTTCTTACTGGGTCCACTACAAACTTATATAATCTCAACTGGTCCCTCTCTGAAGTAAAGCAATCCTTTTGTACCTCCCCAATTGATTCACTATCTCATATATCATAGCTTCTATGACAAATCTCTTCCTACTTTCTCAAATTGCCCTTGATCTCCTTGTCCTCTCAGATGAGAACCGTACCTCTTCATGAAAAAAAAAAAAAAAAAAAATCCAGGCCATTCATAGAGAGCTCTCTCTCTTCTCCCTTGGTCCTCATTTCACTTCACTCATATGCCCTCTATCTCTTCCTTCACCTCTGAGTTTTATGATGAGGTGGCTCTTTTCCATGAGGAAGCAAATCACCTGTACCTGTAATCCAATTTCATCCTATTTTCTCTAGCAGATTACTTCCTCTTTCATTCCCACACTCTGACTTACCATAATTTTCTGCATGTCTACTGGATGCTTAACTGCTTCCTATAAACATCATCATGTCCCCAACCTCCTTCCTTAAAAATTCTTCACTTGATAATGCTGACCAGGTTAGCTATTATCTCATATTTCTCTTCTTTCCCCTGATCAAACTCTGATAAATTTTTCTTTGCTTGTTTTCTCCACTTCCTTTCCTTTCTTTTCTTGTTTAGTCATTTCATTCATGTCCAATTCTTCATGACCATATGGACTTCTTACCAGGAGATTTTTTTTAGAAAAGATACCGAAGCAGTTTGCCATTTTCTTCTCCACTTGCAGACACTTTATATAATTTGCCCAAAGTCATGTAACTCATCTTTCCCTCTCTCCTAAACTCTTTACAATCCAGTTTTTGCCCTCATTGTTCAATTAAAACTTCCCTCTCCAGAGTTACCAAAGAAATTTTAATTGACAGATCTATTTTTTTTTCTCAAACCTCATTTTTCTTGGTCTTTTCATGGACTTTAATATAACATTCTCTCTTCTGAATAATCACTATTATCTAAATTCTAATGACTGTAATGACCTAGTTCTTCTACAAATCTGATTTTCCTTCCTATTCTTCTTTTCTGGACTTTCATTTAGGTCATGCTCAGTAACTCTGAATATCTTCCACATATACAATGCCTAGTACTTAGTATTACATAAATATTAGGTATAATTATATTAACTATTAAACTCCATCAATTTAAGAATGAAAGAAAGCTACAGTCCTGAGAGATTAAATGACTTGTCCACAGTAATCGGATGCTATAATCTTTCCTAAGTGAATTCTCTTGATAGACACAGGGATAGATATACTGTCACATAGAAGTCTTAGTAGCTTAGAATAGGAATATTTCTCATGGTACCCATCTCTCTGACCATCTTAAGCCAGTTTCCTAATTGCCTATTTCCATTCAAAGGTGGCCATAATCTATCCCGACATCATTCCTGTGGCCCTAACTCCCTTAGAAATTTGCACATATTTCATTCCTCCTATGAATCTTAAAGCTTGTTTTCCAGAAGCATGAACACATACTTAAATACATGGCCAACTATGGATTTTATTCCAGATTCCTAATTAGCACAATTCTTAGGTATGAAAGCTATCGTGTGATTTCCCAAGCTGTTGTGTCCACCAGGATTCTAATATAACAAACTAAGAAAAATAAAGGATCATATCACCAGTTTTGTACAAGTTCCCAGAATTGAAACAGATATGTATATGTGTGTATACATCCATGTATACATGTATATTTATATGTATATAGATATATACACATACCAAGCTAAGTGCCTCCAGTAGGGTGAAATAACCAATGATATTTTTTTCATTAGTCATTGTATTTACCATTATCCATACCCTACCTATGTTTTCTTAGCCATTAAAAGACTGTTTACTTGTGTGCATTGACCATAGCTAAATGAGTGCAGAAATGAATAAATGTCTTTATTATATACCAGACATCATAATTGATGGAAACCAGAAAGGTTAGGGAGTTTTCCCAATCAACAGATAAGGAATGTCAGAGTTAGAACACAACCTGAAGTTGTCTTATTTCAAAGGTTTATGTTATATCAGTGTTGTAGAATTCAAATAGAAAGGGACTCCTACAATTATGTATTGACTTTAAAAACCACAAATTAACATTGTTTGCGTTTTGTTATATTATATTTTCTTAAATATCTCTCAAGTACATTTCATTTCATATGTGATTGCATTTCACCATTCTGCTTTGTTATCCCATAATCCCAAGAGAGGGGAGGGAAAAAATGAAAGAAAAGGCAAAGGGAGAGAAAGAGAGAGAGACACAGACAAACACACAGAGATAGAAAAAGAGAGAGAGAGAAAAGAAAGAAAAAAGAAAGGCCCTTAGATCCTTATCTACTATGTTCACCCAAGTTAGTTTTGTATTAACAAAGTCTTCTAGACTACTCAGAATAGTTTAAATCATGAAGATCAGATCTTAGGAGAAATTCGGTATAACTAGAATCCTATAACATCATTATTATGTAGGTCTGATATATTTTCCTATTTTACTAGTTTTGTTGCCATGAAAGTAAATGAGTTCAGAAAAAGAAAAAAAAAAAAAAAAAAGGTAAGATTTTCTAACAACAGGCATGCTTGTGAAAGAAATAATATGTAAATCCTTTTTTTTTTTTTTCCAGGCCCTGTTGTTTTCAAAAGCTTTATTTTCCCACAAATGGAGAGGGGAATTTCTCTGAAATAGGAAGTCACTCATAAGTCACTTGGATTCTATTAGGCATTGTATTTACCTACAATTTACCATGACTCCAATGAATGAGGGAATGGCTAATACAGTCACAGTGAATAGTGTTTTGGAATGATAGGTGAACAAGCAATGCTAAACAATTCCCCTTGTGTACTATTAGCCTCCTTTAAAATTATAGAGATAGTATATTAAGAATAGTTTTTGTTATTAAGAGAATATATTGTGATGTAGGCAATTTTTAACTGGAAAGTCAATTGAAATTTAGAATGAAGAAGGACATTTGGTTGGAAAAAGAATTGAGAGAACAAGTTACTCCAGACTTCAAGGCTACTGGGAATAAATACCTAAATGTGTCAGTTAAGTGGGAAACCTTAAAAACTGTTTTCAAGATATTAAGAGATCAGTGAACATAGTTTCTATTTGAAATTCACATTTTGATCCTCAGAAGTGCACTCATTCTCACTTGAATATATGCATGTATATGTGTGTGTATTCGTGTGCATGCATGTGTGTGTTGGGGAGGATTTTGTTTTAAAAGATTTTTGAAGAGAATTTATCTAGAATGATATTGAAAAATATTTGATGTAAAAGAAAAAAAATACCCAGCTTTCTGTATTTCACTTGGCATTCATTGTTAATACCATGATATTTCAAATAGAATCTGTGAAAATTATATTTTGATGAAATTGAAAAATGCTAGTAAAGGTTATTTTCTTCTTTCTAAGTATTGAATATAAAAACTAAGTGTTGGTATATTACTGGTCTTTTTAAAAAAAATTGTATTGCTAATGGATTAGTCCAAATTGATGAAATAACTTGGTCCTAGAAATTTTTATTTATTTATTCTATTTTCATGTAGAAGAGAAATAGCTTTTTAATCTAAAAGAGTAACTAAATCTCTGATGGTTATATTTTGAACAGCATGATGATTAGTGGCCAAGGAGTTTGAGAGTAGAGAAACATGTCAAGTTATAGCACAGAGGCACTAACCACTCAATCTTTTTGAAAGTGATATTCTTTAATCCATTTTATTCAATTAACAAAACACTTCTAAATGCCTTCTAAACGAAAGGCCCTGTGCTGGATCTTGGGAATACAAAGGCACAAAATTCATTCTTTTTTTTTCTAATTTGTTCTTTCTTCTTTTATTTGTTTCTGTATTATATAGAAGAGTTCCTGTCTTCAAGGATTTTAAATTTTAATGACTAATAGTCTACATTCTTAATTGAGTTCAGAGAAGTCATGTCAGGATACACTAAAAGGCCATGTCCATAGAGTTGATTATATTTAATTATCGTGTTTTGTGAAGTTGTTTATAAGATTCTTTTCAACTTGAGATATGTTATTTCAATAAGAAAAGAGACAAGAATAAGAGAGAATAAATGCAAGTGAGGGCAACAGTAAATCACTAAGCACCTAAAGATTAGATGAAATCCTATGTGAAAGCAAAAGGGAAATTATTAAAAACAAACATTTTGTTTTAGGGTTTTGCCTGGGGCCAGGTTTTGCTTTCAGCATTACAGAACATTACAGAATAGGAGCACAATAATACTCAAACTTGATTACTAATGTAATATAAATAGGTTTGTGTAGAGCACGTAAATATATTCTCTGCCTAAATTGATCATCTAAGAGCTCTAGGGAGAACTTTGGATTGTGTCTAAATTACTCCTGAGTGTTGGAGATAAAACCTCTCCTCTTTGAAGATGAAGGATGAACAACAACAAATTATTGCTAACTAAAGAGCCATATTTAAAAGGACATATTTAAAAGAAGATATTGTTTCTAACATGTTCTATGCTGTTACTCTTGAGGTGGCAAGATGAGCCACTAGCAATGAAAGGAAAGATGGGATTATTTCTCTCTCTTACTGTATAATAATCCTACTCTTAGCATTTAATGCTTAACTTTGAATATTTGATGAATGTAAATTCTGACAAAATGTTTATGGGCTTTTAAGAAATTTGAGGATAGATAACCCGGGCTTTGGGGGCCCATGAAAAGTGTCTATCTCAACAAAATTGTTATTGTTCAGTTGTTTCAGTTTTGTAGTTCTTGACAAAGATCCTGGAAAGGTTTGCCATTTCTTTCTCCAGCTAAGTTTACAAATGAGGAAACTGAGGCAAATACAGTTAAGGGACACAGCTAGTAAGTGTCCGAAGCTACATTTGACATTTGATGCATCTTCCTGACTCCAGGTTCTATGTACTGTGCCACTTAGCTGCTATCAACAGAGTTATCCTCCCTCAAATCTTCTTTGAAGACTGAAGTGGGCACCTTTATCTGTTTTACTGTTAAGGAGGGAGCACTTTTCATTTATTGTTCATGCAAATGTTCATTAAGTTTCATGGAACTCAAAAATAAATAAGACAATTTTGAGATGTCAGCAAAGAAAATTATTGAGCAGAATAGGTGTTCACTAGACAAGTAGGATATACAAAGTATCCCCCAAATCTCAGTGCAGTTTTAAGATTTAATAGCTTTAATAATTTAAAAGTTCTCTAAGCCCTTTGGGATACTCTGTGCAGCCAGGTAAAGCATTTATACTTTCTGTGTGTTTTGCTAAGCATAGGAAATATAAATACAGGTTTTTAAAAAGATAATTCCTTCCCTTAAGAAGCTTATATTTGAATGGAGGATGATAATAAACTTTAAAAAAAGTTCAGAGGTGGAGAGAGAAGAGGGCAAGATTTTTAGGGAAGAAATAAAAAACTACAGAGAGATATGAGTGGTGCTAGGAAAGGATGAAAAAGCTGGACACTTCATGGATAGGTGAATAGGGGGTAAGAGACTCATCATTTAGAAGAGTGGAGGAACTTGGAAATGTGACTAGAAGATCTGAGTTAAAATTTAAAGTTGACTGTGTATTCATTAAATTTGCTGACAAAAATCAAACACTGGATAAAGATTTTCAGATTACTTTTTTGTTTTGTTTTGTTTTATGAGGCAATCTAAATTAAGTGACTTGCCCAGAGTCACACAGCTAATAAGTGTCAAGAGTCTGAGGGGAGATCTGAATTTAGGCCTTCCTGATTCCAGGATTGGTACTCTATCCACCGTGCCATCTATTTGTCCCTCCAGATTACAATTTATAACATTTTGACAAATCACAGAAGCAAAAACAATTAAACCTTTTTTTTTTTTTTTTAACATTTCTTACGTGGAAATGTAGGATAATTAACCCAGAAAGTATAAACTACTCAGATATAAGGAAATGAAATATTGATTTGATAGAAATATGGCTAAAAATTATATAGGTCACCACAAAAACAAATGTTTGCAGCTTTTCATGCTTT
Organism: Sminthopsis crassicaudata; assembly: GCF_048593235.1. Lineage (NCBI taxonomy): Eukaryota > Metazoa > Chordata > Mammalia > Dasyuromorphia > Dasyuridae > Sminthopsis > Sminthopsis crassicaudata. The sequence continues at coordinate 93,805,719 of NC_133621.1, read as the reverse complement.
ACTGTATTTCTTGGAGTCAAGTAATGTGGGAGACAATGCAATTATTTTTATCCCCATTTTGTAGTTGAGGAAACAGTCTCAGAAAAATAACTTTTTCATCCCTAGTTGTTCAGTTTCAGTTAATACTTCATGACTTCATTTGAAGTTTTCTAGGTAAAGATGCTGATTTGCATTATCATTTCTCCAATTCACTTTTACAGATGAGGAAACTGAGATAAAGAGAGTTAAATGACTTGCCAGTGTTTTACACTGTAAGTATCTGAAGCCAGATTTCAACTCCCTTGAACTGAGGAAATTGAGTCTTCCCGACTCCAGGGCCCGATGCTCTATCCACTGAGCAACCTAGCTGCCCTGATTTCCTCATATTCAGACAGAAAATAAGTAGAAGAACCATGATTGCTATCCATTTTCCTGATTACAAGCCCTGTCTTTTTTTATTCCATAGCGACTGTACAATCAAAACAAGATGCCATGAATGTGCTGAATTGTGCGATAAAAACGTTCATTCTAAGCATTTACCTCTTAGAATCAGCAAATACTAGAAATCAAGGTCTTGATTAATTGTTTTGTTGATTATCTTGCTTTGTGAGAGTAAGGAAAAATATGTTCATAATGGAGATGACATTTAAATGTGTAGTTTGTATTTCTTTTTTCTGGAAGCTGTTTATTAAACATGTACCTACATCTGTAATCTTCCAGTTCTTGATGCTGTTCATAGCCTGACCACTCTTCAGGTATAGAATGCAGCTTTTTGTTCATATGACTCTGTCTTTGTGAAAAGTAATAAAGATGTAAATAGTAGGAGATCAAAGAGGTGAAGACTGCACACTTAGCAGTAAAATTTGTGTCAGACCACTGTCTTATGAGATAGCAAGATAAATATAAGTAATTTTGTTGGAGAAATCATAGATATTGCTTTGGGAAATGGAAACGAGTTCAAGCCACAAAGCTTGTAATATTCAGAACCAGTAATACCTTAGAGTATTATATACCATATGTGAAATATTGCATATCATACAATATATAGCCCTATCACACATGCATATACAAATATGTATACATAGCTATTGACATATTTGATTGTTAATATTCAGTGACAGTGAATAAATAGCTTAGAATCTGAAAGATTCTAACATACACATTATTAGAGATAGTTTACTCACACCATGTCCCAATGTCAGTGAAATCACAGATCCCATATGTGTTTCCCTGTCCCTATTCCTATGAGGCGTTAGGAGTTCTATATCCAAGTGAAGTATGTTTCATTGTGCAGACAGCCCATGCAAGAAGAAATTTAAGTGATTTTCACAAGACCTATTTCAGAGAACTACAAACGATGAAAAAAAGGATTTGAAGAGAGGAAAGGCAGGGAGGTAATCTAGGATAAGACTGGGATAAGAAGGACTTAAGTTGTGATGGAAATGCAATATTTACTATTTCCATAGGAAGTAGAAGAGGAAAATGAGTTTCAGTTACAGTATAAAGGATTTAGGTGAGATTTCATCTGAAGATTTTGAAGAATAAGGCAAATAGTTCTACAAGCTAGTGTCCATGAACTCTTCCCCATGCATAGAGAAATGGAGATGACTTTCTAAAGTCCCTTCCAATATTATGCTACAAAATATATTTATATTTATATATATAATCTCACACAGAAAATTGAATTTCTAAAGTCTTTGAAGAAAGGATTTTCTTCAAAGTGACAGAAGAAAAATCTATGTAACCTTACAAAACATAGCTTCTAGTTATACTACCAAATCTTCCATCTTTTCTACAGTTTCATGAAATATAGGATGGTGACAAAGACTCTTATTATATTGTCTCAAGAAACTTGTCCCTCCTGGAATCCAGGGTGTTATTCTTTCAACTTGTCCAGGAATCATCTTCTTTATTGGGATGACCTTTGTATTTTCTCCATATTAAAGTTTCTCATTTGATTTGGAAATGACTTGGAAGCTAAGAAAACCTCAATTCAGCAAAACTTGCATGGACTATTAAACAAGTTACACTCAGAAAGCTTTTGGATGAGAACAGATACCAATGTCATGAAGGAAACCATTCAGATAAATAAGTGTGTTATTATCGTCAATATGGTATTGCTACAAACAATGGAGGCATGCTGCCTGTTTATGGCACAGAATTTTACCCTACAGCTGATTTTAAAGGGATTAATGTCATTCTTTAAAGTAAGGTGATAAGACAGGAATGATATAAATGAAAATGACTAGCAAGTAAGACAATTAACTCTAAAACACTTGTACTAAATTGGCTTTAGATTGACAATAGATCTCTTCTTGGGAAGAGGAAAGAGAGAAGAAATAAGATTTTTTTTTTTTTTTTTTTTTTTACGAACTCATGAGACATAGTAGGATGGTGCCTAATGACGTGATATAATATAAAGCATCATTCGGTACTAAACTAAATTTGCATAATGCCTTTTTTCCCTAAGAGATTGCTTTATAAGATCAACACAGGAACGGAAATGAAGTGGAAAAATAAAATCACCAAAAGCAAATATTTTCCCAGTGTCTGCAAATATTAATAATAATGCTCAGTTCTCTATATCATTAGCTCTGCTGAGCACCCACCTGGATGCCCATAAAAAGTACAGGAATCTCTCAGCTAGTGTATCCTCTGGGGATGAAACTCCTCCAAAACAAAGTTGGCTAGGTTTTTCAAAACAGTCCTCATAAATCATGCAAAGTAGGACTGGAGCAAGTCAGAGAGCTAAGAGGTGATATGCAGCTGTGGGGGATAAAAATACTTTTCAGAGTTCAACTCAGGTAAATAATAAGGACTGCTCAGACGTTAGTCAGTCAAGTTTGGTTTTTTAGTTCCCAGATTCTGCTTTCAGAGGCTTCTTTCTTAGTTGAGAATTCCTCCTTCCTTTCTGGTTGTTATTCTCCTCCTTCTATCACTTCCCCTGGTCCCCCTGAAGCCAATAAGGATACAATTCCTGCTATCAAGAAGCTTCTCATCTAATTTAATGATTAAGGAAAGGTAGCTCTTGAGACAAAGAATCTCCTTTTTCACTTTATCCAAAAATCTTGTCCCTGGACCCAGATGAAGGGGAAAGTGAGGTAGGTGACTTTGCCCACCCCTCTCTCATTTAAATCCAATTCACTTTCTTGTCATAGTATCACCTCCTTGAGGTCATGGCCCTCTTCGAGATCTAATTAAGTTACTCCAATACTTGAAACTCTGAGGAGTCCTTCACTCCATACCTTTGCCCTGTCTCCCTTCCATGTTTATTGAATTAAATATTGGATTTGGAAAGTCAATAAATTTGGGTTCAAATTCTACCTCAGATTTTAATGGTATGAGTCTGTGCTACTTATCCTTTCTCAGTTTCAGTTTCCTAATGTCTAAAATAATTTATAAAATTAGTGTCAGCATAACTGAGATCATATATGTAAAATGTGTCACAGACTTGAAAAAAATAGCAGTTATCATTAATAATAAAGATGACAATAATAGTCGTTTTGCCTTTAACTTCAAGAAATAATTTCATTCCTTCCTTCTCTCCTGTAATCATTGCTCTTTGTAATTTGTTTTTACCTTAAAACAATTTCTAGTTTTGTTAGCATTGAATAGTATCAATCATGAAACAAGTATTTATTAAACACTTATTATGTGTCAGGCACTTGGGATATTGTACTGAAAGCATACTAATATTGATCATTCCTTGGATGGTACTAAAAATATCATTGAGAAGAATAGTATAGGTGATTTTTTTAAGTGGGGGGGGGAACAATTGAAGAAAAAAACTATTTAAAGCACATGCATATCACCTCATACCTGAAGATATCCATAGAATCTGAATTTTTAGAAGATTAGAGCCCTCCTGTGTATGCACGGTAAAGTTGAAGTTTAGGATAGGTTAAATTAAGAGGTCATCAAGAATTTTTTGGCCCTTATAACAGGGTGATCAGTTTCCATTACTTACATTAATTTAAGTCACTTGTGCTCCACACCATAGAAATATTCTGTATATCTAAAAGTTAGAACACTATAGAAATTTTTTTTTAAAGATCTGTATAGGGGTGGTGGTATAGATTTAAGATTTTTCCAAAGTCAAGAATTTTTCTAACAATGCTAAAATTTTCTAACCATGCTGATAAGTAATTATTCTGTAATTTGTGATTTTAGGGACTCGTCTTTGATACTAAGAATTTTGTGTGACTTACTAGTAGACATACTAACAGTATATATCAGGTCAGGACTCCTTTCCAAGTCTACTTGTCTCTAAGAAATTGAAAGAGTTATAATTATAATTTTGAAGTTATATCTATTCAGATTCTACTCTTTTTCTATTAAAGAATTATTTTCTGATGTAGACAGCTTTTTAATGCCCTCAAATTTGTGAGCAGAGAGCCTCAAATCTACTTAAGTAATATCAGAATATTCTAATGTTTTAGGAACGATTATAAATGATTTCATGAATATCCTTTTTCCCAGAGAACCCACATCACATTCATGTATACTCTGACTATCAAATGATTAGTTTCCAGCCCACAGTCTCTGTTGAAAATGAGGCTGGCAAAAGAAACTAAAATTATTCATACCATTTTATCCCAGAGATTCTACTGGTAGGTTTATAACTCAAGGAAGCAAAACACAAAATATATTCCGTATATTACAAAATATTCATAGAATCACTGTTTATATTATCAAAAAGTTGGGAGTGAATGTACATATTTGACCAAAATGGGGTTGATCTTTAGAAATATTTAATATAAAATATGCAGAACTTAACAAGAAAATGTATATGATGGGATGAAAAGTGAAATACACTGCACCTGGTATTTTCAGCAATGTAAATGAAAGAAAAAATAAATGAAACAAGTGCTACTTAATTAAAATAAACAAGCATGACTCCAGAGGAGAATTGAAAACATATATATATATATATATATATATATATATAGGTCTATTCCTTGCAGAAGTAGAGGACAATAGAAACAGAATAGTGCATTAAATATCTGACATTGTTGAAATGTGGGTTGGTTTTGCAAGCATCCTTTTCCCCTCTCTTTTTAAATCTCTGATACAAGGAATGGTTCATTGGACTGAGGAGAGGAAGGAATATAATAGCAAATGTGCTGTAGAAAATAAAGATACAACTAAAATAAGAAAAACAAAAAACAAAAACAAGAAATAACTAACATTCATATAGTGCTTTAAGCAAATCATTTACTTCTCTTTTGATCCTCATTACAACTCAGTGATGGGGAAACTGAGGCATAGAAAGCAGTGACTTTCCCAAAGCACACAACTCCTTTTAGTCAATCTTTGAACTGAGATCTTTCTGACTCAAGATGCAGAGCTCTACCACTATATTACCTGGACTCTGTTGTTGTTTTTAAATAAAAAAATAAATAATCTCCTTCCTAGTGGAATAATCAGGGGAAATCCTGGCTAATTTTTTTCCTTTAGCAATAGCAACCCAGAGATCTGAATATGACTACAGCTTCTTCAGGTGATTAGTTAGTGTTCTCCTGACCTTATCTCTTGGGCTGTTCTGCCCAACATATGGTCAATGTTTAGATGTATGTCCATAAGCAGCAAGCCTTGAGCTTTTCTTTCTTTCTTGAAGGTACTCTAAAACAATGTCCTGTCCATCCTTAGAGAGGCAAACAGTAAGCCAACTAATAGTAGTCTATTAATTGCTAATTACATACCAAAAATTGGGAATATACAAAGAAAAAGAAGACATTCCCTGATTCCAGGGAGCATTAGTTTCTTAGGGGAAAGACATGTAGGTGATAGGAGTTCATATAAGTTGTCCTAGTTGCAATGGCATAAAATGTTTCGGGGACATATATAAATTAAACTACAAAATCGATTTTGTATATATATATGAAATGAAGTGCAAATTAGGTCCTAGTAATGGACCTTGGTGCTATACATATGCAATTATATTTTGTGTGTATATGTACAGGTGTATGTGCATATTAACAGGTACATATATGTACAAGTATGTGTTTATATAGGCATGTGTAGTGTATGTGTATATGTGTACATGTATGTATATGTATATAAACTCTACGAGAGAACACCATTTCTTACAACTGAACAGAGAAGTATACAAAAGAGCTCTACCTGTCTATATATAAAATCACAGAATATTAATTTTCTAAAGGACTTCTCATGCCTTAAATTTTAACCTATAGCCCCCCAAAATGCCCACTATCGTATACCCACTAAGTAGCAGAAATGGAAATGATAAACTCCTTGCCTACCCTGCATGTATCCAGCAATACTTCCTAGTGCAGCAAGCACCAGGTTGAAATGCAGTTGGAAAATATTTAACAAAATAGAGAAAGATATAATACAACATAGATAATCTTAACCTGCCATTTTCTAAGTCAGTGTATGGTGTATAGTCAGTATAGTATAGTTCCATTTTTTATGTTTTTTAATTAATTTATTTTAATACACATTGCTTTATGAATCATTTTGGGAGAGAAAAATCAGAGCCAAAAGGAAAAACCATGGAAGAGATTTTAAAAAAAGAAAAAAGAAGTGAACATAGCATTGCTGATTTACAATGAGTTTCCATAATTCTTTTTCTGGATGCAGATGGCATTTTCTATTCAGTCTATTGGGATTGCTTTGGATCACTGAATCACTAAGAAGAACCAAGTCTTTCATAGCTGATCATCACACATTCTTGCTGTTATTGTGTACAATGTATACTTTATTCTGGTTGTTTTGCTCAGCATCAGTTTATATAAATCTATCCAAGCCTTTCTAAAATTAGTTTGTTCATCATTTTTTATAGAACAACAATATTCCATTATCTTCATGTACCAAAGCTTTTTCAGTCATTCCCCAACTGATGGGCATGTACTAATTTTCAAATTCTTTGCCACCACAAAAAGAACTTCTACAAACATGTTTGCACATGTGGGTCCTTTTCCCTCCTTTATGATTTTCTTGGGATACAGACCCAGTAATGGCACTGCTGGGTCCAAGAGTATGCACAAGTTTATATCCCTTTGGATATGATTCCTAATTGCTCTCCAGAATGGTTGGATCATTTCATGATTCCACCAACAATGCATCAGTGTCCCAGTTTTCCCGCATCCCCTCCAGCATTCATCATTATCTTTTCCTTTCAGCTTAGCCAATCTGAGAGTGTGAAGTGGTATCTCAGAGTGGTCTTGATTCATATTTCTCTAATCAATAGTGATTTAGAGAACTTTTTCATATGACTATAGATGGCTTTAATTTCATCATCCGAAAATTGTTAATATCCTTTAAGTATTTATCAATTGGGGGAATAGGGTTCCAGTTTTATTTGATTTTGGCACTACTATTTTATAAAATCAAATAGTCTTTCTCCTCCAAGATGACTCATATTTAAGTCAATTTAAGACTGAGACATTTCATTACTTTTTTGTCTGCTTCTCATACTACATCATAGAAACCAACAGTGTCATCTGATAAAATTCACTGTACTAAATTCTATTAAGGGATAGTTATACATACCTCTTCAGGGAATGATTATTGGACTCTTGAGAATAATTCTCTGTACTGACCTTAATATGTCAAGATTCCAAATTTAGCATTACCTTCTGGTTCACTTGTAGCTTAATCCTGGTCAAGAGCTATGCTATCATTTATTGAAGTTTAACAAAATCACATTTCAATCCATTAATGTAATCATCAGAAAAGATTAAAGACCTCTTTCTCTCAAACCTCCATCATCTTCCTATTCTGCTACTTAACTTGAAAAGTTCAAACAATTCTTCTGTTTTTTGCAATTGGTCAAGTGATCCCATTTTTGCCTTCCTGATTATGATTTCATCTCACTTATCCAGTTTCAATAGCCCATTCTTTATTTTCTGTGATTTCCCAAGGACACACATATAAATGAAATGCAAACAGAAAACTAGATTTATATGTACAACTACATTACAAGAACAGTTTCTAAAAAAAAGTGTCTTTTTTCCCAGAAGGATCTCTTATCTTTTAAAAATTATATTCCAGATTCTATATCTCTGTTATCAACTTGAAGGATGAAGTCCTAGTATTTTCAGAAGTCATTTAACCAACTGATGGCATTGTTTCTACATTTGCTGTCAAATTAAAAAGTTGTTTAACAATGCTTGTAACTTCCATCAAGCTACCAACTAGGGCTAGAGTAGAAGATAAAATTAAAAAGGAAAGGAGAAATATAGATAAAACTGTCTGAAAAATTTAGCTAAGAAGAAGTATATCGATTATAATTAGGATGGAACATCAGGTTTGACATCCCTATGGAGCTCCTTTGTCAGATATTATTGATGCCACCAAAAAAAGAAGAAGAAAAAGTATTCTTTGCATGAGTTCTTGTAAGAAATGAATCTTTCTTGCATTAAAAGCAGTCCTTTCAGAAGTTGGTTATAAGATTTTTTTTCTATAACTCTATCTTTGCTAATTAGTACAATTTTCTTCACTTTTTATTTCTTTTGACTAGCCCTTTGACAACAAAACAGCATCATTATCATTAAAACTTAAAATTCTTTTTTACTAAAACTTTTTATTTTCAAAACATATAATAGATCATTTTCAATATTCACTCCTGCAAAACGTTGTGTTCCAACTTCCTTCCCTCTACCCTCCTCTCTTAGATGGCAAGCAACCCAATATATTTTAAACACATGTAATTCTTCTTTACATGTTTCTACAATTATCATGCTACACAAGAAAAATCAGATCAAAAAGGAAAAAAATTAGGAAGAAAATAAAATTCAAGCAAACAACAACAAAAAAGTGAAAACACTATGTTGTGATCCACACTCAGTTCTCTCTCTGGGTGTAGATGCCGCTCTCCATCACAAGATAATTGGAACTGCCCTGAACTATCTCACTGTTGAAAAGAGCCAAGTTTATCAGAATAAAAATAAAATAAAAATAAATAAATTCTAAAAAAAAATCATCATTGTATTATCATGTTGTTGTGATATATAATATTTCCTGGTTCTGCTCACTTCACAGTTGATCAGTTCATGTAAGTCTCTCTAAGCTTCTCAGAAATCAGGCTGCCAATCAAAACATAGAATTCCTTAGTAATCCATCCATAAGTCAACTATCAGAAAACTCATGCATTAAAGGAATCTATCAGTCCATGTCTAGGCTCTAAAAACTACTCAAGACCAAGTCTTAAGTCACTCCTGCCATGGTATATGAAAATTCTCTGCTCAAAAACTCCTAGTGGCTCCCTTTTACCTTATAGAATGACCTGTAAGGTTTAACTTCTTATTTAAAACCTTTCACAATTTTGTAATTTTCACACATTCTTTCATGTAACTAGTGCTCCTGTCATACAGACTACCAATTGTTCTTTGACCTTGTCCTGTAAGGCACACTACTGGACATTCTTGCAGTCTGTCACTCATGACTAAAATGTATGTCTTTTTCATTGTTGCCAGTTGAAGTCCTGCTGTTCCTGCAAAGTTCATCTCTGGTGCTTTTTCTTCTGTGCAGCCTTTCCTGACTTTCACCTAAAGCAAGCTCTTTGCTCCTTGGATTTTCTTTTGTTTTCACATGTTGGTTTGCCCCTGACTTACTGAATCTTGGAATGAACTTCAGTGTTTATATATTTGGATGCATAAACACATGCCAGATTATAAGCACTTTTGACATAGAGACTGTCATTTCTTATACTGGTAATTCAAGTGAAAGCTGCAGCCTAATATTATGAGTCAGGAGTGAGACTGCATACCTGGATTTGATTCTTCCCTGTGATTCATCCTGGCTGGGTGACAGTAGGGAAATCACTTACATAGTCAGTGCCCAGGTAACTGTTTGGACCTTTATATTGAAGAAAAGTTACTGATTTGCATTGCTTTGCTGGACTTACCGACTTTTTATATCTATGAAATCACAGGTCTGGACAAAATAAAAGGAAATTACAAGAATGCTAATCACTTTAAGCTTTTAATAAGATGATAATAAATAATATTTAATATTTTTCTGTAGCACTTGCTATGTACTAGACACTGTGCTAAGCACTATATTATCTCATTTGATACAACCTAAAAAGATAGGTTCTATTATCATCTCTATTATTATCTCTTATTTATTGAGATGAGGAAACTGAGGCAAAGGAAGGTGACTTTTCAAGTCCCACATCTAGGGTTTATTTGAGACTGCATGTTAACTCAGGTGTTCCTGATTCCAGATCTTCATTTACAGCATCATCTAAGAGGCATTTTTTCCATATGTTTGTTAAATGAAGGGATTCAAGAATCATTTGATCACACTTTTCTACTGTCCTTTATTAGAGCATCTTTGCCCTTGCAAGATGCAAGTTTTGGACTGTTGCTTTTATTTTATGAAGATGACCTACCTTGAAAGTCTTTTTTTGTGTTGTTTATGGAATAATTCTATCGTGTAAAGTTGTAAAGAAAAGAAATAAAGGACATATACAAAGATTGAATAATAGCTTGCAATCTATAGCATTTGAATGTAATGAGTCCTGTATTGTAAGGAACAACAGATGTGAGATATGAAGCTGAGTTGATGAATGATGAATTTAACAGCCATATAAATAAAGCAAACATTGAAATGTAATGAAACTGGCCAAATATAGTGGTTGGTATTCATATCATACTATCAAATTTAAAGGACATAACCTTCCTTTTTTGTTGATTTACTAGTTTTTGTAATTGCTTTGTAGGGTGGAGATTAGTATTAGTAGTTGGGGGCAATGTCTCCTATCAAAATATGTATCAAGAACTTAAAATGTAAGTTGCTGATTACATAGAAAGTAGAGATAAAATTCTAAGACAATTCAGCTTTGCACCAGAGCTGAAATCCTAGTACTCCATTACCGTTCAGGTAGAATTGAAAACTAAGTGGCTTAGACTTTCCTGCAAAGCTCAAAAATTTGTATCAATTATAGCTCTCTAGAGCAAATAGTAGGGAAATCAACTTAGTCCATACAGAGTTGTAGATTAGGTGAAGTAAAATTTCCAATTATGTTTACAAGTGAAAGTAAAATGTTAAAATCATTTAATGTTCAGTGATTTTTATTTATTTTTATAAAAAGGTCATATTAAATATCATTTCTCATGATTATCTTGTGAAAAGTAACAAACAACTTTTTTTTTTCATGCTTAAAGGTGATTGAAAATATCTAATGTATTATCCAATTCAGAAAATGTATTTCTTATTAAAATCCAAGGACAAATTAGTAAACATTTTTGAAAGGTACCCTAAGTTTTGAAGGAAAAAAGTGAATAGATGATATATGGAAATTGATCTGGCATAAGATTTTAGCATCAAATTAGAAAGTAAAAAGATCACCAGAAGAACCAGACTTTATCCTAGAAGTACTTAGTACTCTACAATGAATTCTCTGGTGTTTTGCTCTGAATTTTCTATAAAACTGTTCATTTTTATTCCTTAGATTTTTTTCAAGATTGTTCCATAGGCCTTATTCAGCTGAAGGTATCATCAATGAATATCTTATTGAATATCCTTCCCCTACAATAAAATAATGGATATCCTTTTGTTAGATGTTGAATGGTCTATAAGTGCCTCATTATATTCTAACATCAGATTTAAGTTACCTGGAAAAACAGAGTTAGGCCCATCTAGGAATATATAGGATCATATATTTTGAGAAGTAAGACTACCTCATTTTAGATGAAGACAATGAGTATCAGAAAGAATTAATTTCCCAGGGTGACAATAGTTATTGTGTGAGTAAGCTTGATGAGGTTTAGTTTTGGGGGTTCCCTTTAGTAGGGAACCAAATGATAAGGTCTAGGTTTAGGGAACCAAAATGAGATTAAGGTTTCTGGTGGTCAGGGAGTTAAATGAAAAGATCCAGTGGCCGGTTCAGGATTCAGGGAACCAATGGAGAGATTTGGCTCCCAGGCACCCCTTTGGGCCCAATGGGAGGGAGTTTTGGGGAACTCCCTTCTCGCAGCACAGAGATTCTCTGTAAAAGAATTTACAGACCCAAAAACCTAGATTGGTAAAAGAGGTTTAATTATAGAGATTGGGAAGTAAGGTTAGAAATCCTGACAGAGAGGTATAAAGTCTCTTTAGGGAAATAGATGAGAATAAAGAGAGGATTACCCTGGAAAAGAATATTATTCCAGCGGCCAGAGTTGTCCATGGCATGCCTAGCATGACATAACATGGCATGTTTGGAATCTCTGCAAAGAGAGAATTTTAGATTAGCTTTTTTATAATAGGAACTTTGGCTAGAAGCTGAAGGGGGCTCATGGATGGAGTTCTACAAGCTGGGTTTCAGCTTGGGTTGGAATTTGAATAGAATTCAATGAATTTCAAGATTGAATCTACCCCCACCTAGATAACAGAATGAAACTGACTTGTTTGCTTTCCCTCCAGCAGGGTCCTTCACTGAGGCAGAATTGAAGGAGATTTTCTTATTCAAGGATTTTTAGAGTTTCAGGGTCCCTTCTTCAAGCCGGGTTTAAACTTAGGTTTTGTTTTGTTTTGTTTTGTTTTTATTATTTCAAATTCAAGACATTTTCCATGTGTTCACATACTCAAATGCAGATTTTTTTATATCTGGTTATTAAATTTACAATTATATACACAACCAGGTTGGCCATGATTAACAGATGGACGGAGCTTATGTTAGGGTTTTTAAGGATATTTTCTGTGTTGGTGTGTGTGTGAATATTCTCTTTATATTGATTTTTTTTCAGCATAGAATTTTTATTACTAAAACCTCTTCACTCATGGTAGAGTTCATAAGATTTAGAACTGGAAAGAAGGAAGATCATCTAGTTCAACATGTTCAATTTATAAATGAGGAACCAAGGCCCAGAGAGTTGAAATGACTTAAACTTCAACATCAAGAAATTAGAACTATAGGAGGAATTTAAGCCCAAGTCCTATGTTCACAAATTCACAAGCTGTTTTCCCAAAGTTGCCTGCAAAAAGAAGATTTTGTCATTCAAATTGCACCTGTGATCCTGTGCCACTGAGAATACAGGCAAGAGAATTAGTTTTAATTCAGGATTATCAATGAAGTATTTCCTGAAATGTTGGCTACACAGAACCTGACAACAGACAGTTTTGGTAATGCTTCAGTTTATGTCTGTCAAGTGAATGTTCAGCAGCTAGTTTTATTTACTGACCATTGAGTATTCCTGGAATTTTCTACAATGACATTCAGAAGAAAGATGTATAGCTGTCAGGGATACATCTCTTTCTACATTTCCCACAGACTAACTGGCTATTAGTGACATTGTCAAAGATATATTATTAGGAATTGAAATAGCATTTATGAAGTCAGGTTCACTTTAGAAAGCTTTTAGTTTTGATTGAAAATACAGATATGAAGAGTGCATTTTCCATACATACATTTTACATATAAGGAAACTGAGGCAAACAGTATTAAATAATTTGTCCAGGGTCACAGAGGTAGTAAGTGTCTTGAGACCAGATTTAAACTTGGGAAGATGAATTTTCCTGACTCTAGACCAGGCACAACCTTGTTATACCCAGATTCCTATAATCTTGACTATTTCTGCTTATGGGAACATTCTCTTTTATGTTGATACACCCAAATTTCTTCATATGTCTTTGTCACACTGTCTCAATTTTATCCTTTACACTTCTTATCTTTAAAAATGTTTTACTAATACTTTTTGAAAATTAAAAAAAAATCTCTGGTTTTCCAATACTTGCTTACTATATAGAATGCCACCATTTAACAAAATAATAGAGTTAAGTAAAACAAACTGCACAGTGATAAAGTCTAAATGTATTCCTTATTTTTAGCTTGCAGTTTTTCTTTGGAGATGCAGTAGGTGTATTCAATCATTCCTTTGAAGTTGATGATTATTGTATGGGTGAGAATTCTGAAGTCTTTCATTGTATTTTTTTTAGGAAGGAAGTATTTTTTTAAAGTTACTATATACAGTGCAAAAGATTTTTTTTAACAAATATCTCATTTGGTTCTCATATCAACCCTGGAAAGTAGATACTATTTTTATCCCTATGATGAGGAAACTGAGACAGGCATGGATAAGTGATCTGCCCAAGGTCATACAACTCATAAATGTCTAAATCCAGATTTGAATTCAGACATTCTTGACTATAGGATCAGCCTACACAATCCTCCACTTAGCTGCCATAGGCTTATATGTTTATAAATTTAGAATTGCCTGGGATCTCAAATGTCTAGTAATCCAACCCCACACTTCCTTTTTTTAAAGTGTTATAGTAAGTTTATTTTTAATACATATTACTTTATGAATCATGTTGGGAAAGAAAAATCAGAGCAAAAGGGAAAAGCTAAAGGAGAAATAAATAAAGAAGTGAACATAGCATGTGCTGATTTACATTCAGTATCCTTAGATCTTTTTCTGAATGCAGATAGCATTTTCTGTCCAAAGTCTAGTGGGATTTTTTTCAAATCACTGCACCACTGAGAAGAACTAAGCTTTTCACAGTTGATCATTGCACATTCTTGCTGTTATTGTGTACATTGTATTCCTGGTTCTGCTTGTTTTACTCAGCATCAGTTCATGTAAATCTTTCCAGGCCTTTCTATAATCAGTTTGTTCATCATTTTATAGAACAATAATATTCTATTACCTTTATATACCATGGCTTGTTCAATCATTCTACAATTAGTGGGCATCCATTCCTTTTCCAATATTTTGCTACCACAAAAAGAGCTGCTACACATATTTTTGCACATGTAAGTCCTTTTCTCTCCTTTATGATTTCCTTGGAATACAGACCCAGTAATGGCACTGCTGGGTCAAAGGGAATGAAGTTTTATAGCCCTTTGTGAATAGCTCCAGATTGCTTTCTAGAATGGTTGGATCATTTCACAACTCCACCAACAATGCATTAGTGTACCAGTTTTCCCACATCCCCTCCAACACTCATCATTATCTTTTCCTGTCATTTTAGCCAATTTGAGAAGTGAGAGATGATGTCTTAGGATTGTTTTAATTTGCAATTCTCTAATCAATCGTGATTTAGAGTACTTTTTCATATAACTATAAATTAGAACCACATTTTCAAATGAGGAAACTGTAACCGAAAGAAAGCAAAGTGAATTGTCCAAGATGACACATGTAGTGAGTAACAGTTAGGAAATGAATTAAGATCTTCTGACTGCAAATCCAATACTTTTTTCTCAAGACCATGGTCCTTTTCATTATTATGTTTATTGCATATTTTGTCTTATTGATTCCCCATGCTTTATTCTATATCATTGCAAATGTTTTCCAGACATCTCTGCATTTTCTATATTCAGCTCTTATAATTGTACAAAAATATTCTAATTTCACTTTTTAAGCACTAAATTCACCTTTTAAGCACTGACTTAGTAAAAGGCTTTATTGTGACACTTTATAAACATTCATATGCCATAATATGTTCATTAATTCACTATCAATAGATAATCATCTTTTATTAAGGTGTTTAAAAATGTGGGTCATCACATTGCAGCACAATTTTTAGTTTAGACATATAATGTATCATTGCATATGCATAAATTTTAATACTGTTTTATATTTACATTCTTATTTTCAATTTCATTTTCGATCTCATATTCAGTAAGTTAATGCTTTTCCCCCCTTCTCTTGTACAGGAACTATTTTCCCCCAGTATTTTTATTTAGGTTACTTATTTATTTATTTGTTTTGCTGTTTCATTTGGTACTTTTCACAGTTCAAATATTTCAATTTCCATCCTTGACACTGTTAGACCCCATTTCTTCCAGATAATGCTTCCAACTGAGAGTCACCAACACAGAGCATATTATTTCCATTACACTTGTGTCTCGCCCAAGGGAAAAAAAAAATGTTAAGTGAATTTAGAGACTCTAACAACACAACTTAATAAATGAAAGAAGAGAAAAATAATGCTTACAAATATTTGTGAATAATTAATTTCCAGATTTTTGTCTCCGGTTAATATGAAAAACAGGGAGACCACAGAGAAAATATATTCCTACTCAATTTGCAATGCAATTTTACATGCATAAAGCATCAATAAATTTTAAGCTCTTTGAGATGGTGATTTTTTTTTTCCTTTTTGACACAGTTTCCATATTTTGCCTAGTCTGAAAGTGCAACTATTGCTTATTGGGCCAATACTGCTGTTGATGAACACTGAAGCTTTGATCTGTTTCATTTTTACATTATGCAGGTCCCCTGCTCCTGAGACTTCATGATATTCCCTCTCCCCCAATTTCCAGGGGCTTACCATATCTTTGCCTTACTTAGTACAGTCACCAGACTGGTTTTGGCACTACAAATGAAAATTCTCATCATTAATCAATCCACCAGCCTCACCCTCCCATAGTAGCTGGGGTTATAGACTTATTCACCGTGCCTGGTGACTTTTATGTTTTTTGTCTAGGTCTATACAGGATTGATTTATGCATAGTAGGAACTTAATAAGTGCATATCAAAGTGCATTAGTTCTTGGGTATATATGCTTTTAAACAATGATTGCCTTTTCACTCTGCATCTTCTTCAGGCTTAATTACATAATGTATTTGTATATTCAGTCCATCATCTTTGTCTTTTGAACCTCTGAGTGGTATGATGTCTTTAATTTGATATCTAAAAAGCAACTTTCTGAATTTTTCCAACTTTTTTCCAGCTTTGATTTTCTTACTTTAACTCTTTCATATAAATGGCTCAATGACATCAGAATAAAGATTTTTGATTTTCACAGGAGATTCAAATTCAATTCTTAAAAACTTTCTGCAAAGAAATACAGTTTCCAATGACCTTCACATCTAAGCAAGACTTCATAAATCAAAGAAAGCCCTAATGTCCAAGGCAAGATTCTTTCTGATTAGAGTAGTTGTCTAAACTACCTGTAGCAAAAGTAGCTGGATCATATATAGGATTTAGAAGCAAATTTGATGAATAAAGTTTACTTCTGAATTTGATGCTATGAGAGGTATCTTGGCAAAATAGAGCTTGGCAAGCCTTGAGACCAGAACACATGAGTTTAAATCTTGCTTCTGACACATAATAGGCAGGGTGACTCTAGCTAAGTCAATAAATCTCATGCTGTAGACAACTTTCTAATATTATGATTTTATATATTTTTATATTAGAATATTACATATTCTAATATAATAATATTATAAATTGAGTAAAATGTATTAATCTCTATTGGTACAGGGAGTTGTCTTTCCAAAGAGTTCTCAATGAGATCCTCAGTCCTTTCCACACAATGTCATTTCCTTTCAGTGACTTTAACTTTTACACCTTTAATGACTACCAAATAAAGTCTAAGATTCTTGATTTAGCAATCAAGGATTTTATCAATATGTCAAAACCAAACTATATGTCTAGCCCCACAGCTTATAAGATAAGAGGGTAGATATACTACTTTGGGACTTACCTCAGCTCCCTGAAAGGACAAAGTTAGGGACCATAGGGTCAATAGGATTTAGTTTCTATGGTGGATAATCTGGCTGAACTAGTGAGTCCTAAAAGTTGAAAACAATTGATTTTGGGGCTCATCTGACAACTGGGATAGTGAATGGAATTTCATATTTCTTTTTACTATTTTTTTGCCCTTAGTTCCCCCTTCCTCCCTTCACTGCTTCTTTCCCTTGATGTTGTTGTCATTTCTCTTAACTTTCAGTTTATTTCTTCTCTACCTTTTTCCTTTATTTTTCCCTTTTTTTGAGAGGCATTTGAGATTAAGTAAGGATCACATAGCTAGGAAGTGCCTGAAGGGTCTTAGGCCAAATTTGAACTCAGGTTCTCTTGACTCCAGGATTCATGTTCTATCCACTGAGCCCTCTAGCTGCCCCCAGTAACTTCTATTTTTAACATGTTAAGTTTGAGATACCTATGGTATATACAGTTTGAGATGTCCAGTTCAATAAACAGGGATACAGGACTACACCTCAGAAGAAAATTTAGGTAAGATATATAGATCTAGGAATCATCTATGCACAGATGGGAGTTGAATCCATGGCAAATAATGAGATAAGAAAATGAGGTTCTATAGAGGAAAGAAAAGAAGACCCCAGAACAGAACCTCTGGAAGCACTAATCACAGGTATGCGACCTAGATGAAAATTCAACAGAGTAAAAAGGATTCAGTCACACAGGGAAGAGGGAACAGTCACAAAATTCCAGACTTAAGATGGAATCAAGGAGGAAATGGCACAGTGGCAAAGGCTTCAAGGAGGATGAAGATTGAGATAATGACATTAGATATGGCAATTAGAAAGATATTATAATGATGGAGAGGGAGTTTCAGTTGGATGATGAGGTCAGAAGTCAAATAGCAGAGTTCTGAAAGAAAAAGATATGGAGGTACCTAGTGTAATTAGAGTGTATATACATGTGTGTGAATCATGAAAAGTCAGACACAATTAAAATTACTTAGTAATGACAGTAAGAGAGAATGGCATTCCTAAACAAATACTAAATATTCATCTTTTTGTGTCAATAAACTCAAACACTGTACTGATACATCCTGGTGGAAGCACTTGGGTCAGAATATGTTGGGTTGTGAACCACTCAGAAGAAACCTCACAGTATACATCAGGAGAAGCATTCTTCATTTGACTATTACCAACCATTCTTAATACCTTTGTTGTAATTGTGTGAAATACAATAAATTCCCTCAAAGTCATGCTCAGAGGCTAAGAACTGTCCATATCACTTTATCACTTATAAAGGAGAAATCCATTTAGTTTTATTTGTTTAACAAAACAGAACTTCGTTTTTGAGGCCCTAATCCCTGCCTTTTAAAAATGCTAGACTGCCTTGAACCATGATAAAACAATCAAATTTATGTAAATAGAAAGAGTGGATTATGAGTAGTACTATGTTTAATTTTAAGAGCTTTAATGCACAAATACATTATTGTTAACTATACCTCTTTACTATTTATTTTTTATTTGTAAAAGTATTTCTGAACTGTGAGTTCTTCAGAGGACAAGAAAAAAAAAAGTCATGCAGCTAAATAATTGGTCTGAGCTCCCATGTGGTAGTAGGCAAATAATATAAAGGAACAGATTTTTATTATTTACTGTTGGTTAGTATAGCTGTAGGTGTAGTTTTAAAGGAAAGTGGATATTTTCTTTCTTTTTTTTTATTTTTTTTTATTTAAGCAGACCCAGCAGTATCTGAATACCAAGTAGAAAGCTTTACAGTTTCATCTCTCCTCTGAGAGCATTTTTTTGGTTGTTGTTGTTTTCTGTGGAAGAAAATTGCAGTTTAAGATTTACAAACCACTTCATTTGCAAACTGCTATTACTATAGTTTGTGTCTCTGAAAATGTTTAAGCCTTCAAGCAATGAAAAGATATGGTATTAGAAGGTTTGTTTGTTGTTTGTTTTTTTTCCCCCATATAAAGAAACCTTTTATTCTCTTGGCAAAAAAAAAATGGATGGTGAGTAATACAATAGTATTTGTATCAAATAGTTCATATAAATTGTATTTCAATGTGGTATATACATTTTTAAAATGTGAGATAGAAAAATTAGGAAATTGAAACACAGAAGAGTCACACTGTGTTTTAAAATGTGATGGAAAGTCACCTCAATTTTCTTTTTCCCAGGATCTAGTGCTTGGTATATAGTAGGTAATTAATAATCAGTTGTTGACTGAGTCCCTAGCTCCTGTACTTTGTATAGTGTTTTTTTGTTTAATTTTTTGTGAAGTTTAGTTGAACTGGGCCAGAGTTTAGTTGAACTAGTATTTTTGAGATCTGTTATTGCTTGCCCCATCTAGCTAATTTTGCCTAAGAAAATTAATAATAATAATAATAGTGATAATTATTATATATTCAGTTGTATCTGATACTTCATGATCCCATAAACTATAGCACTCCATACTGGTCATTGGGTTTTCTTGGTAAAGGTACTGAAATGGTTTGCTCTTTCCTTTTCCAGAGGCAATCCAAGCTTAAGTAACTTGTCCAGGGTCATACAGCTAGTTAAATCTGGGAGTCTGAATTCAAAATCAGGTCTTAGTGACTATAGGACTAGCATTTTATTCACTGAGCTACTAGCTACCTCTAATAACTAACTACGTAATAATTTAAAGTTTACAAAGTACTTTGGATCTCATCTGATCCTGACAACAACTTTATATAATAGTTGCTTTTATTATCCCCACACTGAAGAAACTAGGGTAAGTGATTTGCCCAGGATCACATAGCTTGGTAGTATTTAAATAGAGATCTACCTGACTCCAGGTCTAATATTTTATTTATAAGCTACCAAACTTCCTAGAAATTTTTTCCCTGCTTTAGCCTGAGAAACTTTCCTTGATTTTAATAAAAAAATGTAGTCTTCTTAACACTTGCATATATGTATTTGTATGTTTATATAATATGTGCACATACACATATATGTATATTATATATATATATTCAAAAATGTTATTATGTTTGTCACAGATTACAAATGTTTTGCCATAACGATGTATAATGATCATGTGCTAAAGATATAGAAGAGATGTGATCTGCTTAGGTAAAGAGAATGATTGTATTAGTACCAATTAATTACAATAATTGACATAGACCATTTTGAATGTGTTCAGTAGTTTACATGTGTTATCTTATTTGATTCTTACAACAACTATTATTACTATTCCATATTA
Organism: Sminthopsis crassicaudata; assembly: GCF_048593235.1. NCBI lineage: Eukaryota > Metazoa > Chordata > Mammalia > Dasyuromorphia > Dasyuridae > Sminthopsis > Sminthopsis crassicaudata. Next base: position 93,785,131 of record NC_133621.1, on the reverse strand, counting down.
TTATAATAATTAATATATATCATTATTATTATCTCCTTTTTACATATGAGGAAACTGAGACTCAGAGAGTTTAAAGGTCTTGCCAGAATCATTCAGCAAGCAGGTATATAAGGCAATGTCTGTGTCTATCTTGTCTTTAAGTAAAATTACAGATATTTTGAAATAAGTAAAAATAATTCTCATATTTTCCTTATAATATTTCTTTGCTTTTCACAATATATTTGCTGTCAGATTTCACTACAGGAAAAATAATAGTAATAGTAATAAAAATAACAACAAAAGAGTATTGCAGTGAAAAATGAACTGAGCTTAGATTCAGGAAAGCCTAAGTTTAAATTCTGTCTCAGACCCTTACTTGCTTTGTGTCATTTACCCTTTGTCTGCCTCAGTTTTCTTATCCCTTAAATGAGGTAATTGCGTTTAATGTCCTCTATCATTTTATGAACAGCATTCATTTAGTGCTAAAGTTTTACAAAGCATTTTACTCATCTCATCTCATTTGATTGTCTCAGAAGTACCATGAAGGAGAAAGAATTCAGAATTTCACTTATATTTCACTGTTAAAAATATTAATTGCTACCAAAGTATTTCAAGAAACAAGATTGTGTTTGAGATACCTTGTTAAATGTCCTAGAGTACTTATCTGTGAGAATTTAAAGGCATTTTGGAAAACATTTTTGGGAAGTTTAAGTTTATGAGTTATCTGTAAAAGTTGTAACTTGTCAGAGGTGATTAGATTTAAAGGGAAATTTTGAGATTACATATACAAACCCCTCATTTCCCAGGTAAAGAAACTGAGACAGAAGGATATTAATCAAGTTTTCACAAGTTATATGGCAGCATTAGGATTTAAACCTAAAGGCTTCCTAATCTGGCTTTCTCACCACTAGTTACAACAGAATTTACAGACACCCATATTAGGTCCTCTCTCTGTCATTTGCCCAAAGGATGATTATCTATGTGACATCTGAAGATCTTTGATGATGATAAACTCACTCCATTTGGAGGCAGGCTATTTCCTTCTACAGAAACTCATTTGTCATGGTTTCAATATTCCAGTTCTCTTTCCATCCTATACATAGGTTACAGATCACATAAAGAGCGAGATTATTGGTTTGAGAGCTGAAAAGTATATTAGAAAAAAAATCAGTCCAATTCTTTCACATATGGGGAAGCAGACCCAGGAAGTTTAAATGCCTTCCTTATAATTACCCAATTCTTAATAATTCATAATGGTGTATTAGGCTTTAAAATATCAAGTCACTATAATAATCATAATCATACACCTTTCACACAATAACTTCCATAAAATCAAACAGACAACCATAATGGCAAATTAAAGTTCAAGTGATTGTGAATAATGGGATATGTCATTTTCCATTTTTGTAATTTGTCTTTTATCAAAAAGAGTGTATGTTTAACTTGAATAATGTGGATCTTGTATTTTATTTTGTTTGTGAGTTGAGATTTACCACCTTTTAATATTTATTTTTCCATTTCCAATGTAATAATTATTTTTAACGTTCACATTCAGTACTCTACTTGCACCATCATGGCGGCCCTCATTTGGACACACCTCAGTGTATCAGTGTATTCTAACTTACCTCTAAAGTGAATTTAATAATCTCCATTTTGTCTGACCAATGAATAAAGACTTTAATTAGCCTTGTTCTAGACATTATGTTTCTATTAAAACAATCTAAGATTGAAGTGGAAAAATTCAACAGCATAAAAGATAGAGGGCAATCAAGGAGTCACTATGTTCATGTTTATGATAAATTTTGGATGTGTGACCAAGAACAAATTGCTTAACTTCTCAGCTTTCTAAGAAATTTTCGAAGGATATTCTTTATGGAGTTGCATCCCTAGAAGATGTTTCCATGCTGGGAATTCTCTCTGTATTGTTGAAATAATAGATCTAGACCAAAGAGGAAGAAAAGCTTAAAGTTGACTCATATTGATGTTGATTCAATATTCCAATAATTCTGTGATATCAGAGATGTTTTGGTTACTTTGTTCAACAATGCAGATAACAACACATATACTTGTTTTCATCTTACATAATTCTTTTCCCATATCCTCTCATAAATGCTCAAGAGAATGATAGTCCATTCACCATTTTATAAGACTTCCTTTGTGCATATTGGTATTACCTGCGTACCAACGCACTATGAAGGGATCATTCATTTTTACAAGGCCCTTCCTTTTTCAGTAATTTGTGACACTTTCCACATGCAGTTCTTTTGGAAGACAAAAACCTTGTACTTTTGTTTCTTTCAAGAGTGACATTCTGTGATTTATAGCCACATAATATCCTTGAAAGATACAGCACAGATAAGTTTGTCTGACTCCCTGGTTATTAATAATATAGCACATTAAATGGAGAAACATGCTCACTAAAGTGTTTATCACTTTCATGGAAGAGGATGGCCAGTACAGAGTCCAAATGGAATAGGGATTCCCAGTATATTGATAATGAGATACTCTGAGATTTTTTCATTTGTGACTGATATTCTTCTTACATGATGCCCCAGAGAAATAGATAATAAGCCTTCTCAAATCAGGAATCCCTTCAGTATTCAGTCTACTAATATTCTCAAGTCATTAGCTTTTGCCCACATTATTGATTTTTATTGAATTTAAATTTCACCAAACCTCCCAGGTTTTTTGTCTGTCCACATTAATTATTGCTTTGTCAAACCTCGTCCATCTAATGCTTATATAGCTAATTAAAAATACCCGAAAGACTTCATAATTTATATATAATGTTAAGTATCATGTCATTGGATTTACCCCACCACAATCCATTGGTATCATTTATGGTTGCTGCTACTGCTATCTACCAAGTTACCTAGCGATTCCAGATCAGCTATCTATAATTATGATATATGCATTATTTATATATACATCTAATTAACTAATTAAAATACTGCATAATATAAGGTTGTTGCTCTCTTCAACATCTCCATGGGTTTCTTATCTGGTTGCAAGTATAAATTCCTCTGTCTGAGGTAAAGTTCATCACAACTTTGCTTTTCTCAATTTTCCTTTCCATGCACTCTGCAATCCAACCATAGTGCTATACTTTTCTTCACATATAACATTCCATTTCCAAAAAAGTTCCTTTGATTTTGTCAGTAATATCTTTAATCTTCTCCTATGCCATATACTAATGGTCAAAAATCTATGAGTCCAAGACAGAATTTAGTATAAGTAATCAAAGAGTATTCTGAATAAAGTTTGTGAATGAAATCATGTTTTCATTTAAGTATTATTACTTAGAATTAAGGATTAGCTAGGAAAAAACAAAACTACACCCATGCTTTTATCTATTTTACTTGTTTATTTTTAATACAAATTATGCTATGAATCATGTTGGGAGAGAAAAATCAGAAGAAAAGGGGAAAAAAAAAACATGAGTGAGAAAAAGAACAGAAAAAAATGAACATTTTCCAATTCTTTGCTATCACAAAAAAAGCTGTTACAAACATTTTTGCACACGTGGATCCTTTTTCCTCCTTTATGATTTTCTTGGGGTATAAACCCATGTGCTATTTTTAAAAGCTTACTTTGTAGTAATTACTATATGACATATTTATTGAAAAAACAAATTTTTCTCCATAAAAATAAAACAATGTATTTTGTCTTAGTGGAATGAACCTATTAAATTGATTTACTCTAGTTTGTATCATCTAGTGTCAGAACTTCATAAGCACAGTCCAGAAGATTTTCTAACCTAAATCATCAAGGGTTTGGGAAAGTTTGGAAGGAAAAGAATAGGGAAAGTAGACTTAATGTATTTACTATCCTACTCCAAGTTAAAGTTTAGCTCTTTTCATAAATTGTTTTCAAAAAAAGTATTCATGGCTGACTCTAATACAAAATGGCTCCATGGTATGAATCTAATTGTTTGTACCCAAAGGCTATGATAAAAGCCCCTACTACCACTGGGTGGTAGCATACACTTGGTTTTTCCAGTTCTATTTTCTTCAAAAAGTTAATACACAAACCTAAAAATACAATATAATGGCAGTTATGTCTAACACATAGGAAACAATAAATGTTTATTGATTGGCAAATTTTATTTCAACTAGTGCAAAAACTGATTAATTGAATATCTTGGTTATGGGAAATGATTCACTCTTTACCTTTTCATGATTGTTTATTTCCTTTCTCCTTCAACCTCAATGAGAGACTGTAATAAATGACAGTTGCTTTTGCTAATCTCACTGAATCTTACTTAATCTAATAAAACTAATTTTCCTGAATATAGAATGACATTGTAGATTTGATATCATTTACTTAGCTATTTTGCCATTAACATTTTGGAATAGATTCATAACATAGGAATGGGTCTATCTATAGACCAATAGACATTTGTCTATTGACAAAAAATAGGGATCCAAAATGATTGCTTTAGTTTTTCTGAATCCAAGTCCATTATAAAAGTGTTTAACAACAGTAAAGTAGTGTTAAAACATAAGGATTTGGTGGATATATTCTACAAGTACCTGGGTCATAATGCTTTAACTGTGAGTATTCTTGCAGTAAGGAATGTTTGCTAAATTGAATTGTCAGTTTTAGACATTAGTTCCAAGACTCCAAGATCCTGGACAAACATGTGTTTCTGCACATACAATATATGTATATACACACATGCACATGTAAATGCACATAGATGTTTGTGTGTATATACACATATATAAGTATACACACACAAACACACACACACACATATGTATAATCCTAGATAGTTTACGCTGATGTAAGCAAGAACTAAACAACAACACTTTCAACTAATATGGCATTCAATATCCAAGTGAAACTTTTTGGTAGTGGGAGGTGCACTGTCTCTAAAGGCTATGTATTTGACATTTTAACAGCTCTAATTGTAGGGAATATTTCCTTTATTTTGAATCAACCTATGCCATTTAATTAAATAAATAACTACTTTTTAAAAGTGATTAAACAGTCTGAAAATATTATGTTGAAATAAACTTTAGATAGTAGAATGCTAGCTATTTGAGTGCTGTGACATTTTTGTCTGCATTTCCATCATTATAACAGGCACTTAGAAATATTTTTTATATTTGTAAAAGCATCAGAATGTTAGACAAATATTACTTCCTTTTACATTCTATAAAAAATGCCAAATAGTTTTAATAATGAAATAGTCAATGAAGCATTATATTCCTTGGTTGTTTCTAGTCATTAGTCTATAGAGTCATTTTCCAGGTGATACTTTCTGGACCAAATGAGATTACTTGACCTTGTAAGTAATTAAGAGGCAACTTCAGTTTATATAGCAGTGGCTTCTCCATTCCTATATTAATTTAATTATTAAGTAATCAAAGAATTATTGACCAGTTATTATGTGCAAGTTAATATGTTAAGTTCTGTGCAGAATATCAAGAAGAAAATGATTTTTAAAAATCCTTGTTTTATGGGGATCTGTAATAGAGACTATTCCTTAATATATGTATAAAATATGATACCTGCTCTCATGGTGTTTCCAACAGCTCACAGACATATAATATTACTCACAATACTTAAGTATTTTTTTTTAAATCAGGCATAAACATCTTTTCTTCATCAAGAATAATCTGTTCAATGAATCATTCAACAAATATTAAGGCCCTAGTATATACCAGGCACTATGCTTTGTACAAAAGATGCCAAAAAAAAAAAGTTGAACAAAACAAAACAATTCCTCTCCTCAAGGATCTCATAGTGTATGGGAGAAAACACATGTAAGACATTTTTTCCAAACATGGTAAATACAGATTAAATTGAAGATAGTCAGCACAGGTATTTCACCACCATGAAGAAGGGTTAAGATTTGCTTTTTGTAAAAGGAAACTTAAAATAAGTCAGTTAAATCAGGAACCAAAGATTAGGAGGGAGAGAATTCTAGTTGTGAACATGAATCAGAGAGAACTGAAATGACTTGCTTAAGGTCCATAAAACTAGTAACAATCTGAGGAAGATTTTTACTGTGTTCTTCGCTCTAAATTTAGGAATTAATCCACTACACTAGGTTGTATTTCTTCCTAGGAATTAGAATCTTCATTTAGTTTCTTAAAAAGATTTTTGCAAGTTCTCTCTCTCTCTCTGTCTATCTCTGTCTCTGTCTCTCTCTGTCTGTCTCTCTCCCCTTCCTGAAATAAAATAGATGGATAAATTCTGATGTTCTGGCTCCTTGCCCAAAATGTTAATATTTTTCAAAGTCTCCAGGAGTACTCTATTAAAAGCTTTCATTTCTGCTAAGGGCAAAGTGTATGTTCTTGGGGGTCACTGATCAGATTTAGATTTGTCTGTATCCACCTATAATCTTGCTATATATAGGAAACAGTGACTCAAACTGTTTCAGAATCAGGTAAACATTTCAAAAAAGGGATTTTGTTTTCTTTTATGTGCTTATATTTCATAGCGTCTCTCAAGAGATTTGTATCTAGTTTCAGTGAACCTTGAGAAATTTTAAATTAGCACTTACAAACAATACTCCCTTAATTCACTGAAATGAGCATCTACATGCAAAGATGTACCTTCTGAATAATTATGGATGCTTGCTATCAATGACCTAATATAGCTGATAACCAGTCCTCCAAAGCAGCAGGAGATGATACGCCTGTTGCCATGATCACTGTGTCACAGCATGATAAAAATAAGCATGTTGCTTATAACTGTGTCCATAGAAAACTTACTTTTTATATTTTGAAAGTGAATCTATTATTTTCATTAATATGAAATTATTATATCCTTAAAGTCATTTTGGATTGAGAAAAATAGCTGAGGGCATTAGTATGACATAATTTTTAAGACAAATAATAACACAATTTTTGAGCACAAAGACATATTTTATGTGCTATAATCTTAATTGCCACTTTTATTGAAATGATATATTAACAAAGTTAGTTTGTTTTATCTACTTTATCCTTACCATGGTTGTGTGTTCAAAAGGTAACTTCACATGTAATTGATTTTAACAGAAGAAAATGATAATTAGAAATATTTTAAAACATATTTCTACTTTCAACACAATCTGTTAATAGATATGTATTTTTTTAATGTGGATTATTCCTTTTAGTTCTAGGAGATTAAAATGTAAGAGATTTAGTTTTTAGCTAATTTTATCAAAATGCTTCCCCATGAGAATAATTTTGGAATTGTTTACTTCCTGAATTATTTCTGAAGACAGACAGCAAGTGAAATTTGTTAGGACAATGTGGGAACTTGCCCCATAGTTTTCTAGAGTAGCATATTCCCTAGTGTGAAAGTGTACATTTATTTAACAGAATTACCATTTTTACCTTTTCCTAGGCAGTTTTGCTTTTTAAAGTCAGATTATATTGAACTCTGCTCTGATCTTTCTTTTGAGCTACCCAATTGCTGATGTCAATCTTAAACATATGTATACATTTGCATGTAAAAAACACACTGTCCATGTTAAGTTCCTTGAAACTGATCTTTGATATTGGCTCTTATATGTTAAATTTTCTATTGAATTAGAGTTTGATTGATAGAAAGTCATGAAATTCTGAAAGTTTGTTGAATGTCCATTTTTTATTAAATATTATGGATAATTTTGCTGAAAATTATATTTTTGGCCACAGACCTAGTTCTTTTGGATTGCTAGTTTATATGATCCAGGATTTGTAATTTTTTTTTTACTGTGGATGCTGATAAGTTCTGAACAATTCTAATTGTAACTTCAGTATATTTGAATTTGGTTTTGTTTCTTGCAAAATTTTCTCTTTGATCTGGGAATTTTAAAATTTGACAATAATATTCCAATGTGCTTTCCACAAAGAATCTAGTTGAGGTGGTGATTGATGGATTCTTTTCCATTTCTACTTTCTCCTCATGCTCTATCACTCCAGGAGAATTATTTGGGGTTATTTCTTGCATTTTTGTGTCAAGATCCTTTTTGGGTCATAGCTTTCAGGTAGTTCAATTATTCTTGTATTTTCTCTTCTAGATTTCTTCTCCAGATCTGTTGTTTTTCTTATGTTTCACCTTCTTTTCTATTTTTTAATTCTTTATATTGTTTTATTATTTCTCAGTCTCATAGCTTCATTGGCTTCCCCTTTGTGTTTGACTCTGTTTTTTCTTTTCTAGTTATTTAACTTTTTTTCATAATCTTCTTGTTGTTTTTTTCTTTCTTTTTCTGTTTTCTTTTTTTTTTTTTTTAGTTTTTTTCTCTCATTTGATTTAAAATTCTCTTTTGAGTTCTTCTATAAATTCTCTCTAGTCAAAGAGCCATTTAATGTTACTCGTTAGGATAAAAGAAACTTTTTATTTTACTTCAGTGTTCTCTGAAGATGAACTCTCTGTCTTCACTATTCTCATAGTATCCCATAGTAAGTTTTTATGGTGGGGTTTTTCTCTATTGGTTCTGATTTTTTTTTTTTTTTTTTTTTTTTTTGTAATGAGAAGTATTAGTGTAAGGATCTCTAATCATGGGGTGGGGACATGATTCCTCTGGTTTTACTTTAGCTCTCTTCTCTGACCTAGAACTCCAAACCAAGAACCCCATCCTCCAATAAAGGCCCAGAGGCAGCAGCTTCCCTGCCCTCCTACCTCTGCACTCCCACTGTGCTGGTTCTTTCTCTCCCAGGACTATGTCTTAGCAGCACAGCTGGACCTCGTATTCTTAATCAACTGGGTTCCCTCAGTCTTCCCAGACTCACATGATCCTGGAGGTAAAAGTTCCTGTGGTTTGGGCAGAGGTTTCTGCCAAGTCTAGCTCACCCCAGGGCTGCCACATTTCTGTGGTACTAGTCTTGAGGTGCTTGTAGTTCACTCAGGTTAATCCCCTGCTTGAAGTCTCTCTTCCCATACTCTTAGGTTGGGTCAAGAGGACCCTATTCCGCTGCAAGTGTTCTTGATTTTTCACCAGTATATGTTCACCTCTGAGACGCAAATTTGTTCTGTTTTAAGGGGAAATCTTAGAATTAGAAATGTATTGATCTACTCCTCTATCTTCCTAGAATCCTCCCTAAAAGTATACATTTAGAAGAGAATATCATCATACCTATGGCTAGGGATGCAGACAATAAAGGGAAATAATCTCTTCCCTCAAGGATTTTATATTCTAATAGAGAGGACAACATGTACATACGTAAGAATATACATAATGACTACAAGGTGATTTTGGGGGAATTGCACTTAGGCACTATGAAATGTTCCATGGAGACTCAAACTGAGAAGCCAAGGATTCTAAAACATTCAGGAAAGGAGGCACTCCATTATTAGGGACAACTTGTGCAAAGGCATGAAGGTGACAGAGGGTGTTTCTTAGTTCAAGTTAAAAATATGGGTAAAAAAGGAAATAGGTACTTTAGGGAACACCAGGGAAATGAGGGCTATAATATGGCAAAAGTATATACTTCTAGTAAGGCTCCTAAATATTTCTAAAGAGTATGCTGGCTGTCTAGACAGCCTCCTATAGTATTAGCTTACTTTGGGAAGAAGCCTCACTAAGCTAGGATAAGAGTACTTCTGTCTCTGTCTTCTTCTCTCTCACTGTACTTTTGTTTTCTGCCATTCGCTTTTTTAAATTTTATTCTTTTTTCCCCTTTTATTCTCTTTCCTCCACCTTCCCCAAGCAGGCTATAGTTAAGAAATGTTCATATATACATATACAGATATATGCATACACAGATATATATACATATATACATATATATTCACATAAACCTACACATACATACATATATTTATAAACACATACATGGCACAACATGCATACATATCTTCACATACTTATGTGCACACAAATATATGTGTATGTATAATTGTTTACATATGGATGTATGCATTGTGTTTGTATATACATATGAATTTATTCATATGTAAATATGCATCTAAAACTATATTAGCATGACTTACATATAATGTAGATTTCTCCCCTTTGTTTGACTATCAGATTGATTTTAGCTAGACCTACTTTTTTTTCTAATAAATTCTACTCCTAATCCTTGTTGTAGTGTTTGTTTACCTCTTTTTTCTATCCCTACTAAGTCTTCTTTAAGTCTGCCTCCTAACTTGCCCTGCTGTTACTTAACCTCTCCCCACCTATAGATCCCTCCCTTATCTTCTTCCAGAACCCTTGGCTTAGTCTGCCACCCGTCCCTCCCTGCTTATTTCTTTTATAGGTTTTGGAGGGTGCTCTACCCTTCATGGTATATATTTTAATTTTTTTCTCTTTCTCTCTGTGTCTCTATCTTTATCTCTGTTTCTGTCTCTCTCTGAGTTGCAAATTACTTTCCTTCCCTCCCCCCCTTCTTGAGAAGGCAAGCAATTTGGTATTGATTTTACATTATATATATATATATATATATGAATGCCTGAAAAATATATTTTGATAATAGCCATGTTGCAAAAGAGAAGATGGTTCAGAAAAATAAAAACCAGAAAAAATAAAGAATGTTTTAAAAAAAGCATTCTATGAATTGCATCCAGACTCTGTCAGATTTATTTTCCTCTGGAGGAGGATAGCCTTTTTCATTATAAGTCCCTCAGAATTGTCTAGTATCGTTACACTAAAGAGCAATTTTTAAAAAATATGAAATTGTATTCCTCATCTGGGTACCAGCTGTACAATTGGTTTTACCTCAAATGCATGCTTTTATTAAGTAGTTTTTCACTTACATGTTATGTAGCACGAAAGGACAAATAAGGGGATTTTGCTGGCTAAATTCAGGTAGAATATTTCATTTCCAAAACCAAATACTACCTTTTGCTCAACCTATCTTAATGTATATAAGCTATTCTTCACAATTTCCTATTAGGGTACAAAAAAGAAGCAGGTATGCTAGTATGGATTTGAAAGTGGATGGAGGGCAGTAATGTATAAAAAGACTGAAAAGGTAGGACAACAAAAGTTGTAAGGAATTTTAAATTCTAAGCAGAAGAATTTTTGTTTGAACTGAAAATAATAGGGACCTAGTGGAATTTGTTGAGTGGAATGGGGGTGCTCAGGGATGTCTTTAGGGTAATCACTCTGGAGGTTGTGTGCTAGATGAATTAGAGTAGGCACAGACTTGTGATGTTTGGTTTATGATGGAATATGCAAGTCTTACCTCTCACTGCAGAGAACTTTGACTGAATAATGAATACTAGGAACTTTTAAGTCAGCCTATGTGTAGTTGTCTCTGATATCCAGTCCATTCAAACTTTGTTGAAACTAATCTCATATATAAAATGAAAAGCTGAATTTTGTTTGAAGTTTGAAAATGGCTACTCTTCTATCTTTCAAATATCCTTGTCAGTTCCTTCATATTCTTATTCTTGGCCCACCCAGTCAAGTAATATCATGGATACTGTTTGCCTTCCTGAAATTTTTAACAGTACTTTTCTAACTGAAAATATTCTTCTTCTAAGTTGTAGTGAGTTCACGATTAACTTTGGCAGCAAAATACATTTTTTAATTAAAAACCAAGCCATAACAAATTCCATCTGAATTTTTTACATCCAAGAAGTAACCATTTTAAAAAAGTGTTGCTTCAAACTTTAATAGTGGCAGATATCCCACTTATGTTGCCATATAGCAGTGTTAATAGAGTGTTAATAAGAAATTATTATTTGTAAAATATATTGGTAATGTTACTTAAGTATTTAGGTGCATGGTTTAATCTGAGTGCTTTCTCCCCCAGTATAAAAATAATTTAATTCCTCCTTCCTTCTTATCTTGTGCTATCATTGCCCATATCTTTCTGGGAATCATTGTCCAATCATTCTGGCAATGCTTCTTTCTCTGGTTCTTTGAGCATCTTTACAAAACTCATATAGCATTGGGTCTGCTCAGGTATCATTTTATCCTTAGGACATGACTGGTTTATCTCCTTTTCTGATAACATGTATCATAGGTTAAAGCTTATTCCATTTTTAATGTAAAAATATGTGTAATAATGTAATACTGTGTATACAAGGTTTTCTAAAAAGTCTATGGAGTTTTAAGCAATAAATGCTCAATAAAATTGTTGGACTACCCTATATTCTGCTTATCTTACATATTTCTCTTGATCCTTCTATCACCTGAAATTTTATTTCTTCTAAGATCTTGGAATTCTGAGTCATCACTAAATTGAGGCAATAAACCTTATAAACTTCACTTTTAGCAACCTTCACAGGTCCTGTTATAATACCAGGTGTTTAATCTTTCTGTATCTAGTTTACCTAAAGTGCATGGCAATTTATCTAGATAAGCTCCTTAGTTGTGATAATTAAGTAAAGCTGCTAAAATAAAACCCTGTAAAATAAGAGTACTAAAGAATGAGCACTATTTTGGATATTGATGGAAGTTGGCAAAGTGAAAGCAGCCAGAGCTGAATAATAATATTCTAGATAGAGCTAACTAGAGAAGAATATAGGACTACATAAAAACTCTTTTATCCTGGACACTATGCCAGGTGTAATATGGTTGCTCAAATCTGAGACATTAATCCAGGTTAAAATTTTAATATATATTTTCTTTGCTAAAAATCTTACCTGATATTATCTTGGAAAAGAAAATCCTTTCAGAGGACATGAAGAAAATTGGCTAGTGTGGACAGCTCTTCCTTTCTAAGTTAAATATAAGTAGGATATAGCTGAAAGTTAATTTAATCTTTCTCCATCAAACTCCTTGAGGGATTCAAGTGTAGCTTTCCAAGTATCTACTTGAAGCTTTATACATATTAAATGCTTGGTTCATTTGAAGAGAAATAAGAGAAAGATAAATATAAATTTGTTAAATTTATATATGATATAAATATGAATAAATACAATTTTAAAATATAAATAAAATGAATTAGAAATTAAAGATTAATTCCAATTTATAAAAGACTTTAGATACTTTCCCTATAATGGTCCTATGAAATAGGCAATGCAAATATAATCATTCCAGTTTTCTTTTTTTAAGTAACTTTTTATTTTTCCAAATACATTAAAAGATACTTTTAACCTTAGCAAAACCTTGTGTTCCAAATTATTCTCTCTCCTTCTTCCTATCCTCTTCCATAGACAGCAAGCAATTCAATCTAGGTTAAACATGTGCATTTTTTCTAAACATATTTCTGGATTCATCATGTTGCACAAGAAAAATCAGATGAAAAGGTGAAAATGTTTGTTTACTTGCTTTTTTTCTCACAACAGCAACAAAAACAAAAGGAAAAATATTATGCTTTGATCCAAATTCAATCTCCATCCTTCTCTCTATGGATACAGATGGCATTTTCCATCACAAGTCCATTGGAACTGCCTTGAATAACCTTATTGTTGAAAAGAGCCAAGTCCATCACAGCAGGTCATCACATAATCTTGTTGCTACTGTGTACAATGTTCTTTTGGTTCTATTCACTTCACTTAGCATCAGTTCATGCAAGTCTTTCCATGCTTTTCTGAAACCAGCCTGCTGATTTCTTATAGAACAATAAGATTCTGTTACATTCAAATAACATAATTTATTCAGCCATTCCCCACCCAATAAGCATCCACGAAGTTTACAGTTTCTTGCCACTACAAAAAGGGCTGCTATAAGCATTTTTTATATGTGTGCATCCTTTCTGCTTTTTGTGATCTCATTGTCATATAGACCCAGTAGAGACATTGCTGGATCAAAGGATATGCACATTTTGAGCATAGTTCCAAACTGTTCTCGAGAATGATTGAATGAACTCACAACTCCACCACAATACATTAGTGTACCAGTTTTCCCACATACTCTCCAGCATTTATCATTATCTTTTCCTGTCATATTAGTTCATCCGAGAGGTGAGAGGTGTAAAATGATTCCTCAAAGTTGTCTTCATTTGCATTAGAGCATTTTTTCATGTGACTAGAAATGACTTTAATTTCATCATTTGAAAATTCTGTTCATGTATTTTTCCCATTTATCAGTTGGTGAATAGCTTGTATTCTTGTAAATTTGAATCAGTTCTTTTATATGTTTTAGAAAGGAGGCCTTTATCAGAGATACTGGATATAAAAAAGTTTTTTCTTAGCTTTATTTCATTTCTGATTTTGGCTGCATTTAGTCTGGTTTGTGCAAAACGTTTTTAATGTAATGTAATCAAAGTTGCTCATTTTGCATTTCAAAATGTTCACTAGTTCTTCTTTGGCCATAAATTCTTTCCTTCTCCACAGATCTGAGAGGTAAACTATCCTTTGTTCTCCTAATTTGCTTATAGTATCAACTTTTCTGTCTAAATCATGAACCAATTTCAACCTTATCTTGGTATAGTGTGTTAAATGTTGTTCAGTGCCTAGATTTTGCCATACTGTTTTCCAGTTTTCCTGGCAATTTTTGTCAAATAAGAAATTCTTATCCCATAAGCTGAAGTCTTTGAGTTTATCAAACACTAGATTACTATAGTAATTGACTATTATATCTTATAAACCTAACGTTACACTGATCCACTACACCATTTCTTAGCTTATTCCAAATGGTTTTGAGGACCACTGCTTTATAATATAGTTTTAGGTCTGGTACAGGTAGGCCGCCTTCCTTTGCATTTTTTCCATTAATTTTCTTGAAATTCTTGACCTTTTTAATTCTTCCAGATGAATTTTGCTAATATTTTTCTAGCTCTATAAAGTAATTTTTTAGCAGTTTGATTGGTATGGCACTGCTTCTAGAAGTAGATTAATTTAAATAGAATTGTCATTTTTATTATATTAGCTCAGCCTACCCATGAGTACTGGATATTCTTCAAATTGTTTAGATCTAACCTTACTTGTATGAAAAGTATTTTATAACTTTGTTGATCTAGTGCCTGGCTTTGTCTTGGCAAGTAGACTAAATATTTTATATTATCTCCACATTTTAAATGGAATTCTCTTTGTATCTGTTGCAGCTGGACTTTGTTGGTAACACATAGAAATGCTAATGATGTATGCATTTATTTTATATCCTGCAGTTTTACTAAAGTTATTAATTGTTTCTAGGAGTTTTTTAATTGATTCTCCAGCATTTTCTAAGTATATTATTATGTAATCTGCAAAGAGTGATGGTTTTGTTTCTTCCTTATCTACTCTAATTCCTTCAATTTCTTTTTCTTAGTGCTAAAACTAACATTTCTACTAGTTTAATATTGAATAGTATTGGTAATAATGGGTAACCTTGTTTCATCCCTGGTCTCAATGGGAAATGCTTCTAGTTTTTTGTTTTTGTTTTTTTGTTTTTTCTTTCCCATTACATATGATGCTTGGTGATGGTTTTAGATAGGTGCAACTTAGCATTTTAAGGAAAACTCCATTTATTCTTGTTCTCTGTAGTGTTTTTTAATAGTAATTAAAGTATATTATTTCAAATGCTTTTTCTGCATCAATTGAGATAATTATATTATTTCTATTAGTTTGGTTATGGATATCGGCAATTATGCTGATAATTTTCCTGATATTGAACCAGCCCTGCATTCCTAGTATAAATCCTACTTGATCATAGTGTATTATCCTGGAGATAAATTGTTATAATCCCTTTAATATACAATTTTCTTTTTCCCTTTTGGCTCTTGCTGGTTTAGGTATCATCAGCATCATATCTGGGTCATCAAATGAATTTGGTAGGATTCCTTTACCTATTTTTTCCAAATAGTTTATTTATATAGTATTGAAATTAATTGTTCTTTAAATGTTTGGTAGAATTCACTTGTAAAATCCATCTGGTCCTGGAGATATTTTTCTTAAGGAGTTCATTAATGGCTTGTTCAATTTCTTTTTCAACTATTTAAGTAATTTATGTCCTCTATTAATCTATAATCTATATTTTTGTAAGTATTCATCCATTTCATGCTATAGGATGAGACAAATTTCTACATTGAACTCATATGTATTATTCCCTACTTGAGCCAAATCTGATGAGATTAAGGCTCAAATAATGCTCATTCCCTGACCTTCTTTCCCTCAACTATAATAGGTCTTTTCTGCCTCTTCATGTGGTAATTTACCCAATTTTACCTCCCTTTTCCTCTTCTCTACATATAATTCCTTTTCCACCCTTAATTTCTTTTTACTATCATCACACTAAAGTCAACTTCTAACTACACCCTCTAAATAGACCATTCTAATTGCCCTCACAAAGATATAGTTTTCAAGACATAGTTTATATATATCTTCCTCCTTTATAGGGATGCAAAAATTTTAACCTTAAAAAATATATTTTTTTTTTCTTCCATTTAACTTTTTGTGCTTTTCTTGAGTTTTGTATTTGGAGATCAAATTTTCTGTTCAATTCTGGTCTATTCATCAGAAATAATTGAAAATCCCCTATTTCATTGAATATCCATATTTTCTCCTTAACGATCATTCTTAATTTTTCTGGGTTGTTGCTTCTTGGATGTAGTCCAAACTCCCTTACCTTTCAGAATATCATATTCCAGACCTCTGACCCTTTAATTTGGAAGCAATTAGGTCTTGGGCAATCCTGATTCTTGTTCCGTGATATTCCAATTGTTTCTTTCTGGCTGCTTGCAGTATTTTCTCTTTAATCTGAAATTTGTAGAACTTGGCTATTATACCACAGTTCCCTTTTAATGTCCTGAGCCAGTTTCCCTAATTGTCCTACCTCAATTACTCTGCCTCAGGCTATAATCATTCCCTCTTAATCATTAGAATGTTTGATAGAGACATAATAGAATAGAATAAAGAAAATAGAATAAAAAGAATAGAATAAAGAATGAAAATAAATAGACATCATTAGAATATCTGGAGCCTTTCCCCATTCCAGGTGCCTCCCTCTATTAGGTCATTGTTCTTGTTGCCCTATAAAAGAATCTTTGTATCCGACATTTGTTGCTGGATTCTTGGGGATGATAGTCTCTTTCAGCCCTGGGAACAAACCATGGATCCATTTGGTCCCAGTAAATCTCTCTCTTTCAAATAAAATATTAAAAACTCTCTAATCCTATCTTGCCTCAGTTTCTCTGGCATTACATGGCTACAATATCCCTTGAAGTTTTAATCTTGGGATCTATTTCAGGAGGTGATTGGTGACTGCATTGAAGCTAGTGCTGTTGGCTGTCCTACTATTCTGGATGGTCTAGCCAAGTCTTGCCTATTATGTTGGGGTTTAGGGGCTCACAATTTGCCTTCTGTGGTTATATTGGAGACCTCACAGCTGATCTTCTGATCTGGCCTTCTGAAGCAGGACAGAGTAACCAGTGATGCTGTGTTTTGGCTAAAAGCCTCTCATTAGACCCTTACATTTGGGGCCTCCCCACACTAGGCTTCCTCCCTCCTTGCCCAGTGGAGACAGACATTTTCTGAAGTTCAAGATACCTTAAGGTAAAAATTATTACACTTGGAATGTTTAGGTTCTTTCACTCCAAAATCAATTCAGAGGCTTTATCTAAGTATTGATTCTATGGGAAGCCAGGAAGAGCTCAGGCAAAGTCCTGAGAACTCTGCCTTCTTGGCTCTGCCCTGTCATTTATTCCAGCTTTAGGGATAAGGAAACAGAGACTCAGGTGGTTTAAGTGATTCACCATGGTCTTACAGGGAATAAGTGATAAAACCAAGATGTCTTAATCATCCTAGATTTCTTGTTTATTGATCATTTTCAGGCATGGTTATAGTGTTGACTTTTTTGTCAGATAGTATTTGTTAAAAGGCAGGGATTCTATGAGGGTGCTTAGGTGGGAGTGCAAGTATAGGTTAGGAGAAATATAGATAGGGATTGTCCTAGGTATTCATTAGTATAAAGAACCTCTAGATAAAGAACTACTCTCTACCATGTCAACTTGGCTCCTTATCAGCAATTTATATTTTTAAAAAGTTGCCTAGAACCATGAGACATGTTGAGGGTCACATAAGTAATATTTGATCCCATTTCTTTCTGAATTAAATGTCAGTTCTCTACCCTCTATATCATACTGCTTCTCACCCACAAATATGCACAAAAAGAAAAACTTTTTCTTTAATGAACAGAAGAAAATGATAAAGTATAAAGAGAAAACAAATAGAGAAGCTCACTTGCAACTTTAATCAAATTCTGTACAAAAATCTCTTTCTTTGTTCTTTATAAATGTTTTTATTTATTGATAGTTATATTCAGAATTAAAAAAAAAAAATTAAAAATCTTCCATGAATCCTTTTTTGCTTAGTCTGCCATGTTTTCAAACATTCAATTAAACAACTACTTATTAAATTATTCTACCATAGCTCTAGCCCTCCAGACCTACTTAATGCTAATTGTTTGTTAGCAATTATTTTCAACAAGTTAAGTTTGATTGTTTGATTGGAATGTTCTATGAACATTCCGGTACGAAGGGATATTATAATTCATCTAGCCCAACTTCCTATTCAGCTAAGAAATTTTCTTTAAAAATCCCTCAAATTTGTTCTTGCTACTTCTGTTTTAAGTCTTATCCTTTCTATTTAGCTTAACAAACTTTTTATTAAACATCTTTTGTAATCATTGCAAAGCAATGTTTTTGATGATAGATACAAACAGAAATAATGAGACATAATTATTACCATATCAGAATATTTATTGAGTCAACTTTATGCCAGGCATTGTGCTACATGTTGGGGATTCTGATATGAAAAAGAAAGATAGCACCTACCCTCAAAGAGCTTAATGGAGAATATAATAAACAGAAGGAAGCAGAAAATGGGATGAGAAGGTATCCAGTGGAGGAAAACAGAGATGATGAAGTCGAGACTAAAGGAGGGCAGCTAATAGTAATTAAAGAATTGCAAGGTTTTGAGGAGAGCTTTCTCTATTCTCCAACCCTCCAAATAAAAGGACAGACATTACTGAGAGTAATGATGAAGTATAAGTATCAAGACTGATGCAGTCTCACAGGATGACTAGTTTTCTAAAATAAGCTTTCCTGGGGATATGGTGGTATCCATTCCAGATCATAGGAGGATTATTATCTTCAACTCATGATCTTTTAGAGATCATTTATACACAAATAATATAAACATTAATATAAATTCTAAGAGAAATGAAGTGCTATCATTATCAAATGAGGGAGAAATGTAACAGCTAAATGATATAGTGGATAAAGCAACCAACTCCAGAATCAGGAGAACCTGAGTTATAATTTGACCTCAGATACTTGTTAATTATATAATCCTGGACAAGTCACAACTCTGATTATCTCTTTAAAATAAAAAAGAGGGAGAGATTGTTTTTAGCTGGTGGTATCAGGAAATTTCATGAAAAGATTATATTTTACTTTGGTTTGAGAGTACAGCATTTCAATGGGTGAGAGATATTCTAGGTTTAAGGAATAATTAAAATGAAGTTACAGAGGTCAAAAATAAGGGGTAATTTCAGAGGTGATAAGTAATCAACTGTGGTAGAAGCATGGAATACACAAGGCCTTGTAGTCTGATAGCTAGAAGGACAGGTTAATGCTGGATTATGGAGAATTTTGATCGTCTAACTAAGAAGTTTTTATTCATTAATCAATGTGGATGTACTGGATTTATTTTAATATAGAGGAGTAATATGGTTACAGTTAATCTCATAATTATTTAGGAAGGGCTTTGAAGAAAAAGAGCAATTAGGAAGCTTGTCTTGAATGAAAAGGCCTGGATATGGTGGTGGCAGTAGAAATACCAATGACATAATAAATGTGAGAAGTATTACATATTTAAAACTAGTAGGACATGGGTATTGACTAAATTGGTAGAAGAGAAGTAGTGAATGACTAGGAGAAATCAAATGTGACTTTGAGGTTTGTTCAAACATAGCTAAAAGAAAAGAGGTGCCATCTACAAAAATATGGAATTAAAGAGGATAGCACCAAGGTTTCAGCTCCACTACAATTTTTGGACATATCAAATTTTAGATATTCAGTTTAGACAATGATGACATATCCGGTGGCAATATCTAGTACCTAACTGAAAGCCATGGGAAAGATTTGAAGCTGGGGAGAGAAACAGAGAAATTGCCTGTATTTGGATAATAAAACTCAACAGAACTCCAAGTCTACCTTATGGAAGACCTGAACCCCTGGTGAAAACTCATCTCTCTAGTAGTATCTCAGGAGTCTTTTAGAAAAAAAGATGACCTATAATCATAAATGAATGAATGAATGAACACATAAGTAAAGACTTTTCTCTGTTATTGTTCAATTGTTTTTAGTCATGTCTGACTCTTTGTGACCCCATTTGGGGTTTCTGGGCAAAGATACTGGAGTTGTTTGCCTGCCTTTCTCCAGCTCATTTTATAGAAGAGGAAACTGAGGCAAACAGGGTTAAGTGATTTGTCCAGGGTCATATAGCTAGGAGATGTTTGAGGTCAGTTTTGAACCCAAAAAGATGAGCCATCCTGATTACAAGCCTGGTACTCTCTTGCCCCAACTAGCTATACAATGACTTCTCTAGGCCACAGATTATCTCCTCTGGGCCTGTTCTATATCTCTATATTGAGGATTCAGACAAATTTTCAGCCTCCATGACTTAGAACAAACACAGTTGAATGATATATTAAAAGTTATTATTAAATATATTAAAAGTTATTCCAGAGAGGCCAATTAGCATGATCTGAGCCACACCTTACAGGGTACCTTCAAATTAAGCAAAGAAATAGAAAACAGACTGTCATTGATTATAGATATGATATCTCTATTGTAGTAGCATCCTGCCTTCCCAACCCAATGTCTGCATAACGGATTGTACTACTTCAATGTAAAAGTACTTAATTCAAAGCTTAAGTTGACTGCCTTGGAAGAAAATCCAAGTAAATTACTATAAACTTTGGAAGTTATATTTCTTTACAACTCGAGAAGAGAACAAGCTAATGTGAGATGTGAATCAGAAGTTGAAGTTTTCTATTACTATAGGGATTTGATGCACAGTGTCCACATTTTGCTAAAATAACTGTTATACCAATCACTCAGATTCACAAATATTTGTTCAATGCAAAGAATGAATTCAAAGCAAAGAATAAAGTAATCTTTTCCCACAAGATGCTTATATTCTAATGAGCAAGATAATAAATACATATAAAATACAAATACAACATAAAATTAATAGATGTAAATATATACAAAGTAATTAAATACAAAGTAGTTTGGGATGAAGTGTGCAAATAGTTGAATGGATTAAGAAAGGCTTCATAACGAACATAGTGCAAGAGCTGTATTTAAAAGGAAAATAAAGGACTCAGAAGTAGAATTTAGAAGGAAATATATTCAAAGCATTGGGAATAGCTAGTGCAGATGTACATTCATGAGAAAGGGAATGACCGTGTGTGAAGAACAGAGAGAAAGGGTGTGCATGAAATGCAGAATGTGAGAAGGCAAGTCAAAAATAAAGCTACAAAAGGAAGTTATTTGCAAATTTGTATAAAGTTTTAAGGGATAAGCAGAAAAGTTTGTATTTTATTCTACAGAAAGAGTTATTCATTTATTTTGTTTTACAGACTTCTTTGGCAGTCAGAGCACTTTATTGAATCACTTGAGCACTTTAAAAAAGTTCATAGATCCCAGGTTAAGAACCCTGTTCCTGGAGGCGATAGGAAACCCCTGCAGTTGGTTAAATTGAGTGATCACATGGTCAGATCCATGTTTAAGGAAAATTATTTTTCTATCAGTATATAAATAGACTGGAATGGGGAAGATATTTGAGAAAGGGAGAATAATTAGAAGGCTGTTGCAATGATCAGGTGAAAAGTGATGAGGACTTTAACTTATGAAGTAGGTCTATGAGTTGAGAAGATGGGTAGAAGGTGAGAGGTATCATAAAAATAAAAATGATAGGGTTTAGCAAGTAACCGGATATGTGAAAGTAAAAGAGAGAGCAGCATTGAGAATAATCCTGGGATAATGAATCTCAGATACATGTCCCTTTAGAATCTTCCACTTGCTATACTTTAAGATGAGATGAGAATTCAGATGTCACTATACACCAATGATTTTTTTTCCCTTTTCTGTTTGCAATCCCATCACAACATCACAATCATTTGTAGCCATTTATAGTTAATTTTTACACAGATAAATGAGAAACATAATGTCAAATAGCTCATAGAGGACTGGGCAATATTACTGGTTTTTAATAATATTCACTTTGCTTGCCTTAGTTGTTGATCTGTTCTCTCCGATTCCATTTATTCTTGGAAAATGCACCATACTCATTCTTCCATTTTGCTTTTTTTTCAACTATTTGTTTCTTTTGCATATCAGTTTTCTCTATTCTACAAACACTTGTAAATACTGCTTTAAAGGAATAACATTCAGAGAAGACACCAGAAGCACACAGCATCTGATCTCTCATCCTTATTTAGCTCATTTTTCAGTGGAACAGGAGCTAGAGAGAGGCAGAGGAGAAAGAAATCAGATGCCGCCAGGCAGTTTGGTTAAAATTGTTTCCCCTTCATTCTTGTGCCCACATTATAATTTGCATTTTAATTTTAATGTTTTCAGAACCGTGAAAGCATATTTAGGTAAATGTGCTAATTAGATCTTTGTAAACAACCATATGTTATTTGGGGCTTATGAAAATTAAAGAGCAGTTAAAAACACATACATTTTACTCTGTGTAAATGGAGGGGGGGTAGGGGGAGGTTGGGAAGAAAGAAACCAATCTGTAAAACCAAAATAAGTCTGTCAAAAACAGCCACACCCAAGTTGTGTGTGCCTTATTATCTTGGGAGAGGAACTAAAGGAAATGTGAAACTTTGCAGCAAAATCCCCCAGGTCTGAGCACTGCTGCAGGCAGAGTTTGCCAAAATTAAATAGAAATGTTTGGGAATACATGTTCAGATCTGATGATTTTCAAAGAGTTTTGTAGTTACCTTAGTGAGGATTTTCCATTGAGATTGTGGGGGTTGGGAGGGTATTGTAATAGGACCATGTCATTTCTTCTTTGGTGACATATCACTTCCCATCAGTCACACAATAAAATGCCGAGTGATGTATGACTGTGATAACTTGAGGTGACATCCTGCAGTGTGTCCCATTATCTGAAAGATTTAAGGAAGAGGCTTTCTGGAAAACATAATTAAGGAAACAAATGTTTTCAGAAATATAATAAAAATCTTTTATGGTTTAGCTTCAGGAACATCAGTCCCTATATCATCACCGAAGCAGAGGAAATGGTTTGCCAAATATCTGTGTAACACTGGTCTTTTGATGCTTATTTTTTTTTCCCTGAGCACATTGCCTTGAAGAGAAGTCAGAATTGAGAAAGAAACAAATATATACTGTCTTTTGGGAAATAGAAAAGGGATTCTTTCCAGAATTCTATAGATTGATGACTAGATTAAAATAGGATAACTTTTGCCATAGGAGAAAAATATTTCATTTGGTATGTGAAAATACTGACTCATTTAGCATGAGATCATACTGAGCTAATTTATTAGCAGTTTCAACTTACACTTTGTTACTAATTGTCAGAATTTTCCTGACCTCTTGGCTTTGTTCCGAGACCTTTAATCCTGGTCTGGCTCCCTGGATCAGGTGTAAACTCTGTGTTTCCTTTATCCCTGCCCTTTAATCTGACCCCATTGAAGGAGTTAGAGAAGGAATACTGATGGCTCAACAATGGCCAGTGTGTAGCCTTAGCATACTGATTTTTATCCCTCACCAGTTTGGTTCCTACTCTGCTTTGTTGCCCTGGTTTTGTAGCTTGAATTCTGATTTAAGGAGCTCTCTGTCTCCTGTTTCTGAATGAATGGGGCCTGATGATTTAGCCTCTGAACTGATCTATAAACTTCAGTTGTTTAACTGGGTTTCCAAGTTGTTTTTTTTATTATTATTATTACTTTTTAACAATGACTGGCTTTGGATTCCAGTTTCCATCCATTTTCCTTAGCCTTAATGCTTGATCCCTGACAGATGAATCTTCAGATTACATTTTAGGTTCTTTTATGCTGCTGTCAGAGAGCAAGCTTAAGTCCTGCCATTAATATCAATCAGAGTGAAAAGGGAGATAGCTTGAGATCAAAGTCAAAGCTTGCTTCTTGTTTTTTAATTGGAGATTTGAAATGTAAGAGAATGGATTTACAAATTTGTTAATGAGAGAATTCATTTCAACAAATTTTATTTCAGTACATTTTTAAAGTATTTTGTATTGGATTAAAATTTGTACATACTTTCACTATAGTTTATTACCAAATGAAATTAAATGACCCCCTAATCCCTATTGTCCATATTCGGCCTAGTTTACTTTACTTTATGTCCAACAAAGAAAAAG
This sequence comes from Sminthopsis crassicaudata, assembly GCF_048593235.1. Classification (NCBI taxonomy): domain Eukaryota; kingdom Metazoa; phylum Chordata; class Mammalia; order Dasyuromorphia; family Dasyuridae; genus Sminthopsis; species Sminthopsis crassicaudata. The sequence continues at coordinate 93,760,999 of NC_133621.1, read as the reverse complement.
AAAAACTCTACCAGTTCTATGCAAGTAAAATTTAATCTTGGTTTAGTTGGGAATCCATGGCACAAACTAGAATAAATCCTATTGAAAAAGGTGTGTTGCTACATTTCTTTGGTAAGTTGCTATTGTTTCTGAAAATAATGTAACCTTCTCTCCCTCCCCTTGAAATTGTATATTCCCTTGTAAAAAGCAAATAAAAAAGCAAACCGGTAAGACAAAAATACCTTATATACATTCAGTGACCACTTTTAATTATGTATTCATCACTCTGTCCTATAATGTTCTAGAATCCTCTTCTTTCTCCAATATTAGGAAAGTATATTTTTATTCTCCCAGAATATTGTTCTGATTAGAGTTGTTTTGTTCTGTTTTATTTTGTCTGTGTTTTCATTTACTCTCTCCTTTGGAAACTTTTTCATTTACACTATATAAGATGCATTTTTATACTATTTTAATGTGTAACTTCCCCTCCTATACCTTTCTTTCCTCCCTTCCAAGAAACCATCACATATAAGAAAAAATTTAAAAAGAAGAAGAGAAAAAACAGGCAAATTTGATAAAGGAATTGGAAAAAAATCTGAAAATAAGTGAAATGCTTTTACCAGTGGACTTTCTACTTCTTCAAAAAAGGAATTAGAGATTTCTTCTTTTTGGTCTATTGTTGATATCTGTAACTTTATATTTTTTTTTTTATTTTTTGGTTGTTGTTTACATTTACTGTGCATTTATTTTTCTTAGCTCTGCTTTTTTATTATTCATTTATTTAATTCTTCTCAAAGACTTCTATAGTCATCATATTTACTCATTTCTTAGAAGATAGTAATAATATTCCATTATATTTTTATTTACATAATTGAAGTCATTTGTATATCCTCTTCATTTGACTTCAATTTCTTTATTGTTCCTCAATTCATGAATCTTCCCATGTTTCTTGGAATTCCTCATATTTATGATCTTTTACTTTATAAATTTTATAATAATATTCTATTATTTTATATAGTATTATGTTCATATTTCCAATCAGTAGGAGTGCTCTCATTTCTCTCAAAAAGCACTGTGAATATATTAGTGTATTTTGAACCTGCATTTATATATTTGACCTCTATGTGTTCAGAATTGTAATCCATTGTGTTAAACAGTGTGAACAGTTCTGCAGCAAAAATTTCCTGGTATATTTTCAAATTGGGATACAAAATTTTGGGATTGATTCACAACTCTAACAACAATATATTAGTTTACTTGATTTTCCACAGAGCATTATTTACTTCGCAGAAATAAAGACTATAAACCTAATGTTCATATTCTATGACATGACCAAAGTTAATATTATTACTAGATTCTTTCTGTTTTACTGCTAACTTCATATGTTTTATTAAAGAAACATAACAGATTTTATGAAAGGTAGCCTCATGAAGTACATAGAGAAAAGACTTTAAAATTAGGAAGAATTGATTCCATGTCCTGCCTCTGACACATATTGCCAAAATGGAAAGCACATTAAAGTCAATAGAACTAGATTCAGATCCTACCTCTTGTCAACTTTCTGAAGGCAGGATGTACTCTGCATCTTTCCTTTGTTAATGATTTTGTAGAAGAGTTAGTGTTGGATGGGTATTTTTCACTGCCATTGAAAGAAACAGATAATCTGATAAAACTATTCTGGAAGATAAATTAATTTCTTTGAACCTCAGTTTCCTCATATATAAAGTGAAAGAATTGAACCTGACCTCAAAGCTCTCTTGCAGCTCAAAATTTATATGATTCCATACATGTATTCCTTGAGGCATCTGCTTTGTTCATCTCTAAGGCAGCAACCTTGTAACCTGGATTTCTCCTGACACATACTAGATATATGATCACAGGAAGTCACTCAATCTCTTGGTGCCCCCAAGCAAGTCTCTAAGAATGTGTAAATTATGGATGAACTACCAACATGAATCAGTGAGTGTTTGAGGTTTCTAAATAGGAAGTTTACTATATTCCTGGAATCATTGGTCCAAATCTCATTATCACCCATAAAAAAAAAATCTCATTTCATATATACAAAAGAATGTTGTCCTTTGCATATAGTTCAGTGACACCACTCATGATTAATAAAACATTGGAATTTGTCTTTTAGGAAAGAACATTGACTTGAACTAGAATCAAAAAACTTGGTTAAAATCTTTTTTTTAGTACTAACTATGCAAGCTGCTTGGATCTGTTTCCTTATCTATAAAATGAAGAGGTCAAACTCATAAGGGCTATGAGTTCTCTTTTAGCAATAGACAAAGGAGCCTATGATTTGTTTCAACATCAGTACTTTAAAGCCACATCTTCTTTACAAATCTTTATTGACATCTGTCCAAGACACTGTGAATACATTCTCTTTTTTTTTTTATTCCTACAAAGCAAGTTAACTTTAAACCTTAAATCTATGTACCTCATAAATGCTGAAAAGCTTAAAGTTTATCTCAATATGTTGCTTAATTTCTTTGCATTCCCTTCTATGGCTAATTCATGTTCTCACTGAGATTTCAAAAGACCAAAACTTCTCATGGCAGTACCACAAGAAAAAAACAAATGATTTATAAGTCTGTGTGCTGTAGGCCCATTTCTCTATACTAGAAACACTCCATAAGCTTCCCAAAATATGAAACCTGTTGAAAGCAGAATGAGATCATGGACAAAGAACATTTCCCATCTTGTTGTTTTGTTTTTTTTTTCTGAAAGGAAGAACCCCACATCTTAGAAAGAACTCAGAATTGTTCCTAGGAAAATTGTTTACTTGGATAGAGCTATCTCTTAGCCTTCTGACACAGTATATCCTCTCATCTCAACTAAGATTTGAGATAGCAACATAATTTTTCCAAATCTTGTACAAAAATCTTAAAAATGAAGGAAGATTGGGGGCAAAGCATTATGATTACAGTAATCCTAATACCTTAAGAAGAGGTTAGATATATGACAAGGAGAGATCAAGTCAGGCACTCATTCTCTCCAACAAGCTATTGCAGACTTAAGAGAAATTAAAGCATCTTATTCTTTGAACAGTGCCTTTCCTTGGATCATATTTATTACATTGGTCTTCTTACCCTGGAAGGTATGATGAGTCATGTTAATTCATATTTATGTATAATAGGAAAAGTAGTTTTAATTATGGAGATGTTGAGACAAAAGCACAATGAGACAATATTTGTGTTTTTGTATAGACATATTTAGGATCATAGAATCACAGATTTTTAAAAAGATGGAATATCTGAGGTCAGATTTTAAAGTTGAGGAAGTTGAAACCCAAAGAAGCTGAATTCCTTGTCAGAGAGGTCACAATAGGATAACAAAGTAGTAATTGGGAAGATCATATATCTAAACTCTATTTCTGACTCCAAATGTTCTCTTTTCACATGTACATATATGTATTGATGAATTTTTACTCATATAACACTGTATCCCCTTAGAAATATACCTATAGAGATAAATAGACAGTTAGATTGATCCTGTCATTTCTTTGGCATAGAAAACTCTAAAATACTTCGTCTACAAATGTTAGTTGACATTCTCTGAAACTTATCTTACAGAAAATACCTGAATCACTGAGAAGTTGTGTTTGCCCAAAATTACCCAGTTGCCTATGTCTCTGAGGCAAGACTTCACTTGAAACCAGCACTCTAGTAACATGGAATCAGGCCTACATTATACACACAAAAGCAAAGGTCTGGCAATTGTACAAAAGAATAAAAAGAAAACATTTTCTCTCTCCCAACCATAATTTTGTCTGTCACATAAACTATTAAACATAGTGCCTATCAAGACAATGTAATGAAGGATTACAATGATGCATTTTAGGAGATTAAAATGCAGTTAATTTCCTTATGCCTTTAAGATTAATAAACTGCTAATTAGAATATGCAAATAAGGGCTTTCTTAATTTTAACAAACATTTGCTGCCACCTTATCTATAAATCTCATTCACTAACTGTATTGTGTTATATAATTGGGAAATAACAGATTGATAGGCCAATCCAATTATGTTAAATTTATAAGTGTACAGAATTATAGTAAAGTTCACAGAGCTAGAATTAAAGCAGGAAATGCTTTGTGATAACATTTGCTTTAGCTGTGTCAGAGAAAATAAGGACCTGACTCAAATGGTACTGCTTCTGCCTATTGTATCCCTAGTACCCTTAGCAAAGACAGCTGGATTCTCCGGTGTAGCAAGCATGAATATAAAATAGCAAGACTTAATCTATCAGCCACACTTGAAAAGCAGTCATTTCCGAAGTCATACCATGAAGATAATATTTTTTAAATCGGTGAAGCCGCAGTTATTCAGTCATCAAACATTTATTAAACATCTAATTTATCCCAGGCAGTCTTGTTAAGATCTAGGGATACAAATATGAAAAAGATAGTACCTGCCTTCAGAGAGCTTACATTCTAATGGGGGAAGACTATGCATAATAGGAAACCAAAAAGGAAGGAGAGGAAGATGTACTTGCTTCATGGCCATGATAAAGAAGTCCTAAGGAAGTTATCAGGTAGAAAATTAAGAGAAGGCTGACTAGAATAGCCTTCTTTAGTGGAAGTTTTGAGAAGAACTTCCTATTCCACTTTATAATCAGAAAGGAGGAAGAGAATTCTGCAGGATAATGAGATTCCCTTTGGCATGATGGAGAAGTAGGAAGGAACATAGCTGAATAGGAAATGAAGAGTTCTCTCTGAATTATAAGAAGTTACTTAGCCAGTACAAAAATATGTTCATTAATTAGACACATTATTCTTTCTTATCTCTCTATTGCTTCATTAATGCTTTAAACCTTGGAAGAGGTAGAAAATTCAGACTTTCTTTGTCAGGTATCACATCAAAGAAAGTGCATCTCAACTATTTCATGAAACTTATTTTAGGCTTCTTATTGCATAAATATACAAATCTGACACACCTGAAGAAATCCCTAATTAAAATTTACAAAAAGAAAATATATCTTTAAGGTAGGGATGATCACAAAAAGGTGTATCTCTTTGTGTATCAACTGTGAAAAACAGCTACTTGAACTCTTAAAGATAGGACAACCTTCTTCTGGTGTTCAAAGTATCTTTTTTACTTTGAGCAGAGATTCATGATGAATTTTTTATAATATTTTATTTTTCCAAATGTAAAGATAGTTTTCAACATTCATTTTTGTAAGGATTTGTGTTCCAAATTTTTCTCTCTCTTTTTCTTATTTCCCCTCACCCTTAGAGAGAAAGCAATCTGATATACATTAAATATATGCAATTCTTTTAAACATATTTCCACATTTGCCTTGTTTCCACAATGAATTTTGAATTGCCATAGTAATTTGTGAAGATTTACCTCATTTTCCAGTCAAGGATAAGCATTTTGAATAGCCAATTCCATGACATTCTCATGAGGAGTGTTAACAATAATCCCAAATTGAATTTATTTGGTGCTTTCCTCTGTTATATACATAACTTTATTGTTAAAGAACAAGAGGACAAGCATGGTTAACACCACTATAATCCCTATTCAAATAAATGGAAAGCTGAGACATTAAGCTATATTATATACTGGTACTTAAAGGAAGAAAGATATAGGCTAGGGATAGATAGGTCTTGGACATTTGATTTCAATACTATTATTAGAAACTCCCAAATGCAAGTCAACATCTTTTCTGCAATCTAATATTTCAAAGATTTTCCTAGGGCACTGAAAGATTAGATTAGGCTTTAGTACAAGTTCCCACTCCTTTATTCTGTTTTTAAAATACTCCTTCCTTTCTCCCTCCTTTTCTACAGCAAATGAACAAGCTTTAGATGACATTTATTAAAATATTCAAGGAACGTAAGGATGGGAAATTTTTCAAACTATTTAACAAGGATCCATTTGTCATAAATAGATGATTATTTTCCCTTTGTCCTTCTTTAGTCAGTGAGTTTCAGAATCCAAGGTAAACTGACTAAATAAAAAACCATCAGAGTCTTGTGATAGTGACAATTCCTTTTTATTAAAAGAAAAACCTCTTTTCAGTGATCTCAGAGGTTCTAAGAATATAAATAAAATCTGTGAGAATCCCTGAGATTCATATAAGATAGTTAAATACCCAATCAAGAGTAAAATTTGGTAGTCATGCTTAGTTTTAGCTTATCAGTAGGTAGCTGATGAAATAAATTTTCTGATCAACTTTGTGAATTTGCAGAGAAGTAAGTCTTTACTTGAGACTTTGGGGAGCACCTCTTAGGAGCAAAGATCTGGAACTAGAAGGTACCTTAGAGGTCATTAAATCTATTTTCCACATTTCACAAATGAAAAAACAAACAAACAAACAACAACAACAACAAAAAACAAACTAAAGTCCATAGATTTGAAGGACTTTCTCAAGTTCATTTAGCCAGTAAGTGTTTGAGATGGAATTTCAATCTGCCTTTCCAACTACTAGTCCAACATCTTGTACTATGTGACTGCTATTATATAGGCGATACTATGTTTCTACTGATATTGCTGAGGTTAAAACAACTGATTAAGAATCTATGAATCCATTGGCTGGAACCAGCCCTTAGTGACATTTGAAAGATATTTTTCATTGATAAAGGATACCACTTCAAAATGAATTTATTGGTTTATACTCTTAAGATGACATTCTCTTGGAGACACCACCTTTTGGTTCTGGCCCACAAAAGGGAGCCAGTGATGTGCATAGCACAAATGAAATTTTGCTTTTCATCCTTCAAGATATATTTGAGTATTCAATTAACATGCTGGCTCTTGGTAGCTTTACAAAGTATCTATATCTTAGCAGAAAAGATGTGGTACAAAATATGAAAAGCCTGAAGATATTCTGTGTTCTGGTTTTCATTCTTTGACAGTTTTTCTGTTTTTATTTTTTTAAGCTTTGGATGATAAAAGAGATCATGCAAAACCAGAGTTGTTGGGGACAATTTTAATCTAGTCTTGCCCTGTCTACTGCATTATTCTTTAGCTCTTAAAAGTGAAGGAAAGAGCAATAAGATCATCCTATTATTTCAAGCCACCAACCTCTTGAAAGAATGTGACAGAAGCAATTTATCAACAAATTAGCTGTTTTCTAAAAGACTAACCAAGGTTGCCATCTTCAGTGTAAAATGAAACTGGAGATGCTGTTAACCCCTGCTTGTGTTCATAATAGCAAATATGTTTTTTGTGTAAGAAAGTTTGCTTAATGGAATGAAAACATCCACATCTTTTATCTGCAGAATTTAACCACTTTTTTTACTGGTATGTTCTAATAGCATTGTGGGCTAATAGCCAGGTTGTCATTTAAAATCACAGTGCCATAGACGTCCACTAATGTCCTCTTCAAATCCTTTAATATATGCCAGTCACCTGGGTTCATGAAGCCTGTGCCATTGAATTGCAAATTCTGCTGCATTCTTCCCAAATGGAAAGATTTCGAGGATCAGGCTAGTAATCAATTCTACACTTTTTGTCCAAGTATAACCCCAATAACATTCAGAAAGATTCATGGGTATGTTAATATATTTCTATTTCTAAAAGATGTCATATCAAGTCACAGAAGTTTGGTGGACTTATAGGTAGAAATAGCAATTTAATTATCATTTTTAAATAAAGCAAAGTATCTTACATATAAGTACTTTATTCCAAATCACTATTGATCAGAGAAATGCAAATTAAGACAACTCTGAGGTATCATTACACACCTGTCAGATTGGCTAAGATGACAGGAACAAATAACGATGAATGTTGGAGGGGCTGTGGAAAAACTGGGACACTGATGCATTGTTGGTGGAGTTGTGAAAGAATCCAACCATTCTGGAGAGTAATCTGGAATTATGCCCAAAAAGTTATCAAATTGTGCATACCCTTTGACCCAGCCATACTACTACTGGGCTTCTATCCCAAGGAAATACTAAAGAAGGGAAAGGGTCCTGTATGTGCCAAAATGTTTGTGGCAGCCCTTTTCATAGTGGCTAGAAGCTGGAAGATGAATGGATGTCCATCAATTGGAGAATGGTTGGGTAAATTATGGTATATGAATGTTATGGAATATTATTGTTCTGTAAGAAATGACAAACAGGAGAAATACAGAGAGGCTTGGAGAGACTTACATCAACTGATGCTGAGTGAAATGAGCAGCAGATCATTATACACTTCAACAATGATACTGTATGAGGATGTATGCTGATGGAAGTGGATATCTTCAACATAGAGAAGAGCTAATCCAATTCCAGTTGATTAATGATGGACAGAATCAGCTACATCCAGAAAAAGAACACTGGGAAATAAGTGTAAACTGTTATTTTTACCTTCTGAATCCAATTCTTCCTGTGCAACAAAAAAATTCGGTTCTACACACATATATTGTATCTAGAATATACTGTAATATATTTAACATGTATAAGACTGCCTGCCATCTGGGGGAGGGGGTTGGGGGAGGAAGGGAAAAAATCTGAATAGAAGTAAGTGCAAGGGATAATGTTGTAAAAAATTACCCATGCATATGTACTGTCAAAAAAAAAGTTATAATTATAAAATAAAATTAAAATTAAATTTTAAAAAATGGAAAAAAAATTAAAAAAATATTTGAAAAAGAAAAAAACATATAAGTACTTTAAAAGAAATAAGAATTTTCATATTATAGCAATATTTTACTTCTTTCTAGTGTATTATTACTTCTCTTTTCTCCTCCTACTAAACCCCTTTTATAAGTACCACACAAGGATCTCAGAGCTTCTTATAAGGTAGTCTGAGTATCTCAGTACTCTTAGAAGAAGACTAAGAATGACACACACCAGTACATCAGCATCTCTCATGGCCCTAGATGAAATGAAGGAATCTTCTCAAAATATTATGTTGAAGATCCATTTTGTATTGGCTTACCTAATTGCCTGAAATGCACTTATTACTCAATTCTCCACATTCCTGATTCATTCTATTGTCAATTATCAAATCTTCTGATAGTGAGTTTTTTTCCTTCTTTTTTTCTCTTTCCTTTCTTTTTTTTGCTTTGCTCATAGAACTAATATGAATAACTGACATTTACATATGTACACATGCATATATGTATGTGTGTACATATATATATATGAATATATGTGGCTATATAAGGTATTTGAAGGATATCCAAATCACTTTACACATATTATCTCATTTGATATTCCACACAACCTTGGGAAGTTGGCATTTTAGTTATTACTGACACTTTACAAATCAGGAAAGTTAAGATTTTTCATTGGTCATGGTTAGTAAATGTTAGAGTTGAGATTCAAGTCCTGGTCTCTCTTCATTCTAAGGCAAGCATTCATTCCATTACACTTTTCCTGCATCAGTGTGACAGATGATTACTATATAATGACTTAGCTCAGTAAATATTTGACTTCACCTTTTTCCACCAAAGGAGAGGTAAATTAGAAGAGTTTCCACCAACTTGAAATGAAAATTGAAGTCAACATGCATGACAGTCTCAAACTTCACAGAAGATAATGTCATTCTTTTTGACTTAAACTATTTGAAGACAGCAGCATGTCCCCATTCAGTTTTTTTCTTCTACAGGCTAAGGATTAATAAGCATTAAACCTGACTTCCTAGGGCATATTTTTTGAGTCTTATGTTACCATACTGGTTTTTTACCCTCAAAAATATTCAATTTTGTTGTTGGTTCATTTTAAAATGTGATACTCAGAACTAATCTTACTCCAGATATGGTCTGACTTGACTAAGGACTATAATACTGTAGACACTGATTCTATTAATATAGATTGAGATTATTACCATTTTGGACTTCCCTGTCATACTTCTGACATATTGAATTTATTTGCTGAAACCCCTATATTTTCTTAGATATAAACTGTTCTATAACACCATCTCCATCCCTTACTTAACATTTGAATTTTTTAACCTACATGCAGAAGTTTAAATTTTATTTTTCTCACTGGATCAAGCCACCCCCCCCATTCTGGCCTGTTGTAATTATTTGACTTCTGATTTTATCATCCAATAAATGATTATTTCCTTCCATCTTCAATGCATGCAAATTATTCCATATAATTGTTGAACACAAACTCACTATTATATCATCTTGTGACATTGAATATATCATTCTGTTAAAGAAATCCTTTCTACTATGACAGATTAAAATTCTTTATATCTACTTGGTCAATTCTTTCTCAACCAGTATCTTTTTTTTTTCTTTTTTTTTTTTTTTCCTGAGGCAATTGGGGTTAAGTGACTTGCTCAGAGTCACACATCTAGGACGTGTTAAGTGTCTGAGGCCAGATTTGAACTCAAATCCTCCTGACTTCAGGGCTGGTGCTCTATCCATTGTGCCACTTAACTTTTCCCTACCTGAACCTTTTTATAGTATCCACCATCCCTTCTCTTTTTCACAAAATTGTCATAAAATATTACCAAATGCCTCACCAAAATATAATTATATTGTTTCTTTCTCAACAAATTAAATAAGATTGGTTGGAATGACTTGTTTCTAGCTAATTCATTTGAACTCATGGTGGTCATTTCATCCCCTTGTAAATTTTCATAAATAATAATAATAATAATAATAATAATAAGGCTCCTAAGCAGTAATGGCCCCTTAGTAATGTTTTTCACTTTTACTCAGTGTTCAAATCATTGGCCTACAGTTTGAAATATGAACTTTCTTTTATAGAATTGGAATATTTGCCCACTTCCAATCTTGTGGTGGTTTTTTATTCACCACAATGCCACTCCCCAAAATTCCTGATAGTTATTCATCAATCACATCTTATTTTCCCCCTTATCTTGAGGTCTAGTTTGTCTGGGCTAGGTAATCTGAATTAAGCATTCTAAGAGCCCCTTACCATCTTCTCATTTAAGTTTTAGTTCCTATTAACTACATTATTTTACCTTGTGTAATCTTTAGATGATTTATTTAGAAAAGACACTAAAAGTAAAATACTGATCTAAACATTTTTCTTCTTAGAAGTAGCAAAAGAAAAAAATTTAGGCATCAAGGAGCTTCAACTCCTTTCTATCATCCTTCATTAGCTTTTTGTTTTTATAGGACCTTACTATGTGTAGGGGAATTTTTTGGTAATCATCTATAATTAACTGTATTTATTCTTATTTTTCTAATTCCTGCATTTTGTATTTTTGTCCTTTCAAAAATCTAAGCTTGTTAATAAGTTCTCCTTGACACTACATTAAGTTTCTTCCTTTCTGCATTGACAATTCATTTTTATCAGTTTCCTCTGTTTTGAGCTCATATTCACTTTAACACCTTAGCATACTAAAGTATATAACTGAATCTAGATAGAATAAGTACAATGCATTAGGTGATGTATTTGTAATCAAGTAATTCTGATTTTTAATCTTGAACCAGATACTTATTGGGCAAGCCCTTTAATCTCCCTGACCTTCAATTTTCTCTTTTGTAAAGTAGGAAAGACTCTGCATCTCTAAATCTATAATCCTACCTCTGAATTCTTTTAAATCCTACCTTTAAATTCTTATATATAAGATAGTAGCCTTATTTATTATGGAAACCCCTTTTAAGTATTTAAAAAATTTAGACTTACTTTATGAACTACTATCCTAAGTAATACCATAGTTATAATGCAGTATCCATTGTTTTATAAAATAGGTTATGACACTGAAATCCAAGGAAGAATATAAAAGAAAAAGAATCTGATAAATTCTATAAGTGGTTTCAAGCTAATTCAACATTTATTTCCCTCTTTTACAATATTATTGTGAGAGCAGGCTCATGAAAACTTTTGTTAACTGTTTGGAAGCCACATTGTCACATTTTTCAAGAATGGGTAGAACATTCTGGAGTTGAACATGGCAACCAATTATTTTCATGCAAAAAATACAGTACAACATTCATTTAATAATTTCTTCTCTATGAAATTAGATCATTAATCTTGTAAAGCCAAGTTTACAAGAAATAATAAATTAAGTCATAGAAATGGTATAGTAAAAAAGTATTGGCTTTAGATACAAAGGATCAAGGTTTAAATCATTCTCATTACCTGCATGACTATAGGCAAGTCAGTTTAACAATTTGGACATTCATCCTATAAAAGAATAGGATGGCTTAAATGATACTTTTTAAAAATCCCTTCTAAGCTCTAAATCTCTGATCCTTTGATTCTTGATATTTAAAGTCAAAAGGAATCCCAGAAATGAATTAACCCACTGTTTTCTTTTGAAACATTAAAATGCTGAGGAGCAGAAGGCTTAAGTTATTGTCCAAGTTCACACATGCCATAGGTGGTACATAGCAAGAACCTGACTTCCAAGTTCAATGTCCTTTCCAAAGCAGAATATGGAAGGAAGAGATAAAAGTAAATATAAGACATTATTATGAGAAATGACCTATTTAAAGAAGAATTCAAAATTCAAAAAATAAGGAATGGACAAAAAGTGAAAATAATGATTCTAATTATCTCTGTTTCTCAAAGAAGTATAACCCATGTAAAATTTGCTATGATAAAAACACTTAAAATATTCCCCAAAAAAGCTTCAGTCAGAAAATACAATTTCCTTGTCAAATGGAGAGATGTGGCAGCTAAGGGCTGCTATACTTCATAATAATTTTTTTTAATTTAAATATCAAAATTTTAATTAAAAAATTCACATCTTCAGTGAAAAAGAAAGAAAACAAATTCTTATAGCAAACATAGTCAAGCAAAACAAATACTCACATTGGCTATGTCAAAATATACTATGACCAGCAGGATGAATAGAGAGGCTTGAAGAGACTTACATGAACTTATGCTAAGTGAAATGAGCAGAACCAGGAGATCATTATACACTTCAACAATGATACTGTATGAGGATGTACTGTGAAGGAAGTGGATATATCCCACAAAGAGAAGATCTAATTCAGTTTCAATTGATCAGTGATGGACAGAATCAGCTACACACAGAGAAGGAACACTGGGAAATGAGTGTAAACTGTTTGCATTTTTGTTTGTTTTTTTTTCCCCAGATTATTTTTACCTTCTGAATCCAATTCTCCCTGTGCAACAAGAGAAATGTTCAGTTCTGCACACATATATTGTATCTAGGATATACTATAACATATTTAACATATACAAGACTGCCTGCCATCTAGGGAAGAGGGTGGAGGGAGGGAAAGGAAAAGTCGGAACAGATGTGAATGCAAGGGATAATGTTGTAAAAAATTACCCAGGCATATGTTCTGTCAATAAAAAGTTATTTTAAAAAAACTTTAAACTCCCCCCCAAAAATTTTGTCTTCAAAGCCCTACTAGGAAGAGCTTGAGCAAGTTATTTCTCTCCCCTAGACTTCCTTTTTTTTCTTCCTTAAAATGAGGAGGTTGGACTAGATAAGCCTAAAGGTTTATAATCCTATGAGCCTAAGATAAAGCAGTAAATACTTATTAAGATGCTACCATGTGCCTGGCACTGTAGTTAGAAGTGATGGTACAAAATTAAAACTATCTCTGAAGTGAAGATGACTTTATAGTTCGGCCAGAGTAGATAGCATATATACATAAATGCATATAAAAAGAAATACAAGGTAAAGTTTTTTGGGACAGGGAGGAACTAACAACAAAAAGACTTTATGTACATGATATTTGAAATGTACTTTTAAGGAAATAAAGGAAATTGTTGAAAGTCAGATGAGTAGTGAAGAAATCCATGTTAGAGATGCTGTGAAAATAATTTAAGGGAAAAGATAATGTATTTTGTTTTAGATGTGTCGTGTAAGATATCCATAGGTCAAAATGTCCCATAGGGAGTTGATAATGTAGAGCTAGAACTCATAGGAGAGAGCAGAGCTGATTATGTAGATCAAAAGTCATTTGCATAGAGATGCTAATTAAACCTATGGGAATTGATGACATAGCCTAAACAGAAATGGGCTATATGAGAGTATTAGGATATAACTACCTGTTGAATGATGATAGATAAGTGAGAAAAGAACAAAGAGAGATCATTGTCATGGAAATCCAGATAGTAAACAGTATTCTGAAGGAGAAAATGGTAAGTAATGTCAAATGCTGAAGACTGTGCAAGAAGGATTTTAGACTGGATTCCAGCATTTATTATGCATATGACCTTGAGTACATCATTAAACCTCCATGAACTTAACTTTGCCTGTGGGATGAAAGGATTCAATTAATTGGTCTTTCCCTTCCCTGGAGCCCTCACTCTAAGATTGTAAAATCCAAAGCCTACAATTATTAAGTCACAAGGCACTAAGGTTTAGTTGAAAAAAAGAGCCTCAAGAGATCTTATCTCTAGCTATCGAGTATTGTTCCCAAAAGCTTTTGATCAAAATAGAACAGCAAAAACAACATATTTTCGAGTGTTTCCCTATTGAAATTGTGGTATTCCCACAGCTATGATTACAAATACCAGTATTTTTTTGATACTAAGATCTCTAGAATGTTGTGCTTATGAATCATGTGAGGTCATAGTACTGGATGATTATAAATTATAAATAAACTACATGCCAATGGAAAGTTCTATGATGGGGAAAGGAGATGCATTATGTTTACCAATGATAAATTATGTGTGAAAATGACAAAGGAGATTTATTGGTTAGTAGTTGTCCTTAGTTCTCATACAGGACCAATATGCCATCACTATGTTAGAGTTCAGTGGCAGGAGAGACTACTTGTGATTACTCAAGTGGATGACCTTTGTGGGAGTAGAAGATATTTTCCAATAAAGATTGGAAAAGAAGGAAGGTTAACCAGATAGGGAAAATAAGAATAAGCTAATTATCTGGTATTGGTATTCCAGAAATAAGTTTTAGAAGTGAGAGTATAAAATCTACAAAGTTTAGTGGCTACTCTAGGGAGGAATTTTGGAAACAACAAGATCTACACAGGATGAGAGACATGAAGGCTTTGTCAGCTAGATCAATGTATGCAACCCAAAGATATTATAGATATATCCAAGTGTCAGGTACAAAGCAACCTTATTCACATTAGAGTGATACAATAATAGTGCAATGGTTTCATAGTAATGTTCCTTCTCCTTTCTGACCTGTGTTTGGATAACCTTGAATTTCCTGAGAAGGTTAATTTGCCTACACTAACTCTTTCACTTGTCTATGTCCACATGTCCTAAGGCTCAAGGATAGTTTGGATGCTGAGATTGTCTTCTTAATTCATACATCTTTTAAAGGACTCTTAGGAGTATGAATCATAGAAAGACAACTTTGAAATATAATCCTTTATACAGTGTTGACATATGAGAACCTGAAATATTATTTCTTCCCATCCTATTTCACCTGTCATTGTTGTTGCCATTTCAAGAATCTATTTCCTCTTGCATAAAACTGCCATGTGCAGAACTATAAAAGCAAACATAGCAGTGAGGAACCGGTCCCCTGGGTCTGTTTACCATATGCTTTAAACACAGAGCTGTTTGAATGCTACAAATTAGTATGCCCAAGCGTGAATTGAGTATAGGGGCCTTTTTTTTTCTTACCACCTGCACAAGGGCAATTGTTTTGAACAAAGACTTCCAATTCCAATGGCTTGCTAGAAAGTCATTTTCATCCTACAAAGGGGTGAATCCCCACATGTTCTGATGCATGGAAGAGCCCCAAGAGAGAAGAAGAACAGACTTGAAAATATCATCAATTCTATTGTCTGCAGCTCTTTGAAGTTCTTGTGTGTGTTCTGCCATTCAAGGTCTGTTTTCTTTATGATATCCCAGGTGCTTTACCCTAAACATCATCACAATCTTTTAAATTTTAGACAAAGTTTTGCTTTACTTATACTCAAATTGTAGTGATAAAATAGGAGATTATTGTTCAAAGAAAGTGTGTAGGTTTGTTTGTGTATGTATGTATTTCCAATTTTTATCAGTGGGAATTAGGAAAATTGTTGTGTCCCCCTCTTTGGATTGTGCTTATTTTTGTGCTAGGTAATTCATATATTGGGAAATCTTGCTACATTTAAATTATTTCTACATGGTCGATTCTTGACAAATAGTTATTTTTGAATGATTTTTTGCAACACCATGTTTCATTGGAGAGAAGAGTACAAGTTAATGATGCAGAGGGCATAATATTTTTCACTTCCTCTTTTTTCATTCCTCCTCTTCTCTTTTCATTGCTTCTAATGGTCTGACCTTTAAAATTGTCAGGAAGGCTATCAACTGCTGTTGTTCAAGAGTGAAAATGCAAGGGAGAAATCAGTGGTCAGCCAGTGTACAATAGGGAGTGCTCCATTTCTCATCATCCAGACAGGAGAGAGACCTAATTTAGAGAAGGTATGTGAAAAGGGAAAGGCTAAGCTCAAGTTGTTAGGGGAGTAAAATTTCTCCAGACCTCTTAGGGCTTCATCCAACTTCATATTTCCAGCCTTTCTTCTAATTCTCCTATTGCAATCTCATAGCTCACAGATCCCATTGCTCCTTAGAATGACAGCTCAATTCCCAGACCTGCCTATCAGGCCACAAACCATAACTGATCATTTCTGTGTGCTCCTTGGATTCTGTTTGCCGAGCAACAGCTTCTCTGTTTTAAACTATTTTTTCCTTTTAAAATGAGATGGGAAAGGGGAAAAAAGAATATAAGTTCAAGGAATGATAAGTTGCTTTTTTTAAGTGAGTGAATATAACACCTGATTTAGATATAAGTATTAGTCAAGTGATTCGAGAGCACTTCCCACAAGAATCACAATGATCAAAGATGCTAACCAGAACTGGAAAACATCAATAGGACACTGACCCACTCTAGAGGATTTCAGCAACTTCTGTGCATTGGTGAATGCTCTGTCCCCACCCTTTTTAGTTTAAATTGAGACAAATAAAACATGTGGAAATAGTATCTTCTCTTGGTTCATGTGACTTAAGCAAATATTGCCCAGCTCTACTTCTATATTTAAAATAACAATAACAACAACAAAACAATAATAATCCTAACAATTATTTCAGCAGCAATTAAAAAAAAAACACCAAAACATTCATGATTGACATTGAAGGGATATACAGATAATGAACATTTTGTCCTTAAGAGACTACATAGACACATATGTAAATAAAAATATATAAAAGCACATATATATATATACATATGCAACTATATTTTCAAAGCTGCATTTTGATTATTTAAATCATTTAACAAATAGGAAGTAGGATTTGTATGTAATTGATATAGATTTGCATTATCTTTTTAAAAAATATATAGCCTGTTGATATGCATTTTCTTTAACTCACCACCATAATTTCACCACCATTCTTCCCTGTTAAACCCTTCCTTTGATAAATAAAAACAATTAAGGAAAAATATCTAACACATTAACTACATTTGAATGCATATAATATTTTAATACACTAATAGTCCCCTGCATCTATATGGTAAGTGAGGTTATGGCATGTTTTATTACTTGTTCCTTGGGACTTCCTGTGGTTTTTCATTTTCTCAGTTACATTTCTTTTTAGTAATCTTTTATTTATATTGTTGTAGTCAACATATATATTCAATTACTTTTCTTCTGTATTTATTCAATTACCAACCTTCTAATATTTTAAATTTTTAGATTATAGTTGACATTTTGTGGGGAGGGAAAAACATAATGTTAATTTTCATTTAAAAAACTAAAATAATATATTTTATTCTTTCCTTTGATCTTATATAATTTGAAGAACTATCTAAAAATACTATTCCTGAAGGATGATCATATCCCAGTCTCTCTGGGACCAGAGATGAAAACTGATCCTTGATGAAAGTGTTGTAGGAACAGAACAAATGTTTTATGTTCTTGGTATCAGTAGAAAATTTGTTTGGGAATATGACAAATTTATAGTCTCAGACACTTAAGAAGGATACTTGAATTTTAAAAACCTATTTGTCCTTCTGTTAGCTCTACTTAGATAAAAAATAATTACACAAAATAATGATGACATGTCATAGAAGTCATGTCCTGTGGTGCTGGCAAGACTAATAGGGCAAACTTAAATGTGTCCCTGTGAAACTTCAACTTGTTCTTCTTTGCTTTCTAGAAATAAGTAGTATTAGTCTGTGCATTTTCCACTTGTTATCCATTCAAACTGTTGAAGATAAGTCTTCACTTCTCCAGATTAGTTCTATGAGTGATTATTTCAGTTGGTCCTCTTTTAACATCCACACTTACAGCAAAAATTATTTCTTTTTACCACAAAGATTCTTTTTACTGGTTCACATTCAAATCTTTGAAGTTTAAAGACTACCCCCCTCAAAAAAAAAAAATACCACTTTATTGCCCAGGTAATATATGCTCAGAGACTGAAGTCACCTTTCCAAATTTTTCTTTGTCAAAGCTGCATGTTATGTTTGTTTATTTCCTCCACCTACTTTAAGAAGTATCTATCTATAATAGATGCGTGGTTGAAGATAGATAATAAATCTAACCTTGTTTATTTTTTTTCTAGAAAAAGCATAAGCTTAAAAAACTGAGTTTATGAAATTTTCCTATTAAAACCTGGGACACTCAATTGCCAAGCATACTTTTAGACAGGAGCCTAAGTCTATTTCTTATGAAGTATAGACATAGATATCCTGTGGTCTCCTAACATGTGAAAGTTGTCTCGAGATATATATGGATTGGTGAGCTTATCTCAGTATGGGAACCATTAAATGCAGATCACAGTATATCTCAGCCTTCTCATCTTGTATAATTTTTGTCTCTCTGTAAATCTTCTACAGATGATTCATAAATTAAGCTGAGGGCTTTGTCTGAGACCTTTAATGCTATGTAACTAAAACATCCGTTATGCTTATAATGACACTTTTCAGTTATCCTTTAATTATGTGAACAGCCTTATTTCTTTTTGACTCAAGCATCTCTGAGATTTTGCTCTCTACTCTAATAACATAACAATCTGACTATACTGACATCCAATTTACTCCTAAATTAATTAGAAGATATCTTTTTTTTAGAGAATAATCATTTTATTTTTATGTATATTATAGTATCTTTGGAATAGGTTTTTTTTTCAAAATACATGCAAAGATAGTTTTCAATATTCACTCTTACAAAAACTTGTACTCCATATTTTTCTCTCTCTATTCTCTTCCCCTATATAGTATATATTCCAATATATATTAAACATGTGCAATTCTTCTAAATATATTTCCACATTTATCATACTGTACAAGAAAAATCAGATCCAAAATGGAAAAAAATGAGAGAAAAAAAGCAAGCAAGTAAGCCAACAACAACAAAAAAACAAAAAAGATGAAAACACTATTTTGTCATTTACATTCAGTCCCCATGGTTCTCTCCATCACAAGTCTATGGAATTGGCCTGAATAACTTCATTGTTAAAAAGAGCTAAATCTAGAGCACCAGCCCTGAAGTCAGAAGGATCCGAGTTCAAATTTGATCTCAGACACTTAACACTTCCTAGCTTTGTGACCCTGGGCAAGTCACTTAACCCCAATTGCCTCAGGAAAAAAAGAAAGAAAGAAAAAAGAGCTATCACAGTTGATCATCACATAATCTTCTTGTTGTTGTGCACAATGTTCTTTTGGTCCTACTCACTTCATTTAACATCAGTTCTTGTAAGTCTCTCCAAGCCTTTCTGAAATTATCCTGCTAATAGTTTCTTATAGAACAATAATATTCCATAACATTCATATGCCATAACTTACTCAGCCATTCTCCAACTTATGGGCATACACTCACTTTCCAGTGCCTTGCCACTACAAAAAGGGCTGCTACAAACATTTTTGCACATGTGGGTTTTTTCTCTTTTTTTATGATCTCTTTGGAATACAGATCCATTAAAGATACTACTGAATCAAAGGCTATGCTCCTTTGGGCATGGTTTCAAATTAATCCCCATAAATGTTAGATCAGTTCACAACACCACAAACAATGCATTAGTATCTCAGTTTCCCCACATCTCCTTCAACATTTATCATTATATTTTTCTGTCATCTTAATATGTGGGTTGTCTTAATTTGCATTTCTCTAATCAAGAATGATTTAGAGCATTTTATATGACTAGAAATAGTTTTAATTCTTTTTATTGAAAATTGTCTGTTCATAACCTTTGACCATTTAGTATTATGATATTATTTAGAGTTTGTTATGATCATTGCCTCTCTCATTAGCTTCTTGGAGAATTTTTTTTATGTTTTTTAGGTATGAGGCATTTGAATAACCTTTGTATCTCTCTTTTCTTGATATTAAGACACTTTTTCCTCCTCTATTCCCACATATTCATTGAATTCACTGAGTCTTTAAATATACATTCATTTAATTTTGAAAATATTACCAAGTTCTTCAAAGAATTTTTCTATCTCTTAATTATCAACAGCAGATGAAGCGTTTGGACTCTGATTATTTTTAGATTTGTGAGTTTTTCTCCAAAGTCTTAAAAGCACTACAAAATGAGATGATTGTCTAAGATCTTCTTGTGACCTTACCACAAAGCAATGACTGAACTTTATTTCATTGTCAGTTCTTTTACATCTGGAATTTAAACTTTGTATTAAACTTTCTTTGGAAATGTCTACCTTTATGATCTCTCATTAGTGTCATTCAGTCTTATTTGGAAATTGTCAATATCAATATCATTCTTTTATGATCTGTAGTGAATATTTTGAATGCCTTTCTTCAATATTCCTCAAACGTTTACTAAATAATTCCCAGCTTCTCATTTGTGTACTCAGGCCAGGTGAAAATTAGTAGCATGGCAAACAATTGGTCTTTTGACAGACTGAACTTATGGGAAAAAATTAATCATAATCAAATATTATTAAGTATTTGTAATCTATTAGCAAACCATGCCTATGTTTCCCCTTTTATATTAGCTACTTACTATTTCAACTCTTGTCCTATAATACTGACATTTTGCCTACCCCACATGACATGAAATAATAATCTCCATGGTGTCATCTGAGGTTAAGATTCTCTAATAATAAAGTAAAGATAACAGAAATCGAATGATAGGAAACATGTAAATCATAGATTGTCCAATGAATGTACAAAGTAGATTGGAGCTAGGTTTAGGGCTTATATAATTTTCTTTTTTTATTAATAGCAACTTTGGCTCTAGAATCAATTGATGTAGAAGAGTCTCAACAGTAACCTCAAGACCAACCATTAAAAATGGATAAAGGTATTATTTCCCAATGGAAATAGCATAGCCAAATAATGCATAAATGCAAAAATCCAGGAGTCTCTAATATAAAAATGAAAAAGAAAATTTTTAATTAAAAAGAAAATGTTGTTTGAAGTTTGAAATGATTCAAAAGAAGCTGAGGATCCTTTTAATAATGAGTAAGTTTCCATTTAATAAGCATAATCAGAAAGATTTCTGACAACATAAGAAAGAAATATATTCTGAAGTAGCTTGATGAAACTAAGACAAGACTATAGCCTCTCTGGAAATAAGTAGGTTAACAGAATTGATAGGTTGGGAGAAAGAGTTTACTCCCTTACATCAAATCTAAATGAGCTAAAACAGGAGGGAGGCACTGATTAATTCCTCTATTGAATCTTTAAAAGGGACCAACTAAGCTCAAGATGAAGTTATGAAAGCTCATCATTGATTTACTTGTGCAGTGGAATGAGAGCTGGATTTGGAGACAAAGGATGTGTTCTCAAATACTGCTTCTGTTACTGCTTATGTGGCACATAAGAGTACATAACCTTTTCAGGCTTCAGTAACTCAGCTGTAAAATGAGATACTAGAATACATAATCTCTGAGGTCCATTCCAACTCTCATTCTACAATTCAGGACCTTATTATTATTATTAGACTATAAACTTTGGGCCACAAAATGGAAGATTGCTTTCGTATAAATAATCCATTTGGTGGAAATATCTGACACCCTAGAATTTGTCATCAAACATCTTAACTTAGGCAGAAGTGTGTTTATAACAAATAATTAAGTATATCAAATTAATGAATTAGAAAACTATAGTGCAAATAATCCAACTTAATATCTCATCAAATAATAAGTTTATCTGAGTTTCAACAATATTTCTATATGGAAATAAATAAAGGTCTCACTCTGACATCCTAAAGTCCTCTGAACATCAAACAGTGTCTGACTTAATTCTATTTCCTTATCCATGTCACATTCCCTTTCTTCCTACTTCATTTTAAGATTGAGCTGAATCATCAACTTTGGTGTAGTGAAAAGCTTAATATAAGATGCTGGTCTAGATTCTAGCTCTGATATGTGGATCTGGGCAACTTAATCTGGATTTTTGGGTCTCAATTTGGTTATCTATTAAATTGACAAGTTAATGTCCTAAAATGTTGCAGAGTAATTGTGATTATCTAATTAAATAATCTAAAACAAATTGCTTTGTAAATGATAAATCACCCTATTATGTTATAACCTGTTATGTTTTTATCATATTACAACTATTACAATATATAATGTACAAATTGTAACTGTATTTGATCAGTATTACAACTATTCCCTGTCTTTAATGCTATTTCTCTCCATTTTCCTGAGTTCAGTCACCAATCATATATTAAGCAACTAAAGGTAAATTACAAATACCACACAGCAGGGAAAGAGAAGCTTTTCCTAATCGTCCTTGTAATTAATACCTTTCCTCTGTTTATCCTGTATATATTTTGTTTTTATGGTATTTCCTCCCTTCAGTAGTGACACTTCAAAGATAAGAAACTCTTTGCTACTTTTTTTTTTATATCCCCCCACTACTTGGCATAGTTCTTAGCATATTTTAAGCATTTGATAATTGCTTGAATGACTCATCAACTGAATTAACAAATGAAAAGCAATAATATATTCAGATTGGGGATAGGGATAAAAATATTTGACTTACCATCACACATGTTCACTGAGGCAGAGAAGTAATTTATTAGGAAAAAACTTTGATATTTAGATTAGGTGATCATATCCATAAAAATCTGAATGTGAAAATTTCCAAAAATTAGATATTATGTAGGTAAGCCTTACATAGATAATTAAGATCTCACTGTATTTAGTTGGGAGTTTCTCCTGTGATATTCTGTAAATAACTCACTGTTGAATATATTAATTATTTCACCAGTTCATCCGTTTGTTTAACAAACATTGATTTTGTGCTTTCACTGTACAATTCATTCATTTCAGTGTTAAATTTCTGTATCATTATCATTCTACATTTGCTTTGTCTTTGTACTCACATAAATCTTTGAATTTTTTTTTTTGAGGAAGAAGACAATTTCTTCCTCTTTTATTTTTGTTTCTTTTTTGTACATTTTTTAAAATTTCAAAATAGAAAAACAAACAGAAAAAAATTGCCATGTATACAGCAGAACATGAGAAGATTCAAAATATGAGACAATAAATTTCCTTTTCAAGAAAGCACACATAAGAGATACTATATGTTCAGAGCTGTCCATCTTTACTTCCTTGTAGTTTTTTAAATTTTGTTTTGTTTTCTGCTGTGCACTTTGTACTTTGTTCTTTTTTCATCTTTCCTCCCCTCATGACTTCCCCAAGAAGGCTAAAATTAAACACTGATATATTTATACATACACATACATATAGATTTCTATAAACATATACATATTTACACGTGTACATTCATGTAAGCCTATATTATTCTTGTTTGTCTTCTGTTTCTCTGAAGTAGAAAAGGTCGTCCATGATAAGTCCAGGTCTTTCCATATTTTTCTAAATCCACCTCATCATTTCCTACACTATAGCAATATTCTAACATTATAATATCTAGTTATTTTAAATAATCTAAAACGATATTGATTAATATGGTGGCATATCGTGTAGTTTCCCTAATTTTTTTTTTCTTTTTTGATTAACTCTATTTTACCTTTAACTTGAGATCAATAATTACTACTACTCCTGCTTTATTTTCAACATGTTCCACTCCTGATCATTGTTATTATGTTTGTGCATATCTATTTCCTATCACTATTAGTTTATTTTCTTTACTTCTATCCACTACCTTGTCTTGATATTATTTACCCTATCCCATCCCCACCAGGAATCCTTCTCTTATTCTGTCCCCTTACTCTTTCCCTCCTTCATTAATCAATTCCCATTTATCTAAATACCCCTGTATTTTCCCCTTATCCTATTCCCTACCCCTTTTATTTCTTTATAAATATAAAATATTTCACTCTCTCTTTATATGTATACATGTTATATGTCTGTATACATATATATATGTGTATGTACACACATGCATGAGTGTGTGTATATATTGTTCCCTCTTTAACACATTCCTGATGTGAGTAGGATTCCAGAACTACCAACTCTCCTTCTCATTCCTGTATCAGTTCTTGTTCTACTGTCTCATGTGTATCATATAATTGTTCTTTTGGCCTTTTCCTATCCAGTTTTGTTTGTTGTCCTTCGTTCTTGAAGGGGATCATGATATCAAGGAAGCGATGTCATGATGTGAAAGTGAATTGGATTTAAGTGAGAGTGATCAATATAAAGTCACCAGCTTCACTTTCTCTTCCATAGCCACCTTATGAAAGCATACACCTGTGCTTAATAGATGAAGCCCAAATAATTCCTTATTGGTGTTATAAGGAAGTTATAAACTGGGGAAGTTAAGTGATGGTGACTGTAGAACACATTGATATTTTTACAAAGGAGACTAAGGAGTAACCTCAACACTATATTAAAGAAAGCACAAAGTTTGAAACGAAAACCCTGATAGAAATTAAAAAGAAAATCCTTCAGAGTCACTATTGAGTTGTTCACTAGAATGTAGTAGATGCTGAAGAGATCTTCAGACTCCTGGTGTCATTTAATACAGTAATTCTTAACTGTTTACTCATCACAGGATTTATGTAGTATCCTTACTGTGGCAGTGATGTTGCTAAGCAGTTTGCTGTAGGGCATTAATTCTAGATTGGTAGGAATTACTTCAAGTTGTTAGAAAACTTAACCTCAGTTGAATGCTAAAATTTCATAGTGTATTCCTTAAGGAAACCTTAGTATGGGAAACTCATTTTATTTTTTAAAAACATACACAAATTGTCAGGAGGATTCTTCTAAGAACGTTGTGGTCTTCTCATCTACTCATAAGCAATCCCTATTGCTAGTGAGATTTTCACTATCAAATACTTTTTATTTAAGCTTGGCTTTTCAGTTGCTGAGCTATGGAAGCTTTATATTTTTCTTTCTTTACCATCACATTCAAAAATATCCTCGTGTAAAGCACACAGTCGTGTTTTCTGTAAGGATAGTAAAATCAGAGAGTCCAGGAATTCAAGAGTAGAGAACTGCCCATCTGTGGTATGTTGACCGGCTAAACCCTAATACTATAAATGATTTACCATGTGACAGTGAATTATTGAATAGTATTTATTAAAGCAAAAATAGAGTTCCAAGTTTAATAACCAAAATGTATTTCACTAGTTTTCAAATTCATTAGAAAATGCCCATGGATATGTTTTACAAACATAACAAACAAAAAACATAACAATAAAGGCAAGATTTAATTCCTTATTTGCAATAAGATTTTTCTTGCTGTGATTAAGTACAACTGTGAGTGCTGTTTATGAATTTGTTTTGACTTGGGATTATAGAAGTAATGGTGGAAAATACTTTAAAGTTATTTTGGTCCAAACCTTTAATTTTACAGATAAGGAAATAAATACAGAAAGATTAAATAAATTTGTCAAGATCACAAACTTAGAAAAAATGGCAAAATCAGAATTTTAACTTCAGTTACACGATATTAAGTTGACTGTTCTTTTTGTTATGTTGTATTAAGAGATTTGGGTTTTTTTTGCCTTTTAGGGCCTGTAAAATATGCTGACTCCACTAAATGTGCTTAAAGCAACATTTTGCAAAATGCTTATTTCACAAAGCAATAGGCAAATAGCAAGATATAATTTTTCAAGCCTGAATATTCTCACTTAGCAACCACACTCAAATACGTCATCTCCTCCCATTACAAAAAATACCTTCTTGAGGATAGGAATTAGCACAATTTTAGGATATAGTAATTTTTAATGTATACTTATTTTCATTTATTATTTTATTCATCCATGGCCAGGATAGATATTTGGATGACACATAAAGGTAAAGCATGATCTTGAATCAGAGATAATTATAATTTAATTTGAAGGAAAAAAAAGATGAATGTCAATGAATTTAAAGCTGCAATCTAATAAAAAAAATTTTCCCTCATAACTATCTCTCCTTCTACTTTTAAATGCATGATTACTTAAGTCACTACAATTTATCCCCTAAAACATGGCACCTGCCTCTATCTTCTCTCTCATACTCAGAACTAAAGGGGATGTAAGAAAGCATGGTAAGTGAGTAAGATTTTTCTGGTGAATAATTAGTAATAAAAACTCTCTAGGACTTATGTCTAGTAACTATGCCTGGCAATATTCCAAATTTGAGCCCCAAAGTAGAACCAGTATTTTGTATCACTAGTAAAAATGAGTTTCAAGGTGACTTTCTTTATAAGCTAATTGTTGTCATCCTTCTCAAAGAGTACAAATGATGTCAGGAGGAT
Organism: Sminthopsis crassicaudata; assembly: GCF_048593235.1. NCBI lineage: Eukaryota > Metazoa > Chordata > Mammalia > Dasyuromorphia > Dasyuridae > Sminthopsis > Sminthopsis crassicaudata. The sequence goes on along the minus strand of NC_133621.1, from coordinate 93,734,594 downwards.
GATATCTTGATGTGAAAATAACTTGGATTTAAGTGAAGAAGAGCTGTGAAAAGTTATTGTCTCACTTTCCTCTGGGGTCATCACAGTCCAGTGACAAAACATATTATTTTGGCACTGGTGATAGCTCAGATGGGAGAGCTTGGACTAAGTTAAGGTCTTTCCCAAGTTTCAGTTTGTCTGAGGCAACATATATTCAGTGATTAAAGGCTAGGTAAGAATTGAGGTAAAGGATCATCTTATTTGATTTCCCTCCAAAAAAGCCAGACCCTCAGATTTTCTTGCCAGAATAGAAAAAAAAATTGCTGTTTAAACTCTCCCTAAGCCACCAAAACAATGTACATATAAGGCTTGGACTGGGAAGTATTAAGGGCCAGTCAGTGAGAGCCAGAATGATTTGGCCTTAAATGCAATGAATCCCAATGGACTTTATCAAAGCCTGGTTTACTAGATCTATATCTAAACAAAACAAAACTAAATGAAGCAAAATAGTTAATTGTTCCTGTTTGTTTTGTTTTGTTTTAATGATAAAATGAATAAATAGACAAGGGGAAAAATAAGAGGCTAGTTTTTCAATAAATGGAGGAAAAGGTCTTAGTGGAGTCAGGGAGTTGGAGGAGGTTCCAGAATTAAATTCATATTTCATCTCCAGATGACTTTGAACTGAGATTATTGTTTAAGATTGCGGAAAGGATTCATCTCCTTCCCAGATCTATGTATTTAAGATAAAATGATTGAATTTACATTTTGAATATTTTCATAGATACAGAACTGAAACACTTTCCTTCCAGAATTACTACTGGTTAATCCATGCTTCCTCTTCGTTTATGTAACAGTTCAAATAAGTCTTCTGTTCATTTATGTATTGGGCTCTTTGAAATCCTTTTACAAAGAAATTATATTTATACTCAGTTCTTGACTTTGGCTTAAATAATCACTTATAATTTTAAATTTATTAGGGCTTGGATCTCATTTCACTAGTGAAAGTATCAAACATCAAGGGATACACATGATATGATACCCAAAAGGCTGTTCTGAATCAAGTTCACTGTATTATTAGCATCATAGATAAAGAGTTAGACAGGATTTCAGCTGTCATCTAATGAAATCCCTTTATTGAAGTGAAATTGAAGCTAAGAAGTAATGTGACTTATCCAAAGATAAATGGATAATAACTAACAGAGTTAGAATTTAAGCTGCAGTCTTCCAATTTTGATTCTAGCATTCATTAACTTCTCTGCTTTGGAGAAATGATCTGTTCTTAGGATTTTGTGAATATTTACATGAATAACTCTAAAATCTGTCTCTCTGAAGTTGGTATTTACCTGATCTGGAGTCATGTACAATATTGTCAGCTGTCTAATGAGTGTTTACATTTTACCCCATTATCTCAAACTCATTATGTCTAAATATGAACTTATTAGCTTCCCTTCCCAAGCACTTCTTTCACTTAGTTTATTTGTTTTAATAGCACTATCATGTTCCTTTTAGTTGTACAGAATAAAGACTTCTGAGTTAATCTCCTCTTTATATCTAATCTTTTTTATTCATATTCAATAAATCTTAAAAATGACTGGATCAGTCAAGATAAATAGGTCAATATGAACCACTACATAATAATCCCAATCCCTCTATTTTTGACCATCTGCATTTTTGTTTTCTTTCACAGGCTAATTGTACACTATTTCAAAGTCCGATTCTTTTTGTACAGCAAAACAACTGTTTGGACATGTATACATATATTCTATTTAACTTATACTTCAACATATTTAACATGTATTGATCAACCTGCCATCTGGGGGAAGGGATGGGGGGAAGGAGGGGAAAAGTTGGAACAAAAGGTTTTGTAATTGTCAATGCAGAAAAATTATCTGTGCATATGTTTTGTAAATAAAAAGCTTTAATAAAATTTTAAAAAATATAAATAGGTCAATGTGGATTACATAAACATAATGGCTCGTATTAAATGTGCATTATTGATTGCCAAGTGATACTTACACTGTTTTCCATTTTTTCCAGCTCTTTTGCAATTTGTCACTTATTTGTTCAAGTTTTACCCTATTATTTCTTCCAAATTCTATGTTATCATCTGCAATACTGTTTCTGAAGACAATCCCACCATACCTGCAAAACATGCCCAAAACTTCTGTATTTTATGATGGCATTTTTCAAATCTCTACTGATTAGGAAAAAAATGTAAAATACCTCAAATTAAAAGAGATCAGGAAGAAAATATATATAGTAGGTAATAAAGTAATGTCAATACTTAACATATATGTACCAAATGATATAGTATCCAAATTCTTAGAAGAGAAGTTAAGTGAATTACAGGAAGAAACAGAAAACAAAACTATACTAGTGGAGGACCTCAACGTCTCTCTGTCTGAACTAGAAACACAAAATAAGCAAGAAAGAAGGTAAATAGTATTTTAGAAAAGTTAGATATGATACATTTTTGGAGAAAATTGAAGGAGGGATAGAAAGAAATATAGTTTTCTTTTTTTCTCACTGGTACATAGTACCCACACAAATATCATATAAACTAGGCATCAAAATCTCATAATTAAATGGATAAAGGCAAAAATATTAAATGTACTCTTTTCAGATCATAAAATAATAAAGTTAAGTGTAATAGAGAGCCATGGAAAGATGAATTGAAAATTATTGGAAACTGTATAATCCTAAAGATTGAGTGATTCAAACAACAAATCATAGAAACAATAATTTTGTCAAAGAGTATAACAATAATGACACAACATATGGAGACTTAGGGGATTCAGAAAAGCAGATTTTAGGAAAAATTTTATATCTCTAAATAAAACAGAAGTCAGAGTTTAATGCATTGTGCTTTCAAATAAAAAAGTGAAAAAATTAAAAATCTTCAATTAAATACAAAATTAGAAATTCTGAAAATCAAAAATAGATTAATAAAATTGAAAGTAAAAAACTAATGAATTAATAAAATATATATGGAGAGAGATGGTTTTATAAAAATAATAAAATAGATAAATCTTTGATTAATTTGATTTTAAAAGAGAATAAAACCAATTTATATCAAAATGAAAATGGTGTCTACACCAAAAATGAAGGGGAAATTAAACAATAATTAGGAGCTATTTTGCCAACTCTATGTCAATAAATCTGGCAATTAAAGTGAAATGCATATTTACAAAAATATAAATTGTTTAAATTAACAGAAGTGAAAAAAAAATCCCATTTTGGAAAAAGAAATTGGACAAGCCATCATTGTACTCCCTAAGAAAAATAATGTCCGAGGACAATTAGACTTACAAGTGAATCTTACCAAACATTTAAAGAAGAAATAGCTCCAAATATAAAATATTTGGAAAACTTAGGTAGTTCTACCAAATTTCTTTTATGACACAAATATGGTACTGATAAAACATATTTAAAATTATATTATAAAGTGTCAGTCATCAAAACTTGTTGATACTGGGTTAAGAAATAGAATGGTAGATCAGTGGAATAGTCTAGGTACACAATATAGTAGCTATTGACTATAGTAATCTACTATGATAAATCTAAAGACTCTAGCTATTGAGATAAAAACTCATTATATCAGAAAAACTTCTGGGAAAACTGGAATATTGTATGGTAGAAATTAGATGAAGATCAACATCTAATACCCTATACCAACATAAGGTCAAAATGGGTCCATGATTTTTATATATGAAAATTTCTTGAAAATGCTATCTTTTTTTGATCGTGGCTTTCAGATAGTCCAATAATTCTTAAATTATCTCCCCTGGATTTATTTTTCCAGGTCACTTGTTTTTCCACTGAGATAGTTTATATTTTCTTCTATTTTTTCATTCCTTTGATTTTGTTGTTCAATTCTAATTTTTAAGGAATTATTTTCTTGAATTAAATTTTTTTCCTCCTTTTCCATTTGGCTAATTGTACTTTTAATGAAGTTGTTTTCTTTAAAAGATTTCTTTTTTTCCATTTGGCCAATTCTATCTTTAAAGGAGTTTTTTTTCTCCAGCCAATTTTTGTGTTTCCTTTTCTAAGCTGTTGACTCTTTTTTCATAATTCTGCAATATAACTCTAATTTCCTTTCTCAATTTTTCTTCTGTCTCTCTTGATTTTTTTAATCCCTTTTGAGCTTTTCCAAGAGTGTTTTTGGGCTTCGGGCCAATTCTTATTCTTTATTGAGTCTTCATTGGCATTTTGATGTTGCATTCTTCTGAGTTTGTGAGTTGATCTTCCTTTACCATGGTAACTTTCTAAGGTCAGGACTATTTTAAGGTCTCTTGATCATTTTTTAAACAAGTAGATCTCTGCTCCTGGGACATAGGGGACACTGTCTCAAGCTTCTTGTGCTGAGAGCCAAGGGCCTTATCACTAGCTTTCTGAGCTGGAGCCTGAGGGGCTGGTTACTTGCTCATTGTACTGGGGTAGCCCAGCCTAATAATGCCTGTTTTACTGGGCTTCTGGTGCTGGCAATTTTCCTTCTGTTCTGGGGCTGACGGCCTTACAATCAGCATGCTATGTCACTAGCCTGCTAATCCAGGACTGAGGGGCCTTGGTTGCTGATCTCTCCTGCTGACTTTGCTGGATGCCATCTGTGTTGGGCTGTGCTCCCATTTTACCCAATTGAGGCAGACCTTTCCTGAAGCCCTTACTTATCCTAAGCTAGAAAATTATTTCTCTCTATCATTTGGGGGTTTGTCATTCCAGAATCCTTTTAGAGGTTTGACTTAACATTTTTATTCTGAGGGAAACTAGGCAGAGTTCAGGCAATTTTATGGCTTCTCTTCCATCTTGGCTCCACCTGCTCCCACCTAGATCTTTATCACTTTACATAGTCTTTGAAATACAAATCTATCTTAAAATTTGATATATGATTGATATCACTAACATGTCAATTATGTGGCATCCCTTCTTGCTCATAGTCTTAAATGGTTCCCATTTCTTCCAAATTCATTTACAAATTCCCTTTTTTAGTATTCAGTTATCTTTCAATCCAGTTTTCACCTTAGCACAATTCCTTTTATTCCACACATACATCACATTGATTTTCTTTCCACCCAACCTTTGATTATGTTACATGCAAGTTCACATTAATTTTTCATCCTCTTCTCTACTAATCCAATTGTGTTTCCTTGAAATCTTTTTTTAATCATTTCTTCCTTTTATGAATTTCTATAACAGTAACTATATTGCTCTGTTTGTCAGGTACTCCCATACTATGTTGGATTATTAGTTATCAATAAGTATTTATTAAGCACTTACTATGATTTAGGCAATAAGCATAGAATATACTAAACAACATCATGCTAAGTACAAGGAGAGCCACTGGCATTCAATAAGAGTAGGAGTAAGAACCTCGAGTTTATGAAAATCATTTTTGACATCTGAGTGGAATATGATTTGGAGCAAGCATGGACTTGATTTAGGAATACAAACCAGCAAATTATGACAGAGTCTAGGAGTGAGATGGCCAGGATTTATACCATGATAACAATTGTGTCAGGGAAGAGGAGTTATTATGAGAGATATTATGAAGATATAATGAATATTTGTGAGAGATGAGTTGAAGATTACCCATAGTTGAGAGGCTAGATAACTAGAAAGATGGTGATTATCTTGACAGTAATAAGGAATTAGAAAATGAAATGTCTGTGGAAAAGTTACTTGGTTTTGTTTTAGAACTCAATGTTAAGACAGATGTTTAAAGGAAATTTAGTTCAAGATATCCAAGACACACTTGTTGATATGAGATTGAAGGTGAGGAGAATGATTTGGACTTGATAAATAGGTCTAACCTATGACCTAGTCATAGACCTAAAGATTATAATTAAATTTATGGGAGCTGATAAGATTACCTGGTGAAATAGCAAAGAGATAGAAGAACACAAAGGACAAGACAGCATCTTAGAATATATAAATCATTGGTGGGTATAAAAATGAAAAATATCCAGCCAGGAAGACTGACAAGGAATGGTCAGACTGGTAAAAGGAAAATCAAAAGAAAGAATGTACTAAAAACAGAGGCAAGAAAATATTCATGAGTGGATGATCAACCATGAAAAACTGCAGAGAGATCATTGTTGAAAATTGAGAAATGCCCATTCCATTTGGAAATTAAGAGATCACTATTAACTTTGAAGAGGAATATTTAAAAAATGATTAGGTCATAGATTATTGAATCAAGTGAAAAAATAGAAAGGGGAAGAATTCATTTTTGACTATTTTTTCAAGAATAGTAGAATAGCAAAAGAGATCAAAAGTGATAACTAGCAGTGATGGTCAGATCAAGTAAGGTTTTGTTTTTGTTTTTGTTTTTTAATGAGGGAAATATAAGGATAATTTTCCTGTAAAAATAGAAAGATTTAAGTAAATCAATAAGGATTATGTACTTATTCTGTGCTAGTCATCAAAAATACAAGTACAGTAAGAATGGAAATTAGAAATTAGGATGATAGAATGGGCAGGCTGTTTGAAAAATATTGAATGAGTTAAGATAAAAAAATATAGGTAGAGCTATTTACTTTGGAAAAGAGATGGTTCACCTTTTCATAAGGAGAAGGAAAATGGGAAAAGACTTAGGAGAAGGAACATAGAACAAGGAGAAAACAATGGAAGAAGACACCTACCTGATATGAGAAAAGGAAGAGGGAAGAAGTGGAAAATCTTGGCAAATGCCTCAAATTTCGCCAAAAAACCTGAAGTAAAAGTTCTTCACTTTTGAATTGATTGGGTTGCTGTAGGAGGTTGAATTGATGGGATTCTGTGGGAGTCTTGAGAAACAGGAAAATGGTTTTGAATAGCCTGTTTGGTAAATCGTTGAAATGAATTAAGAAGATATAAAGTTTCCCTTACTCCAGAGAGGGCCCAAGTTGCTATTTTGTAACAGAAATTTGTATAGGCCTAATTATACTGTTTTTATCACCTTCTCTAGCTCTGTTCATCAATATATGAATAGAAATTAAAAGATTGGGTGTTAGAAGTAATCCAAAAATATAATTTGTTAAGTAATGATTGGTAATAGTACAAAGTAGAAAAAAAATCTTGGGTAGAAGATAAAGTCGAGTTGGTTCACCAAGGGGTTGGTTGACTTAGGTAAAGGTTGAAAATGTGAATAGTACATAGAGTGATGAAAGGTAGAAAATGTAAACAGTTCCTAGAGTGATAATCTGGGAAAGAACTGAAAAATTAAGGTATTAGAGGAAATAGTGAGGACATAAAACATAGTTAGTGGTCAAAAGGCAATAGGAAAAATAGAATGATTAAAGATTATAATCATAATTTCAGAATTCTATGTCTTAAAATATAAAGTGAATCACTTTATATTCAAATCTTTCATATGTGGATTTCAGAGTTTTAATACCTTGAGTAAACTTGTAAAATATTTTGTTCTTTGTCTTGTCCCCTGAAAGAAATCTATAAATTCATTTCAGATGAAAACTCTCTTTTATATCAACATAAAATATAAATGTTCTAAAGTAACAAAGGATTTCATTTGTGTATACTCATTGTCCACATTTATATCCACATTGTCTGTATATACATACTGTTTTTCAACTAGTGGGCACTTAATAAATGTGTGTTGAATGTTTACTCAAGGAGTATTGCATTTTAAATAATTTCTATTGTTTCTATTGCACAGTGCATAATTAAAAGTTGCATGCTAAAACTTTGCAACTAAATAACCTGACTAAATAAAAAAAAAAAAAAACAATCAATTAAAAAATATTTCTTAAATACCTTTTATATATCTGACAATATGAAAAGTAATGGAAAATGCCTGAAAAGAGTCACTTACAAGGCTAGTTATTATCTACTGCCTGTAGATTTTAGGAATATTAGGATGCTCAAGTATTTTACTAATGTCTTGGATGATGAGAGGAACTGTATTCATCAAATTGGGTGGATGAACAGGATTTGAAAAAGCAGATTAGATCATGCTTGCTTTGGCAGCATATGTACTAAAATTGGAATGATATCTAGAAGATTAGCATGGCTCCTGCACAAGGAAATCAAAAAAACAAATTAGAATTCCAAATTAGTTTGATAAGGTAGAAAAGGAAGGTTATATAAACAGGATAAAGTTTAATAGAGAGAAATGACAAATGATCTCCATAAAAAGGAAAATAAACTTCACATGTAAGAGATGGTATAGGACTGGCCAATCTATAGACCACAGCATTGGTACATAGTCACTTACAAAACAAAGTCAAAGTTAGAGCTTCCAGTGCAGTTTCTGGCTCTGTGGAGCTGTGCAAGCTGAACTGACAGGGTGGCCAGGCTGGAGTGCCATTTCCCCCATACAATACCTTTCTCTATTTATGTGTGCTCTGAGGACTGTAGGCTCAATTCATCTTGGTATCTCCATAGTCTTCATGCATACTTTTCATCCAGAGGTGGCTAGTCAGAACAGATGGCTGATAGAAACTGAGCTTAATTGTCATACAAATTGGACTTAATTATGGTCTTGAACCCAAGAGTTACATTTCTGAAATGGAGATAAAGGCTATTGCCTTCACAAATTAGTGTTAGGACATGTTAAAAAGTCCTCTAGGACTCTTAGAAAAAACATATATATGTTTAGTACTATCATTTTATGAAACTACAAAACATCCCTACGAACAACTTAGCTATTTAGAATAAACTCTGGCATTCTATTATGAGAAAAAGGGTATACCTGGAAAACCACAATTTAATTGTTTCTACAATATTTGAATTATCATTAGTGTGATTTTCGGGGAAAAAAAGAAGTAATCTTTTTGCTTTGTTTTGGGATAGAATATATAAGTAAAGCTTTTCACATTCCCTGAGAGGGATGGACACTTTGTTTTATAGGCAGGTAACTTGATTTGGAACTCAGCTTCTCCTGACTCTACCTACTATACCACCTAACTGCCCCAACATTTAAGTCTTAAAATTAATTTTAAATCAAAGAAGGGTTGTTGGTTTTTTTTTTTTTGCAAGATTTTCATGTGTTCCTTATTTATAAAATCCTGAACTGTTTGAGCATGTGATAGTCCAGACAGCTGTGATTCCCTCAAGCCCAGGTGGAAACAATGCAACAAGTAGTCATTGCTATATATGATATAAAGCCCAGAAGTTATATAAATAAACCACTCGAGGCAGCTGTGTTTGTCCTTTAGGAGACATATTTAAAGAATCCATTTTTAAACTGCTGTATCTGTTGATAAGAAATTAAGTACAAGGCAGTTGTGAACTATTGTTTTTAATACTTTTTTTAGGAAAAGTAACTTCACAGAATACTTACTATACATCTTTTAGGGATAAATGAACTTAAGTTTTTATCATGATGATATTTTTATCATCTCTGTCTCCTTCTTTCTCTATCTGTGTGTGTATCTCTCTCTTCTTCTTTCTTCTTTCTTCTTCTTCTTCTCTCTATCCTCTTTCTCTCTCTTTCTCTCTCGTTCTCTCTCTCTTTCTCTCTCTCTTTCTCCTCTCTTTCTCCTCTCCTCTCCTCTCCTCTCTCTCCTCCTTCCCATTCATTCTGTATATCATTGCTTGAACTTACTGTCCTAAAATACCACTCTCATTATGATCCTCATTATGATTTGCTTTTTGGCCATAATAGACATGCTTACAATTATTTTATATCCACTTATAAGCACACACACACACACACACACACACACACCAGCCACAAAGTCTGTACAGTCTATACTAAGAAAGCTCTTCTAATGGAAATTGTTTTAAAAGGGTTTGTCATCTTCTTAACAAATTAATAAAGTTTAAGATAATCCAGAATGGTATTGCAGTTGTGAGTTTTGTGTCCATGTGAGTTAACTTTACGATACTTGTCTATCAAAAGTTTCTTAACATCTTACTATTTGGACATTTCTAGCCCTCAAAATGTATTGTAGAAAACAAAATAAAAGGATAGTACAAGGAAAGAAAAGAGTATTCTCATTCTTCATAATGCAAACTGGTTGCCATAGATGCCAGGGGAATGGTGGTAGCAACACACTGAATTATTTAGACAACAAAAGTAAATACCTGTTGCAAAACATCGTTAGTGAAGAAAACCAGGAACTAGATTGTGATTTTATGAGAAAATATTGAGCCAACTCCTTTCCCATATTCAAAAAGCAATTATTTTCCCACACTGCTGCTATTGGCAGCAATGCAAGTTGGAGTGATGGAGACTGTTTACTCAATTCCTTTAAACTATTGACTCCAGATTAATATGTGTGTGTGTGTGTGTGTGTGTGTTTGTGTATGTGAGGGGGAGACGGGAAGAAGAGGGAGAGAGGGAGGGAAGGATGGAGGGAGGGAGAGAAATTAACATATTATTGCATATCCCTTTATAAATATAAACACTTGGTCTTGAGAGAAGTTTCTAACTTTAAGGACACATTTTAGTCTCACAAGGTAATATAATCTACATGTATATTAATGCATTTATGTATGATACATCTATATTACATAAATCTACATCTATATTAATGTAGATAAAGTAAAATAGATATAGTAAAAGGCTAAAACTTCTTTTCATGTGTTCATTCATTTATTTAAAAAATATTTATGACACACTCTTTGTAAGCTATGAAACTTCTCAACCAGATTTTCACAAAAAATAAATATGTCTAAATGCTAACATTTTGAATGCCTATTACAGGCAAATGTTTTAATCAATAAAACTTAAAGATGTTACTGTATATATATATATATATATATATATATATATATATATATACATATATATATGTAAATACAAGCATACAAAATTTATACATGTATACTTAATGTTATACTATCATTATTCATTATAAATCTATGAACATTATTTTTGATTATTAACTGGTCATCAATTTTGAAATACTGCTTACTCTACCTTCCATACCTTCTCACTCATATCTATTGTAAAAACAATTAAATCCATTTAATCAATTCAATAACTTCAAATAGTTGTGGATTTTTTACATTCCACAAAATTGCTAAGGCAACCTTTCTCTAAAATTGTATTAAGAGGGAGAACTTAGTCACCAGAAATATTTCTCTAAGTAAAGAGAAATTAGAAACATGCTAATATTGCCTTGATATGGAAAAATAAAATAATAAGGCTCTTTTAACTTGATTTTTCTCTTCCTAATCCATCCTCCACATTTCTACCAGGCAAATCTTTCTTATATTATAGATCTGATAGTGTTATTGTTCATCTTCAAACTCTTCAATGTCTCTCTGATAGCCTCTATAAAAGGATGATATTTTCTTCCTTAATACCTTCACATTATCCTATTTCAACCAAACTGGAATACTCACCCTTCCCCTTATAACTGCACCATCCTGCCTCCAAACTTTTGCTTACACTACCACTATCTTTGTTCCTTTAAGGCTTAATTAATGACATTCTCCCACCCCACCCCCCACCGTAGTCCACTTTGCCATTCCTGTGAATGATTTTATTTCCCACTTTAGACCTCATAATAGCTTTGTACTTTGTCAATGTACTTATCTATACAAAATATTAAATAGCATCTCTCTACAAGGGAACTATAAGTTCCATGAAAGCAGGGTCTATGATATTGAAGTTTTCAATTTATCTACCACATAGAATACTGTTCTACACAAAATAAACTCTTATTAAATATTAATTATAATATTATAAACAAATTTAGATAGGGCTTAAATCAATATTTTGTGTAAACCTTTTACTTTGTCTATGTAGTATATTTATCGATCCAAGTTCTGTAAATTGTCATAATTACCAGGATCAGTCATAACAGCAATAAAAATGGGGACAGCTTTAAAAGATTTCATATTTCATTTTGTCATTGAATTCCACAGAATTCCTCAGAGAACACCAGTAATATGAAAAGGCAAGTTCAGTTTTGGTTTGAGTTTGAATTCCTTGAAGTTTCAACAGTGGGGAAAATACAAGTTAAATGTTAGTTGGGTTCTACTTCTTCTATTATAATACTTTAATTTCCCAATATTCATTCTCTAGTCAATCACACTATAGCTTATATACCCCTATTTTTGTACATCTATTACCTATTCTGTAATTGAAACCCCTACATCTTTAAATTTTCCCCTTAGCAAGGAAAACTATGTTTTCCATTTTCCCATTACTCCTATGTAATTGAAAATTCTCCATCTCTTCTATTCCTAACATCCATATTGCAGTTATGTTCCCATTTTCTTCTTGTGCATTTTAATTGAGGCAAACATCCCTTTTTTCTCTTGGTTTTCATTCATTAAACATAATACATTTTCTTCATTTTTCTTTTACATCTGTTTTCCTTCTCTCCAGAGTTCTTGTCACCCCAATATTCCCATCACTTCTCCCTCAATATTCACAGCAAACAGGAGAGTACACCTTCACATTCCCCACATTCCAGAATGAATTGTTTTTGGTTTCCAGCCACAAGAAACACATATTCTGATGGATTCAGGACTAACTACTTTTTCAAATTTCTAAACATTATTCAAGCTAATAGGAGGAAAAGGAATTGAAAAAGGAAACGTTGATCTTCAAAAATGTGTATCACTCTGTCTAATTTGTGCCTAGTACTGCAATTTCTGTGCAGGGAGAAAAAAAAAAAACTTGCACTAAGCATAGCTTCTTGAAAACAAACTGTGGGAAGGTTAATGTAATATACACAGCATTTCAATTTCCTTCTTCCTGTTATGTTGAGGATCACCAAACAAGCTAATAACTCTGAAGTGTGGGATCATGTTAAGCAAAAGAAGGAAATTTTGATTCATGGTTGTGCCATTTACAGAGCTAGCAGCTTTAAAAAATGTTGATGCCAACCCACTGGCACACTCTAAGGCTTGCATGTTAGGGCATGAAGTGTCTGTGGAATGACATGGAGTGGATAAATTTAGTTAGTTGGCACAAAAAGGACATGAATCTCACCTTACTCAACTTGGAGTCTCATTATTTTTTCTGGAGATAAATTTAAATTGATTTTTAAAAGTACATATTGAGCATGTATGGGGTGAATAGCACTGTATCAGATACAAACAGAATCCTCAAACAGGCCATGGTCCTTTAGTGAGATGTCTGTAACTAGTTTAGTATGAACATTTGGGTAATTCTTTTTTCTTCTATGTATACCTATCATAATTAGATTATTCTCCATGGATATGAATTGTCTTTGTCAATAGAAAATTAATAGATTTAGATATGGGCATATTTATACAAGCATGCATGTATATATTTACACAGATAAGCATCATCCAATTGAATCATTAAACATTTATTTTTATGACCTCTGTTATGGGACAGGCACTGTTCTAAACAAAAAAGATAGCCCTGGACCTAAAGGAGTTTATAATCTAATAAGGAAAGACAACACACAAGCAAAAAAAATAAATAAATAAAATTGATAGGATAAGGAAAGGAGGACTGAGGGATAGTCCCCAATGAGGGGCATGGTGAAAAAGTCAGAGAAGTCCCAAAGTAATCTGACCAGATGAAAAATGAGATGTATGAGCTAAACTCCCTTTTAAGTTGAGATTTGGAATTTGTGACTATTCTCCAATCAAAGACATAGAGGATGGTGACAAGGTAGAGTATCAAGATTAAAGGAACTTACAAAATGATGAGGCATTCCTCATATATGGTGATATATATTGGGATACATATGTGTGTGTATATACACACATATGTATTTAAATATAGATGCATGTACATGTATTTATGTTGCAATAAAAATATTTATTAAGTTGTATACTAGGCACTAGGTATACAAAAAAATAAAAATTGCTGCCTTCAAGGTATGTACATTCGAAGAAAACATATATGCCTTAGTACTTAGAAAAGGTTTGGGTTTTTGTTTTTTGTTTGTTTTGGTGAGGGAACACCAATGGGATCCATTTGTATATTTTGTTAAGGCACATATAAGGCTCAATAATTCTGAAGATGAGAACATTAATTGTGTATCTGTATGTGCCTTGGTATTTTTAAAGGATTGGTAATATGCTCCTAATGATCATTCCCTTCAGTGCTATACATCATAACCCATCTCCATATGATCATCCTATGTAATTCCTCTCTAACATCAGTGTACTTACTGTGCTAGTAGGTAACACTGATTCATACTGACTGTCCATAGGTCATCTCCCCTCAGAGCTTCAATATTATGGAGTGGAGAAATTGTCATACATGAAGACTAGAATATCTGAGTTCAAATCCAGTTTTCCACTACTTTTGTGTGCCCAAGTACACATAAATTAGTATTTAAGATTGGATTTTAAAGGGATTTTTTTTTTGTTTGCTTAAGAAATTACAATTTGTTTACTTAAGAAATTACAATTTTATTGAATGAAAATTCAACAGCAACCCCCACCTCTATCCCTGACCCCAACCAAATGAATAGCTGAACCAGGCAAGGTGCTTTGGACAATAGGATTGAGTAAAAAGGGCCAGTAGAGACAGGAGGGCTGAGCTAGGATGGCATCTTTTGGGACAAAAGTTCTGTCCAAGCATCCGGGAAAGGGACAACTTTGGGGTAGGAAAGAGGCTCTAAATGTACAAAACACCAGAGGACTGACTTTGATAACCTTACCACTGGAATTAAAATCTCCCCAAACTTTGGGGCAGGGCAAGGAAGCTAGGGCTTAGATGTCTGCATCCATGAGGAGGAAGAGAGAATGAGGCTGGACCCAAGAAAAGAATCCATCGATCCTAGTAGGAGCTTGCTTGGCCCAATCTGGGAGGATGCTCCTGTATGCAGGAGTTTCACAGAGGTAGGAGAGGGAAGACAGACAGCTGGGCTGGTGTGCCAGGGCTGGGATTCTGAGGCAATATGAGACTGCATTATGGGCATGAATGTTGGAATTGGAGAAACTGAAGAGCATGAGGGCCTGGAGTGCATGGCTGACTGTCACAGCAAACAGGAGAGTACAGGGCCTTATAGTATTTCCCTGTTAGTTTTTTATTGTTGCCACTTGCCAATTCAGAAGATAAAATGTTATTTGTCCTTGTCCCTGGATTAATAATACACCTATTTGCAGATTTAAAGCTGTCTATCTATGATTTACATCAATTGTGTACACATAAGGAGGAAGAATGCCTACTAATTGTTGATACAAGAGGCCTAAAATGTGTATTTGGGGAGATAATATTCACTTGTCCATTTTATATTTTGTTCACTTGGGTAATCAGTCCTTCACAGTTAGAGAATATGATTAAACTGCCAGAATTTTCCCCATAGTTGTGACATTAAGAAACTGTGTTCATATGGTCTGCTCTTTAGTATCTGAAAACCTTAATGGCCCAATTATGGATAAGATGCTTCGTAAGCATTTCTATTGCTTATAGCAATAAAGCCTCAAACATATTCTAGTGGTTTCAATAAATATGCAGTACATTTGCCAAAACAAACAAAGCCAAAAAAAAAACCAATATTGTGATGTAGGCTCTGCTACTGACAAGTTTGTGTTAATTATTTTGAGCTCTATATGCCTCAGTTTCTTAGTAGGTAAAATAATTGATGAGTTGATTTTTAAAATCCCTTTCCATTCAAATATTATCGAATTCTGTTTAAAAATGTTTGAAATACTTTTCTTTACCCTCTATCACAGTGATAGTGGCTTCAGCTGACAAGATTCTTTCTTGCACTTACATTTAAACAAATAAAATTTTAAAACAAATTATGGTCAATTAGAAGCAGCTGCACAAGATTGGTGATTCAAATAATATAACTCCTAAGCATGGTTATTTTAGATTAACAAGAAAAAATAGATAAAGAGGAAAATGAGAGACAGAATGCTTATGAGAACCCAGGCAAGCAAATTTTCATAGACATATGTGCTACTTCATAAATTATTAAAAATTCTCCCTTTCCTTAAAAAATTAAGAAGAATTTTCTTTAAGTAAAAAAGCATAATTAAGAATGGGAAAGAATCCTCAGAAGAGTAAACTATTACTTTTGTCATTGATATTGAGTTCCATTGCATTCCCTACTATTAGGACATTGATAATAACAGGGTTATGACTATTGTACAATTTCTGTTTGTTTATATATGTCTTATCTTCCTCAGGCATCTTGTCATATGCTTGTCTTTATAACCTTTAGCCATTCTAACTAGCATTCCAGAGACCCTTCCTAACTTCTGTAGTAGAATAAGTCTTTGGAATTTATCCCTGAAACTGAAATATCTTAATTGTCCCTTAAGTGCAAACTTAGTTGACCCATCCCAGATGATGCTTCACATCCCATTTAACCATCTATGGACAAGCACCTAATCCACCTTGCTACTCAGAACATCTTAGGAGCTTGCTGAGCTTTAGTTCTCATTGGAAAAAAAAAATGTTGTTCCACTGTCAATACCACAGTAATACAAAAGAAAAAGACAAGAAAATTGATTTTATTAGCTCATTCTTTTGTGGTAGAATTCATCAATTTATCTTTCATTTCTTCAAATGTTTCTGGATAAGTAGTCTCCTATATAATTTTCAGCATATGTTTTCTAGAAATGTGCTGGAGCTAATTTACATAGGCTTGATAGAGCAAATTATTAAATTTCCAGTATAAGAATTTATACTTGAAAATAGGCAAACACTACAAATTATTAGAAAGTAATGGAGAAAATGTTTTTAATGTCAATTAAACTGAAAAGTATGTTATGTACATATACCACACCCCCCCACCGGAAGTCAGCTGTTAAATGTTAATCATCATACCTCTCTCTTTTGCCATTCTCCATCACAGATCAGCAATCTATGGCCATATTAAGGCCTTAAATTAGTCTCTTCCCTGTGAGAATGGTGTGATGGTATTAAAACATTATTCTCTGAAAACTTAAAAGGGAATAAACCCTGAAATCTGTTACCCACTAAGACAGTTCTCAGAATATATGGCACTGATTTAACCAATGTATTCAATCCCTTTAGCAACTATTATATATAAATGACAGTTAACAAAACATAACTCCTAAATCATGCATTTTAAACAGAAACATTACATAAAAAGCATATCCCTCATTCATCACTGTATGGACACAAAGACAAGTGTCTCTAAGAAGGAAGGGGAAACAAACAGAAAATTGGCAAAGAAAATGGTAGCCAGTAGTTATAATGTTTTCTTGAAAAGGACAGACACTAGCAAGATGGAGTATTACTGGAAAACTAGCAGTAATTCTGAACATTTTCCCCCTTAACTTTCACAGCTTCTGTCCATCATAGTCACTGACCAATCAATTCACTCTACTTGACTACTAAAACTAATTAAATAAGTTAGGGGTTTCCCCCTAGCTATTCTACTCTCAATTGGTCTCTACAGCACCAGCTAATCCCCCCATGTTTATCTTTTTTCCCAATCAGAATAGTTATGTTCAGGAAAATTAATAAAAGCAATTTCTGTGGTACCATTTATTTCTTATGAGAATCAAACTGAAAACAAGCTAGATATGTGATGAGTGTATATCTGTGTATCTTGGTGTACATGTTGAAGATGATAATAATAGGCTGTCACTGACCCACCATCAGGAAGACATAATGGTGGCTCCAATGTTTGATAGCTGATAGAAACCTCAGAATGCCTAACAAAGGAGGAAAGAAGAAAAAGTTCTTTTCTTTACTATCCTTAATCTGGAATTCTGACCCTTCTTTGGGGCATCAGGGGAAGTGAATAGAGAAGACTGTTTTTTTAGCAAAGTAGAATGGCAAAGGTACTATTATCTTCAATTGGAGAGACTGTTGAGCCCAATTACATCATTTTATGGGAAAGGAATTTGAGACAAATCAGTGACCTTTGTAAAAGGTGTTGACAAGAACCTATCAGTTTTGTTGAACTATTCCAGCTTCATAGGGAATAAATAACCTGTTTCTTGGGATAAAGGCATGCCTTTGACTTAAGAGTTATTGTTTCACTGATTTCTGTCACAGATTATAAACTCTGATGTAAATTCTGAGCTTTCCTGAAAGTAACCCCCTAAAGTGAGCCTTATGAGATGATGAGAGTTGTAAGAAAGGAATGATTGGAAGAACTGGAGGCAGATTATGTAAATAAATAGAGATAATGGGGAATATTGAATTTAAGTAGTAATTCTCCAGCAAAAGTAATTTGGCTGCATTATATATTGTATAAAAGAGATACTTGATAATTCTGGTAAGTATTAGTCACTCCTCAGAAACTAGCAAACAGGGCAAAGGAATTGAATTTCTGTGAGTCATTTACTTCTGTTGACCTCATCTTTTTTGTCATCTGTAGCATATATTTGTATCACATGCCTTTATTCATTTTATCCCATACTTAGTTAAGTATCTAAAAAAAAGTTGTTCACAACGTGGTGAGGTATTTTTGTGTATATGTGTTTCATCCTTGGACACGTATTTCATCCATCTAGGACACTCCATCCCTAAATGTACAATAGTAACTATTGAATAAAGAGTTGCCTGGTTATTGGGAGGTTAAAAGGCTTATGGTTATTCAAAAAATATATCACCTCTTATTTAAAGATTCCAAGACCTTTTAGGACTGCTTACCTTTGGTGTCTTCCTGGAATGCATGGCTTCAAGAAGCTGTAGCATGTACAACTGTCACACTCTGTAAGCCATCTTAGCAGATGGGATAAATCAGGCTGAGGGTAATCAGGGAGCCATAAATCCATCAGTGACTTATGGGGACGTCTATCCCAAACATGTGGAGACTTCTTCTAATAGAATGAGTGGATGAAAATAGTTTGTTCCAGTGGCCACAATGGCAGCTGAAACAATTGCTAAAGAGTACTTAGAGCTTGGTCAGTCATTGAAGAAACCAGTGTAATTCACTGTATCCCAAACCATCACAAGTACTTAGAGCTTGGTCAGACATTGGAGAAACCAGTGTAATCCACTGCATCCCAAGCCATCACACATCATTCTGACTTTTGTCTTGCCAATGGACTTCAGTGATTCTGGAAGAGAGACAGGCTGACAATGGTGTAAACTTTTTCTCACTTAAATTCTATTCATGCACAAGTCAAGACATCAGCCTGTGATCTCAATGGTCTTCTTCAGAAAAAAGAAAGCAAACACCAACAAGACTCACATAGCCACTAAGTGTTCAAAGGCAAGACTATAGCATTTTTTGTACCTAATTCCAAGTCTGGCTTTTTACTATACTATACTACCTCCCATGAGGTAGGTAATGCAAACAATGTTATTCTTATTTTATAGATAACCAAACTGGAAGCAGGAAGAGAATGGCCTTGGATTGTTTGCCTAGTATTTGTCAGTACCACGTGAAGAACCCAGATTTTATGACTCAAAGATGAATGTTCAAATCAAGATCTTCTGATCAGCACTCTTTCCACCACACTTTGCGACCTCTTTATAAGATATTGTGAGCATAGTTGTTGATGAAAGAAAGACCGTTTTCTCTTTATAGTATAACTGATCAGCACATATATCAGTGCATGTCTTGGACTTTCTTAGCACAACAGGATAAATAACTAAGCCAGGTACACCCAGCAAAAGAACTCTGGGAGATGACTATGAACCACTACATAGAATTTCCAATCCCTCTATTTTTGTCCACCTGCATTTTGGATTTCCTTCACAGGCTAATTGTGCATTATTTCAAAGTCCGATTCTTTTTGTACAGCAAAACAACTGTTTGGGCATGTATACATGTATTGTATTTAATTTTCACTTTAACATATTTAACATGTATTGGTCAACCTGCCAACTGGGGGGGGGGAGGAGGGGAAAAATTAGAACAAAAGGTTTGTCAATTGTCAATGTTGTAAAATTACCCATGCATATATCTGGTAAATAAAAACTATTATAAAAAAATAAATAAATAACTGAGCCACGTGGCTTTTACAATTGATGATAGGGAGGAACAGTGATATTATGTGTACATGCCATGATTTCGGTTCATTGAGTAACAGGGGTTATTTGAATTTCAAAGCTGGTGATTATTGTCAAAGTTAGGACACAATGTTCTCTCTAGTCCAGTCAAGGATATGAGATAAAATGTAAGAAAGTAATGGGATGCAGTGAAAAGAATGTACTTCAAGAGCCAGAACACCTGGTTCCATATATCCCTCTGATAATTAGTAACTTTTTGATCTTGGGCAAACAGTTTCCTTGGATTTTTGTTTTCTTAAATCCAAAAGAGTTTCTTGAACTAGATGGCCTCTAAGACCCTTAACAATTCTACATATGAGCTAATGATTTTGGAAATATAAGGTATCCAAGTTAATAAACCCTTTGATTCAGTTAATGGGGAAGGATAAGTGTATTGTTCTAAGGATAGCTCTTCTTGAACTTCTTGAAGTTAAATGAAAAAATAGGTTCTCAGTCATAATTGGGCAGATGATATAAATCATTTCATTGGTGAAGATGTAAAATAGGCGCCGAAGTGATCAAAGAATGATATCTTAGGACTTCCTGTTAGCTAGCTCCATCTTGGTGGGGCAAATGGAAAAGGATTCTTTTTATCACTTGTCCTCTAAACTCCTTCACTGGACTGATTAATGAGGGTAGAGGGAGGAAGGATAGAGGAAGTCAGTGGCCACTGAATGTTACAATGTCTAATCAATTTCCTTCAGCAGGCTTTATTACCTTGATATATCTGCAGAGGAAAATTGATTGGGATTATTCACCTGGGAACCTTTAGGGAAATAAAGTGGATCTTGTACAGTTTCCAATCATGGCCAGTTTTATGAGAAGCAGAATGTATAATACTAAAATAATCATTTTCCCTCTTTATTTTTTCCCAGAGTTTAGAAGGAACGAAAAATTGAATGAGAAAGAAAAAAAAAATCTTAGAATAAACTATGTCACAAAATAGAAAAAAAAAAAAAACAAAGGCAAAATGCATATGAGAAGAACAAAGAGGGAAAAATAAGTTAAAGGAGGCATAGCAATAAAAGAGGTGGAAATAAATGTTTAATGCATAGTGCTAGTTTCTCTAGACCTTTCTTCCAATGTAAATGAAACATAAATGATGTATTTGTTCTGGGTTTTTTTTCTGTCATTTTAGAGGCATAGGGACTGTTTAAAAAGTGACTAATGAGTTCTTTTTTTAATTTTGAATGATAGGATTTATATATCTAATAATTACCAATTCAATGTGTGTATGAAAGCTCTTTGAGAGAGGCTGTTTTATTGGAGTAAAAATTTTTCAAATAACTACCTTGACCAGCCCTTTCTATTCAATATTCAAAGGTTTTCTATCAGAGTGTTATGTCCAGGATATTTCTGATAAACCAAATGTACTTTTTTCTTTATTTTTTTTTTTGATAGCTAGGTTTAGATGATGAAATTCTTTAAGGTGATTGGAGTCCCTCCCCCTTTTTCACTTGAAAGAGTAAATTTGGTGTATTGGTATAAGGGGGGGAGGGGAGAAACTTCAGGCAGCCATAGGAACAGAATTTAAGGAAAAAGGAGCATTTAGGAAGCAGGAAAAAATGCCTATGAAACATAAGATACTACTATTGACAAAACAGTTGTGTTTAGAGCTCTCTCTGCTGTTATTAATATTATTACTTAAGAAGGTTTTTTTTGTTTTGTTTTTTAGAGTTCCATACACCCAGCTCTGTAAAATTCAGATTTGTCCTTTTCGGAATTTCAATTAGCTTGGAATGTTTCATAAGGATAGCCCAGGATTAATTATGTTGTTCTCAATTTAGGAGGAATTGTGCTCTTTAATTGTTAGTCAAAGGATCCTATGTTTTCAACTGGAAAGGACTTGAGAGATCAATCAATCCAATATCCTCATTTTACAGATGAGGAAACTGAGACCCAGAAAAGTTAGGTATTTTGCCTAAGTTCATACAAGTAATAAGATGCACAGTTGTCTCTTGAACTCAAGTCTTTTGATCAGTCTTTTTTGAATTGCATCATAATACAGAAGTACATTGAAGATCATTTGTTTTGAATGTGACATAACCTTTTTTAACCTAGAGAATGTTTAAGGGCATTCACTGTAGAAGTGCTCATATCTCTCTTAGGTACAGTTTTGAGGAAACAAAGAGAAGAATTATCTATTCAAAATTATATTTTCAAACTTGGAAAAACTACTATAATACCTTCTAAATTCTCTCTTCAAGCTCTGTGTTACATTGGCAGGTTGCACTTCCAGTAAGCAGCTTTACCTCTGTTCTCGGGGTTCTAAGAGCAATCTCAAGGAATTATTGCATTTAATATGATTCAAATGTTCTCATATGGTATGATATCCCCCATCAGCCAAACAATTAATCATCAATTAGCTTTTTCAAAGAAGTTTTTGCTGAAAGCATATATAACAAACAAATCTATATACAAACAGGTAACACACCCTTTCCTTGCATAAACAAGATTTCTGGGTAAAGTGGACATTGGACTTCCAGATAACTCTGGAACATTCAGTGGCTTTTTGTGATGAATTTAATACTGAAACTTAATTCACAAAAGTTATGAGGTATGCATGTAGGAACTTGTGGGACTGAAAGGTATTTTATAATTCCTGATCCCAAAAGTCTTTTTCTTCTTTTGTCTCATTCCCACCAGGTCAGCTCTTTGGTGTGGACTTAGCAGTGAATGAATTACTTTCTTGAATAATTAGGCAGACCAGCTCTTTTAGGGGTACCGTGTCTTGACTTAAAGGTCAGCCCTCTGTTGAGCCAAGTAAAACAACTCATTGACTAGTACACTGGCTCCTCACTGAATTGGTGACTGATGTTAGATTTCAATTAATTATGGATCCTCTAATGGATTAGCTATAGATTTCCTGTTTTCACAGGTGAGAATGGGCACTGTCATCATAGAATTCTTTAGATGTTAAAATCTTAAAACAAAACGAAGAACTGAGATACCATGAGGTAACAGACACATTGCTGGTAGATGATAAACAAACAAAGCACTGGAACCATCATCTCTACCTAATATCTCACATCAGTTTTTTCTTCATTTCCTACCAGAAAGCAAAACTACAAAAAGAAAAGGAGAGGTATATAGATTCCTTTGTGTAATTCCTTTGTATAACCTTTCATTCTGGATTCTGTGCCTAATATGTCATGAGCCCTTCACTCTCTGACATTATATAAGACTTTTTGCAGCCATATAGTATGAACCCTGAAGTTATCATGGTTGAAACCAGTTTCTTGAGTATTTTTGGTTAAGTTGGCAACAGGCAAAAAATGTTTCTACAAATTTCAAAAGTCGGATGCTAATTGGCAATCTTTGCCTACTCACTATCCCATTATGCCAGCTTGTTCTGAGACTTATTCTCTAAACTCAGCAGCAGGAAGGAAGGATTTGTTTCTTTCTGTTATCTGTTATATACAAAAAAAGACATAAGCAGTATCTTTACCTGGCATAGGGATGCTACTTCTCCTACAAATATGAAAGACTACAACCCAGCTCTATGTGGATAGGTCCCACAGAAACCACATTAACTCATATGAATAGAGAGTAAACTCTTTTGGGTATAGGTACATTTGGTTAAAATAATCCTGCAATCATTCTTCTTAAGGAGTACATTTGTCCTCCATGAATAGAAATGAATTACCAGGTCAGTCAGAGCCAGTTTCATATAAGCTATTTTTTCAACATCTAGGAAGAAATCATGAATTGATGACAAATTTTTAGGATGATTATCACTTATTCCCATCCTCTTTTGGTGTATATTTGTATTCATTCCATTTCTTCTTACTGATGGTACTTTACCTGGTATTCCCTTTCATGGTGATGGTGTAACAACAGAAAATAAAAGGAGTTAAGTGAAGAAAAGGTCATGGCTTTTATTGGACATTGGACTTACAGATAACTCTGAAACATTCAGTGGCTCTTTGTGATGAATTTAATACTGAAAGACAAGTTAATTTGGAGTCTAGGGAATTCAGTGTGCAGGAAATCTAACTCATCTTTGGCTTCACCTTCATGAACATTGTGCTTGACATGGCCTTGCCTGTTGGCCAAGTATTTAACTCAATATTCTTCAAATTTGAGATTGTTCCCCAGATCTTGAGGGAAGTTTATTGCAAGATAAGAAGACAACAATAGTTATTGCAAGTACCTGCTGGATGAAGTCATCAGAATTTCTAAGATATTGAGCCAACATTATCAGAGGACTTGAACTGCTAAGAAAGAGGTATCAGTATTATGTTTCACAGGATTGCAAAATTACCCAAGATTACAATTAGAAGCAGAACATTGTGGGAAAAGGAAAAAGCTCTTGAGACATCATTTTGAAATGTGTGCAATGGCTAGCTCTGCTGTTTGCCTTTCAAATGCTGGACCTCTAGAGTGAATGAGGAGGCTGTCCAAACACAGTAGCAGAGTTTGAGCTCGTCATTTGCCTGAATTATCATTGTGATGCTATCACACACACACACATCAAGTCTGAACTTGTTAACAATCCCTCCTGTTTTGACATATATCCAATAAAAAGAATAACTCAAATGTACAATAAATTATAAACTAATATACTTACTATGTTTCAGGACCTCAATAGAGTTGTGATATTACAAATGTATGTAGATCCCTTATGGATTCAGGAGAAATTCTTTTCCATGTGTTCTTGTATCTATTGTATGCATTAAAGACTTTCTGTTGTTTATCCATTTTTAAAGATGTACAACTAAAATTGTTTCAAAAATATTAATTAAATATTCAAATAATAATTCTTTCTTAAAATTAGAAGAATTTTGGGATAACATTTAGTTAGTCATTTTAAAAAAAAGTTGTCCAAAAGGTTAAAGAGCTCTTTCTAAATAAATTGCCTTGATGCAGGAAAAAATAATAGATTCAAAATACTCTCTTGATCTTAGAACTATGTTAAAAGATGGAATCTTAGGGCAGCTAGGTTGTGTAGTGAATAGAGGTCCCAGCCCTGAAGTCAGGAGAACCTGAGTTCAAATTTGATCTCAGACATTTAACATTTCCTAGCCATTGTAAAAAGACAAATATTGGAGAAGCCATGGGAAAACACACACTTTATTCTGAATATCAGTCTGGAGCTATTTTGCAAAAACTATTAAATTTTAAAAGCTAAATATGTTTTAGGTTTAAACACTAGTGATCCAATAAAGAAGAAAAGGAAACATATTTATGAAAATATTTATAGCAACTTTTTTTTTATAATGGCAAAGAGCTGGAAAGGATGCCCATCAATTGGAAAATGACTGAAAAAATTATGGGGGGGGGTGTGTCTGTGTATCTGTGTGTGTCTGTATATGTCTATATGGTATGTGTGTATGTGTCTATGCATTATGCATTATGAAATGGGATACTATTATACCAGAAGGAATAATGGAAGGGATGGTTGCAGAGAAATATGGGAATGCATTTATGAATAAATGTAATGAGGTAAGCAAAACCAGGGAAAATAATTCATAAGATGACAAAAAATTTTTAAAGATAGTTTTCAAAGACTTAACTTGTAGAATAAATTAAATAATAAAAATGTTACCCAGCTGCCAACATGGAAATGATGGTGTGTGTGTGTGTGGGTGGGTGTGTGTGTGTGTGTGTGTGTGTGTGTGTAACATCCCAAAGTAGGAATTTTTTTCTACTTGATAGTGCATTTTCTCTCTTCTTTTTTTTCTTTCTAAAGTTGGGCAAGGGATGAGAAGGAAAATACAGGGGAAATTGGGTGGAAAGGAGAACAAACTTATGTTAATTGAAAAATATATTTTTAATAACCACTATGGAACCAAATTAATTGTAGTTACATTTTTGAAGGTTTGAGAGGGTTTCTCTTTAAATTAAAGAGAAGGTTTCTCTTTAATTTAGTCTGCTTAGTTGTCTTCTCATATGATTTTATTCTTTTCTTTCCCTGGCCTATCTCTCTGCTCCCCCAAATATAAACATTGGCATTTGCTTTTAGCATTTGTTGTAGCTCCCTCCTCTGTTTTCCTCCCACTGTTTCCCTGAGCAATTGCTCACTGCTGCCAATACAGAGAATACAGTAGAAATGATTAAATGAGTGGATAAAGGTGGGAAGAAATAAAGTGTCAGTGTTTATTAGCCAGTTTCCAATGAGCAGAGCAGTAGAATGAGGAGTGGTGAAAAGCTGAGATTACCTCTATAGGATGGAAGGCAAATTTGACATTCTCAAAGGAAGCAGGCATGAAGGAAAAAGATAAGGTTGTACCATGCAACAATGAAAAAGATAAGAATTAACAAAAAATGGGGATGATTTCTGGAAGCATTGATGTGTGGGGTTTTTCCCATGTGAAACAGCTAGGCCTCCGCTGAGAATGTATTAAAAAATAAAGTCAGACAGGCACTTTGAAGAAAATTATTAGTGATCACAAAGAGTACAGTTGTAGGGAGGTGAGCAGGCTTGTGCTGTCTGCTCCCCCTCTCCCTTTCAGATCTTTATTTATTAAGTGATTAGAAACTATTATGATAAAACCTTTTTCTCCTTAAAAACCCAATGGTTTGGGGGTTTTGAATTGGTTTGGTTTTGGGTGGGGTTTTTTTCTTTGTTATATCATCTCACTAAATTTTATTATGTCACCAATTTTAAACCCTAGTTTGTGAAAAATGATAATAGCCTTTTTGTTTAGTTTTTTTTATATTTGAGCTACAAGAATGTGAACTAAACATAAAATACAATAATTTTCTATCTACTTTCTTTAAAAAAATATGTTCTTGGAGAACTAGTAAGTATAGTGAAAGAAGGTCCCCATAAAGAATCAAGGCTTGCCTTTGACTCATACTGGAAGCAAGGCTCCTTTGTGTCTCCAGGAAATTCTCCAAAACTTTAGTTTGTGTGGAATTGTTGATTTCTATCATTGGAGTAAATTTCCACATTAGAAATTCTCTAACCCAACACAATCATTTGTTTGTTCCCCCAAACAAATGTAGTGGGGGAAGACAGAGAAAGCTATATATTTGCTTGGAATCCATTTAAACAAATGGTTGCCTAACAATGGGGATAAGAAGAATAGTAATGCAGTGGATGAAACACTGGGCTTGAGGTCAGAAAGGTCCATCTCTTAGGATTTCAAATCTGGAATCTGACATTTACAAGCTGTGTGACCCTGGACAAGGCATTTAAACCCTGCTTGACTCAGTTTTTGTATCTTTAAAATGAATTGAAGAAGGAAAGGTGAAATCACTTGATTATCTTTGCCAAGAAAACCCCCCAAAAGGACACAAAGAGTCAGACAGGAATGAACAACAATAACATCTTTAATAATCTGGTCACTGTCTGAGGTGGAACACGTAGTCTTCCAATGAACTATTCCCTTACTCTGTTTTGTTTTACTATTATTATTAATGAGTTTTTGTTTTTGCTTATAGTAATACAGTCAGAATTAGAAATTACAAAGAAGCAATGACTTCCCTGCCATGGGATAAACAGAGATTTTATTTGAAAAGAAAAGAAAAGAAAAGAAAAGAAAAGAAAAGAAAAGAAAAGAAAAGAAAAGAAAAGAAAGGAAGGAAGGAAGGAAGGAAGGAAGGAAGGAAGGAAGGAAGGAAGGAAGGAAGGAAGGAAGGAAGGAAGGAAGGAAGGAAGGAAGGAAGGAAGGAAGGAAGGAAGGAAGGAAGATAAAAGGAGAGAGGGAGGGAGGGAAGAAGGAAGAGAGGAAGGAAGGAAGGAAGGAAGGGAGAAACAGAAGGAAGGAGAGAGGAAGAAAACAAATTTATAAAGAAATTTCATTTTCTAGTATATACTTATATTTGTATAAGGTAAGTGCTTATTATTTTTATAAGGTAAGTAGCACAATGAATAGAACTCATTTATAAATTGTAATGAAAATTCATTACAACTACGCTTGGCATGTATGTGGTTTCTTTTTGGTTTGTTTTCATTTTTTAAAATGATTTTTTGTTTGTTTTTTTCTCCATCTAGAAAAAGAACAAAAATAAAAAAGCCACAGCCATGCCATATATATATAATGAATCTTCCTGATCTCCTGGCTTATTGTAACTATTGAGAATCTAGGGTCACCTTCATGCCAAAAGGGAATGATAGAGTATAGAACTTTATTAGAGTTTTTTGAGTTATTAAAATCAGAGTAAAAATGATTCTGTGGGCATTCCTGGCTGTGTGGTTACTTGTGAACATAATATCAGGCATCTTATCAGCTGTGACAGAATGGCCAGAGTATTTGGGGAATTCACATAAAATAGATTTCCTGAGAAAATTCAAATCAATGACAAAACAGTTTGAGTTTTTAAATAATAATTTTGTCATTTATAAACTCCAAGCTTTGTTTATACACGTTAAAGTACATAATGCTTATTTAACAAATGAGCTAAGAAGAAATATTTACCAAAATCATTTTAATAAAGTCAGAATACAAAAATATTAACAAAAATCCATTCTCTAATGCCTGTTTTCTTGCTCCAACTTTATTAGTTTTCTTGAGAATAACATTTAAACCTGTCACTCTGCACAACTTAGTAAGTTGTCTCTTATTCTGTGAGAACCTTGACTGCCTTTGGTTTTTTTTAACTCTAACTTTGGACTTTCCTTTACCCTAATAGAGAATCATTTAATACTTTTATTAAACTTTATCTTCTCTTCATCCTAAGAGATGTTTTTTTTTCTGAATTAAAATTTAATTAATTTAATAAAAGTATTGACAAAAGCAAAGTTATCAAGATTTAGGAGGCAAAAATCATATCCAGGTAAAACCAGTCACACTAAAGAAGAATAAGAAATGAAGTATTCCCTCTATCCTCTCCCCATCCTTGCCAGAAGTTGCCTCAAATTCTCATTTTTTAATCTTTTCATTTTTTCCCCTAATCTCTGTCCTTTTCCTTCTTTTATCTTTCCTTTAAAATCATGTTTTTTCTAAAACTAGAGCTGTAGTCAGCATGACTAAAGCTATGGTTCTTCTTGCTTCTGTTCTAAAGATAGAGATATAGATTTCCTGGCTAATGTTTCTGTTAGCTTTTGCTAGTTTTCTTTATAACAGTCCTTCATCCTAGCACCTTCTCTCAATGGTGACTTCTCAATTTAGAAATGAGATGGGGCTTAGAATGGATTCCCTGTCTCAAAGGATCACATTTTTTTATATGTTTACACTGCTCTATACAAAGCCAAAGTTTTGCTAACTTTAAACAACTAGGACAAGTATTTAACACCCTCAAAAAATAAAAAAGGACAATCACAAAAAGCATCTGTTTTTAATTTACTTCAAACATTAAGTGTGCTAGATAATGTGCTAGACTTTTGAAATATGTACAAACTCCATGAAAGTATTTTCAGATAAGAGAAAGAAAAAAGGAATAAGTGTTTATAAAGAATCTACTATATGCTAGAAACTATGGTAAGGATTTTTTACAAAATTGTCTTATTTGATTCTCACAACAACCCCGTAAAGTAGTGCTATTATCAATCATATTTTACTTGAGGAAATTCAAACACATGAAAATTAAATGTCTCACCCAGTGTCACACATTGCTAGTGAACATCTGAGGTCAGATTTGAATTCACTTCTTCCTGATTCCATGTCCATTATATCACCTAGCTGCTTCTTTGAATAACTAAATGTGATATCACTGTTATCTCGCACTACACAAATCTAGACTATAGTACTGGATTAAGTTGAGTTTTGTCCTCTATTTTCATCTTTCTTGAAACTAGAAACAACCAGCTGGCACTCAGAACAGTTGGAGAAAGATGGGAAATGTGTGTATGCTATCAAGGAACAATGACAGTTAGGAATACTCCATGTAGAATACTTTGTCTCTTTAAACACCAAACCAAACTCACAAAGTATCACTATATTGAGTTACTTTAATAAAATTTAAGCTGGCGATTTTGTGTATTTACTTTTGAGAGCCAGCTATTTTGCTAAGAGACAAATATGTTTATCTATCTATACTGTACCCTAATCACTTGACAATTTTGAAAAACTAAGTTTCTTTAGGTTCTTAATATCTTTTAATAAAAGCAGCTTCAGAAGAAAAAAAAAAAAGAAAGCAAAGTGCTTTTAAAATAGAAATATAATTGGGAACTGGTCAGTACATTGTATGTTCAGTATTATCTGTACATGCACAATTTACATGAAGGTGTGAAAATCCTGATTCTAGAAATAGATATTAAAGGGCAACTAGGAGGTAGGTAAATAAAAGGAAGCAAAGTGAATCATTTCCTACCTTCCAGGAAGCTACATTATAAGGAGAGGAATATAACATATACTTGGATAAGGACTTTCTTTTTTTAAATTGATTTTCTTAAATGTAATAAAGCAAGCATTTCCACAACACAGTATAATAAAAAGATGATTGCACATGAAACTGTAAATCAATTATGTATAACTTTCTATTCCTTTGAAATATATGATAATGTCAATTTCTTTTTATTCTTTCTTCCCCCCTCGAGATTGCTATCAATAGATACAAATAAATATGTGTAAAATTATTTCTCTTTGTCAGTTCTTTCTCTGGATGCAGATAGTATTTTTCTTCATATGTCCTTTATAGTTAATCTGAGTATTTGTAATAATTAAAATAACTAATGATAAGTAATTGCAAAAGTGTGAACAAAAGTTTTTGTTTGGAACAAGAACTGTAACTGAGAATAGGAAACTCCTGGAATGGAAACTTCCTTCCACTGATGCACAGTGAATTTTAGAAAGTATCCTAGTTTACAGAGATATCAAGGAACTTGCCCATGGTCTTCTAGCCAACAGGCATCAGAAGCAGTTCTTGAATTCAATTATTTAACTCCAAGGCTAGCCCTTCATCCTTGTGGTCACAAAGTAATTCTTAGATGTTTTCAAAAGATAAAGAACATCAACAAAGAACTTATGAAAGCAGATATTTATTTGGAGGAGGAAAGGAATTCTCTTAGGCATGTATGAAGAAGAATCTAGTCATGGGAAACCATTCTTGTTGGAGAACAGATGCAATCTTTTGTTATTTACCACTAAATGGATACCATTTGAACATAATAATAATAAGGCACAGATTAATATATTAATAATAGATTGTTAGCACTATGCTCCCTTGGATTAGTATTGAAAAATTAAAAATTAATCTTTAGACATCTTGAAATACTTTTACCATATTTATTAAATCATTGATGCAAATATTCAACAAACATTTCATACCTATGTTATATGAGATCCTAAGTGATTTTTGTTCCTGTTTGTCAGGTATTTTAAAACTGGATTGCTATAAATTTGCAAATAACCCCCAAAACAGAAAACTCTAAATGAATAGAGAACATCTAATGCCTCTTTTATTCATTGAGGGGTTAGGAACATTGTTCTACTTAGATCCCTGCTAGATGAAAAAATGTGGACTATCTTTTTATATACATGAACAAATAAGGAAATGAATGAATAAATGAAAAAGTTTGTTGTTTTGCTAAATTCTGGGGATGCACATCCAAAAGAGAGCTATCCCTGCCCTCAAGGAATTTTTTACTGTAATACAGAAAACAATACGCACAATGCAGGAAAAGTATTTATCGAAAATGTACTTTAAGGGTAACATTTACTTAAAGCATGTATGTTTTATGACATTGTAAATTTTTACCCTTCCCAATTTTATCACTTTTTCTTACCAAGCCTATGACTTGGATTTAAGTTCGGAAGCCTTAGATTTCATCTTCTATTGAGTGGTTATAAAGCACAATGGATAGAACACCAAGCCTGGAGTAAAGAAGGCCTAAGTTCAAATGTGGCCTCAGACACCTACTACATGTATTACCCTTGGCAAGTCACTTAACTATTTGCCTCAGTTTTCTCATCTGTAAAATGAGCTGGAGAAGTAAATGATAAACTATTCCAGTATCTTTGCCAAGAAAATCCCAAATGGGATTGCAAAAAGTTGGACATAATTAGAAAGAATGAATAACAATAATAACAAAATCCCACACTTTTAATTTTATTGATATTTTCTGGTGAAATTTTGCATGGTATAGCAGTGAAATAAATGTTTTAGGGATGGAAAAATAAAAGAAATAATTACTATAAATACAGTGATCAAATATGTGACTCTTCAAATGCTATAGTGCTATGACAACTTTCCACACACATACACACAAAAAGGCAACATTTGTACTCTACTCTATTCCATTGCTTTGGATGGCTAGAAAAGACCTGTGTCATTTTAAAATAGCCAAATACATTTGCTTTTTGCATAAAGATTATCCTAGTCTCACAGCTGCTTGTTAATTCTTGGTGCCTACTCTTTTACTCTTTATAAATCTATTGGTGACTTCTCAACAGAATGTGAAATGCTTTAGAGCATATCTTTTATCCATAAAAACTGAAAAAGGCATATCTTTCTTCCCTGCTCTCTTCTAGTGTTTTTCTCTTGGACATAAAATGAAAATCCCAGAGCATACATTCTCTTTTAGAGCAAGGATTATGGAATGAGGTGGATTTTATGACCAAATGCTTTATGACCAAAACTTAAAGTGAGACTTCATTGAGAGAAGAAAAGTATTCTATATCTTACATTTTAATACAGAAATTCTGAACTCCATATCATTCTTATGGGCCCTGAAACTTTGCCATAAGCTCATTCTTGACAAAAATAACTCTGTTTATATTTAAATAAATATAACTCATTTATATTTAAATAAACACCAAGCTTGCCATTTTGTGGTAAGGGAGGGAAAGAGAGAGAAAATTATGAAATGCACTTTTAAAAAATTATTTACTTTTTTCTGAATTCAAGAAATAAAACAAACATTTCCATAAAAAGTAAGATAGAAAAAACAAATGGTTGCACCTGAAATTGCATGTTTATTATGTACATCTTGCTATTCCTTTCAAATATACAGTAGTTATCATATAACTTTTTTTCCCTTTCCCCTTCCCCAAAAAGGATTCAAATTGGCTACCATTAAATGCAAATCTTTGTGGGTAGGTATGGATATCTGTGGGTGTATTGTGTTTGTGTGTGTGTGTGTGTGTGTGTGTGTGAGAGAGAGAGAGAGAGAGAGAGAGAGAGAGAGAGAGAGAGAGAGAGAGAGAGAGAGAGAGAAAAGAGAGAGAGAGAGAATTAGAGAGTTGAGAGAGTTGTTATTCTAGATTCATATAGCTTCTTCCTTCATAGAATCTTTAAATGAATTAAAGTCCCAATTTTTCTACATTCCCTCACACATTTGTCACTTCCTTCTATCATTTTAGCAATCTGGTAAGTAAAAAATTACATCTCAAGATTGCTTAGAAAAATGCAAATTAAAACAATAATGATGTTGAACATTTTTCATATGACTACAAATTGTTTTGATTTCTTCATCAGAAAAATAGTTGCATCATTTGAGCATTTATCAATTGGGGAATGACTTACATTCTTATAGATTTGATAAAAATTTTTTATACATTTGAGATGTGAGAAATTTATCTGAGTAACTGTCTAAAAATTTTTCTCCAGTTTTTTTTTCTTTCCTTCTGATCTTGGTTACATTTGGTTTATTTGTACAAAATCTTTCCAATTTAATATAATCACAATTATCCATTTTACATCACACCATGCTCTCTCTTTTTTGCTCATAAACGTCCCCCTATTGATGTCTTTTAGGTAATATCTCTATTATCTTCACATTTTTTTGTAATATCTCCCTTTATTTCTAGGTCATGTATTCATTTTGACTTATCTTGGTAAATGGACTAAACTATTGGTCTATGCCCAATTTCTACCCAAGTGCTTTCCAGCTCTCCCAAAATATTTTTTAACCAAATAATGAATTCGTATCCCAAATTAAATCTCCACACTTTTCAAACATTAGATTACTGTAGTCTTTTGCTGCAGTAGATTGTATGTCTACTCTGTTCCACTATTCTACTTTTCTATTTCCTAGCCAGGACCAGGTGAGTTTAATAATTACTACTTTGTCATATAATTTAATATTTGGTTCTGTTAAACATCCTTCCTTTATATTTTTCCCCACTGATTCCTTTGATATTCTTAACCTTTTGTTCTTCCAAATGAGTTTTGTTATTATACTTTCTAACTCCATAAAGT
Source organism: Sminthopsis crassicaudata (assembly GCF_048593235.1). Classification (NCBI taxonomy): domain Eukaryota; kingdom Metazoa; phylum Chordata; class Mammalia; order Dasyuromorphia; family Dasyuridae; genus Sminthopsis; species Sminthopsis crassicaudata. The sequence continues at coordinate 93,700,774 of NC_133621.1, read as the reverse complement.
AATTTTGGTAATTTAATTGAATCCAATTGAATACATAGATTAATTGAGGTAAAAGTGTCATTTTTATTATATTAGCCTTGCCTATTCATGAATAATTAATATGTCTCCATTTATTTGTCTGATTTTATTTGTGTATAAAGATTTTTTAATGGTTTTATTCATATAAATCCTGAATTTGCTTCAGTAGGTGTATTTCCAGGTATTTTATACTGTCTACTATTATTTTAAATGGGATGTCTCTAGCTATCTCTTCCTGCAGGATCCTATTTGCTGATATATAGGAATGCTAATGATTTATGTGAATTTACTTTATATTCTAATAGTTAAAATCATTAATTATTTTAATTAACTTTTTAGTTGAGAATTTGGGATTTTTCAAGTATATTATCATATCATCTGCAAAAAACAGTTTTATTTATTACCTCATTTCTTATTCTGCAAAAATTCTTATCCTTCTATTGCTTTTTCTTCTCTTGCTACTATTTCTAGGATTTCCAATATGACAGTGGGCATTCTTGTTTCATTCTTACTGGGAAGTTTTCTAGTTTAGCCCATTATAAATAATGCTTGTGGGTAGTTTTAGGTAAATGTTTCTTATCAATTTGAGAAAAAGTCCATTTTTGCCTATACTTTCAAATGTTTTTAATAGAAATGAGTTTTGTACATTATCAATTTTTTTGGCATCTACTGATATTATCATGTGATTTTTTTGTTACTTTTAGTATTGATATTATTATGTTAATAGTTTTCTTTATGTTAAAACACTTCTGCATTCCTGGTATGAATCCCACTTGATTATAATGTATAACCTTTTGTAATATGGTATTGTTTTATTTTAGCTATTATTTTGTTTATGACTTTTGCATCTTTATACATTAATAAAATTGTTCTATAAATTTGATTTTATGTTTATACTTATTATTAATTCCAAATTTGTTTTGTAAAAGGTGCTTGGTTTATTATTTCACATACTTTATTCAATATTGGTCTTTAAGTATTTGATAAAATGCACTTGTAAAGCCTTCTGGTCATAGTATTTTTTTTCTTAGAGAGTTAATTACCTGTTGAACTTCTTTTTTCTCAAGCAAATCTATTTAGATATATTTTCTTTTTTTCTAACCTAGGCAGTTTGTATTTTAATAAATATTCTTCCATTTCACTTAAGTTGTTAAATTTATTGGCATATGATTGGACAAAATAACTCCTTATGATTGCTTTGATTTCATCTTCTGTACTGGTATATTTATCTTTTTATTTTGATTCTAGTAATTTGGTTTTCTTCTCTCTTTTTTAAATCAAATTAATCAGTGGTTTAATTATGCTATTTGTTTTTGCATAATACCAACTCCTACTTTTATTTATTAATTCAATGGTTTTCTAACTCTTGATTTTTATTAATTTCATCTTTAATTTTAAGTATTCCAAAATTAGTAGTTAATTGGTATTTTTGATTTCTTCTTGGTATGAGCACTTAGCGACATACAATTTTTTCTGATTACCACTTTTTCTGTAACCCATATGTTTTGATATGTTGCTTCATTTTCTTTAAGAAAATTAATTGTCATTTCTATTGTTTTTTTTAATTCATACATTCTTTAAGATTAGATTGTTTAGTCTCCAGTCTTCCATAGTCCTTTATTAAATACATATTTTATTGCATTGTGATCTGTAAAGGAAGTGTTTAATATTTCTGCTGTTAGTTATAAAATGTTTGCCTCTAATATATGATCAATCTTTATAAAGATACCATGTACTACTGGGGAAAAAATAGATGTATTCCTTTGTATTTCAATTCTATCCAGATATCTATCATATCTACTTTATTTTAAATTCTATTCACTTCCTTAGTTTTTTTCTTATTTTTCTTATTAGATTTAACTCATTCTGAGAGGGAAGACTAATGTTCCTAATATTATAGTACTACTATTTATTTCCACCTGTCATTCTTTTAACTTTTCTTATAAAAATTTAGATTCCCTTGTTTTGGGGACATATAAGCTTCATATTGAATACTGCTTCATTATCTATAGTCCCTCTTTATCATAATCTAGTTTCTCTGTTTATATCTTTTAATTAAATGTTTCTAGCTTTAACTTTATCTGATATCATGATTACTCCCCCATGCTTTTTTTTTTTTTGCGTCAGCTGAAACAAAATACATTTTATTCCAACACTTTAAGTCTGTGTGTATCTCTCATTATAAAATGTTTCTCATCAGCAGAATATTGGCAGATTCTGACTTTCAATTGATTTTGTTATCCATTTCTGTTTTATGAGTGAATTCACATTCAAATTATGATTATCATTTATTTATTATGTATTTCCCTCCATCCTATGTTTCTCACTAATTCCTTTTCAGCTTCCTTTTTGCCCTAATTTCTTCTCCAGTTTTCTTCTAACCACTACCATCCTATTCCATACCATTTCAAAGAATTTCACCTTTATCCTAGACCCTAATCCTTTAATTTCTTATTCTACCCATAACTCTAACTGTCCCTCCCTTTTCCTCTCGCCCCCTTCTTCATAAATTTTAATCTACTTCCCTTCTAAACAACTGTTCATTCAGGATCTTATTTTTCTTATAAATTTAGAAGACTTTTATACACTTCTAGATTTCTTTGTTACTCCCTCTTTAAACCAGATCTGATGAGGGTGAGGTTCCAGGACTCCTTGTCCTCCATCTCCACATGTTTCCTCTGTATCAGGATCTCTTTTCATGAATCATTTCCATGAGCTTTTCCTACACAATTTTGATTTTTAGAATCACTCCATCATACTCAGCTCCAGTATACTTTTTTGAAAACGAACCAAAGTTTTCTCTAGTCCCATCATATTTTTCTGTGGTGGGGGTCTTTCTCCATTGCTTACTCATTTGTTTGTTTGTTTGTTTATTCATTCAGTCAGTCAATCAATCAGTCCATCCATCCACCCATCTATCCATCCACCTATCTATCTATCTTTTCATTCATTCATTTATTTATAACAGGATGCTATTATAATCATCTCTAGTCCTGGAGTGTGGGGAATGGAGACTGGACTTAGGTCCTTCATACTTTTATTTTCTGTCCCCCTCCAAGCCACAGTTCTGGCCCCCCAACCACACTGTGCTGGAAACCCTCTCATTCCCTCAGGTCCCACCTGTGGCTGAAACCATCATTTTTTTTCCCTCTGGCCTAAAACCATAATCAAGATATCAGATCTCCAGTAAACACCCACAGCCAACAGCATCCCAAACCTTCTTTTTCTGCACTCAATGGACATTTGCTAGTTTCTTCTCACCTTTAGCTACAGTCTGGGTATTATTTCTTGGCAGCACAGCTAGTCCTAGAGCCCTTCAACAGCAGAGGGTACTCCAATTTCCCCCTCCTCAGATGTCTGACCCACCACACATTCTGTGAGTATTTCCTGTGACTAATACTGATGCTACCTCCCAACCCAGCTGCCCCCGGTGCTTATTGTTTGTTTCTTTCAAGAGAGATAACCTGAAGGTGTTTGAACTTCTCTCAGGTGTAACCTCTGTCTCTGGGGTCTTTTATCGTAGTCCTAGCTCTGCCCCAACTCTTGTTTACTTTTTGCTGCTGTAGCAAATTCATACTAAGACACTATTTTATTTTGTTTGTGAAGGAAATTTGGGGAACTTGGAATTTTCTCTTTTACTTCATCACTTTCCCAGAATCCCCCCTTCCTCGTAATAGATTTTCATATTTTGCTGAATTTTATGGGTTTATTTCAGAACAAAATACCCTAAATATAATCCAGATTAAGTCAGAAGCTTTGAAAAGACAATAATTGCCATGACACCAGGACAATGTCTGAACTATTTAAATTCCAGTTTTACTACAAATATAAATATGGTATTCAGGGATTTAAATTAGTCTGTTCTGGTCATTGCCCTATTGGTGTTTGTTCATGTGAAATATTCCATCTCTCACTTCTCTGTCTTTATTCCTTTTGTCTGGAATGATTCTTTTCTCATCTCTCCCTTAGAGAATCTCTTGCTTTCTTCTGGGTTATCTCAGGTGCTCTCTCCTTTCTGTGGCCTTTTCTAAAGAATTTAGGACTTTCTTTTTAGAAATTACTAGAATAGACGTATAGTTTGTATTTATTTGTGTACATGATATATATCCTAATAAAATTTAAGCCCCTTGCAATCAAGTTAATTTCTTTTTCTCTTCATAACTGCACCGCTTCATACTGAGCCTGATACATAGTGATTATTTAATAAAAGTTTGAGTTGAATTGAACAAATGTTTATTAAGCAATCATACCCTGTTTAGAGCATGTCTCTAGATGCCCAGAGTCTTGCTCTCAAAGAACTCTATGAAAGCAGGGAGATTGGATGCATACCTATTATTCTATATTTTAACCATCTGTGTGAAAAAGACATTAGAGAAGTATAAAACAAAGTATTTGATGAGGTCTGAGGGAGAAAAGGACTTTATTTCCTGGAAGAATTCCATAAGGTTTTACCCAAGAGTTTGCATTTGAATTGGAATTCAAAGAATAAATAGGATTTCAGGATAGGGAATGAGAGAAATTCTAGATTTAAGGAACAATATTAACCAAGTTACACATGAAGAAGAGGAACACTTGTTACGCTTGGGTAACAGAAGTACAAATTGGCTCTGACATAGATTATATGGCAAAGAAATAGCAAAGGGATGGAAGAGTAGTCTGGTACCAGATTATGAAAGATTATGGCTTCAATGTCAGGCATAAATTTTGTATTTTATTCAGTTGAATCTTGGACTTTGACACCACAAGAAGCTTGAATTTGAATCCACCTATATACTGTTGGAAAGGTCAATTAAATATTCTTGACCTCAGTTTTCTGATTTGCAAAATGGGCAAAAAACATCTATAATACTATAGAGTAGGTATTATGTAGATCTTATTCCAATTTTACTAGTAAGGAAAAGGAGGATGAGAGAAGTTGCCCAAGCTCACTCAGCAAGAATAAGGAGGGAGATATAAATTGATATCTTCCAGACTCAGGTTCCAATTCTAGTTTCACTCTACCACTATACCATGTGCTCTATACCAATAGTATCCTTGGAATAAAAGACAGCCTGTGCAAAAACAAATTAGGTGAAAAACATCATGGATGGAGACCATCAAATAGATCAATATGCTGGAACAAAAGAGTATTTGAGGAAAACTAGTGTGAATAAGTCCTAAAAATTGAAGATCAATCATGATGAGCTTTAAACAAGGCATGGAAAGGTTTACTTTTTATCCCAGAGGCAAGAAGAAAAGACTAAAGCTTTTTGTTAAGAATTGACATAGTCAAACCTAGGCTTTAAGCATATCAATTTGACATCTCTGAGAAGACTGAATTAGAGAGTAGGAAGATTGGGAAGAAGATCAATTAGAAGGGTATTACATCAGAAAACTAAGAAGTGATAACCTGCATAAAACTGGTGGCCTTGTAAATAGGGAGAAGGTGATGGACTGAGAGATATGAAGGTAATCTATAATCTGGTTGATGTTCCTTTTCAAATATAGCCTCTATGTGATCTGATCTCAAGGTCAGAATAATTGGTGCATTAAAGAAATCATAAGTTATATATTTCATGCAAAAACTACCAGACAAGTTAGTTCTTGATTATATGATCCAAAGAAATATCTTGATGAAAAAAGAGACTAACGTTAACAGAAGAATATCAAAATGTTCTTCCTTTTTGTAAATAGGATTTGCTCACCTGGGTTAGGTTTTTTGTTGTTGTTGTTGTTTTTTAACATCATGCATTCATCTGATTTAGGAAATTTTTCTTCTTTTATGAAATAAGACTAAATATAGAAACTTTCTTTGTACTCATTACAATCATAGCAATGTGTTGAGATGCCATAATGTTAAAAATTTCTGTGTGATGTAATTCAAATAAATCTGTTTGACTATTACTTATTCAAATAAACTATAAAAACAGAATCATCCTAATTTTCGGAAAATATAGATAAGGCATAGGGAGTTAGTTTGCATAATATGTAGAAAACTGTTGCAGGATAGATATGTTACTTTTATGAGCTTCACTCAGGTCCCTAGAGAATGCTAGAGTTATACACTAAACTAGCCATGATAAGAATTTGCAATTGGATTTTACATTGCAAGGGATAAATAGAGAGAAGTTGAAATTGGAGGAGTTTGAATCTAAAAGAAATTTTAACACCATAAAATAAGACATCGTTCCTATCCTATGGAAAACTAACCTTTATCACTTTGAATCAAAGAGTAGCCAAGTAAAATTCACAAATTAGAGCATATGTTAGCAGATCAGCCTCATATAATTTTCTTTGGGGATTAGTGAGAGGTCCAGTATAACTGTTGAAGATAGCATTTTCTAGTAAAATGACAATTTTGTGTTGTAGCATGTCACTTTTCAACTAGCAAGATGATGTGGCCCTTGAAAACAGGGACTGGATTAAAGGGAAAATGGATCCCCTTCATCTTCCTCCATACTCATGCATTTACATCTCTTCTTTCTCACTTTAAATAGTGAGAAACTAGACTTGAGGGGATTTGAATTGATTAATTTAAACTCACTGCCTTGGATCAACCTCCATAACAGTTAGTTTCTTAATCTAGGGCAAATTTCTACTGCCATTCCTAATTATTATAGTGATGGGATTTACCCTGCAAAGACATACACACATGAATACACTTTCTATAATTTTATCTTCATCTTGTTTGGTAATCCTCTCTAACTCTGTTCCCTTCATTAGATGTATTACCTCATCATTCATCTTCAAAAGATCATCGAGAACAAGTATAGTTTATTTTGTTTTGTTTTTTCTTCTTTATAGCCCTATATCTAGCTCATATACTTGATTGAATAAGTTTCACACCATTTTCATACTACATCAATTTGGTAAATTGTTTATCCAATCCAACTTGATCTTAGCACAATTTTTTTTCAGATCATGAAATTCATGTAATAATTATATAAATCAGCAAAATACAAAATATTTTATCAATGATTCTGTACCAATGATTATAAATTATTAGAAAAAGTAAAATATTGGGTGAATAGAAGTAAAGTAGTAGTAGTAGTAGTAGTAATAATAATAATAAAATAATGAAGAGTTTAACCTAAATGATCTTTTGAGCTCCCTTCTAGTTGTAAACCCTAGAAACATATGGTCTCCTATTACTACCTTATTTTTTAAAGGATTTTTTCTTTTTTATTACTTTTTTATTTTATTTATTTAACTTTTACTCAGTTACATTCAAAACAAAAAAATATTTACACTTATTTTTAAAATTTTTGAGTTCAAAGTTCTCTATTATCCCCACCCACAACTAAAAAACCACTTGTGAAGTTACATAAAATATTTCCATAAGTCAAGTTATGGGGGGGAAAAACAGACCTCCCACTTTAATGAAAATAAAAACCCTCAAGAAAAATTAAGTTTTGAGAGAGAGAATGTTTCATTTTTTATTCAGACACAATCAATTCCTTCTCTGGATATAGATATGACTTTTCATCATAAGTCCTTCACAATAGTCATGGATGATTATACTACTGAGAATAGCAAAGTCGTTCACAGCTGGTCATGCTGGAACATTGCTATTTCTTTATACATTTATACATTTATACATTTCGCTTTACTTGAATTCATGGAGAACTTTCCAAGTTGTCTTTTCTTGAGAGCATCCTGCTCATCATTTCCCATAAAACAATAATATTCCATCATAAATACACACCACAGTTTATTGAGCCATTCCCCAGTTGATTGGCACCCCCTCAATTTCTAATTTTTTTTTGCCCAGGGAAGAGAGCTGTTAGGAATATTTTTTGTACATATAGATCATTTTCTTTTTTTTTTTTTTTTCAGTCAAATCTCTTTTGGTATTCATGCCAACTAATGGTGTTAAATCAAAGGCATTTATAGCCATTGGAGCACAAATCAGGTTGCAGCATGACAATTTTTTATAAATTTGACTCATTTCCCTTTATGTTTTAGTACAGGTTTATAAAGTACTGCTTAGTTCCTCACTTTTGATTGTCTTCCCATTTCTAGGTATTTCCTCTGTTTAGCTCGTGCTGTCACTCCTCTACTCTTAGGCTCAGGCTGAGCTCTTTCAGTCTCCAAATCTCAGTAGATATTTTAAGGTTTTCCCAGTTGTCAACTCCTAATACCCGCTGGCTTCTGGGTAGTGAGTATGCTTTTTATGACCTTTAGATTCTGCCCCAGGAAATTCTTGATATTTCCTCTGTTTTCAACATACAAACCCTGTTTAGTTTTTCTGAATTAAGTCTCAGATTTGAACCTTCACATTCTGGTTTCTATCTAGTCTCTATCATGACTTCATTTCTCTAGTTCTTACTCCTAATATTAAAAATAAATAAAATTAATTACTACATATCACCTATCTTTAATCAGCCAATTACAGTTTTTTGTTTGTTTGTTTGTTTGTTTTAATATTTCTCCCCCCAAGTCTCTTTAAGTTTCAGACCTCTGGTTCTCTAGAGCCATGGTATCAAATAGAATCCATAACTAAAGATCCCTACAGGTCACTGTAGTGACTTAGTTTTAAAGTTTCTTCTATGTTTTGTTCCAATTTTGTTTTGTTAAATATTTCCCAATTACATTTTAATCTGGTTTCTAATGACTCTAGGAATGTTGTGGGCTCATAACAGTTCTCAAGAGACTCAAAGATTTTCTTCATTGATGTATTCAGTCTCACTTGATTTGGTGTGCCTAAATTCCTAACAAGGATTTAACCCTGCACTACTACTTCCCCCACACACATCCTAACACACACACACACACACACACACACACACACACACACACACACACACACACACACACACTTCAAAACCAATCTCAAGGTCCTTGTATACTCTTAGATGAACACAGACAAAAAAATATCATTTTTTTATAATCCCTCAACTTCCATCTAGTCTGACATTGATGCTTCTCCCTACTATCCTAGTGACTTTGTAAAGAAGGAAGTGTATTGTATTTTTGCCTCTGGTAAACAATTTATTCAATTCAATAAAAAAAAACCATTAAGTGCCAACCTTCCAAGATTAGCTCTAGAAATGAAAAAAAAAAAAAGCCAACAAAATAATTGTCATCATTTTATCTACCTCAGTATTATTTCCTTTTTGTCTTATATGCAGATTGTTTTGTATGTATTTATTTACATGTTGAGGTGAAAGACTTATCTTTTTTGGTATCCCCAATGCTTTTATATATAATATATACATATATGTGAGTGTGTGTGTATATATACATATATACACACACATATGTATACATATACATATATGAGTATGTGTATATACATATATATATATATATACACATATATATATATACTTATTTAGGCCAAATTGTAAATAGTTGTCAGCCACCCAAGCTAAGTTATCAATTCCTTTTAACAAAGGGGATAATCAGATTCCTAGATTTGCATGATAGAAAGGAATCTTTTCATTAAACTAGCAAATTTACAGTGTAAGAGGAGGTAGGAATTAAGAAGGCAGAATTAAGATTCAAAATAACCTTGACCAGGTGAAAATATAGTCAGAACCAGAGAGAAAGATTTGACTTTGGTTTCCATTGAATAAAATAAGTAGGGAGGGGGCTCATTTTGTTTAGTTATTTTTCTTACATCCAACACTGCTTGACCCTGTTTGAGATTTTCCAGGCAAAGACATTAGTGTAGTTGGCCATTTCCTTCTCCAGCTCCATTTTTTTTTTTTAACAGATACAGAACTGGGCCAAACAAGGTTAAGTGACTTGCCTAGGGTCACACAGGCAGCAAGAGTCTGAAGTTGGTTTTGAATTTTGGAAGATGAGTCTTCCTGAATCCAAGACTGATGCTCTCTCTATTGTGTCACTTAGAGGCTCATTAGTCAATTTTAACCAAGCTGAATATTTTCAGGCAGATCAATTAGGGATGCCCAAAGCTGTATAAAAATTGACTTCCGCAGGAGAACCCATTCTAAGTTTAACTCTTTTTAAAGAATCTTCTTTTGAAAGTATTTTCCTTGAACCCATTTCCCTACAGGTTGCCTACTAAAGTGACTTAGAGGAAACCCTCCTAATAGAAGTTATTATGTGTGTGACTAGTTGGCTTAATTGTGACGGTCCATGTATGATTCCATTCCCCACCTTTTTTTTTTTTCCTTTAAAAATGATACAGGCAATCAGTCAGTTGGGAGTGAAGTTCAATCTGGGCTGGTTCAGATGTATGATACACACAGGAAGGGCCTTTAGATAATTACACAAGGCAGCCAATTCATCTGGAAACACTAGAAATGAGAGGAAAAATAGACTCTAAATGTCCATCTGGGTTTTGGAAAGTAGACATTTGAAGATGTCAGACTGTTTTGTAATTATATTGGTCACTATGGGGTCAGTTTTCAGAGCAATTTTATTCCAGATGTGATCACAGCATAATGAATCAGGGTTTGATGAATGACATAAATTTTTTGGGAATGGAACTTTTTTTGTGATTTACCACACACTGATCCCCATTTAAAGAGATCTTTTTTAAATAATCATTTAATTTTTGTTTTGCTTGATTGATATTTTTTACATCGCTGGAAACAGTGGGAGAACATGAGATTAATAGGAGATAAGGGAACTCCCCTCTCCTCTCATACACTCAGCTACAGACTAAACTTATCTTTTCTTCATCATACTGTCCAGCCTGAAATCACACAGACAAATCTCTCTGGACTACTGAGATAAATATGATGTTTACTGAATATTTCATATCCCATTATGAAGGATCACAAATGTACTATATTCCCATTTGTGTAAATCCATTAAATGTAAACGCATAGGACTTTTTTGTAGAAGTGTTAATTTCTATTTCAGAGATATCATTTATCTAATGAAGTGATATACTGAATTAACTAAGATAAAGGAAGGCTGTGTACAAACTATCTTGTTTTGTTTTTATAATATGTTGGAAAAAAATGAGTTGTTTATATATCTCCTAGTTAACAGTCTCTTTATTCTGATATAGTTACTTGGTATTTATGAGTTCTGCTAGCTTGTTCCATTACAGAACAAATAGCCTTGGACACTGCCCCAATAAATGAAAACTAATCAGAAATTATCAATATCCTCTAAATAATATGTGAAAAGGCTTGCCTATACTACATAGGGAGAATGGTATATTCCTGTTCCTTTACCTTATAAGGGAAAAGATAGACTTGTCTAATTTACTGGTTCTGGGAGCAGGAAAATTCCCTTGATAATTAGATGTTAATTTAGATATTTCTTTATCTTAGCTATTTCATATACATACATACATACATACATACACACACACATATATGACTTTGTAACTATGAAAGAAAGAGTGTAATTCACAGAAATGTGGGCATGAGACAAGGAAACTATAGATAAGAGCATTCTTGTTTGTGAGAGAGCATTTTTTTAAAAATGGAACTAAGGAATTGGATCAGGACCCAGGCATAGAGAATATGACTTGTTCAAAAGAGCTGAGAGAAAAAGAAACAGAAAGAGAAGAGAGACAGAGATAGAGACACAGAGAAAGACAGAGAGATAGAAAGAGACAGACACAGAGACAGAGACGCAAAGAGAGAGACAAAGACACAGAGAAAAAAAGAAAGACAGAGGGAGAGAGACAGAAACACGACAGAGACAGACAGACACAAAGAGAGACAGAAAAAGACAGAGATAGACTGTGTCTCAGAAAGATACTAATCTATTGGATAGAAGTAAGCATAAACACATGAAGGGGAAGCTAATGCCTTATGCACTACAGGATAAAAAACCATGAGATTCCTTTTGCTTCCATCTTTTGAATTCAACTGTAGTGGAGGTAGCATTTCTTTCTCATAGGATGTGAGTAAGTTATGCCTTAAATTTTTAACTTAATGGTCAGAGGTTTTTCTGCTATTTTTTTTAAACAAATGAAGAAGCCCTAACATAGCTGAATATTACATTAGAAAAAGCCTTTTCTGGCTTTTCTTCCTTTAAGAGATCTGTTAATTTTTGAGTGCCTGAGCTAGAATTGAGCATTTCTTTTGTTGAAAGAGATTCTTTGTCCCATGCAACAAAGACCAGAACTGACAAAGGTGATTAGTGTCACTAGTCTTAATTCTATTTTTTTACTTTACTTTCTGGTATAGCAAGGACAATATTTCTGTCAGAGACTTGACTGACTTAGTGTTAAAAATTCTTTGATACTCTTCTTGATTCCCAAATGTAAAACTGTATCCTTTTAGTCATCTACTTAAATCAGGAATTCTGAACCAGAGTCCATAAATCACTTAGTCTACAGATTGATTGAAAGCCCATGGAGTCAAATGGGGGAGAGGGAAGGGAGAGAGTAAGAATTGTGTCTTTATTTTCATAAACCTCTAACTAAAATATGGCATTTCCTTCATTCATTTAAAAATATTATTCTGAGAAGGGGCTCCTACATTTCATCAGAATGCCAAAGTGGTCCAAAACACACACAAAAAAGATTAAGAACTCTTAGTATAGAGACTATTCACAACAAATTGCTAGTCTCTTAAGGCTTGAAATGTTTATGTTTCAGAACTCAAATAATATTTTGGTCATCTCATTGAAAGTCCAATTATAGATTTCGCCATTGTTAAGACACTTTTAAAATCTTTTTGGAACTATCATATAGACATAATAACATTTGGTACCTTCTTTATTTTTAAAGTGCATTGGGACTGTTGAATGAATACAGTAATAACAGTTGGTTCAATATTAACTTTGTGAAAATAATACCCCAAAGCAAGCTAGATCTCAATAAAATTGTTGATATTCTATAATAGGTTTGCATTTAAAGAGAAAATTTTGTTGTTGTTGTTATAGCTATTTGGGGGGACTTGCAAATATATTTGCAAAACATCAGATGCTAGCTATTGGAATCAATGCAGTGTTTTTTTTTTTTAATGTATTAAGACACAGAAAGACAGTTTCTATTGATGGATCTATTAGCAACTAGATCAGTGATCCAGATGTCACTTTTCCTCTCTGGTTCTTAGTCTCTTTATCTATAGCATAAAAATATTTAGCCAGATGATCTATAAGTCATCTTTCAGTCCTAATGATTTATATATTTTAAGATCACAGGAACTGTAAAACATTCTTCATATCCTTTTTCCCCCTACTTTATTTTAGGCATTTCAAAAACTACCAAGTGCAGAGCAAGCAGGGGATATATTTTATTAGCATCTTTCTCTAAAATAAACATTTTCTATTGGTAAAATCTAATTATTTTCATTCATCTATGTGATATTAGTTATAGTAAGGCCATTAGAGGACAATTACGTGACTCTATAAATTATACCAAACAAATCAATATCATTATCTTCTCCCCCCCAAAAAAAGTGGACATATTAATAGCAACTAAATTTCAGAACTCAATCATCTGGAAATCCAGGCTAATGTCACCCCAAATGACATTTTATTGCTATTCAGTCACCTCCTATTGTTCCGTGAAGATTTTGATGACCCAGATTTGTCACAGTGCCAATCTCAATCAGAGTTTTAAGAACAATAAAGAAAGACTGAGGAATGAGTGAATTAATCACCATTAAGAACAAAATTTAAAAGTAATCCTGGAGAGATGGCTTATAAAAGAAGTATTTTTTAAATCTACAATATTTCAATATCTAAAATGATCTCTTATAAATGAGAAAGTTATCTAAGAAATGAGTATCATGATTGTAAATAATAAGCTGCATTTTGGAGACTAACTTTTTATGGTTGGTCTTCCTAGCCACTAGCTTCTGTTCTCCCAGTGGCACAGAACTGCCATCAACTTTCCAGATGGCTCCCTTCTCATATCATTTCTGTTACACACAGAATAATATGAGAAATTAGACTCCTATAGTGTCCTCTCAAACTGAAATCTCATCCCACTATATGACCTGCCCTAAAATGTTGTTTCATTTTGCCTCATTTATGGCTTGGAGAGCCAAGATTGCATATCTTTAGATTTGAAAGAGTCAAGCATTATTGTATGACAAAATAGTTTTAAAATGTTTTTTTTTTTTCTCTCTAGTACCAAGACAGGAAACTAATTTCCTGGCTTTGGGGGTTCACTTAAATCATAAATTGGCATATTGCTGAAGTCTAAAATTATCTGCCAATCAAAGAGGAAAAGTACATTCAATAATAGCACTTTGCTCTTCAAAATAGATGGCAATTCATTATTTGCACCATGGTCCTCATGATTAATAAAAGTGCTGTTAAGAACACTGTTATGAGAAGAGATAATCTTTCCAAATAAGAACTCTGAAAACCTTAAGTATCTGACCAATAAAACAGTGTGGTGGGCTGAATTGTGAGGTAAGACAGAAAGAGTATTATATAAAAAAGTACATATGGGAAAATTTCACTTTGGGAGACATTTATACTTGAATTTAAACTTGTAAGTCTATTTTTAAAAATAACTCCAAACAGCATTACATTCTAATTCCAAATGGCTATAAGATAATATACTTTTGATCAATAATTATACTGTTCAAGAAGAACAGCAGTCTCCCTTCATCCTGCTCAATTGTTGGTAAATGATATATCAATTTGCATACTTGCTATATAAAATTATTCCTCACATCTTTTATAATTCTAAAAGTTTTCTTATGCTGAGATGGAATGAAATATTCTCAAGATGTAAAGACCATAATTGTGAAAGGAAAAAGATATAACTATTTATTATCAGTTGTATATACATATACACTATATACATATATGTATGTGTAAGGACATATATTAGAAGATAACCACTATCAAAAAGCTAATTTTCCATCTTTGTGATTTTTTGAGAATGAGCGGGGGCCATACTTCGCCTCGTTTCAACTCGGATGACCTATAAGCCAAATTTCTGTGCTTTTCAAAACTCTCAATATTGATAATTTTCATTAATACTTTCCTATTGATAGTTTCCATCTGATATGCCACATGGAATACTTTAATGAGTACCAAATATAAAAGAATCATTTTGACATAGGCCCCTAGCCTCAAAGTTTATTTCTTTTTCAAACTCTCTCCTTTGAGGACAGTGATGTTTAGAAACACATTTCACATCTTGACATCACCTTCAGTTGTTAAGCATCTCTAGCCCTGAATTCCATTGTGCACAATCCTTCATTCTTGTATTCTAGTTTTTGTTTTTCAAAGTGTAAGGGTGCCACAGTTTGGCTTTGCAAAACATCAGAGCTAGCAATCAACTTCAAAAGTCAATACACAAATAATTCTTAGAATTAAAGTAAATATTTTACTTCTATACTTAATTCCTATTGCCTTAACTCAATAATATCTCCCAGGGGAAAAAAAATCAGTATTTTTTTTTTTACGGGGAAAAGTACATTCAATATATAATATTCCTTGGCATTTAATCTAATCCTGTTTTATCCTCATATCTCTTGTCCATCATTTTAATATCATCTAGACTGAATATGTCATACTCCCACTGCCACCAAGGTAAGTTAAAAATTCTTCTGTCACCATTTATAGCACAGCTCATAGATTTTTCTTTTTTTCAAATTTAATCATACTGCCCAAAATGTAATGCCAAGTTCATAGGTGATGATTATTACCAGAGGGTTGGTTTTATTTTCTTTTTAACCACAAGAACTAGCAAAAAAAAATTTTAAAATTGATGGAAGCATGGATATTAGCATAAGTGAATGGTTATATAAACTGGGGAAGTCATATAAAGAAGCAAAGGACATTAATATAATTTTTCTCCAAATACGAAATTAAATAAAATATCAACATTTATTTATAATAGTAATACAGATAACCTTTTTTTCCCTTATGGGAGAATTACTCTATGCCTTTTTATTCCAATTTTGAAGCTCCATGTTGGTTGCATTAAAAAAAAAAAATCACAGGGAATGGCTGATAGCATAAATGTATGTCACATCTGCGAAGGTGTGGTGCTATTTCCAATTACTATTTACAACAATGATCAAATATTCCATGGTTGGGCAATTTTATCTCCCAACTAATATCACCAACTAAATGTATTCTGGAACAGTAGATAGAAAATCTCCAATTAGACTTATATCAAAACCTAATTTCCATCCCATTATAAATTTAAAAACCATTCTACATAGCACGCCAAATATAACAAATTACTCATTTGTCAGAAAATGACATCAAGGCCCTCATATGAATTTGCCTAACCCTTCCATTATGGTGATTTCAGTTCATTTTACCACATTCATGCCAGAATTCCAGGATCTATAAAATTAAATATGAAAATCATTCCCTATTCATTAGAGAATATCTCTCTAGTCTTTAGAGAATTGCATTTTAGGTGTCACTTCCTGTTTCAAGTTTTTCTTACTCTGGAATTTAGACAATTTTGCCAAGTCACAAGGTATCTAGTTATTGCTGATTTAATTAACTTTTTTCTTCATAAGAATGAACTTATAATGTAGTTTTTGTTTTTTGTTTGCTTTTCCATTCTTTGCTTCTATATTTTAGATGCATTCAAGTTCTTGTCAGTGTTTGCACTTGCTTATTTCCTTGTTAATTAAGTACAAACCCCACCTTTATACTTATCATAGAGAAGCAGTGTTGTATAATAAACAGTTGACCTCAGAATCAGGAACATCTGGGTTCAAGCCCTGCCTCTAATTTGAACTAGTCCTGTTTCTTTGAGCAAATAATTGACTTCTTAAAGCCTTAGATTGCTGTCATTGTTTGTTCTTTGTTCTCTAAGAGAGCCATGACATTGATGAGGTCAAGGAGTTGTGAGAACCCCCTTTTGGTCGATGCAGGCCCTTTGTAAATGAATTTACGAACCCAAAAAGTTAAACTGGCAAAAGAAGTTTATTATTAGAGCTGAGAGTTCAGTTTTCGCTGGGAGGCTGACTTCCTTAGAGGCAAGGTAGCAGAGAATCTTCTAGCAGAAAAGGTTTCTAGCAGACAGAGAGGTGAATAAAGTCTTGTTAGGGATATAAGTGAGAAAGATAAAGAGGGAGTAACACTGAAATAGAATGTCTTTCAGCAGGCAGAGGGTTGTCGTTATGCCAAGGGAAGAGAGAAGTTCCTTGGCATGTTAGGTCCTCTGCAGGGGATTGAGCTGAAGCAAGCTTGTTATATGGGCAGTTCTTGGTGGGGACTGGGAGCAGTTTGAGCTGGAATCAAAATAGAGAATCTTGGAATTGAATGAGTGTCTCTGGGCTAATCTCCAACTCCATAGAATTGGATAGAAATCTCATCTCCAGCTCGGGCTAAGTAGTAGTAGTCCTGGACTCAACTAGTCCCACCCAGATAACAGAATGAAACCACTTTATCTTGATTCCCTGGGGTAGATCTCACAGGAGAGAGCTTCTCTGAGGGAGTTTCCCCCCAAAGTCTGAGAGAGTGAGTTTCAGGGCTCCCCTCATCAACATCAGGGTGGGGATGCCATGACATACAAGTGAATTGAATTGAAGCAAGGAAGGGCTGTGCAAGGTCACTTGCCTCATTTTCCCCTCCAGAGTCATCAGGGTCCAGTGGTCAGTTGTAGATCAATAAATGACTATGGATGTAGTTGGAAACCTGGGCCCTTTTGAACTAAAGTCTTTAACTGGTCTCCATTTGACTAAAGCAACCCCCAATCAATTACTAAGGCAAGATAGGAAATGAGGCTGAGAATGGCCTCTTTTACCTTTAAAAAAAAGAAAGAAAGAAAGAAAGAAAGAAAGAAAGAAAGAAAGAAAGAAAGAAAGAAAGAAAGAAAGAAAGAAAGAAAGAAAGAAAAAGAAAAAGAAAAAAAGGCAAGTGTAAATCACTCTAGACCTAAAACTTTAAGTTTCAGGGAAAATTCTGATCCTCATTGATAGAAGTTTGGGAACAGATTGAAGGTAATGGTATAAAGGATCACAGCTATCAAAGTTCCTCCAAAACTTCTTAATTAACAACCACAGAAAACATGGTAAACTGAATTCCAAGTTAAACCCAATGACTCGTTTTTGCAGCTTAAAACAGTTTAAAGAAGCAGACATTGTTCAGGAATGATCAGAAGTACAAGTTTAGAGGAGCAGCAATAAAAGCAGGCAGCTGGTCATATCCCAGAAATAGTAAAGATACTAAAGCCTAGGTAGAAAGAGATGCCAATGGATTTCTATATTAGTACAGGGGTCATTTGGCATCTCTATTGCCCATTATCCATGTCTAGTTAACAATCCTAGGACCAAAAGAAACTGTATCAGTTGAGGAGCCAAAGACCTTTCCTTTGTAAGGAGCATTCCCTATTTCTAAGAGGTGAACAAAGCCCAATTATAGCATGAAGAAGCAGGCTTAGAAAATAGGCAAATAATAAAAACAACAACAACAAAGAACTTGATCAAAAAAATCTACTAGAGTATTGAGGAAGTTTAAGATGCAAACTCAGAAGTCAATGACTTGAAAAAAATCTATAACTAATGCTTCAAAGATCCATGGAAATTTGACAAGAGCTCAACATGAATTCCTTCAAGAGCTAAAGAAAAAAAAATTTTTTTAAGATTAAAAATAATTGAAGAGCAGTAGGAATAAATGAGAGATATGTAAGAATATTATGAAAAATAATTAACAGTTTGATAAAAGAAGCACAGAAAATAGTGATGAAAGCAGTCCTTAAAAATAAGAAATGGCCAAATGATAAAAAAGAATTTTTCTCATCCAAGAACTTCCTAAACCAAAAGAATTATAGCTTCTAGTGCTTCTCAATATCTCCTTTTAGGTAAAATTCATGGCTCTAAATCTTTAAAAAGGGTCATTTTTTATCTTTATGTTGCCTCTAACCTGAAGGTGATCCAAAAGTTCTTAGAAAAGGGAATAAGTGATGGATTTGGAAGATGTGTTTAAATCCCACCTCAGACAATAGTTATGTGACATTTAATGTCATCTTACATCTCCTGAACTTGTCTTCATCAACAAAATAAGGAGTTCAACTTATCTTCAAAGAGCTTTTAATGTATAATTTTATTATCTTAAACTCTTATTACTATTTATGCCACTTAGGCTGCCATTCCTATCTTTTCTTGAGAAATCTAAGGGAAGCCTCCTGAGGCAAGAACTTTATTGGTTCAAATATTGGTGAGTACTGTGTAAATAACTAATGTTTATATATGATACTGAATTTACGGCTTCCAAGTTGCATTTCTTGTCTCTAGAGTAATAATCTCTATTTTTTTTTATTATATACAACTGTGAAGAATTGTTTTTAGTATAAGCTCTTAGTATATATATATATATATATATATACATATATGTCAATTTTTGTACAAGATTCATCCTTATACATATAATGAACCCTGAACAAAAATTGACAGCTTATAAAGAATGACTTAAGAATTAAATATTTGATTCTAGAGTAAATTGGGAAGGACTACAATTTGAGTAAGGGAGTGACAAAATTACATAAATATCATTGATTAAGATATGTGGAAAATGAATTGAAGTAGGGATAGACTTCAAGAAAGGAGTCCAATGAGGTGATGAGTTTTAACTAAGGTGGGGGTTCTGTAAGTGAAAAGAAAAGAACATATGAGAGTTTCTTTGAAGGTAGCATTAACAACATTTATCAGCTAATTAAATATGTGAGGCAGTGAGACTAAAGAGTTAAGGATAATATTATAGGACTAAACCTAGAAGAATTGTCACAACTTCATTAGAAATAAGGACATTTAGAAAATGGATGGGTTTCTGAAATAAAGATAATCTTAGATTTATAATACAGTTTACAGTCTATGAAATCCTGCTTATCCTTTGAAATTCATTGTGCCTTGGCTTAAATGAAAAATTATGTGGGAAGGAACTCCTTACCACTGACTGCTGCTTGGGAGCAAAAGGCTCATAGACATAAGATTATTTTTTTTCTTTTTTTAAAATAGTATTTTAATTTTTCAAATACATGCAAAGATAATTTTCAACATTCACCTTTGCAAAAACTTGTTTCCAAATTATTTTCTCCTCCTTCTTTCCCCTCTCCTTAAGACAGCAAGCAAACAGATATGGTAGACATATATTTCTTCTAAAGATATTTCCCTATTTGTCATGCTGCACAAGAAAATCTGATCAAAAGGGGAAAGAAAAACAAAAACAAAAACTAACTGACAAAACCAAAAAGGGGAAACTACTATGTTTTGACCCACATTCAGTCTCTGTAGTTCCCTTTCTTTGTGTGGATGGCATTTTCCATCACAAGTCTGTTGGAATTGTCATTGTTGAAAAGAGCCAAGTATAAGGTTAATTATTTATATATATATATATATATATATATATATATATATATATATATATATATATATATATATACACAACTGCTATTGTATGATCCTAGATCATAGTTAAGTTGTTTTAAGTTCACTGTGGGATCAAATCTGAGAAAAGAATGAAATAGTTTGGGTGCTTAACCACTAAAAGCCATAACTGAGAGTTAAGAAATGTTGTACAATAATGGGTGATGGAGGAATAGGATTTTATTGGATGTTAATCCTATGATTAATTATCATGAGAAGGATGTGAGAGCACCCTTTCTTCCACTCTCCATTAAGTTACTACTTGGAAAAATGGTCCTGTTCCCCTTCATGTCTTGCAATGACTATCAGGCAAAAATCTTAAATTTTTCTAAGTTGTAAATTTATTTATCTATGTAGAAAAACTTTATGAACTCTGGGGTTATATGAATTCAAAGAAATTCCTCATCATCACCATTCTCTTCACCACCTCCCCCCATTATCTGACTTAATCAAGTCACATTTATTTTTTTAACCTTATAATGGGGATGAAATGTGTGATTTCATTGGTATAGGGAAAAAAGAAACTCCCTCTAACAATGAAGACTAATATCTTCTTTATAATTTATAAAAATCCTTGATTTTTATTTTAAAAATATATGGATGGATAATTTTTCAACATCAATCCTTGCAAAACTTTGTATTCCAATTTTTCTTCCCCTTCCCCCATACTTTTCCCTAGTTGGCAAGTATTGGATTATTTTTCTTTTCTACTTTTTTACTCTATCATGTTCTTTGTCTTTTCTAAAAATTGGGACAATTAACTCCTTTGTCTTATGTAATTTTTATTTATTATTTCCTGAAATATACTTCTGAAAAAAAAAAGTATGGATAAAAGCCCATTGTGATTCTAAATGGAGCTACTTGACTGTCTTTTTTTTTTTTTTCCCCTGAAGCTGGGGTTAAGTGACTTGCCCAGGGTCACACAGCTAGGAAGTGTTAAGTGTCGGAGAACAAATTTGAACTCAGGTCCTCCTGAATTCAAGGCTGGTGCTCTATCCACTGTGCCACCTAACTGCCCTTGACTGTCTTTAAACTCATTCTGGTTTTCACTGATTGGCAAAAAATAAGTCCCAATTCAAGCCTCATTTGTTGGCTATTTGGGTTTTGATGGCTCAATAAGTGTAAGTGTAAATATCTTTCCCTCTCTGATTGATTCTTTTTGTGAAGGAAAAGTAGGTTATCTGTTTTTTCAATTATTATGTAGTTTCTAACTACTGTATGTGTATTGCCCCTTATAAACTAAGACCTGGGAAAGATCTTAGCTTAAAAAGGCCAAGGTCTCTTACTGCTTTCTGGGCCATTGCAAGTTGTCCTGAGCTATATCTTACCACTGGACTTTGATGACTCTGAAAGAGACAGTGGGACTAATGACTGCAAAACTCTGCCTCACAAATCCAAATTACTCCCAAATCAAGACATTACCCTCTTGATGTTATTGATCTTTTTCAAGAATGAATGGTGAACAACGATGGATCTAGAGATTTTCCTGAAACATTAAGATCAATGAATGACTTGTCCAAAGTCATACAGCCAGTATCTGTCAGAGATAAACCTTGAACCAAGGTCTTCCTAGCTACTTAGTCCATCACTCTTTCTATCACAATATGCTACTTCGAAGATTATCTCCTAACATGATTGATATTCAGGTCATTCTCCTTGGAGTTATGTTTTGTTGTGAAATACATTTTTTGGGATCTATGCAAAGAAATTAAAATTTTAAATAACAGTACAGAAGTTCTTAATCTTTTTTTGTGATTTATTGATTCTTTTTGACAATCTGGGGACATCTATGAATTTCTTGAAACAACATTTTAAAATAATTAAAGGAAAATAAAGATTAGTGGAAATAAGAATATGTCACTTTTTTCAATGAAGTTCATGGTGCCCTCATAATGTACCCATGGACCACAGACAAAGAATCCCTGTTCTCGTCATTCAAATTTTGGCATGCTAATGGCAGATTTCAAAACAATAGACATATTCTAAGGATGTACTATATTGGACATTTTAACCCTGATAAAATCTGTATGAAATTGGAGTATGTTTGCCATATTTTTGCCATCCAAGCTATAGCACCATTTTCAGGGTACACAATTGGTCTCAATTACCTTTAACACATTTTGGAAGGACACCTAGTAATCTCAGTAATAGACTCCTTAACAGGTTTTTCCTTCCTGCTGAGGTGAGTTAGATGAATCTATCCATAACTATAGCCACAGGCCTCTATTCTGTTCAATCTGGGTTAATTGAATATTCTGTCATAGTATCAGGGTTAGGCTTTGTTTTCCACCAGATAATTCAAGTTCAAAGTCTTTACAATTTTCTGCTTGCATAGCAGCAATTAAGCATTAGTAATGTAAAGTTGTTCTTTAATTTTTTATTTTAAATTTCTACTATGCTTTGACCCTGGCTAACCTCTTTTCCCCTACAGACTTAGTTGGAATGAGAAATGGTTTGTTATGTTTCTAACTAACTAGTTAGCTTTTCTAATTCTACCTTCTTATGCTCTGCTATTGTCTTATCCCTTTCTTTGGGGGCACCTTTTAGGCTAATACTCATTTAAATTTCTCTGCTGCAGAACTGTCTTTAACATATTAATAATTATCTTCTTTTATTTTTCTCACTGTATAATCCTCTTTTTCCATTTTCAAGTATTTGTATTCCTTTGGTAACACATTTCCATCATTATATCCATATTTGTTTTTTCTTAGTATCCAACCAATAACTCTTATGTGGAGACAGCTACTCATAACACTCAAGCTATAACTAACTCCTAAAGTTGCACATGGCCTACTGTCTTTCCAAAATGTAATATTTCTCCTATAATTTGGGTATTGAATAACAAGATATAAAATTGCAAGAGTGCCAAGCAATATTATTTTCCTAGGCCATTTCTGCCAAGCTTAGAATATTGTCTAAATGTGATTTCACTTTTCTTGACTTTATCTGCACAATGATTATGTTTCTCTTAATGTCTTTCTAATTTCTGTCTCATTCCTCAATAGATAGCCAATCATAGGATTTGAACAAATAAGTTATAAATAAGGATAAAGACAGATTATTCTTTTAAAAAATTGCAAATGGTAAGCAAATTTCTCCAAATCATCAAACATAAGGGAAATACAAATTAGAGCAGCTCTGCAGTTTCATCTCATATTCAATAAATTGTTAAAGATGACCAAAATAGGAGTAAACAATATAAAAGAAATTACAGAAAGAGAGGGCACTTGGTAGAGCTACCATTAATTGATTTACCTGTTGCAGAAAGTAATTTGGAATTAGAGGATCATAGATAAAGTGTTGAGAGGTTCTTGAGAAATAATTTAGTAATATCTCAGTTTTAGAGATAAAGAAATTTAGGCTAAAGGAGGTGTTTAGAGCAATATTTGGGATACAGTAGGCTGCTAACAAAAATTTTCATCCCTTGTCTCCTCCATAGTACTTCTTTTTAAGGGAAAGATCAAGCATGATTTCCTCCCATGTAAAATGACCTTAGATTTGGTCTCTTCTAGTTCTAAGTTCATGATGCTTTGAGCTTTGTATTTTCTAAGGTTTTATTTTTGTGTTTTTTGGAGAGCAAGACTTTCTATTTCTCATTTTTTGCTATGTTGTGTGAATAAAAAACATCCTTTGTATTTAAAAACAGTACTATGATGATATGCTGGCTAAATAAATTAATCAACAATCATTTAGTAAGAATTTCTTAAGCAACTTATTTGTTCAAATCCTTTGATTGGTTATCTATTTGGGAATAAAATAGTTATTTCTACTTGTGTTATTCTCCAGATTATGTTTATCTTTTTTATTTTTGTTCAGTGTTAGTTGATAAAAAAAAAATGCTACCATCAATTTCCTTTCTTATTTTAGTACTGTAGAGTATATATATAGTAGGAATAAAAGGAGAAAAGTCCCTTCTAAACTGATTCCATATGACTGGTTATAGGCACTATTTGCAAAAGTTATTGAGCTGAATTTATGATTACATAAGTAACAGATGAGCTAGCCCATCTTGGTCAATGAATTTGTGGTAGATATATAAATAACAGACCAGCTTGTGAAACCTTAGCTAAATTCCATATGACACATGAAGTAAAGCTAACAAACATTTATTAAATAATAAGGCATTTATATGCTAGTAATTGTGTTCAAATGTAACATGTTACTTAGCCTACTTTGGGAAATTATTGAGTATTGGGTTCTTATCATTATCTTAGTGCTAAATACAATTCAACAAATATTTATTGGATATCTTCTATGTATTTTAGAAGTGCTAAGATTAGCATTTATAATCTCTCTGCCAGACTTTATCTTTCTCTTTTATTTTCAATGCTATGTTTATTTCTGAATGTAGCCATGGTTTTCTGAAATTGGTGAAAAAATATACATTCTAGTCTCAAAAAGCAGCTTGGTATTTGTTAGGGTATGACCTTTTAGAATCCCATGGAAGAAAAGAGCTCTGATTTCTCTCTACCTACTCCCAGATACACTAATCCTAAACCTCTCTTTCCTTATTTGTTTTGAGGATTACTTTAAAGCATCTTTGGTATTTGTTTTCCTGACTCTGTGCTTTATGAGGAATTGGATTAAGCCTCTTAATTGTAAATCAAAATGGAACAAAATAGCAAGGGTGTCCCAATCTTTGTTCTCTCTTTCTGTCTGTCTCTGTGTATATGTGTGTTTCAGTTCATTGACTTTAATCTTTCCACTCCTATAGTTCATCTACATTTAAGTTTTCTGCTTTCAAACATTCTTCATAGGTTTATATGATTACTTGATTCCCCTCTCCCTTGAAAATTAACAGGAAAATCTGAACCCAGATTTTGATGAGAGCATATGAGAACCCAAATGCATTGTTCATTCTCAGACATATAAGGAAATATGGGTCAAGCAATCTGGTAAAATGCTGCAAATGTAAATTACTATGTGTGAATAAATAGATGATAGAAAATAGAACATATATAAGAAGATAGTATTTCTGTGCTGGCTGCCTATCTTTGGTGGACACATTTTGCTTCTCACTGGAGCATTTCATTTAAAAAGGGAACACAGGTCTGTTTCTTAGCCTTTGGAAACTAATTCCACAAATATAAAGGAGAGAGGAAAATACTGCTATTAGAGAGGAAACCTAAAAAATATCTTTCAGGAACCTTTGGGCACACAATGAGGTGTTTTTACCTGCTAGAAAAACATGTTCAGAACAGGAAGCTACCTTAGAGGTCACCTAGTACACAGTATAGCTGTCCAAGAATTTTCTCTACAGCATCTTCAGTACCTGGAAATCCATACTGTGCTTGAAGGCACCTACCATAGGGGTACTTATCTCTTGATAAAGCTCATTTATCTGTGGGATGCCTCTAATGATCAGAAATTGTTTTCCTTATGTCAAACTTAAATCTCTCTCTAAACTTCTTCTCATATCCATTGATTTTGCCCTGTGGAGTAAATAATAACTAGCATTTATATGGTACTTTGAGGTTTAAATGGTATTTTGTGAATATAATTTCATTTTATTCTCACAGCAAATCAGGAGGTAGATGCTATTATTTTTACAGATCAAGAAATAGAGGAAAAAGAAGACTAAGTGACTTTCCCAGTGTCACATAGCTAGAAAGTAGTATCTCAATTCATATTTATTTAACTCAGGCCTTTTTAACTTCAGGCCCAGTATTCTATCCATTGAGTGACTTATTGTCATTTTTCTTCCTCATGATAATAATACAGATAGATATTGGAAGATAGGTATATAGCATCCTCTAGAATTTTTACCATGTTTTGTTCTGATGTCTTTGGAACAGATTTATCAGTTTATCTGTTTACAGATCTTATGAAGGAATGTCCTCTGTCACAGAATATTAGCACTGGCTTTTTGTCTTAAAAAACTTATGTATCCACTAAAAACCCCAACTATTTTTTATATGAAATATTATTGAAATCCGACTGTTTATACATTTTATCTTTTGAACTCAATTAAAGATTATTATTATATTTCTACAAGAGCAGCTTCTTAAATTTTTCCCACTTACAAACCTTTTTTTTTTTTTTTTTTTGGCTGAGAAAATTTTACACAACTCCATCTTGCATCTGAGGTGAGGTGTTTGTGGCAGTATTCGTACATTCACAAAGCAAAGCAGTCTGTTAGGAAATAATTATTTGCAAGTGCTACCAGAAGCAGCTCAGATTCATTATGTGTTTGATTTTGAATTATTTTTTTGGTCCTTACATTCAGAAATATTTTATTGTTGTCATATTTTTCATTATCACCCATATTCAATTATGTGATGCTGATCTATTAGTATCTTAGTGTTTATTACTATAATAGATGTTGATCTATGTGTAATTTGGTTGAATCAAACTACCAGTTTTTAATCTCCCTTACTATACTATTAATTTCAGATCTAAGTAGGAAGCAAAATACTTCTATCCATAGTCTTTGGAAAAGAAATATGGTACTGAGGTTCACAGCTAGGTAACATAGTAGGTAGGGTAATGGTCCTGGTCACTCTAGCACTATGGTGCTAAGCAATTCCCTTAACTATCCTGGCCCCAGTTTCCCCATCTGTAAAATGAGCTGAAGGAAATGGCCAATCACCTTTGCTATGAGAACCCCAAAAGGGGTCATAAAGAGTTAGCTGTGACAAATGACTAAATAACATCAACTGTAGCAATTAGCAAGCACTAGGGATGCAAGGTAGAAGCAAACAAAACAAAAAGCATAATCTGCCCTTAAAGAGTTTGTATTCCATCCCTGCAGGATGGAATGATCTCCATGACTCTTGCCAGTACCAGTGTTTAAGGAGGACACTCAAGACAGCTGTGTCTCATTCCTGTTCAAATGACTCATCTCCCTTTCCCCATCTCCAGCTGTTTATTAGCTTCTTTTTATGTGATATTTTCTTTCTTAGAATATAAGCCACTTCTTATATCCAAAGAGATCTTAAAGGAGGGAAAAGGACCCACATGTGCAAAAAGGTTTGTGGCAGCCCTCTTTGTAGTGGCAAGAAACTGGAAACTGAGTGAATGCCCATCAATTGGAGAATAGCTGAATAAGTTATAGTATATGAATGTTATAGAATGTTATTGTTCTGTAAGAAACGACCAACAGGATGATTTCAGAGAAGCCTGGAGAGACTTACATGAACTGATGCTAAGTGAAATGAGCAGAACCAGGAGATCATTATACAGGGTAACAACAATACTATATGATGATCAAGTCTGATGGACATGACTCTCTTCAACAATGAGATGATTCAAATGTTCAGTGATGAAGAGAGTCATATACACCCAAAGAGAGGACTATGGGACCTGAGTGTGGACCACAACATAGCATTTTCACTCTTTCTGTTGTGTTTGCTTGCATTTTGGTTTTTTTCTCAGATTTTTTTTTTCTTTCTTGATCTGATTTTTTTTTTTTTTGTATGTGTAGCAAGATAACTGTATAAATATCTATACATATATTGGATTTAACATATATCTTAACATATTTAACATGTATTACCTGCCATCTAAGGGAGGGGGTGGGGGAAAGAAGGGAAAAATTTGGAACAGAAAATTTTGCAAGGGTCATATGTTAAAAATTTACCCATGCATATATTTTGTAAATAACAAGCATTAATAAAATTTTAAAAATAAAAATAATAAAAGAATATAAGCCACCTGATTTTAGGGACACTCTTTCTATTTTTATTTGCATTCCCAATATTTACATATTGCCTGGCACATAGCCAGTATTTAATAAATGTTTGTCATTGATTGACTTTCAGAAATATAGGTCCTAAGGTACTTTATTTCTGAAATATAGGGATTACACTTAAATGTCTAAGATCTCTTTTATCTTGTTTGTGATAGTATGCCATTGAAGCTTTAGAGAGGTCTTTTTGTTATGCCATAGTTTCTTTTAATTGTTATGCCTCAGTTTCTCTGAATTGTTCTGCTTTAGTTTCTCTGAATTGTATTGCCTCAGTCCCCAGGTTACAACATCCTTCCTGACCATTAGGACTGATATAAATTGGGACTGGGAGGCCTTACCACTGGTATTCCATAGATCCATAAACTGCAGATGGTTAATCTCAGATGGGGGGGAAGGAGGCATCTCCTATCTTAGATTCAGTGGCTCCTAGCAATCCCAACTTATTAGGATTTCTGATCTTTCCTTACTCCCAACCTGCCAGAACCGAATTATGCTCCATTCCTGGAAGTTCTCACTCACCAGCACTCTAACCCCATTCTGCTTTGTTTCCCTGATCGCTGGAGCCCTATAAGAATCCTTGGAATCTCACATTTGATGCTAGGTGCTTTGAGTTAAGAGTCCACTTCAGCCTCTGGAGTAATATGTTTTGCCCCCAGCCCAATCTCTACCTCAAAATAAAATATTAAAACCTCTCTAATCTCTATCTTGCCTCAGTTTCTCTGGCATTACATTTTATATTATTAATCTAGGTATCCATCCCCCAAAGCTTTGTAAATTAAATATTCTAATTCTTTTTCATGTTGAAACTATGAATGAAATTTTAAAATATAGTTATTCCCCACTCTCAACCCCTAGATTATCAATTTTACTCAATATCCAAGCTTAATACTTAATTATATCTAAGCTAGAAATAAATGACCAACACATATATTTGTAAATAGTATCTATGACTCTCGGTAAACATCTCCTTTGAAAATAAACATGTACATATTGTTTCCTCTGATGGAATATAAATTCCTTGAAGGCAAGAATTGCTTTTGTTTGAATTTCCAGTCTGGAGTATTGCACTGGCACATAATAAACACCTTACCATTTAATAGGATATTTGGCCTTTGAATTCCTTTAAAGGGAAGGATCTTATTTTTAAATTCATTTTATTATTTTTGTTATTATTATTATGTATTCCCAGTGGTAGCTTGACATGAGTCAAGTCTGAAATGGCATATCCATATTTCTTTTCCATTTGATCCTCATAACAACTCTGAAAGGTAGTCAAAGTAGGATAGTATTAATCCCATTTTATTGATAAGGAGAAAAAGGTTCAGAAAAACTAAATGATGTTCCCAAACTCATACAACTTTTCAGGGACAAAATGCAGATGAAAGTCTAGGGCTTTGACTCTAGACTAGGTGAGTTGAGAGATGAGAGAACTGTTTTGGAAAGAAATGTCCCCATCTAGAATTCAATAAAGACACTTCTACTTCTTAAGTAATATTGTTGGAAGGATTGAGAAAAATATATTCAAATGAAGATAGGGAAAGGTTCTACTTGGAGAAGTATGTTTTAGGCTGGATGGTGAAAGGATAGGATTTCAGAGTAAGAGAGAAATTGAGGGATATCTGGCTAGATTATTCAAAGAAGATGATTAGAAAGAAGACTATATGTCAAAAACAAAAAACTATACCAGGCCTTTAAGACTAAGGCACAAAGTAACAGCTGGATTCACTGCTGGTAAAATAAGTAGCAACTGTGAACACCTAGTGTCATTTGTTTATCTTTAACAAGCACATTCTGTTACTAGATTGAATACCTGTAACTTATTTCTCTGTTGATAGCTTGTATTCTGGAATTTAGATTTTATTTTCTAAAGGACCTATAAATAGCATCCTATTACCTTGAATATGATAGATATTACAGGCCATTGGTTCTAAGGTTGCTCTATAGAGATTTCCCCTTTCTACCTGTCTCTTGTCTGTCAAGAACCAAACAAACTAAAGAAGAACATATGACTTCTGTTAAATAGTAAATAGTATATTGTTTTAAATTGCATAGTAAATTATAAATAGTAAAATCCTAAATGGGTAGTAAACTCCTAATCTGTTGTTATCATCATCAGTAGCAGATTACAAATCTGGAGGGATAGGTTTGACCCTAGAGAGCATAGGTTCTCATATTGTTATTTGTACTGTGAATTAATAAACTATTGTTAGTGACACACACACACACATATATGTATGCATGTATGTTTGTGTATATGTAGTATATATATACACCTATGTAATTTACATTCTGATTCACATATTCTTATACCTATACTTTATACTTTATATCCATGAGGAAATCAAACCTCAGAAAAGTTATTTGATTTAATCAGGATTACCCAGTAAATACAGGAGCTGAAAATACAACCTTTTTTTTTTTTCCTGAGTCTGAACTCTGAGCTCTTTCTAATAAGACTGACGTCAAAAGACCTACTTAGTGATTTTTTTATGCATTCCCACTGTTGCCATTATAATATTCAAGCTGGTTTATCTTTTTTGCTAGACTTCTGAAAATATAAAAATCAATCACCCAGAAGCACATAAAATCTATAAACTCCAAGCCTGTGCGAGGGTGCTAACATAACCACATTATTGTTATGCTCATAGAGTCGGCTGAAATGATGGGGAATGACAAATGCCATGACTAAAAACTTCTACAGAAGAGATTTGGGATTCCCACTGAAATTTATGTGGCATGTAGGTATTTATAAAATATGCACCTACATCCATATACATATATGTTTATATGAAGCATGTATATATACATATATATGTATATGTACACACTTGTATTGCAGAATATGCATAATCATATGTATATATAAAACACATTCCTATACACATATATATGCATATTCAATTCAACAAACATTAAGTCCTTATTACATGTAGTGTAATTAATTTTTAAATAGTATTTTGTTTTTCCAAATACATATAAAAATAGTTTTTAACATTCACCTTTGGAAAACCTGCCTTCAGATTTTTTCTCCCTTTTCTAGACAGCAAGTAATCTAATATAGGTTAAATATGCAATTCTTCTAAATATGTTTCCAAATTCTTCATGCTGCACAAGAAAAATCAGATCAAAAGGGGAAAAAAAACCAAGTAAACAAACAACAAAAAAGAAAAGTGAAAATAGTGTATATATATATATATATATATATATAAAATACACACACACACACACACACACACGTAATGTTCTGGTTAGCTTTCTGGATATCTCTGGACCAGCCTTCGTTTCAGCTGAGTAATTACCAGGAGAACAGCCAGGTGACAAAGTCCAAAAGTCTTTATTGTCTCCTTCACTTGAGTCCTGGCTAGCTTTCTGGAGGCCCTTCTGAGGGACCTTGGTTTAAGTGGAGGAAGCAAGAGGACAGGCCAGCCTCCAGTCTTCTATGTTCTCTGAGTCTGTTCTAGTGCCCTTCTAAGTCTGACTTTGACCTCTTAAATACTCTATTACAATTAAATCCAGTCATCATACTGAGTATAAGTCAATCATTATATCACTAGGGAACCATTATTTGTTGTAATATTAATTCAATCATACTGAACTAGAGAACTATTAATCACTATGCTAAACTAGATAACCATTGTCTTATCAATTCCACTGACAACACCTTGTTATAAGAATTCTTGCCTAAGTACATTTCTCTAGAGTTCCAGCCCATTACACACACACACACACACACACACACACACACACACACACACACATAAATATAAATATATATATATATATATTCTGGAATTTAGATTTTAATCTCTAAAGTACATGTATTCCTAGTATGAAATAGATTCCATATATTCAATCTCCACTCAAGATGTGAATCACTCTTTCCATTAGAAGTCTATTCTAATTGCTTTGAATCACCTCATTGTTCAAAAGAGCCAAGTTCATTACAGTTGATCATTATATAATCTTGTTCATGCTAGGTACAATATTCTCTCAGTTCTGCTCACTTTATTTAGCATCAGTTCATGTAAGTAAAAAGTTTACTTTCAAATCTAATTCAAATAGGTACCTTCACATTGATACATCCACAATATCATTTGAGGCTATGGTCCTTCTGTAGGCAGACATACTATGTAAGTACTTATGGGCAAATAAAATTCTAGTATATAACTTTTATTGCCTTAGCATGCAAGACCCATAGGGACAGTTTTACTAAAAAAGGCCTTCTCTCCTTTCTGTGATATTCCCAAAGCACAAGCCTGACTGTTCACTTTACTTTCCTGCTCAAGATGCTTCATGGACTCCTGTTGGATGTAAAGCAAAATAAAAGCCAAACAATTCTGGCATGTAATAAGCACTTAATAAATTCTTGTTGACTTGGAAACTCATAATTTAATTTCTGCCTCTCTTTCTAATATTACTATTTTCTAATATTATTTCCCTCACACACTCCTGTTCTAGTCTAACTGGACTCCTTGCTGTTCCTTAAATCAATATTATAATTCCATGCCTTTGCACACACTATTGTTGCCCATTCTTGGGATTCATTCTTTCATTGCTTCTACCTTTAGGAATTCTTTCCTTCAAAGTTCTATTCAAATTTATCTCCTAGAAAAGGCCTTTCTTTATTGCTCCCAACCTTCCAGATACCAGTACATACTGATATTAATATGTGAATATATACATTTAATTTGTATGTGATGTGTATATGTTGTTTTCCCCATAGACTATAAGCTTTTTTGAGGACGGAGGGTGTTCCATTTTGTCTTTATTTAACCAGTGCTTACCATGGTTCCTGATGTATAGTAAGCTCCTAATAAATATTTACAGACAGATTTACATCAGGGAAAATCTAATATAAATCTAATATATAAAAATCTACATCTCCTAGAAGGGTTATTGTTAAAGGGAATAATCAAGAGTCATATGCTTCTTACTTATGCTGAATTTAGACTTTTTAGAATTAGCTTCTTTATCCCAAAGGAAAATGTGTTGTTATGAGTTACATCACAGATCTTGCAACTAGTAGCTTTAATAATTTTATACCCCACCCCATCCACCAACTTTTGCTCCCTAGCAGCAGCAAGTTGAGGTCTGCAATTGCCTAAATTCTCTTTGAACTTCAATCTCAAGCTCTGGTTTCCCTATTGAGAGACCAGCCTAGAGGTATCTACTTTTTTGCCCTTGTCCCTTGGTAAGAATTCACAAATCTTTCAGATCAGGGATCTTTTGGGTACCATGGACTCCTTGGATTGTTTAATAAAACCTAGACTTCCTTTCTAGAGTAATGTTTTTAAATGCATAAAATAAAAATAAAGGATTATGAAGAAAACAAAGTACATTGTAATATAGTTATCACAATATTAAAAAAAAAAAAAAGTTCATGCATCCTAGATTTGGAACCCTTGTTTAAGGCACTTAAAGGAGATTTATAGTCAAGTACTGCAAAGAAGCATATAATTGGGCTGAATAATGTGCTAGATGAAAAATTCAAGTTGACAGAAAGTTTGTTGTGGTTTCATCTTCTACAAGATATAGGACATTATATTACTCTCTTTACTTCCCTCCTGTTTAAATTTCTTCTAATTCTAAGTTTGGATGTCAACTCAATGCTAATCCTATAATTTCAGGATTGCTTAACCAGAACTATTTTTTATGTTTTTGCAACATATCCTTCCCCATCGTTAGTATGCTTTTTTTAGAAATCTGGAATCCAGGTTGGAAATCCTCTGACACATTTCCTCGTTTCATTATCTCAAGATATAAACAACTCATATTCTGCAACAGCATATCAAGATTTATTAAGCACTATCTTTCCAATACCACCATAAGGTAGTGAATGAAAACATTCATTTTACAAATGAAGAAACTGAGGCTTAAAGATGTGATCTCATGATCACAGAGCCAGTAAGTATTAAGATAGAATATGAACATTGGTCTCTTGAATCCAGTGCTTTTTCCATCTTTCCCCAATGCTAATTTGATGTATAGCATAGAAAATAATTTCCTGTTACTCCTCTTCATATTCTCAACTAGGAACAATTCAACAATAGCTTCAGAACTCTTGAAATTTTAGCCCTTTAGAGCTTCCCTTATCTTAGTTTGATGATTTGTGTGCTCTAGAGTCACCAAAAGTTATTCTTTCTATTGCCTTGCCTCCTTTTTGACCTGTTCCATGAAACATATTCTAAAAACTGGAACTTTTGGCTAGCTGATATTGTAAGGGGAAGAGAAATACCTCTTTTAGCACCTGTCAGACTCCATTGTCATAAGCATAGAACAATAAGTCTCTAGTGAATCTATTCTCAAATAGCCCTGCTGCATGGTTATTCCCATTGGATTAACTGATTTCTTAATTTTGAATCTATGAGTCTAGCAGGGTGGAACTCTTACTGTCTCTGTCATAAGAAATGAAGGAAGCTAGTAAGCTAAGGGTTTCTTGTCCTTTCCAGTGCCAAACCTGAGAACAGTAGCAGTTAAATAGCTTTCTCTACTCCCAAAACAGCCACAACAAGGGCAGTTGAGAACAACTCTAAATCCCATCACAGAACTCCTGTGATATGATTAGTTGGCTTAATGATCAAGGGGGGAAAAGGAATAATTTCATTGTTTGGAAATAGTTACATGAGAGAAGACAATAGTCAAAAAGCTAAGAAACGTGACTGAAATAGAAAGGAAAGAAGAGAGAAGGAAAAAAAGAAGGATATAGGAAATGACAAAGGGAAAAGAGAAGACATCAGAGAACACAAAATAAAATAATGAGAACCAAACAGCCTAGCTTTGGGGATGAGAAAAGATAAATAAAAGAGAAAATTAATATATACCCTTAGGGAGCCAGGCAAAATTTAGATCTCAGTACTAATCTCTAAATCAAGGATTCTTAATCTGATGTTGAAAAGTTTAAAATATATTTTGATAACTTATTATAACTGCATTCCTTTGTAAGCTTATGAAATATACATTATGCATTTTAAAATCATTATTCAGAGAAGGATTCCCCAGTTTTCACAGGATTGGTATTGGGGTCCAAAATAACAGGTTAAAATATCTAAATAGTTGTTTAGTGATATTACTGAATTATTTTATAAGGATGTATCAATTATAGGACAATGGTATAATCTAGGATTCAAGTGTTAGTTGAATCTTGATTGCATGGTATTATCCTAAAGGGCATCACTGTATCATACTGAATCCTTCTTAACTATGGGAAAATTCTAATTTAAGCATTTATTAATATTTAATAGGAAGTTTCCATGGGCACCATTTTGGAGAAGGAAATATTAATTGAATGGGAATATCAAACCCTAGTCAATTCAGTATCCCATAGCATTCTTGCATTCATCCAAAATACATCCTTTGTACAAAGTTGACTGCATGTTGTTTCTTCTGTAGAGGGTAAACTCCCTGAGGGCAGAGACTAATTTGGGTTTTTTGTTTTTGTTTTTGTTTTTTGTTTTTTGTTTTTCATTTCTTTGAATCCCTTGGTCTTTGCCCTGGGTTGTACAGTAATAGGTACTTAACAAATGGAGTGTTGTCCAACTGAAAGAATTAGTAGCTGATAAATATAGTGCCTTGCTTTGAGACATTACCACCAGCTTAATTCCACAGTCTAGTAGGTGTTCACTATAATAAAATGGGGAAAAAAAAGCCATAATAAAAGAGAGATTTCTAGCTAATATTTTGTAGCATCAAAATAGGACTAAGTGAAGAAGTTGTGTTACAATAGTTGGATACTTACAACAAAGTATATGAAATAAGTGTTTATTGTTAAGGTGGAAGGTGATGCAGGACCATGTTCTAAGTTACCTTAAACCTGCTGAATATCACTGGACTATGGGCTTAGATAAATTGATGTGTATTGACTATATGAATTTTTGTTAATAGACTAATGCGTTAGCCATGTATATTTTCTTTTGAGTAGTTTTGGCATTTTTGTAGTGATACTGAATTAGGAATCTAGATTTAGGGAACAAAACAACCAGCAGACTATGAGAATACAAATGAATATTGTGACTTCTTTTTTTCCAAAGAACTCATTTCTAGTGGCTGTTCTCTTAACAGTTTTACAATGTTGATAAAAACTTGTATGGTTTGCCAACTTATACACTAGCAGGTGTTGGTGAATTGAATGCATAAAAAGACAGGTTGATTCCTCCTTAGATGTGTTAATGCTGCAGTCTCCTAATATATGAAGCCTGTGGTGCTTATAAAATATCATCATTCTGGGGTTTTCAAAAGTGTTAAACCCACAGATTACAGAAGGCAAGGGAATGAATGAATGAATAGGGAGAGAATAGAATATTTTCTGACTGTTTTGATCTGACTGATTAGAAAGCTAGATTCAGAAGTTTATTCTACTCCTCGACAGGTGAGGAAATCACTCTGAAAAATTAGTGGTATTAATATTTTTTGCCAATTTCCTTCTTATCAACATAATCCTATTGATCAGACCTATGGAATCAGTCTTTTATTTACAGTATTAAATGTTATTATATAAGAAGTTTCATGAAAATCCAAACATTCTTTATAATCTATCCATAACTCTTGATCTTACTCAATCATTAAAGATATTTTCAGTGTATTCTGTCAAAGATTAAATAGTTTAAAGGAAATTGTGAATTGGTGTCAATGGCACAAAAATATTCTCTTTTTATCTTTTTCCTCCCCTCCAATTCCTCTTCCTCCTTATCTTTCTTTTTTTTTTCATCTCTTTCTCTGCCTTCTCTTTTCTCTTCCTGTTCTTGTTTGCTCTCCTCTTTCAATTTTCTTTCCTTTCTTTTCTTCCTTCCTCTCTTCTTTCTCCCCTTCTTTCCCTCTTTTTTCTTTTCCTTCTCCTATCTTCTCTCCTCCTCTTTATCCTTCCTTCTTTCTTATTTCTTCCTATTCCTTCATCTTCTTCTTCTCTTCCTTCTCCCTCCTCACTTCCTCCTTCTTACTTCTCTCTCCCTTTCTCTCTCTTTTCTTCTGTCCTGTCTCTTTATTCTCACCATCTTTCTGATCATGATGATGAAAATGAAGAACTCATGACTGTGTGGTACAGCAAATCCAATTTAAAAATACTCAGAGATATTTCAAATGAAGAATAAAAGTGTTTATTTTAGAATCTTGCAAGAAAGCGACATCTTTCCACTGGAGTTCCACCAGTGGAGAGAGGCTAATTTCCACAGAGATTGAAGTGAGTTATATAGTCATGGCCACAAGAATCCATGACACTTCTTTTCTCCTTATCTTCCCCACTTGGTGGCACAAATTTGCCAAATTCCAGTCAGACCCATATGGTCAGTTCTGTGGTTTGCAGGTATGTTTTCCTAAATTCATGAATTTATGGTGGTTAGTTTCACAAGGTTTACAACTGTTTACTTGAGTCAGTATGAGCACCCTATTTCATTTTCTCTAATTCTCCAGATAAACTGAATCTAAATTATAAATTCAATCTACCTTAGCTAATAATTTTATAAGAAACCATATAATCTCCCACAATAAGGAGATTTGTTTAGAGGTAAGTAGTCCATTAAGCTAGAATAACCTAGAAGACTTAATTTACTTCAGGGTTCCCCAATCAACAACTAGAGATTAGACAACAAAGGTCT
The DNA here is from genome assembly GCF_048593235.1 of Sminthopsis crassicaudata. Classification (NCBI taxonomy): domain Eukaryota; kingdom Metazoa; phylum Chordata; class Mammalia; order Dasyuromorphia; family Dasyuridae; genus Sminthopsis; species Sminthopsis crassicaudata. The sequence goes on along the minus strand of NC_133621.1, from coordinate 93,663,266 downwards.
TTAAATAGTTAGAGTCTTCTCTAACTAGTTAAATAAAGGTCCAGGAGATCATCTCAGATATTTCTATTGGAAGAGCAAGCCTTTTGTTCCTCTTCCCAGAGCCTTAATGATTAACAGACCTTTGAAATTGGGTCTGGAATTATCAAGTAACTATTCTTAGAAGTGCTCAGTTTCCAGTTACACTCATGACCCATGTAATAAACCCTTCCAATAACTCATTACGACAAAATTTTTAGATTATGAGGTTTACCTATGCTTCATTTTCCCCATTTAAAAAGCTTAATTCAAAAAAAAAGAGAGAGAATGGATGGAAAACTACAAGGAGGTATCATTTGTGTTAGAAACGAAGATAATGTTATAATGCTACCTATGAATCAAAAGATATTAAGATCAACTCTGAAAAGAAAGTAGTCCTAGAAGATGAGATAATCATTTGGGAGGAAACTTCCTCGTCCCTTGATTTAGTAATTAATTTTGCATCCAAGAGGTCCTGTAACATGTAACATAAGTCTCATTCGGCTTTATTAGATACAAGCATGTGAGCTAAAAACTAACTAAAGAAGGACTCTTTAAAGAAATAAAGTTGTATTATCACTGTAGAGGTCAGCAACCATTTTGTCTTGTGCCCCATTTCTGTCAATTTCTCTATTTGAAGCTCCATCTAAAACATATCATGATAATTGATATTCATAATGCTAAATCAGAAAATTTAAATTATGCTAAATATGCTCTTTTAAAGAAAGCCAAAAAGTATTCAAAAGATTTAAAGGATTTTCACATTCTATAAATAATTACTAGGTTTTTGTGTGTGTGTGTGTGTGTTTTGGGACACAGCTAATTCTGGTTAAGAAGCATGCTTCATTAATACTTCTCTGTGTTACACATGATTTTGCAGGAAAGTTCATCTATCTGAAAAGATAATTTCTCTGAAGTGTTAGATTACTGGTGGGTTGCAGCAATGGAGAGGTGAGTCTCTTCAGAAGAGATCTCACAATCACCAAATCATAACTTTGTTCAGATGTAGTATAACATACAACGCAACAAAAGGAAAATGCCAAGTATCAGAGAGAGTTCCATGGAAAATCAGGTCACAAAGGGAGGCTTCTCCAGAATAATTTTCATTAATTTCAACCAGAGTTGGCAGTGAATCAAACACAATAAAAATATGGCTTCCAGTGTACAAAATCCTAAGATAGGAGAAATTTGACAGCAACAAAATCTGCGTGAGATTGGGTCGAGTTAATACAATTCTCTGTGTGCTCTCTAGCTGTGTGAACCATCTGCTGCAGCTACCCAGTGGTTTATGCATCAAATGAACAAGCATTAAGGACTGTTGGTCTTTATTAGAGGGCAATAGGATTTGAGAAGGGGGACAAAGAACCTCCAGTTTGTTTGTTTTTTCAGTTTGCCATCAGCACTTAATGCAGGATGACTAACAATGGTTACTGTTCATTTAGTTGGTAAGTGTCATCTTATTACATCAGCATCAATTCTCTTAGAATTGAACTGAAATGTGTCTGCCCACCAATTTTAAGTTAACACTTATTAGCTTTCCCAGTCCCAAAAATTCTACAAGAAATATACCTTTGATTCAAGAAAAATATTCCTGTATTCAAAAAGAAAAGTTATTATTTGCAAATTGAGTATATTTATGGGAGGAGTGGTAAAAGGAAACTATATAATAAAACAATAATAGTATTTTTTGGCAACATCTATGAGGCCTTGATTCCTACATTAACAAGTCAAGATCAGGCAAGGATCTACATTTTAGCATGTTCCTGGCAGTTTTAGATAACTTGGGGATAATTGGGGTAAAATTACCATAATATGTGTAATTTCTTAAGGTACTCTTTCTGAACTGATCAGAATAATTAAATAATAAATGGTGCACTTGTAATGAGATAATCACTCCTCTTTTCTTACATTTTTTCATTGTGTTCTTTATCCTCATATGTATAATTATCTCTTGGGAGTAATTTATACTTTCATGAACAGTCCATTAAAGTGTGGGGGTAGTGATTTGGATGATGCTAATTGGAGGCCACTGCTGGGAAAAAGGCACTGTATTTTGTGAAAAATATGCTGCTTCCTCTGGCAATTGAATTCAATCACCTACTATGTGCAAGGCATTATGGTAAGCACTGAAGATGATAACAACATGAATCAGCCATAAATTCCTGGTCATTATTGCTTATAGCCCCAGGACATGAGCAGCTCCAATTAGAGGTCATGAGGACTTTCCAGCAGGAACTAAAAAATAGACCAAGAGATAGGAAAGCCAGCAAGAAAGAAAGAGAGGTGATCATTTTACCCAAGGATTGACTGAAGTTGGGGATTAGGATAAATTGTCTATAAATATACTGTGGCTATAAATACATTCAAAGAGATAATGAGCATTGACTTCTGTTAGCAGCATGGATGGCATGTTGGGGGGTGGGGAGAGGCTGAATTTGGACTCATTGGATCTCTGTTAAAGTCTTGGCTCAGTCAATTTCCAGCTTGTGTGATCTTAGACAAGTTAATTAACCTTTCTGAGCTTCCATGTCCCAATCTGTTGAATCAGACTATATGCTTTATTTGCATCCCCCATGCTTTGCACTTATTAAATACTTAATAAATATTGATTCAAATCAAATTCATTTCAGTTTAATTGAACAAATATTAATTAGGTATCCACTATGTGTTATATGTTGGGGTAAACATTGGAGATGAAATATGAACAAGAAAAACAGTTCCTGTCCACAAAGAGCTTACAATGTAATAGAGGAAGACAATACACAAAAAGAAGCTGAAAAGGGGGAGGAGGCCAGAGGCTATCTGGCTCTATGTAGTTGAAATCCAACAAAGGGACATGCAGAAAGTGGAATGAGTGAGTTCAATTGAACTGAATTGCAGAATTGACATAGATAATGAAAAAGAAGGACCAAAGGTGAATTTAAGGTTGCAAACTGAATCATTGCAATAATTGTATTAAATGACACAATGGATAGAGAGCTCTGGACCTGGAGCCAAGAAGACCTGAGTTCAAATCCAATCACACACACTCCTTGTGTGATTCTGGGTAAGTTACTTGATTGTGTTTGCTTCAGTTTCCTCATCTATAAAGTGTATTAAAGAAAGAATCTCAATACATCCTAGTATCTTTGCCAAGAAAATCTCAAATGGAATCATGAAGACTTAGATAAGAGTGAAATGACTGCAGAAATAATCATGGTTCCTTTAATAAAAATTAGAAACTTAGGAGAGGGAATTGCTTTGATTAGGCATGTGGTTTCATTTCAGAACATACTCAATTACTGTTGACAACAGGTCTTCAAAATGAATTTTCTTCAGTAGGTTCAGAAGCATTGTGGTACAATAGAAAGAGTCCTGGATTTTGAGTTAGAAGACTTGGATTCAAATCCCAGACTCCTTGATCAGCCCTTTAAAACATGCATTTCTTTCAGAATTTAGATCTCCTTGCTCCTTTGGCCTTTAATCATACTCAACTCTTTTTGCTTGGCAAAATCTTCATTATCTATATTTTTTCCCTTGACTTTAGGGTTTCAGTTGCTTCATTTATAAAATGAGAGAATTGGACTGGGCATCCAAAGTCCCAACTTAGCACTTAGTAAGAACCTATCATCTCATTATCTCATTAGCACTTAGTAAGAACCTAATAATCCCATAGAATGGTAGAGTCGTTTCCCAGACAATAATAGGTAAATCCATTAAAATTAATTTTAAAGAGAAAGCATTGAGGAAGTGGAGAGGAATAGGTAGAACGTGAAATAGATAAGTGATGAAGAAATATGTCTATAATTAGAAAGATGTAGTACATTGAAAGCAGAGGGAAGTATTATAAGAGGTTTATAATCAAGAGAGAAAGAAAGGTAGAAGTAGGGGAAGAGAAATTGTGTGTGTGTGTGTGTGTGTGTGTGTGTGTGTGTGTGTATGTGTGTGTGTGTGTGTATACATGCAAGGGAGAGGGGGAGGTACAAAGAGAGACAGAGAGTATCCACTGAATTTATAGTCACAAAGATCTGAGTTTTTGAATACTGCTTCACTCATTTATTAACTGCTTTCTCAACTTCAGTTTCCTCATTGGTAAAAATGAGAATAATAGTGTCTACTTCACCAGGTTGTTGTGAGGATTAAAAAAAAAATTGTAAAGTGCTTTGCAAACTTAAAAACATTGAAAAATGTTCATAATATCCAATACGGTCCTTGATTACTGTTATTGCAGTCCATCTATCTCTCTGGCTTCCTCTACACTCCATCAGCCATTTAAATCATACATTTCTCTGGGAAGTCCTTACTCCCTTGACCTTCAATCTTACCAGACTTTCATTGCTTGGCAAAACCTTCATTATTCAATTTTTTATTCTATACATGGTAAACACTTAATATATGTTTATTTATTTTTAATTTATTTTCATTTAGCCTTTATATGTCTTTTAAAGGTTTATTAGAGCCTTCCAATAACCCTGAGAGGAAGGTGCTATTATTATCTCCATGTACTCTCATATTATTTATTTAAAGAAACTGAGGTTGAAAGAGGTTAAATGATTTGTCCAGGTTCACTCAACTACCTAGCAAAATTTTAATCTAGTCTTCCTGACTTCTAGGTTTGGCATCTGTCCATTATGCCACCTAGAAGCAATAGCTGCTAAATTGAACAGGATCACTGAAAGAAGGAATGCACACCATCAATGCAGTGACAAATTGTACACCTTAGAGTTGGAGTGTTAGAAAGACATAAAATAAAATGAAAAGTACCAGCTTGTTATTTTCCAGTCTTTACATATAGTCCATTTTTGTTGTGAAACAAATGTTTTACTTTTATTTATTCGTTATTGTATTTCTTTAATAAAATAGGTAACTTTGCCAGGTTTTATTCTGTGAATACCTAGAGAGCAACTGATAACTGATTTTATAGTTAATGGCTTGAAGATGACACAAGATAACCACAGATTCTCTAATAAACTTGTGTTTATAAATAATGTTTTTGAAGGTGTTGTTACCATTATGAAATATACTCAGTAACTTAAAATAGATTTCTTTTTGTACCAGCAATAGAAACACACTATAGAACCATGGAATTGGAAAGTTAGAAGTTCTACTATGATTAGTACAAGTAATATTTTGTAAAGTTAACTGTAGAATTCTAACACAGGCTTATTAAATATTGACCTATTTATTCCATTTTACTAAGTTAAGACAGGAATTATTTTCATTTATCTTCATGTCACTTTTTCAGAGAAAAGGGAAAACTTTTCCTATTTTAAAATATTTCTCAATATTCTTTTCCAATAACTTTTGCAAATGTTTTTGAAAATGACAGCCAAATTACAGCAGATAATATCCAAAACAAAATTAATAGGCCCACTAAAATTTCTTTGCATAATCCTAATAGTATACATTACAGTTTTGTTTAAAGAATATTGTTCTTGGAGTCTGCTGGACTTGGGATTTGATTCACCACTTGACCCCAAATAATTTTATGACCATAATCACTAACTGATAATTGACTAAACCTCTCATAGCTTCAAGTTCCCCATTTCTAAATCTGGAGCTAGTATTATTTGTGCTATTGACTACAAAGCCCTGCTGTGAGAAAAGTTCCCATTGATAAGTTTTTCCTGGAACATCCATTTTGAAGAAGGCTGGTGAACAGCTGTGCTTCACCATCCAGATTTTACCACCATGTGTCAATAGCTTTTTCTTTCTACCCTTGAGGTCTCCTTGTCTCATAGGTGAGTTATTTTGGGTACATACATTTTAAAGTTAAGCTCAATGCACACTTACTGAATTCTTAAAATATATTTTTTTCCATTCTTTTTTTTAATCTACTATTACCTTGTTGAAGTTTATAGCAAGGCAAATAATCACTCTTACTCTGAAAATATATCCCTCTGCTAAGAAAAGAAATGTATCTTTTTTCATCAGTTCACTAAAATCATTATTAGTCATGGTACTATTCTAAATTCTGATGCTTTTCAATGTTGATTTCCTTTAGATTATTGTGATCTGGAACAAGGTACTGAGTATTCAAAGGATTGAATTAAAAATATTTTATTTTGTCTGAGGTCTTTTTTCCCCAATTCAATGATTATTGCTCTAAGTCTGGCACATTTTTTTTTCTCTTTCCATTTTGTCTTCTTTTATTTTTATTTGGTTGTTCATTAATTTCATAGGGACTAGGAATCATGTCCATTCTACTATATTCTTAGTCAGATGACACAAAACTCTCAAAGAAATACTTGGTCTGATTCAATAAGCACTTCATAAAAACCTACTATATAAAAAGACTTTCTGCAGGATTGGAGAGAAGAGAAAAATAAAATGACAAAACATTTCTGCCCTCAAGGACATACCTCGTGCATCCTCAAAGCATGTCATATTATTGGAATATATATATTATCAATTTGTTAAACATTTAAGAACCTACTATATTCCAGGCCTGTACTAGTTACTGGGGATACAAAAAGAGGCAAAAGATAGTCCCTAACGTCAAGGAGGTTTCAGTCTAATGGGATGGAATTAATAAGGAAAAGAACAAGAGATGAGAATGAGGAAATAATTGATACAGTTAATTGAAAATAAGCTAGTAAATTTTTTGTCAGATTAATGATTTTTCAGGAGAGAACTAAACTTCAGAAAATGGATCTATCAGGTTATTTAAAACTTCATTATCTCCCTGCAACCAGTCAGAATTCTGCCAAGAATCTTTTTTTTTCTAGCTCTACTTTGATAGAAATGAAGAGAACCATGAAGAGCAAAGAAAAACACACACACACACACACACACACACACACACACACACACACACACACACACACAGAAAAACACAATAGTAATAACGTTTTAGAATCCTTAAGCATAATGTTTTATCTCTAAAATATGGAAACACTCATTACAATGCCAGACACCTGGTTGCTTTCAAACTTGGACATGTTCTCCTTTTTCTTTCTGCCCAAACTTTTTTTTTTCTGTCTTTCCCATGTTATTCCCAAGAATGATTTTTCAAGGGATTTTTTTTCTGGACATCTACAATTTTTATCATCAAATGGTTGTAAATACAGGTTCTAAAAGATGAGACAGTATAGAAGCATCTAAAGCTCATCTAAAGCATATTCTGAATGACAGGCACAGAGGCAATACTGAGATTTGCTAAGAAGCAAAGTGTCAGTCCTGGAAAATTGCCTTTCCCAGCATGATATCTTTCCACACCATTCAAAAAGAGACTAACACCATTTTGCAAGATTTTAGGAGAAGTGGCAATATATATGCCACTGTAATCCAGCAATTAATTTAGGTATGTTTTTGCAAACAGACAAGAAGAATGAAAAAAAAAAATAATCTTTGTCAAGAATAAACCAGAAGAGTATTTGTTGAGTCAATATCTAGACTAATAAACATCTACTTTTTAGCCACCCAAAAATGTAGACATTGATGCATAATTTCCTCTGGAAATAGAAATTTCTTTCTGCCTAGATCCTAAAAAGCAATTCCTGTTTTCACTTTAGATTACTGAAAAGGTATCTATGGCAGAAAAAATTTAAAGTGCATGGAATATCTTTGTCAATGCTTACAAGTTGTTTTACTTCAAATTGTTATATTAACTATTTAGCCCATCTGTACTAATTCTAGGGCAGCTTCACAGCACAGTGTATATATAGCATGCCAGACAGAGTCAGGAAGATTCATCTTCATGAATTCCATCCTGGCCTCAGACACTTGATAGCTATGTGACCTGAACAAGTCACTTAACCTTATTTATCTCAGTTACTTATCTATAAAAGAGCTGGAAAAGGGAATGTCAAACCCTATAGTATCTTTGCCAAGAAAACTCCAAATGGGGTCATGAAGAATCATATATGACTGAAAATGACTGGACAATAAAAAAATAGTAACTCTGTCATAATATTTCCCTCTTCCAATAGGGATAAAAGACCTAAAAGTTGCAAGTAGGTTATACAAAATAAAACATGGTTTGAAATTAATAATGCAACGCAAATTATGTGTTTGGGATCTGATGCTAAATAAGGACTTAATCCTACTCTAATTGTTTTGAACTTATGGATCTAAAAGTTCCTGTAGAATTCCATTGGATTCAGAATGTTTATATATAACATATAGCATAAAACCCTATGTCCTGGACTTTTATTTACAGTGTCTGATTCTGGGGGCTGATACCCCCCAAATTTATATTCTCTTTCAGTATCCTTCACTTCACTGAGAGGAAATCTCAAAATATACCAAAGGATTTGTTATTCATGTGTTTCAGTTATGTCTGATTAAATCAGGTCTTTCTGGCTTCAGGGCCAGTGTTCCACTCACTGTGCCACTAGTTGCTCCTTAAAGAACTGGGCTTATATGAATAGGAATAAAACATTCCACACCTATATAAGTAATCAAGCTAACATGCATATAAAGTATAGATAATTTTTTTTTATTTCATGTCATAGAAAATACAGAAGGTGAAAAGGTCTCAAAAAGTCCTTCAAAAAAGAGAGAAAACTCTTAAAATACTCATACTATTTATTTGTTTCACTTGAAAGAGAACTGAACTTGGGCAAAGTTCCAACATTATGGAATATAATTAATTTCTCACAGAGCTCCGTAAATTCATCCCAAGACTTATATCTCCTGACATTGATTCCTCACAAAAAGGTAAGCACTTTGGACGTCCTTAATTTAAAAACAAACACACACACACACACACACACACACACACACACACACACACAAAACCCACAAAAAACATTTCCATGGTAAGAATAGTGATTGGTAAGGTCTTAATTTCTTGTTCTTCCATTGACCTTCTTTTCCTGGTTTTGGTCAGCTTATTTCTAATGTTCAATCTTTGGATATCATGTAGATGATCCTACCATAGAGACACTGCTCAAGATTTTCTCTCCTCTCAACATAAATTATAATCCTTTAATTTTTGAAGTTAGGATAATTCTGAAAGTACGTACATTTTTAGTCTTTGCAGGGTAATCTTTTCTCCTTTTCTAGTAAAATTTTATCTATTTCTCTTCTTCTATATAATGAATACATTTGGGGGAGGGGGCTGAGGCAGTTGGGGTTAAGTGACTTGCCCAGGGTCACACAGCTAGGAAGTGTTATATGTCTAAGGTCAAATTTGAACTTTAGTCCTCCTAACTTCAGGGCTGTTGCTCTATCCACTGTGCCACCTAACTGCACTGTGAATACATTTTCTAAATAAAATCAAGTAATTGCTAAGAAAGGTCAAGTTCATCAGCACAGTGAATGTTTACATCCCTTACCCCCCCCAAAAAAGGTATCTGAATCATCACTTGAAGCCAAACAATCTGTTTGAATTTGTAAATTATTCAGTAATATGTCCAAAAATGCACCTCCAAAAAAGAAAATTAGTATACAATAAGGTTTTTTTTTTAATTATGTAAATTGGAATTAAAAAATAAAAGATTCTCATCCCTAAACTCCAGCTTCTGGGAAAATAAATCACTATTTGACAAAAATTGCTGGAAATGCTGAAAAATACATGTCAAAAATTTGGCATAAACCTACATCTCACACACCATATAAAAATAAGGTCAAAGTGAATACATGATTTGGGCATAAAGGATGATACCATAAACAAATTAGAAGAACAAGGGATAATTTACCTATCAGATCTTTGGAGAAGGGAGATATTTATGACCAAAGAAGAATTATAAAGACATCATTAAAGGCAAAATGGGAAACTTTGATTATATTAAATTAAGTTTTTGCACACAAAAAAACAACAGAAACAAGATTAAACAGGAAGTTCAAAGCCAGGGAAAAATCTTTACAGCCAGTATTTCTTGTAATGGTCTCATTTCCAAAATATATAAAGAACTGCATTTAATTTATAAGAATGCAATTGATAAATGATCAAAGGATATGAACAATCAATTTTCAGATGATGAAATTAAAACCATTTATAGTTATATGAAAAAATGTTCTAAATCACTATTGATTAGAGAAATTAGAGAATTAAAACAACTATGAGGAATCACCTCACACTTCTCAGGTTGGCTAAGATGACAGAAAAAGATAATGATAAATTTTGGAGGGAACACTAATGCATTATAGATAGAGTTGTGAAATGATCCAACCATTCTAGAGAGCAATCTGGAATTATGCCCAAATAGCTATATAACTATGCATATTCTTTTATCTCAGCAGTGTCATTACTGAGTCTGTATACCAAGGAAATCATAGAGGGAAAAGGACCAAAATGTGCAAAACCATTTGTAGCAGCTCTTTTTGTGGTAGCAAAATATTGGAAAAGGAGTAGATGCCCATCAATTGGGGAATGACTGAACAAGTTGTGGTATAGGAAGGTAATGGAATATTATTGCTCTGCAAAAATGATGAACAAGCTGATTATAGAAAGGCCTTGAAAGATTTACATGAACTAAAGCTGAGCTAAACAAGCAGAGTCAGGAATACATAGTATACAATAATACCAACTATGAAAGGCTTGGTTCTTCTCAGGGATTCAGTAATCTAAAGCAATCGAATAGATTTTTTTATAGAAAATGCCATTTATATCCAGAAAAAGAACTAAGGAGAGTGAATATAAATCAGCACATGCTATGTTCACTCCTTTTTTCTGTTGGGATTTTTTTTTATCTCTCCCATGGTTTCTTTTTTTTTCCTTTGGCTCTGATTTTTCTCTCCTAACTTGATCCATATAGCAATGTGTATTAAAAAAATAAACTTACTACAATTTAAAAAAAAAACCTAGATTTTCTCCGTCTGATGTTTGAGGTGCTACTTTCTAACTATCCATTTCTCTGAATCAATTATTGGACTAAACTGGAGATTTCAGTCAAAACAATCAGGTCAGTCCTATATTTAGACAGCCTAAGGGAATAAGTTTTCATGTTTCAATTCACAAACTTCTTCAAACTATAGAGTAATAGGACTTTGCTATAGTGGGCCATTTAAAGGGTTTATTTTAAAAATCAACTTGAAAAGATTTGTTTCTTGTGAACTTAAAAATGTTTTCTCCATGTCATTTCAGTTGTTTCATTTAAAATAGTACTTGTTCATGCTCACTGTATCAAATATTTTAGTTAAATATGTACATAGGGGCCTATACCAGAATGGCAACAACAAAGAAGGAAAAAAAAAAACTAGAGGATTTTGGAAAGGCAAATGTTTTATATAATAGGCATTTGTTTTTTCTTTACATTTTATGTACTTTTGTTTTTGTTTCATTCTTGTTTGTGGATATATATATATATATATGTACATACATATATATACATATATATATATCTTTCCCATCCAGAAAATCTTTCCTTTGAACAAAGATTTAAACAGCAATGTGAAAAATAAATACCTATCATTTGTCTAAATTTGAATGTGAATACTCCACTCCAGAATGATGCTCCATATTCATTGTTCCTTATGACTGCAAAAAATGGGGAAGGAGGTGAAGACTTTGGTTATTATAATGTTACAGGGTTTAGTTTCTTTTTTTTTTTTTTTTTTTACTTTGTCTAGTTATTATTTTTGGAATGGACTTTCAATAAGTTGAAAAGAGTTGATTAAGTCTTAATACTCTGTGGGGAGTTGCACATCTCTAGCTATATTAATATGGCAGGTGATTATGTAAATACATGTCCTTCAATTATATAGCTATTAAATGTCTCTACAAGAAACTGTCCCTGGGGATTTTAGAATACCTGCATCAGCCAGTCAGGTTCAGACATGATGCAATCAAGAAGCATGGGAGGTTAGAGGGAGGGAGTTTATGAAGACTGAATAGGTTTTGAGTAATAGGGGAAATGTCTTGGGTTTTTCCACTTATTCACAACTCCCTAATTCCCCATTTCTATTCACTATTAATCTGTTTCAGATAGAAAGAAAGTGATTATACCTCTGACAGAAAACATACAAAAAACAGACATAGATTTTAGCTAAATACCTAGACTTTTGTCTACATGAAGTGCATACTTAGGTATTAGGAAATGCTTGAAAGATTGACATTTTTGGTCAGTTTTATGAATGTTATCAGACAACATAATTTTAGTATAGGGAAATACAAAACAATAAGCAATTAATTCATGGTGGTAGATGGGGACATAGTGGGAATATTTCACCATTCAGCACACATCTAAAAGTAACTTCATAAAGTTGTACTATTTCCTTATTTATTCAGGGATTTTTCAGAAATAGATTAAGGAAGCAATTGTAATTTTTCAAGGGATTTGGAAAGGAGGCTCACAAAGCCACAGAAATCTTTAGAAAAAAAAGAAAGAAAGAAAGAAAAGAAAAAGAAAAAGAAAAAAATATTACTGTCCTGAGGAAGCTTTTTTTAGTAGAACATTGGTTTCCCCCAACCTTCCCATTTTATAATATGTAATTACCCAGGCACATTAGATAATAATGAGACCAAGTAATCACTTTTTTTTTAATCAAAGAAATGAGACTGGACTCATTGTAAAACAACCTTTAATTCACAAGTCATTAGAAACATACAAAAAGTAACAGTTTCTTAAGCCTAAAGACAAATGGTTTCATTGAACCAAAAATAATAACTAAAACTTGTCTGAAATTCATTAGCTCTCAAATTAAAAAAATAAAATAAAATAAACCCAACCCAAGTAGTGGAGTACATTCTGTATTCTTGAAGAATTCAGTTTATATTATAATATGGACTGATTTTTCTCTGCTTTGGGGTAGTATTATCTTAAAGGGAAAACATTTCATTTTCATAATGCTTTGCCAACAGGAATAGTAACAAAATATTTCAATATCTTTGTGTCTGTCTAGTTATCTGTCTGTCTATGTGTGTATGTGAGATACCTTGGGTGATACATTGTTAATTTAAGAAATCCACCACTAAATGTAGCTAAATAGCAGCTACTCCAGCATATTCTCACACTACTCATTTTCTATTGGATGTTTTGATGGAATGCTGATTATTTCATATTCAACGATTTCTTCTAGCTGAAGATGTTAAAGCGATAGAGGTTTAAAAAAAAGTCTCTTGTGTAGGGGTCATATAATATAGCTCCATTCTCTGTGAGCTTGATGAAAAAGACATTAACTAGGCCTATTCTAGTTATTCAAAATAGTGACACTCTTAAAACCTGAAGAGACATTAACACATTATAAGATTCAACCACTTGCCTTTTGGTAGGATTTACTTTTCACTTGGATGATGATGATGATATGGAATACTAAAATAGTTGATATGGGAACTAAAACTGAGAATTTCAGGAATATCACCTGGTATATCACAGGTAAACTTTCACTTTCTTGACTCCAAATTCAGGACCATTTAATTGATGAAGTAATTGAGTCTGAGAGGTTAAGTAGCTTGCCTGAAGTAACACAGCTAATAAGTAATTGGGGAAATACTAAGTCTGCTCCTTGGCACCCTTTCTGCTATTCTCTATTGCTTCTCTGAACAACTTTCATTACTTTTTCATTAGCATGTCTTTTGAGATTAGATTTCAATGCTGCATTTAGTGAATTACAAGGGTAAGAGTCAGGTAGGTCTAGAATGAATACTTTTTTAAAGCAAAATATTTTTTTATTATGAACTTGTAAGACTACAATGATTTCTTCAGAACTGGTAAAACAATATTCATCTTGACAAGGCAGTTAGGGAACAGCATTAATTTGAAGCAATGAGATTTTTTAAATTATTTTTTTAGAATTTATTATAATTATCTTAACATCAAAAACAATCTTAAATAAAATAAAGTAATGCAAAATAATATGTACTTAAAACATAGAATAACCAAAACTATTTTTAGTAATAAAAATAATAATTATGGTTTGGGTATGACTTTTTTACAAAGTAGTTTCTTAAAACATGGTGTCTTTGATAATACTGTTTTTAAATTCAGCTCTTCCCTCCATGAGCAAATTAATAAATTAATTAATTAAATTAAGTCCTGAAAACAAAGTCCTCAATACATATATGTATTGTTGTTGTTCAGTCATGCCCAATTCTTAGAGATCCTGTAGACCATATTGCCAATAGGGTTTTCTTGGCATAGATACTGGAGTGTTTTGCCATTTCCTTCTTCAGTGGATTAAGTCAAGAAGTTAAGGGACTTGCCTACAGCTCATAAGTGTGTAAGACTAGATTTAAAATTAACTCCAGAGCCAGAATTCCATCCACTAGCTTCCTATTCAGATAGGAATAGTCCAGCAAATAAAGTAAATTCTTCTTTCTGCATTTCTCTGAAACAAGATAGATTCCTCATTTATTTGTGTGTCAGTCAGAGTTCTAAATTCTTTCAGAATGAGAGTGTTGTTGTTATATATTATTCCTACCTTGGCTCTTCATCATTTCTGAGAGATCTTTTGAGCTTCCTCTAAAACTGTCTTGTCATTTTTTATGACATGGTAACATTACATTCATATACTGCAATTTGTTTAATCATGTCCAAGTTCCAGTTTGTGTCTACCATGGAAAGAGCTGTTATAAATCTTTTTTGTATGTATGAGTCATTTCCCTTTTTAATTTCTTTGGGGAGTAGTTATATAATATTAAGATTTTTTTCTTTCACTTTTGGGGAAGAATATTTTAGTAGTTTGGGGACTCTTTACCTACATAGATTCTAACCTCTCCAAACTTTTGTGGGTAGCTTTACAAGTTGGTGCGGCCAAAACTGAAGGACAAAAAATAGTCATAAACCTTTCTTCACTATTGTCTGGCAAAAACTGTGATAGTGAGATTTTCCAAAGTCAGCCATTACAGTGTAGACTGAGATACTCAAGGACAGAAATTTTTCACTTTACATTGTTCTCTCCTGTGCATAACAATGCTTCTCACAAAAAGTATCATTTGCTAACTGAACTGAGTTCAAATTTGGCCTCAGACATGTATCAGCTGTGCGACTCTGGTCAAGTCACTTCACTCCTGTTTGCCTCAGTTTCCTTATCTGTAAAAGGGAAATAATAATAGCATCTATTTCCCAGGATTGTTGTGATGGTTAAATGAGTTAATTGTAAAATGTTTAACATAGTGTTCAACACATAATAAGTAAGCATAATATAAAAATTATTATCATTATTATTAATATTAAAGTCTTCCTGTGACATGTTTAAGTGATGTGACCCTGGGCAAATCACATCTCACATTGCCTCCAGGCAACTCTCTAAGACTATAAACTGCAAAGCAGATTCTAATCTGCACCAGTTGAGAAAGTTTTCACCTCTAGTAACCCCCAGCACCATAGAGATCACTTGTCCAGACCAAAAATCTTTTAAGTTTGTACAATATGTAAGTGTATCCACTATCAGTCCATTTCTGTGCAAAGATTTACAGAAGCTCTGAAGGTTATTCATGGATTACCTGAAGCCAAGTGGGATTATTAGTCTGAAATAGCTTCATACTGACATTTTCCTATAATAAATTACCTTAAGCTCTTGAATCTACCCATCTGTTTTGCATAGCAACCAAGATATCCATTCCTCTTTTCACTTAGTCCTGACCAACTTTCTTATTTTGAATTGGGAATTTTCTCTCCCTTATTAGATATCATAACACTTTATAGTCATGCTTTTTTGTTCTCACTTTATTTATATTTCCTTAAATTTGCTTCCCTACTAGATTGTAAGTTAACTCTTTGAGTGCAGAAAATGAAATATGTTTCTTTTAAATCTCTGGATGCAGGCATTTAATAAAAAGTTAATGGATTTATGGAGAGAATCATAGAAAATAAAATGTCATAGATATTTAAAGGCTTAGACATTGTTGGTATTTTCAATACTCCAAAAAATTGCAGAAATCTCAGCATTTTGAATTTGAGGCATGTGTATCCCTTCAGGGACACTAGGTGGCGTTATAGTGCATTGATCAGCAAGATTCACATGGAGTTCAAATTTAGTCACAGACATTAACTAGGTGATCTGAGACCAAGTGGGTGAACATGTCACTTAACCCTTATGCCTCAGTTCCTCATCGTAAAAGTAAGTTAGAGAAGGAAAAGGCAAGCCACCCCAATATCTTTGCCAAGAAAACTCCAAATGGAATCACAAAGAGTTGGACATGAATGAAAATGATTACACAATTATCTCTACTCATAATATCTACAGTTCACCCAGGACTTGAGTCCTACTCTTGTCCCTAGCTATTAACTTACTACAAAAAGTAATTTTTTAAAATTATCATAACTTGTATTTTGTATCTCCTTCATTTCCAAATATGTCATTTTCCCTTTCCCTACACTGAGAACTGTCCCAAGCAACAAAGAATTAAAAAAAAAAAAAAAAAAAAAAAAAAAAAAACAGAGGAAATACTAGTTTGTTAAAGCCATCACTTCAGTTGATAATATCTATAATGTTCCTAATCTATTATAACCTCTTCTCTCTGTAAGATCCAACCTATTTATTATAATTGCAAAGTATTCAGTTTCATTTTGTTTTTCTTTTTCTTGTTTTCATTTATATTTGTATCTTTGTCATTTTATATTTGTTTTCTTTGTTCTGCTTCCCTCACTATGTTTAATTTTCTTTAAATTTTCTCATATTTTTCCACTTTTTATAATTATATTAATAGAAATATTCCTTTTTTTTTTAACTACCACAATTCACTTAGCCGTTTCCTAATAATTAAAGAGCTACCTTAATTCTGATTTTTTTATTCCTACAAAAAAAAGTACTGTTTTTACTATGTATCAAGTCTTTCTGTATTTGACCTTCTTGGGTGTATATGCCTAGCATAGGGTTGTTCAGGTTTATAATGGGTGGACTTGGCTCAGTTTTTGAACACAATAAGATACTCAGTTAAATAAAGAATGTTTACTAAACTATATCATAAAAAAAAAATGTTCAAAAAGGATACTGTAGAACTTGGTTGAGTAGACTCATTCCTTCTTTTCTAACACTAACCTGGTCAGCAGGTTAGTGTTAGGTCATTTGCCAAATCTGAAGAGTCTCATTCAATGTGAGTAGTGTCTTTTTTATGTACTTTTTTCACTGCAGTGGCCAGAAAGTCTTGTTGGTAGGGTAAAAGGCTAAAAAGAAACTGCTTTAAGAGAGGCAAAGCTTGAAACTTGGCTTCCTGAGCAAAACAATTACTTCGTAATCATTTACTAAAAACTTGATATGTGCCAGGAAATCTACTAAGCACTGGATCAATCACATCCCAGAAACAGCTTTGCCACCTTGTAGGAAAAAAATAATTTGCAAGAGGGAAGTTAGACTCTTACTCCCAACTATAAAAATCAACATAAGGACATTTTACAAACTCAACTTTTCTATCTATAATAATAATGATGGATATTCATCTCTTTCCCTGAATCTCTTTCTCTAACAACTTATCTTTGGGTTATCAAAAAGAATCTTTTTTTTTTTTTTTTTTTTTGCATACTGCACACCTCTCTCATTTATATTTTCCTGATTTGATGTGAATTTGTCTTAATCTGCTGCCATTTGACTAAACCATTCAATTTTAGTTCAATTCAGCAAACATTTATTAAGCCTCTACTATATATTGGGGTCTGGGATGCAGAACAATAAATAAAACCATCCGTTCATCAAGGAATTTACATTCATTTAATGGGATACAGCATGTATCAGATAAGAAAAATATATAGATCTTGTATGTACAGATAAGACAAAGTATATGAGAAATGTTAATAGAAAGCATTTCATTAAGGGAGAATTTGTTAATAACACCTTTCAGTAGATGCAGAGGTGGAGGAAAGGTATGAAGAAAAATCTTATGAAGAAAAGTGGCACCTGAACTGCAATTTTGAGAAATCTAGGAATTGTTAATGGTAGAGAATGAGGAAGGAGATTCTTTTTTTTTTCTTTTTTTTTAGAATTTTTTTCCCCACAGTATATATGCATGAGTAATTTTTTTATAATATTATCCCTTGTATTCATTTTTCCAAATTATCCCTCCCCTCCCTCCACTCCCTCCCCCCGATGACAGGTAATCCCATACATTTTACATGTGTTACAATATAACCTAGATACAATATATGTGTGTAAATGCCATTTTCTTATTGCACATTAAGTAGTAGATTCCGAAGGTATAAGTAATCTGGGTAGATAGACAGTAGTGATAACAATTTACATTCACTTCCCAGTGTTCCTTCTCTGGGTGTAGTTATTTCTGTCCATCATTGATCAACTGGAAGTGAGTTGGATCTTCTTTATGTTGAAGATATCCACTTCCATCAGAATACCTCTTCATACAGCATTGAAGTGTACAGCGATCTTCTGGTTCTGCTCATTTCACTCAGCATCAGTTGATGTAAGTCTCTCCAGGCCTCTCTGTATTCCTCCTGCTGGTCATTTCTTACAGAGCAATAATATTCCATAACCTTCATATACCATAATTTACCCAACCATTCTCCAATTGATGGACATCCATTCAACTTCCAGTTTCTAGCTACAACAAAAAGAGCTGCCACAAACATTTTGGCACATACAGGTCCCTTTCCACTCTTTAGTATTTCTTTGGGATATAAGCCCAATAGCAGCAATGCTGGGTCAAAGGGTATGCACAGTTTGATAACTTTTTGGGCATAGTTCCAAATTGCTCTCCAGAATGGCTGTATTCTTTCACAACTCCACCAACAATGTATCAGTGTCCCAGTTTTCCCACATCCCCTCCAACATTCATCATTATTTGTTCCTGTCATCTTAGCCAATCTGACAGGTGTGTAGTGGTATCTCAGAGTTGTCTTAATTTGCATTTCTCTGATCAGTAGTGATTTGGAACACTTTCATATGAGTGGAAATAGTTTCAATTTCATCATCTGAGAATTGTCTGTTCATATCCTTTGACCATTTATCAATTGCAGAATGGTTTGATTTCTTATAAATTAGGGTCAGTTCTCTATATATTTTGGAAATGAGACTTTTGTCATAACCTTTACTTTTAAAAATATTTTCCCAATTTGTTACTTCCCTTCTAATCTTGTTTGTATTAGTATTGTTTGTACAGAAACTTTTTAGTTTGATGTAATCAAAATCTTCTATTTTGTGATCAATAATGACCTCTAGTTCTCCTCTGGTCATAAATTCAGGAAGGAGATTCTTAAACAGATTATTCATATGTTTCTCCTTGCAGAAAGGGACAAAAGGAAGGTTTCTTGCCTTATTTTATTACCACTGAACTTCCAAAATGCTGTTTTAGCATATCATTAGGGCCCTTGACAGAATCAAAGGAATAGATGGACCCCAGGGCAGTGACATGCTGAATTAGGAAATGTTATTAGTATCTTTGTTGGGTTGGAGATAGAGCTTCCTTTTTTATAGTGTAACTGCTCACTGTATGGTGTGCCCTCATAGGAGAAGATTCTATATTCTATGAGCAAAACAGAATTAAAGTAGTTCAGAAGCAAAGTCAGATGTGCAAAGTTAGAGAAATCATCCTAAATGTTCATATGGACCATTTGAGCTCAATCTATGGTACAGCATTCTGAGTTTTTATTGGTCTGATTATTCCAATCAGACACAGCATAACTCAACTCTAACACAATGATGTCATTTTGATCTTTTTGGAGAACGAAGGACAACAACCAATTGTATCCGTTGTCATATTTTGCTGATTCTATCTGCTTTTATCAAAGTCTGTTGAAATACTGAATAATATTATCTGGATGATGCCCTATTTTTTGACTTTCATTCTCAAAAAGATTGATGATATTATGAGGGTGTAAGCTTATTTTATGTATAAATTGGATTTAAGTGAGACAGGGATATACAAAGTCATCTGCTTTACTCTCCTCCAGATTTCTCTGACTTTAGAGTCCAGTTTATATCCTTGCCCAGGTTACTTTACCTCAATATTTAAACATTATCAACTGTCATTTGTCATTCATAGATCAATCAGCAAGCATTTATAGCTTACTGATAAATTTCCCATTTTCTCTATCTATACCCACCCCATCTTTCAGTGCCTTCCCTAATCATCTTCCCCACTTTGAATATTTTTTTTTCCTTTCAGTGCATTCTCTTTCAACAGATTCTTAATTCCCAATAATTATCTTGCTTACATTCTCTTGAAATATTTTTCTGGGCTGACAGTCCAGAACTTGCAAATGCTTCTCTTCTGTTAACAAACAATATTTCCTTTCACCATCACACACTGGCTCTCTTAATTATTCAAGATGAAAATTGCCAAATTTGAATTAATTCATACTTTATATTCCCAAGACCTTTCCTGACCTGATAGATATATTTCCCCATAGGTGAAAATAATTTCTCTGCATTCATACAATATTTATTTTGTTTTTTATTTTAAATATTAGTTAGAAGAAGGTTTATTGTACCACCAACAGATTTGAAACTTTCATTACTATAATAACAGAAGACTAGTTGTTTTGTCAAGTAAGTATATGTTCTCCAGATAGTTGCAGTGCCCATTAGCAATAGTACGAGAACATAAGTTCTAGTATATTCATTAAAAAATAAAGTCACTGCTTTAGAGTTGCTCTTCATGTAAACAGGTGCTGCAATATTTGATTATAGACTGAATTACTGTAAGACAAAGGTATGAAACAGCTACTGGCCACTTGAGAACTGAAGCAAATTAAAATATAATAGGGAAATAATTAAAATGGAATAAAATAATATTAATATGTGTTTTTCCAAGCAAACTATGGTTTAATGACTCCCATTTCTATTTTGATTTAATATCACTATTCTAAGATTGGGTGTTTTTAGCTGGAGGAGTTGGGAAGCAGTCTGTGAACTTGTTTAGAGCAGTTATAAAACTATATTTCTATATAATTTGCTTCCTTTGTTATTCTAGGTATTTTATGAATTTAAAAATATTAGTTTGAGAAGAGGTTCAGAAGCTTCCCAGACTAAAGTTAAGAATACCTGCTCTGAAATTGCGTCATAGTGAATTGTAGCTTTCATAACAGCCTGTATAGAGAGGAAGATGGAACTTGTAGAGGGCCCATTCTTGGACCATAAAATATAGAGCAGTTGCCAAGCTTCACTGGCAGAGTGAATTTCCTCACTGGAATTTTCCTACTTGAATGAAATAACAACATGTAGAAAACTAGAAGGATCCTACTGGGATTGAACTAGAGGACAGATAAGTATTAATGTAACCACAGACAAAGAGGTTAGATTCTGTTATTCAAATATGCATTAGGAAAAGAAATCTGAGAGAGTTCAGCAAATCTTTAAGCTTTCCTGAAGTATTAAGCACCAACTAAGTACAAATGATTCTTTGGAAAGGCAAAAACAGTCCATACCTCTAGGAGCTCACATTCTGATGAGGAAGACCCCAAAGAAAAACTTATGTAGATAGAAAATATATGCTGGATAAATTGGAAGAAATCTCAGAAGGAGAACACTAGCCATTGTTATTCAGTCTTCAGTTCTAATGAACTGTTTGTGACTCCATGGACAATAAGCACTCCAGGCCCTGCTGTCCTCTACTGTCTCCCAAAGTCTATACAAGCTCATGCTCATTGCTTCTATGATACTATCTACCCATCTTATCCTCTATCATCCCCTTTTCCTTTTGCTTATAGTATTTAATCAGTGTCTTTCCCAGTAAGTCCTATCTTCTCATGATGTGACCAATATATTTACACTTCAGTTTCATTATTTGTCATTCTAGTGATAAAATAGCTATAGGGGTTGAGGGTAGGAAAATGCTCTTAGGAGAAGATGGATATTTGAGCAAAGTATTGAAAGAAATGAGAGAAACTATGAGAGAATACAAAGAAGATTTACATACCAGGAGTAAGAAATGTCCAGTGAAAAGGCAGTAAGGGCACAGAGCTTAAAAAAGAAATGATTTAGAGCAAAAGACTATATACATAAAGAGATATGAGACATATTGAATGTTACTGTTACTATTTAATTAGTTACTGTAAACTATTTAATTGCACATAAGCCAGTTCTCCCTCCCAGAATAACATATATAAACTCTGAATTCTTCACTCTATCCTGGATATGCCAGGAGATATTGTGGTTCACTGTTATTGTCTTTCTGCATTTTGATTGTGCTGTACTCTGTGATAATTTTAAAGTGGATTTGCCCTATGTAGTTTTTAACCACTGTAATACTGCTTCAGAACTTGCTTTCATATTTATTAATTTTGTAGTACAACAATATTCATCTAGTGTAAGCCATTGCTTACAATGGATTTGGAGAAAGTAACTATTTTAAGGTAGTATGTCCAGAGAGAAAATGAAACTAAAATGACCAAAAGGATAAAGTAATAAAGAGATAAAGGAGTTTCAGTAGTGACAAGCAAAGGGAAAAACCCTTTCTAGCAATGAATATTATTAGATTGTGAAATAACCTAACAAGGCAAATATCAGAAACTGCTTTCCTGTGATATTTAAAAAGAAACAGACTAGATCAAGCAAGCTTCTTCTTGGGAATTTAAGATAAATTGCTTGTTTACTTTGAAAATAAGTACTTTAGTTTAACAAGTACCTAGTATTTACTTAATGTCTAATACTTTGTAGAATACTTGGGAAATGTGAAACAAATTAATTATTATTATTACTGCTACTATGTAACATTAAGATTTATAAGGTCCTTTGTCCCCTCCACCCGGACTCAGTTATCTGGGGGTCTAGGGGAACCCAGCCTGAAAGAGAAACAGGTGAGAAAGAAGAGCGAGACCAAGCAGATTCTTGTCAAGGTCTCAGTTTACTGCTCTTGGGGTACAGCTTATATAGCAAAAAGCATGAGAAAGAGAAGTAGGGTTGGGCCTGGGAAAGGAGCAGGAGTGATGGAGAAGTAGGGTTGGGCCTGGGAAAGGAACATGGGGATGGCTGGTTCAATGAACAGGAACAGTTTGCGGTTAGGATATACAATGTTGGAATATTCTATGGTCGGCCGATTCTCGAAACTATTTGTCTGAAGGTAATGCCCACCTGTGGTCAGCCGATTCTCAGAACAATTTGTCTGAGGGTAATGCCCACTTAGGGGGGAGAGACACCTGGCAGGCCCACTTAGGGGGGAGAGACACCTGGGCCGAAGCCGTTGGCTCTCAACATTTCCCCCTTTTCTCTTTAGAAGCAAAAGATTGTATAACACAAGGGCTGGTGAAAGGCCTGTCTTAGGCTATATGGCCTGCACCCATGCTCGGTACCTAGATAACCAGGCCCTCAGGGCCAAGGAGGGCAGGGCCCCTGTCTTAGGCTTTGTGGGTGGCCCCCACCCCCAGTGCTTTCACAAAATTGGTTGTAGCATGCCTCTGGGAGCGGACCCACAATGATCCCGTCATTGGGTGCCTCTGCAGCCATAATAGGTATGATTTTCCGAGTCATGGGACCACAATATTCCCATCATTGGCTCTTTCACAGCAATAGCCCACATTATTGCAATTAAGGCCACATTCCTCAGAGATATCACCACATCCTTAAGTACCACGGGGACTCGATTTCCGTGGCGAGGGTGGAGAATTGAAGGCTCTCGTTGGTGATGGTAGAAGGGGGGTCATCACAGGATCCATTAGCGCTAAGCTGGTGATAAAGAACTGTGACGGGTTTTCGTAGGACAGAATCAACCTGTGACTTGATGAAAGTAGTTAGCTTGTTGAAGGCCCAGGGGCCGAAGGAGAGAAGCAGCAAAACACCTACAAGGGGCCCTAAAAGACTGGGGAGTAGGGTGGTAAGCCAGGGGGGTATAGAGAACCAATTTTGATACCAGGATTCATTCTGCTCTCTGTCTCTCTTTCTTTTTTCTAGGCTTTCTTTGACCTTTTTTTAGACTATCTTCTACTAGGCCAAGCTTATCAGTATAGAAGCAACATTCCTCTTTTAATGCAGCACAAAGGCCACCCTGTTGCAAAAAGAGGAGGTCAAAGCCTCTCCTATTCTGCAGGACCACTTCAGCCAGGGAGGCAACAGAGTCTTTAAGGTGCTTGAGACCTGACTGCAGTTCTTGAAGATCTTTGCCAATAGCTGCACTGAGCTGGGCATACTGATGTTGGAAGTAATTAAGGAGGCAATTCCTGTTCCTGTGCCTACTGACCCCAGGCCTATAAGGACAGCCAGGGTGAGAGCCGTCAAATGTTCTCTTTTCTCCCGGACCCGTGGGTCGGTCCCTCGTTCCCAAAATCTTAGGAAGTCGTCTGGGTAATGAATTGTCAGGTGAGGGAAGAGAGAGACTACCACACAGTAGTCTTTGTTATGAATAAAGGAGGTTGTAACCACGAAGGTGGTCAGTCCCAAGGAGCAAGTGAGGTATGAGTTGTTAGGGGCAGCCACATACATGGGAGATGTAGTAATCGTGACAGTCTGGTTACAGACCCCTTCTAGCTGTAAGGGAGGCAGCATATTGGGTCCCAAAAGACACAGCCCCAGGCCAGAGATTTTACTAAGGGTGAGACCCTGCTTATTTTCAATTCCCCAGCATAAAAGGGATGGATTGTTAGTAAATGTAAGATTTCCAAAATGGGCAATGCCTTTATAGAAAGGGGGGGATGAGGAGTAACAAACCCAGCAATCTTCCACGGGAGTAGTATTAAGCTTGTGAATGGCTTGAACAGAGGCATTAACTAGGGAAAGAATGAGTGCGGCAGAGGAGGGGGGTCCCTTAGGGAGGGTTGGACGAAAGGCTCCACTGTGAGAAGGTGTGGGAGGAAAGGGTTGGTGACCGGGTTTACTATCCTGATTTTGATCACGGTCCAAGTGGAGCTCGGGGTTGGACCTATGGCCACTCCTTTAGGCTGGTCAGGGGTGTTTTTTAAAAGTTTTATGGTAAAGAGTAGGCCATCATCATAATTATATTTGTAAAGCCTCATACTCTATGAAACACCTCTGGTCCAGGAATTATATCTTTTACCTGGGTCTGTAAATTGGATGCGTAATGGGTGGCACCATCCTGAGCACTCTGGTTTGGTGGCCCAGCCTGGGGTATTAGCATCATGATGTGTATAATTGGCAGTAACTTTAATATAATCCCAGGAGGAGGAAGGGTTCCAGTAAGTATCTCCTGTGGTTTCACCGCCCCAAGAACGACAGAAATAATCGTTTTTGTACCCGCATTTGGAGTTCAGAGAGTGATCTCTATGGGGGCCGGGGTAAACATAAAAGGGAATAGTCCTCAGCTTACTTCTCCTATCATGGGAACCACAACCTCCAGCTACTTGGCCAACACCCACAAACGGAGACCAGGGGTCCCTGTTGGGGGCCTGTTGTTGATTATAATAGTCTTCCAGGTCCCAATTCGCCGGGGCTCCCAGAGCTAATTTACAAAGGTCTGGATAGAGTGTGGGCCACCAGGTCTCGTGTGTAATTTTTGACGTGCTCCAAATAGTATCACCTGCCCCATTTATTACCAACCAGGTGTAGTTGAAAACCTGATACGAAGGAGAGCCATGGATAACATGTTGAGCAATGATCAGGCAGAGGAGAATCTCAATGGCTGGTGACTTCATGTTGTTTTCTGAAAGAAAGCATAGTTAGAAGTCTTCTCAGGGGGATTCCCTGGGTGGATTGTGAAGTTTTATCAGGCACTCTGGGAGCCATCTGGCATTTTGTGCCTGTGAATCATAAATGCAGGCATGACCTTTGCCCCAGATAAGGACTGTGTCGGGACCCTGACATCTGTTGGACAAAGGGTCTCTCCACATAGCCTGTGCAATAAGTATTGGCTATAGATGAATGCCAGAGGTGGTCAGCGGCAGATTTGCCCTCAATATCATAAGTAAGAAAATTCAACACAAACATTGCATGATTTAAAAGGGTTTTAAAATTACCTGCTTTAGGATATAACATTTCTCCCCCTGATTGTAATTTTGAGATCATATTTTTTAAAGTTTGATGAGCTCTTTCAAGGATTCCTTGACCCTGGGGGTTATAAGGTATGCCAGTAATGTGTTTGATTTCCGTCTGAGCACAGAACTGTTTAAAGGTGGAGCCAGTGTAACCTGAACCATTGTCAGTTTTAAGAATTTTGGGTTTGGGGACAACAGATAAAGAGGCAAGAACGTGACAGATGACATGTTTGGAGGCTTCCCCTGTTTGCAGAGATGCAAAAATGAAGCCACTAAAGGTGGCTATAGAGACATGAATATATTTTAATTTGCCAAAGGATGGCTAGTGGGTGACATCCATCTGCCATAATTCGCCAGGGACTAACCCACGAGGGTTCACTCCCAAATGAGGTTCAAGCCCTTTGCATTGCCGGACAATCTGCCGTGCCTGTTCGCAAGTGATGGAATATCGCAGTCTGAGAGTATGGGCATTAAGATGATGTAAGGCATGGGTCTGCTGCGTGGCAGTAAACGGAGTGACTGAGAGGGCGGCAGTCACAAGTTGAGTGGCCTGATCCACCTTGTCATTACCCTCTGCCAATGGCCCAGGGAGGCCAGAATGGGCACAAATGTGACCTACAAAAAAATGTTCAGTGAGGGCAAGGATTAAGCGCTGAAGTTCAGAAAATAAGGGGGAAGCATTGGTTGAAGGGCGAATATAAGGTACTGTCTCCAGAAGGGGGACAGAGTGTGTCACATAGGCACTGTCAGTATATAGATTGAAAGGATCTTCTAATAATTCAAAAACTCTAATGATGGCAGCGAGCTCAAACAGCTGTGCGGAGGTAAAGTTTGTTTTGAAGCGGGAAACTTGACCATCGACATTGAATGCCACAACACCTGAAGATGACCCATCAGTGAAAACTAGCCGGGCACCTTTGATTGGGACAGACTTTGTTCCCTTGGGAAAAATAACAGGCGTTTTCTGTAAGAATTGAATCAATTTATCAGAGGGAAAGTGGTTGTCAATGGTTCCCTGAAAGGAAATGGAGCTGGTGGCCCAATCATCATCATTCTGAACAAGCCAGTGTATTTGGGAAGTAGTGTAGGGGATATGGTCAGGGTCTCTACCAAAGAGCTTCAAGGCAGCCCCTCTGCCGAGGCGTAGGAGGGTAGCAACCAGGTGAGGATATGTGGATAGAATTTTGGAGGGGGATGCAGGTAAATGGACCCAAAAGAGGCTTTTGTTGCCAAAGCAAGCCTGTGGGGGCAAAGGGAGTAGGAAATATAAGGAGACAAAAAGGTTGATTGGGGGCATAATATCCTATGTGCTATTCCCGGATGGCAAGTTCTACAGGGATTTTCACGCCTCAGTGGTGAGTGAGCATGGGGTGGAGGGATCGGGTCTCCTCTTAAGATGTCAAAAAGAGGTTTTAATTCCCCCGTTGTAAGTTTCAAGTAGGGTCTGAGCCAATTGATATCGCCAAGGAGTTTCTGAAAATCATTAAGGGTGTGCAGGTGGTCTGTCCGCAATTGGAGTTTTTGGGAAAGGACTTTGTTAGAGAGTAACTCGAAACCTAAGAACAACTGAGGAGGTTGGATTTGAATCTTTTCGGGAGAGATTAAGAGATCCTGGGCCTGGAGGGCAAAGACAAGCAGTTGGCAAATTTGAGCGAGATGCGGCTTGTTAGGTCCTGCTAAAAGAATGTCATCCATGTAATGAATGATATACACATTAGGATGACGCAACCTGAATGGATCAATTGTCTAAGCCACGTATTTTTGACAGAGGGTTGGGCTATTAGCCATACCCTGAGATAGGACCCTCCATTGGAAACGCGGGGAGGGGCCCACACAATTAACTAAGGGAAGGCTAAAAGCAAAGCGTTTGCAGTCATCGGGGTGAAGAGGGATGGAGAAAAAACAATCTTTTAGGTCAATGACAATTTTTAAAAATCCCCTAGGGATAGCCACGAGAGAGGGGAGTCCAGGTTGGAGTGCCCCCATGGAAACCATGGTTTTATTCACAGCCCTGAGGTCTTGTAACAGGCGCCATTTACCAGAGCGCTTCTGAATAACAAAAATGGGCGTATTCCAGGGGGACATGGATGTTTCGATATGGCCAGTGGCCACTTGTTCCTGCACTAACTCAATGGCTGCAGACAGCTTTTTTGTGGGGAGGGGCGACTGATCAATCCCCAAAAATATACCCTCTCAGGTAGTTAGTGTTAGGATATTAAGTTAGGACATCATTTATGTCTCATTTATATATGAGGAAGCAAAGCTTAAAACAAGTAACATGTCCTGGATGAAATAACATACAGCAGCAAAGTTCTGGAACCAAGATCTAATCTTATGTCTCCTGACTTGGTATCTAGTAAAGTTTCCATTGTGCCATATTGCCTCATTTATAATATGCAAGCATGTACATACCTTTTTCTTTTGAGCACTTATTTCCCTTTAAATCCCTTCCTTCCACCTTTCATTGAACTCTTCCTTATAATAAGGAAAATCATTTAAATATAACTAACAAAGTGATTTGTACAAAAATCTCCAAAATGCCAAGCTATATTGACAGAGGACTTTCTTCATTAAAGAATTCCTATAGTCCCAACTTGCCTCCTGAGAGGAAATAGTACAATGTTTCATTCAATTTCTAGGACCAAAAATGTTCAACCAATTCATCAATTAAGCAACTTTTTTAGTGCTGTCATTCATATTAGTGTAGTCATTATTTAAATTGTTGTCTTGACTCTGGTTTCCTCCCTTCATCGATTCACAGAAATCTTGCCATGTTCTGCTTAATTCCTTCTAAACATAAATCTCTCATATCATACACCATTTTTTTTTCAACCATTCTCCAATCAGTGGGCACTTGTTTTGATTTTTTTTTCTTTTTGCTACCAAAAAAATTGTTACGAATATTTTGTTATGTGTAGAACCTTTCTTTTGGTCTCTGACCAGGTATATGTTTGACATTAATTTCACTTTCAGGCATATACCTACTTAATGAAAGACCAAAAGAAAGGTTTTACAACATATACAGCAAAATATTCATAGCAAAATTTTGTGACTATTCTCATGTAATTTCAGACTGTTGCCCAGGATGGTTCTGACTCATGTTTAAGACCTTGCCCTATAAGTTTGCAGTCCTGTCCAGGAGACAAGAAATAGAACAATGGTAGACAGTGTATTATTACTTCTAAAAATGAATGTTTTAGACATTTTTAAGGGAATTCAGAGAAAGGGGAGAGCAATATGAGAGTAAATCTTTGGTAGAAAAGATTAAATTTTAACCAACTTAAAAGAAAAGGCTAGATGGCCTTATAGATAGAATTATCTTCTCAACTGTAAAGATGTGGATTATAATCTTTTAATGCATACTGGATATGTGATAATAAACAAGTCATTAGTTTCTCAGTACTCTAGCAAAAATCTCCAAGATGCCAAACTATATTGACAGAGGAATTTTCTTCATTAGAGAATTCTTTATACCAATGAAATCACAGATCCAGTTCCTATCCTATCCTATCCATTTCTTAAAGGATGAAGAATGAAGGGAATATCTAAGGCTTAAGTAGCCCTTAGGGCTAAGGTTTAGAGAAAAGGTATTCTAAGTTGAAAGAATAAAATAGATAAAGACTTACAGTCAGCAGTGAGCTTGGCACACAGGAATGACATTGAGAAGCCTAGTTTGCCTGAAACAGTGTTCACATTGGAAGGAAGTGAGAAGTATGTTTGGACAAGCATAATGGGATTTGGTTATAGAGGTCTTTACATATTAAGCCCTAAGCTTTTGTTAAGACATTGGAGACACACTGTTTCCCAGAGCTAAGGCCCAACAAGTAGGCTATACCTTGAGCTGGGAATTAATAACACTCCTTTGTACCTGAATGATCTCCCCCTCTGAGAAAGTGTATTGTTTTGACCACCATCAGATGTTCACTAGGAGATTTATGCCTCCTGTTTCCCAGGGACCTGAGAGGCAATGAGCTACAACCTAAAGCTATCTTTCGCCTCTTGTGACATGCTTACAATCTTTCTGCTTGTATAACAGCTAAGTGAACTGAACCAGGTACTGCACTTCCATTCTTGCCATACTAACTGTGGTTCAATTTGTGTCTATGAAACATTCAAATTGGACATTGTTCCTACTGGACCCAGAAACACCTGAATTGCCCACCCATGATCTTGCCATGGGAATGGTTAGAATGATTATGCAATGGTGCAGTCCATATATACATATACATACATATGTATGTATATATCTATCTATACATATATATATATATATATATATATATTTATCTATATAAATATATAGATATAAAACACTGGCTTTGCCCCAACATGTTAAATCCACACTTTCAGAAAGGTGAACTTCCACTTGCAAGTACTTTCCTCACTTTAAAATTAATTAAACTTCTCTTTGTGTCCTGATTCTCCTGTGTTTAACCTACTCCATTTGATTCTGGCCACCCAGAAGTTAAAACTTAGTTCTGATTCTTTTGATACTTTTTAATCTTCAAAACTTGGATCAGTCCTGCCTTTCTAATCTTCTTACTCTCCTCCATTACTTCCCTTTCTATTCCTTGCAGTCTAGACTGAGTATTTCCTTTGTGCTTTTTTACTGACTCTTCTATGCTTAAAATGCATGCATCTATTTTTTGGATTCCTTGGCTTCTTTAAAAACTTGTCTTCCTTGAAAATTTTATCTTTTATGAAGTTTTACCCTATATGGAAATTTTGCCTTCTATGGAAATCTTATCTTCTATAGAAAACCTGTCCGGATCCTTCTTCATGCTAGTGATTTCCCCCTGAGATTATTCTGTATCATCATTCTTTCTGAATTTGGGGTAGACCTGTCTTTGTAATTATTGCCTCTCCTGTTAGGATGTAAGCTCTCTGAGGGTTTGGACAGTTCATCATTTCTTTATACCCCAAGTACTCAATGCTGAATACATAATAAAGGTTTTATAGAGTCAGGGAAAGAAAGGAAATAAGTATTCATATAGTTACCATTATGAACCAACCACTGTGCTAAATCCTTTTTCAAATATTACTTCATTTGATCTTGACAACAACTCTATGAGGTAGAAGCTGTTATTATCCCTATTTTTTTTAATTAGGAAACTGAGGCATATAGAGATTAAATGACTTAACCAGAATCACCCAGACAGAAAGTGTCTTAAGACTAGTTCTGCTCAGCTCTTCCTGTCTCCGAGCCTCTTATTCTATCCATTTAGCTGCCCACATTAATGTTTGTTGATTGGTTGGCCAAATAAGTGATAAGACAAAAATAGTGATATTTGAGAAAGATTAGTCTAACATCAGTGTTTAGGGTGGTTTGTTTGGAGTGATAGACTATGTAAGAGGCTATGATTTAAGTTGCAATGATAAATTCAGTGTGACAAGAAAATTCTCAGGTAATTTCCTGAGAAGACAGTGATGTGTTTCAGTTCTCCTTTCTGCCAGATGAAGATATTTCATAACAATTTATTAGATTTCCCCTTTTGAGGTTTTTGTTTACAAGGTTATAATAATTATATACAATTTGCTTTAAGTTCTGCCTCATTCACTATGCATCAGTTAACATGTTATCTCATATTTCTCTGAATTTCTCACAGTCATCATTTTTTATAGAATAATGCTATTCTACTTCCCAACCTTCAGTCCCACAAATGTTTACATATAAGCATATCTACCTTCAATAGCCAGTACAATTATTCTTATTCCAAAGACTTTTCCGTCTGTTTAAGCTCATGTTGATCTCCTTTTTTATATTTGCCATTGATATTTGAATTAATGTAGAAAGTGTTGTTTATTTCACTCATTTTAGTGTTTTTCTTTTTTAAATTTTAGTTATCTTTTGTGTTTTTACATCTAACAATTACTCAGTATCTCTCTTTTTCCAAGAAAGCCATCTCATGTAACAAATAATATTTTAAAGAAAAAAAAATAGAAAAAGCAGAAGAGAAAAATGAGCAAATATTTTTCAGTACATTACAAATCTCTGAAAATGTATGCAGTATATGTATATTGCCTATAAACAGCCTTCCTATTTCTTCAAAGAAGTGATTAGTTAGTATTTTGCTTTTAAAACGAGTACTGGGAGTGTCATATAGGAAGGTTTTAGATAAAGAATGGGTTCAAAAAATATTTCCTAATGTCTACTGAGAGAATTTGGTGAGTGATTTGAGTATAGAGATGAAGGGGGAAAAAATGCATATTTTGAAACTGGGAGAATACTGGTACCAGTGATAGAAATAGGAAATTTAGAAAAGATAAATTGGGAAGATAATTTAAGTTTGTTTTTAGGCATGTTGATTTTGTGGTGGCAGTAGGGTATCCAGATGGACATATTTTGTGGATAGTTGGACATGAAGGCCTGGAGCTCAAGAGAGAGGTTTTGGGCTCGAGATATAGATTATAATATCATAAGCATAGAATTGATTGTTTTGACCATGGGCCAGGAATCTTTCCAGAAAAAATGGCTAGTTATAAGAATGCATTTGGCATCAAGAAGTTTCGAGTAAAAATTTCTATGTGTGTATTCTTCTATAGTGGATAAAAGATACATTTCTATGTATATACAAACTCCCATATACATATGATGTACATGTATATATTATATATCAGGGCTTCTTAACCTTTTTCTATTCACAACCTCTTTTCATCCAAGACATTTTTATGTGACCTCAGGTATATACATATATAAAATAGGCATACAAATCAAACATATAATGATAATAAATCATGACTTTTATCCCCCACATTGAGTTACAAGCCTCCATAAGGAATGGTAAACCATAGTTTAAGAATCTGGGCTATGTACTATACCTGTATGTGTGGATGTATAATATATGTGTGTGGTGTGTGTGTGTGTATAAACATGTATATAGATAGATAGATAGATAATAATTATAATATCCACAAATTTGTTTTGAATCTCCAGAGGCATACAAATCTGTGTGTATACATGCACATCTGATTGTGTGTTTGTGTGTATATATATGTGTAATGTCTTTAGAACCTCATAAGAACCCTATAAGGGACAACAGTTATTGTTATCCTTATTTGTATACGCTAAAAAGAATATGAAATGTAAACATTCCCTTATCTAAACTTCAAAGTCATACTTCCACTCCACCCCTCTAAGGAGATTGAATTCAAAAAGCAAAGTAAATATATAACAAAGTACATTTCTACCTTGAGGCAGAACTCTGCCTTTAGAGTGCAAGAACAACTCCATATGTTTGTTGTATTTCTAGAACTGCAACCCCTAAACTCTGGCATTTTATTAGCCAAACAGCATGGAAACAGTCTGTCAAGTGCACAAACTGATAGGTTGGACTCTAACTTAGTTTATGGCTAAACTTCAGGTAAAACAGTAGAAATGATATACTTCATTCTATTCAGAGATGTATTTGATGTTTTTCTAAATATAAAGAATCATACTTTGGCATTTCTAATAGTAATTGAGTTAGTGATATTATGACCTTAGGGATGTTAAAATATTTCATTTCTGAAAAAAGGAAATAATATGAAAAGAAAAAGCAGTTCTGGCTTTTTTCCACTGCCTTCAGACTGAGTCTCCACCTGGACTGAGAGAAATAGATCTCGTTTCCATCTTCTTGATTATATTATATTATGTTATGTTATTTTTTTTTTTTTCTATTTCTTGGCCTGTTTTGAGGCTGCCAGCTGGG
This sequence comes from Sminthopsis crassicaudata, assembly GCF_048593235.1. Lineage (NCBI taxonomy): Eukaryota > Metazoa > Chordata > Mammalia > Dasyuromorphia > Dasyuridae > Sminthopsis > Sminthopsis crassicaudata. The sequence continues at coordinate 93,629,887 of NC_133621.1, read as the reverse complement.
GGCCAATTACTGCCATTTGGAAGAGTGGATTTTTTTGATGTGAATACTTGTCCTCAGGACCTACATCAAGACTGCCATCTCATTTCACAAAATTCCTGTGTTTTTAATACCCAGTAATCTGGCACTGAGCACTCACCACAGCAGCATAACATATCAAATCCATTCCCCTCACTCCTTGAACTCAATTTCTTTTGACCCATTTACATGCTATTTTTTTTTTTAAGTTCAAGAGAGAATATGAATTCAGAAACCTCTGAGGTTCCTCTTGGCTTCTTCTATATTTTAAATAAATCTTTAATCTATGGAGTCTTTTTCTAAGTCTAATTTTCATGTTCCAGGCACTGGGAATACAAGAAAAAAAGACAGTTCTAGCCCTCAAGTAGATTACATTCTAATGAGGGAAGACATTCTGTAAAAGCAAATTTTAAAAAGACAGGGAGGAATATGGAGTAAGGTACCTTACGAGGACATGTTAGAAACTGTCTGAAGAGATAAAGTTAGAGTTCAAAGAGCCATGTGGATATGACAGGCCTGAGTACTTTTTCTTAAAATGACAGTCTTAGAAGCAGCCATTCAGAAGAAGAGGCCCCTGGAGACAAATTTAACTGCGAATGTGACAAAATTAGGGCTGAGTGACTTTCCCAAGTTGGGAGAAAACCCTAGAATGATAGAGAAAGTCAGGAGCATAAGAAGTAGTCATAAGAAGAATAAACATTGTGAGAATTTGTTTATGTGGAAGGGAAGTCATAGTCTTTATCCTTGAAGGAAATATTTTTTCATACCAAGTCACAACACAATTTTTGAAGTTCATAAGCATTTGCTCTAGTTCACACTGCCACCAATTTCAGGGATTTCTTTTCTTTTTCTTTTCTGTCTTCTTTTGTTCTCTTTTCTTCATGTCTCCATCTCTCTCTTCCTACCCTCTCTCACCTTCCCTGTATTTTAATTGGGACAGGGAACTTCCAGTACAAGATTTTCTCTAGGAATATGTCAGCACCTGCTATATAATTTATTGTCTTATAGCAAGGGTGCTTTATTTGGAGTCAACTTTTCTTAAATATTTTAATGACTATGTTTCAAATGCATAGTACACATTAATACATACTATATGTGATATTACATATCATGCTTAGTGTCACATATATGGCACTCTTTGTAAATCTCTATATTTTATTCTGTAAACTTAAAAATGTTTTTCTGAAAAGAGGTCCATAAAGACTGCCAAAGTGGGTGCAGCTAGGTGGTGTAGTGGATAGAGCACCAGCCCTGAAGTCAGGAGGACCTGAATCCAAATAAGGCCCCAGACATTTAAGACTTCTAGCTGTGTGACCCTGGGCAAGTCACTTAGCCCTAATTGCCTCAAAATAATAATAATAATAAATTTTTAAAAATTTTTTAAAAGATGGCCAAAGTGTCTATGAAACTAAAAAAGTCTAGGAACTCCTATCAAAAAGAATGGTCTGGGACAATGAGAGGGTAATAGACTTAGCCAGTTACAGAGTCACTATGTATCAGAAGAAAGACTTTTATTAAGATTTGCCTGGTTTTAAGGCCAGCTCTTAAATCAGGGAGTCATACTGCTTCTTCCAACCCTCATTCCAAGTTCATTCCATAGTATTCTACTCTGGATCTCTAATGTTGCTTCAACATAAAACTAAAATATAATTTTAACATATTTGGTGACTTCTTTTTTAAACTATTATATTCACTACTTCCTTTTTATTCTTTCATCCTTCAGCGACCAGTTCTAATCTTTGAGGGGGGCCTTTGTAATGCTAGTAGAATACACCTATTTCTCCCTTTTTTATCTCTTTCAACTTTCTAAACTACAGTATCCTAATCTAATGGCAGGTAGTTGTGAAATGATTAATGATTGTTGGAGATTGCATTTGGCTCTGAAAGAGAATTTGTCTCCATGCTTTCTGTTATTCAGGGGAAGCCACCCAGGGTATTGGAAGGTAAGTGGCATAGAAAATAGAGTGCCAGCCCTGATGTCAGGAAAACTCATCTTCCTGAGTTTAAATCTGATCTGACTAGCTGTGTGACTCAGAGCAGTCACTTAACTGTTTGCCTCAGTTTCTTTATCTGTAAAATGAGTTAGAAAAGGAAATAAGAAACTACTCCAATATCTTTGCCAAGAAAACCCAAATAAAACCACAAAGATGTGGACATGACTGAACAACAAATAAGACATAGGATACAAATTATTCTGGCTCAAATGAGAAACTGTTGCAGAATACTTACTTGGAATTTAGGGCATGTGATATACTTCCTCCCCTACTTCAATACCTATATCCCCCTAGGAAATAGAAGGCACAGCATAAATCTCCACTTAACCCCACAAGCTACACAAGTGGCTTTCATGTAGCAATCTACATTCACAGCCCTCCTCCCCCAGCCTGAATTACAAGTGCATTTTTTGGTTCTGAAAGTCTGAGGATATATCATGGACCTTCTTAGGCTAATGCCATAAAACAGAAAACACTAATAATCACTCCCCTAGATTTGTCTCAGCCCTAATTCCTAGGATGTGTTGTTGGGTGGCTGAATTGTAATTGATATTTAAAAAACCTTTACGGTTTTCAAAGCACTCAACACGTGGTATCATTAGTTAAGTTAGATAAATACTGTTGTCTCTGGTTGTAATGAAGAAACTGAGGGATTAAATGATATGCCCAAGACAGCCCTGCCGGGAAGTCAAAGATTTAAACTTAGATATTTTAATTGCAAGCTCAGAGTTGTTACTATACATAAGACCACACCACTTCAAATTTAGCTAACTTTTCTTCCCTCTCTTCTCTTATTATTTCACTAATATTACCTTCTTGATATAAATAAAGTTGCTAATATTTTGGGGGGAAAACAACCTTGCCCAATTGCATTCTTGTCTCTGGCATAGCTTTTTGGTATCACTTAGCTCCCTATCATTTTTGACAATGATGCTAATTATAAAGAATATCTCTTATAAATTATCTTCTCCTTTGTCGATTTCATGTCTGCATCTTGTACAGATATATGTGAAGCTGAAATTGTTATTGAGCATGTAAGCAAAAAGTTAAGTGCATTTGATTTATTGAATAAAATAAAATGTCCCTCATGGGACATTCTTATGGTGATCCAGTCCAATGGCCAACATATTCCTAATACACATAATGTCTCTCTGCCTTTGTACTGTCTGCTCTCTATTTCTGGAATGTTTTTCTTCCTCAAGACACCCATGAAAACCTGTGGTTTTCTTCAAGACTCAGTTCCTTCCTCTCTCTTTCCCCTGCTTATGGAGTGCCTTCTCCCCAAACTCCTGGGTTTTCATTTTGTATATATTATGTTATCTCACTTTTACACTGGAAGTTCTTTGAAGGCAGGGATTGTTTTGATTTCTACCTTTGCTTTCCTAGTGTTTAAGGTACTTAAGCAGTACTTAGCTGGTACTTAATTAAGGAAGTGATTCACCTTAGATGAGAGATTATAATTTATTTTTTTTTTTTTGCATCCCTAGTGCTCACCCTGTGCATTACATTATGTAGTAAGCACTGAAAATATTCTGAATTTAATTGTTTTAAAATTTATCTCTATAAAGATGATATGTGGTACTTATAGATGTGGCTCAATTTAATAAAATGTCATGTACAGTATTTGCCAGCTGATAACATACAAATAGTCTTTTTTTTTTATCTTCTGTCCAAAAAAAAAATCCTTTTCTTATTGATGATGGTTATCTTTTCAACTTTAGAATAAGTGAATCAAAGATACTAGTGAAATCAAAAGGTTGTTTCAAGTATTATTTTGATTTTCCTGATTTCATGTAGAACCTCATCTCTTTGGTGAGGTTAGCACATTCATTTCTGCTACTGACTTATTTGAAGGCAGTTTTGATGGGTTGAATACTCTCCCTAAATTAAGCTCTGACCAAGGACCATGGGATGTTGAACTCAATATTAAAATCTCATTTCAACCTTATATCTTCAAATGATCTTTAGAAAAAAACAAAGCATCTTTTTCCTTTCACAGGATGCTAGCTAAGTCACACAAAGACAGAATGAAATACTCAGACCTGAACTGGCATTCTTGTAATAGAGAGGCTGCCTGTTACAGTGTATATGTTCCGGGTTGATTGATAAAGGTTTGGGGAGGAAGTTATGAACTTAGAGTCACTCTCATTCTTCAGTTATCAATCAAACGTGAACTTCAGGGTTTCTTTAGGAAGAGATGTTTCACAGTGCCCCAGTCTCAAGCTTTCAAGATTTCATCATGCCTCAGTAGGGCTTGAAAAGATGATATTGCAGAAATAGACAGCTTTGACATAAGCCTGCTGCTGAGGACTGTCATGTGACTTCCAGAAAACGTGTGTCAGATTTTTAAAAAGTAGTCCAAGGAGTTTGGGAAGACAAAAGGAAGGTCAGGGGGAAAGGGAATATTCTTTCTTCCTTGATATGTTTGTTCAGTAATTCATTGACATGCATAGATTTTTCATTTTCAGTCTTGATCTAAATAATTCTAATTAGATTTTTATGCATTTCAATATCCTTTGTGGAAAAGACACTTCTTCATTTCCTCCCATCTCTTTTCAATTTCACTGCTTTATTTTCTTTTACTTTAAGGGGAATTTCTTTTCCCACACAATAAAATGTCTGCTCTCCCAAGATAACATCTAGCATCTCTCCCCACCTCACCCCCCCCCATACAACCCTCCACATATAAACACATTTAGCCTCATATTCTCAACTATTCTCTAAGGCTGGTAGAATTATTTCACTGGAAATGTTTTAGTTTGAAAACTTCTATGCTTCCTACTAACAAGAAAACCTAAAAATCAATTAAGAAAAACAAATTCAGTATTCTGATAGGCAGGGCCAACTTTAGGCAGAATTAGGAAGCCAACAAACTTTGTGCTTAGCAAATGCCACCTCTTCCTTCAGCATTCTTCTACTTTCTTAATGATTCCCTTTTCCTTCCACAAAAGAATACCCATACTTTAACTCCCACACCATTATCAAAATATACTCAGAATGCATGGGTTTATAATTTATTTTAATTGTGGTTTAAAAATAAATAAAATATGTGGTTGCTTATTGGACTCAGAGTTAGGGAGTAGTATGTTTGCATTCTTTCTCTGGTACCTACTAGCCAAGTTATCTTGGGTAATTCAATGAATTGTTCTAGCTTCAGTTTTCTCTTCTGTAAAATGTGGATAACAAAAACCATAGCCAAACTTCAAAGAGTTGTTGTAACTGTCTAAAAAATTATGTATTTCAGATACATTGTAACCTATCTAAAAGTCATTTATTATTATAGTTATCCCATTTGTTTTGGAAATAGTTTTTCCTCTGACGTGCTATTCTCTTTCTGACACTGGCAGTCTGGTGCAATTACTCTGCTCTAGCACTTAGCACCTTGCCTGGCATATAATAAGTACATAAATAATTTTTTACTGATTGATTAATAAGAGAAGAAATTCTAAAAAAGGATATTGGCAATGCTGCCTGAGCAATCCAAATGGACCATATAGGTATGTGCATATATTATATATGAGCACATGTGAAGTATCTATAATTTTGTTAGCACAGGGCACTCCTGTCATAGGACACATCTATAATTAATAAATAAATTAGGAGTTAGGAAGAAAAAAAAGATTTTCAGAAACAATAGCCAGCATTTTGTATTAATTTTCAAATCTGGATTACTCAAGTCTTCCTGACGTCAAGCCCATCTCTCTGCATATTATGCCATAATATTATCCTTATATACACTAATTCCTATATATGTTTTACATTTCTATTACACTCAGACATTTGATTCAATTCAGCAAACAATCCATCCTTTGTACTGTTCTGGTTACTGGACATATATAAGGACAACAGTGAAACAGTCTCTAATCTCAAGGAGGTCATATTAAACATAGAATGCATGCATCTTTATATATGTGTGTGTGTGTGTTTGTCTGTGTGTCTATGTGTGTATGTGTACACACACATACACAGTCAAACATATATCTAAATATCCAAAGTAAGTCCCAGATCTGAAATTTTGAAGGACTACTCTCTGGCTTAAGTATTCTTTATTTTTGCATCACTGAAATAATTAATTATATAGAAGATAGATTTTCAGAGTGTAATCTTGGACATTCTCAGAGTTGCATGAATAGCATTAAATTGTAGTACCTTCTGAAGTAGAAATGTAAATTGCTCATTCTATATTTGGGGGGAGAGAGGAAAATTAAGATGTTTGTAGTGCTGTTTAGTAAACAAATGATCTCCGACAAAACTGTGGTCAGCTCCTCCAAAGCCATGTTTTAACTTTTAAATATTAGGCTGGCAACATAACCACCCAGAAAAGTGCCTCATTGAATTGATAAAATTAAAATGTTTATATTCTACACATGCATGCTTAGAAGAAAATCTCACTTCAATTATAACTGTTAAGAATGCTAAAGTAATTTTCCAAGCTACTCTTTGACTGTTCCATGGAGACTGAAAAAAGCTAGTACAATGATGGTTCTTATTAATTCTCCTCTTTCAGTTATAAGAAAATAAAATAATTCCTTTGTGATGTAAATTTTTGGGGCAGTGTGGCAGGAAGGGTCTTTGACTGAAAAGTAGACAAGCTAGGAAGAAAAAAAAAAAGATTTTCAGAAACAATAGCTAGCATTTTGTATTTGGAATTTTTGAAATATTTTCCATAAAGTGTTTTTTTTAAATTCTAATTCACTTTAATCAACACATTCTGCCTTCCCCAGAAGAGATTGATGTTAATTAATTTTTCTGACATGACTTTGATATCCACAAATTTTCCAAGGGTGCGGCTGAATTTTTTTTTTCTAGTTCTTTTTTATCTTAGAAGTTCTGGTGTTAAATATGGGTGTCAGACTGGAAAATTTCACCAGTAGAAAAAGTTAAATAAAGCATAAAATCCACATTAGTAACATCCCATTAACCCATCAACCAGAAAGCTTTTGTTACACGATTTTCATCTTTTATGAAATTATTTTGGTGTCTTTTCTGGTGTTCTCACCCATAAGACTAAACTGGGATGCAGATTTATTTATCACAGTAGAATTGTTGAGGCTATAGTTAGTCTTATTCCTCAAAAATTTCACTGTCTTTGCAAAAAGGCAAAATTATCATAGTTTAATAATGATCATTTCTTATTACTCTCTGTGGATAAAAAAATAATTGAGAAGCACATTATTTAATTAAAGAAATTACTTAAACAGTTCTTTTCAAACATTCATTTTCACATACTTTTCCATTTCTATTACACATATTAATCTTATATATGTCTTATGGGATTGTCCTTATTTTATAGTCTCTATATAGTAATCTTGGTGAAAAATGCTTATAATCCTAGTTACTGTAAAAACTGAGGGTGATGGAGCTCTTTAGCCTGGGAGTTCTGAGCAGTAGTGAGTTAATCTGATTTGGTATTACACTAAGTTTAGCCTTACTATAGTAAGCTCAGGAAAATGGAATCACCAGGTGCTCTAACTTGAAAAGAATTGGCTTTGGGAAGAAGATGGAGCAAGTTACAGTTACAATCTTGTAATTATAGAACAGAAAGACTAACTGGTTTAGGCATCAAATCTGATTAGCTTAGTTTCAACTTTGATGCTCCATCCCAGGGATTCTTAATCTGAAATTATATATATATATATAATTTTGATAGTTGTGTTTCAATATCATTGGTTTCCTTTTTGTAATGATTATTTTGAAAAGAGGTCTGAAAATTCCCTAAATTGCTAGAGATCCATGATATACACATGATTTGGGACATAGTTTAATTATTGAATTAGCTTACTTTAAGAAGCACAAATGTTAGAGATATTATCTCTATTAAATATACCTCTTATTTTATAATTGTCTTTTCAAGTTAAAAGAGCACCTTAAAGGTCATTTGGGTCATTCTTTGCCTGTCATAATTGAGGAAATTAGGGCCTTTAGGGAGGGAATCAGATCATAGAACTAGTTAATTATAGACTTGAACTCCTGATAATTTTTCTTCTTCACTGTATTCTGAAATTGAGATGAACTTTTTTTTCTTTGTATGTATTTTGTTTGTAGGAAACTATTTATATATTATCTCCTTCCTTAAAATAAGAGCTTGCTGAGGGAAGGAAAGTTTTTACCTGTTTCTGTCTCTATCTTTGTCTCTTTGTTTCTGTTTTTCCCTTTCATACTCTTCACTATTTTGTCTTTGTCTGTCTGTCTGTCTGTCTGTCTCTCTCTCTCTCTCTCTCTCTCTCTCTCTCTCTTTCTCACCTTCTCCTACTTCCTTTCTCTGTCTCAGTCTCTCTTACACACACCCTTACTCCTTTCTTCCTCACTCCCTTTACCCTTCTTCCTATCTTTCTTCATTACCAAATATACTGCTCAGCACACAGTAAGTATTTAGTGAATGCTTTTCCACTGGCTCATTAGTGGTCATTTTAATGGTTTTTCAAAAAGGAAAGAGCAGTTTTCATTGGAACCATTTATGTGTAGGTTCTGGAATTCCTGATTCAATTCCTTCTTCATTCTCTTCTCCTACAGAGATCAATTGTTATGGCTTTTGAAATCCATTAGATTATGACACATGCTAAATACATATTATTGGGGAAATCACAGTCATAATCCTTTTTGAGCAAAGGAAAATCAATTAATTTCAAGCTCTTCAGAGTTTATTTCAGTATTTTCTTTCAATATTTTCCAAATCAGTTTTTCTAATGGAAATCTATTTCCCACCAAAAAGGAGGCTTGACAAGTTGATCCTTAAGGGCCTTTGAAACTTTCAAAGTCAGTTCTTATGACTTATAACTTTGACTTTGGTCACTCAGTACTTTGTTGCAAGTATAGTCTTTTCTAGTAGGCATTAGGAAGAAATGCTGAAAACAAGGATGAGTCAAACTTCTGTAAGATGGGTCCTGTCTTAAGCAAAGTTATCTTTGTAGCATGAACATTTCAAGCTGCCTTTTCCTACTCTTTCAACCCTTCCTTACTGGTTATATCCTTCTCCTTCTTTAAAATATATCATACTTCAAGTGAACAGTCTTTTTGAATATCAGCTAGTTATGATTTAAGGATGGGGAAGGGATATGTTTGGAATTCAGAGAGAACTGGATCCATATTTCTGATATTATATTTAACTGTCTGTCCTTTAGTAAATTACTTAACCTCTCTTAAGCATAAATTTCTTTGGACAATATGGTGATAGAGATCTGAATTGGGATTAGGAAAACGTATTCAAAGTTTGCATGTAGCACACTAGTTGTGACAACTCCCTAAAACACTAAATTACATACATATTGCTGATTTGCAGTGGTGGAGAAACTATTTTTGGAGTTTCTCTCACCAATTAAATGGCAGGTTTGGACAAATACACACATATGGGAACATATATTTTATATATATGTATGTAGATTATAAATACATACACATAACATAACTATATACCTACATACATGTGTGTATGTAATTTGTACTATTTATCTAACAATTGCTTATGAAGAAAATATTTTTATACCTTAAAATACTATACTAATGACAGTTGCATATTATTTTCTTGCTCTGTTTTAACCTCTTGGTATAATCTCTGGGAAGGGACAGTGTGGATGACAACCAAGTAGATCAAGGTAAGCAGAAAAGGAACCATTTTTCTAGATCAAAGCTTTCTGATTAGCTGTCAGAAGAAAGCAGCATAATATGTCCAAGATATAGATAGCAAGGAAAAGAAAAAAAAGTAAGACAGCTGCAGAATTGAGAAATGGGGAAAAGAAGCTGAATCCCTGTTTCATATTGCTAGTTAAACTAGTAATCTTCATCATTCACCCCAAGTCTTTCTCATGCTCATACTTACCCCTTTGCTCATGCCATTCCCTTTAGCCTTTAGGAGTTTTCCTTTCTTCTCTCATGAGTCTAATTCCTAGACTTGCTCTAATCTCTGTCCTGTTACTCTTATCCTTTTTGAAATATTCTCAGAACTAATAGCCTAAAATGTTCTTTTTCTTCTCTGAATTGCTCTCATCCACTAGTCTAACCTGTCCTGTATCATGTATCATGAATGTTCATACTTTGAAAAATCAATCTCTACTTGTCCCCTAACCCTAGCTAGATAGTAATTTTCTTGAGAGGAGTGTGTTTCTTCTGCTCTCACAGTGAGTGACAAGGCACAGCCAGCATGTCACTGTTAACTTAGCCATGGCCATACAACTTGAATATAATGGACAAGAGTTGAAGTTGTATCTCTCTGACTCTAGGTCCAGAATCTCTCTAAGCACTAAGAAGTGATTTTTTAATAGTTTAAGGTTCAGCCTAGACATTCCCTTCATCAGTGCCTATAGTAGTCCTTCTGTAACTTAGAAGCTAATATTTAACATTGTTGTTATTGAAAAAGAGGGGGGAAGGAGGGAAGGAGGGAAAGAAGGTAGGAAGGAGGAAGGGATGGAGAGATAGAGAAAGAGAGAGGGAGGAAGAAAGGAGGGGGAAAAGAAGGAGGGACAGGGAGGGTCAGGGAGAGAAAGAATTGTATATAAGAACCCATCATACTATGGCCTTTTGAAACTTATTTAATATGGTTTGCTTTTTTTTTTCCTAAAAAGAGCCAAATAATATATCACCAGATCCATACTAGCAGGTTTTTCAGTTTGGTACAACATAGTACAGCTTACATCTCCAATAGCATAGATTTTGAGAAGTCTTTGTCTCTTCCCTGCAATGACAAAGCCAGTATATCTTAAAGAGGATATAATATGAATATTGGATAAATATATAGATGCATATTGGGTATATGCATCTATATATAATCTATCTAGATAGATAGATAGATAGATAGATAGATAGATAGATAGATAGATTATATTAAATATGCATATGCCTATTCTAAGGGGAAAATAATCTCTACTAGGTTCTACCAATTTGGAAATTTTTCTAGTATGGATCTAGTGATGTATTATTTGGCTGTATTCAGAAACAACAAATTAAATTTCAAAAAACTCCTCATCATGTTTGGCCATTAAATGAGCTGTTTTCTCTTCTTTGTCAAAAAATCAGATATATATTAGCTATAGAGTTTCAGAAGGACTGATGTAGTGTTTCTGAATGAAGTAAGAACATAAAAAAGAAATGAAAGACACAGGGTTTAGTTGATGAATATTATCACCTCAATCAAGCAATTATCATTTATTAACCAATATCATAATAAGGTGCTAAATACAATGCTAACATTGGGGATTCAAAAGCAAAAATAAATCACTATTGTCATGGAATTTTCATGATAGTGGGGAGAAGAATGAAAACATAAATATGTACACATATGCAAATTGAAAAGATACTCATTATAAATGAATTGGCTCTGTTTTTAAAAATAAGCAACTTTAGTTTTATATTTGAAGTGACTACACAATTAGAAAATTTACTTCAACTTTCCCAACATTTTAAAACTTTTTTCTAACTTGAATATGCTCTTTTTCTTGAAAAGGTAGGATTGTGTTGTGACTTTATAGGATTGTCATTTCTCATTTTTCCTTGAATAAAGATTTTGCCAATTCTACAACCTTGTTTCGTTTTACTGTATTGCAATTTGGGGTACTTCATATCTCCAGGCTTATGCTAATTGGCATGAATCTTTCTCTTTAGAAGCTTCCATTATTAACCAGCCTTCAATCAGGCACTTATTACTTCCACTAATATAATTTGTATGCAATTTTACCATGCTTCAAAATCTGCAGAAGCTAATCATGTACTAACAAGGGAACAAGAGCAATAATTGATCACATTTGCTTTGCCTTGGAGAGAACTGAAGAGATCCATCTTACAAGCTGGCTTGATGAATTCACAGAAATGCATGCAATGACTTATCATGACAAGTGTCATAGATACATTTCAGTACAGATGCCCAAGTCCGAGCTTTTTGGAAACCTGCAAGCTAAATTGAGATCCTCACTTTCTTTTGAGATACTGATAGCATTGGTATTTCGGGATAGGTGAAGTAAGATGTTTCCTACATTTTCCAATAAAATTGACTTTTAACTTTACCTTTGCTTTTTTTTCTTTTCCAAAGCCTTAGGTTGCTAATTCTAAGACATCTCATTTTTTTCCAATGCTTAATTATAATCCTTTTTCTTTATTAAGTTTCATTTCTAGAGACAGTTTTCAAAGAAAGAGCAATTAACAAAAATGGCTTAAAGGCTAAAATGAGAACAAATCTCATTTTCCTCAGAGACACTGTCATTTTCTTATTTATAGATTTAATGCTTATTTTTAGGAATAGGGAAAGAAAGAAGGATTGTTTGATATTAAAATAATATCCTTCATGATACTTTTTGCAAATGTTAACTCAACCAGAATCGTATAACTATTTTTGTGATGATTTTAAATACCTAACATTTAGTTTCATTTTGCTTTTTCTGTCATTTCTCAGTCTGTGTTACAAAATTATTCTGTTTAGTGATAAGTGATACTTGGCTAACATTCTGATTTCTAGATAACGGGAGTTATTTAAGGAAAATGTTTCAACAATGATTTGAGTTGAAGGGGGAAGGAAGGATGACAACTATTGGTCCAAAAATAATAAGGGTTCCATTTTACAATGGATAGGCACACTTTCTATCCAATGCAAACCCTAGTAAAGGAAAGGAGGAAACTAGAAGGAAGAAGGAAGGAAACATTTCTTAAGTACTACCTATGTACTGTCACACACTGTGTTAAGTTTCTTACAAATAGCTCACTTGGATTCACAACAACCCTGGGAAGTTGATACTATTATTACCACTATTTCACAAATGCAGAAACTGAGGCCAAAGGAAATTAAGTGATTAGCCCTGAATTAGAAATCCTGTAAGGTCAAATTTGAACTCATCTTCCTGAGGAGGGCTCTATTCATTGCTCTATTCACTTAGCTACTTCATAAAGGATATAAAGCTGTTCTTCAGTGCCTCTCATTCTCTGAAATTAATATTCCCCTCCCTTTACCCTTATCCTATTCCCTAAATATCTATCTACTACCTACCAATTATAGGACCTTAAATGAAAATGAGACTGTTGTATTTCCTGACCTCTCTTCATCAAAACTTACCTGTTTATTTTCAGAATCTTCCAGGGTTCTTTTCTTTTATGGCTAAAGTGAATGTAATTATATAAACCAATCTAGATTAAGATGTTAGTGGATATTAATACGCTAATATTAGTACTCTTGAAAAGCATAATTGTGTTTTAAAGAGGGCTTTATAAATATGATATTTTTACTGAAAAGGATAGCTTGATAGTGAGAAATTAATTGCAGTGCAGTGGTGGGAGCCATGTTAAACTTAAGTGAACCTTTCACACAACTATAATTTCAGAAGCTGGAAAGAACTTCATCATCTAACCCAACCTATGACTGAAAAAGATTTCTGGTACTTACTGATGACTGGAATTAGCACTCTGCTTAAAGATCTCAAGGAGGACTTCAAGGAAGACCTGAAGGAATCATCTGAGGCATCCCTTTAAATTTAATTACACTTGTTGGGAAATCCCCCCCCCCTTAATCTCATGTTAAAATTTACTTCTTTGCCATTTCTATCTATTTCTTTTAGTTTTGCCCCTGGGGTCAAAATAAACAAGCATGTTTTCTCTTTTACATGTGAGCCCTTCGCATCCTTGAAAACAGTTATCATTTCTCCTCTGAGATTATTTTTTCCCATGATAAATCTCCAAAATTTCTTCAGCAGATTCTCATGTACATAAACTCAAGATCCTTTATGATCACAATTTTGCTTCATTGAACCCATTTCAGCTTATCAATATCATTTCTAAAATGTATTAATCAAAACTTAACAAAATATGCTAGAAGTGACTAAACAGGGCAAAGTACACTATCCCTCATTGGGCATTATGTCCCTCCTTATTATGTCCCTCAATATAGCATAAGATTGAATTGGCTTTAGGTTTGTCATTTATTTAATATTCTTGACTCTCATAAAATTTATAGTTCACAAAATGCCTTACCTCTTTTTTTCTTTCAAATGAATTGCCATCTAGACATGATTTTCCTATCTTGTAACTTGTGAAACATTTTTTAAGTTATTGGATTTTATTTTTATGTAATATTTTATCTAATTAGGATCAGCCTTCTTTTCTAGATCTAGCCTTCGTTGCATTCTGATTCTTTCATTCATTGCATTAATTTTTCTTCCTATCTTAATGTCATCTGTCAATTTGATAAGCATGCCTTTAGCCCAGATTCCTTGGCTTCTCAATTAGAATCCTCCTCTCCATCACACTACTTGATCTATTTTATTGACAAAGAAGGGCTAGTAGCAAGTACAGACAAGTTGAGTGCCAAATTTTAATGACTTGCATGTCTATTATTCCTAATATACTCAAATAAAACAAATGGATTTTATTTTTACTTGGTGGTAATTCTGGCATTTTGTAAACTATAAGTTTTATAAGAGTCCAATCTTTTGTGGAATTACCCATTGGAACCCAGAAGAAAATATAGTTATGTTAGGGTCCAGAGCACATAAGGGGAAACAGAATTTTCAGCCTGGAAGTTCCAGATTTGGGAAAGGCTGTGGCAGAATCATAGTGTTTCCAAATGAAGTTATTAGCCTGGGGTATATTTATTGAAACTAAAAGAACTACCTTATAGCAATGCTTGAAGTAGAAGCCAAATTCAGTAGGCTGGGCTGACAATCATTGAAATGAATGGGCCAGAGGAAATAACCCTAAAAGGAAATCTGCATTGAAAGTAGGAGTATAACCAAATGAAGGGATAAATTAATGTTAACTGAAGGCATAGTTCCAGGAATCAAGGTTTTAGTATTGAGTGAACTTAGAGACTATGGAACTAAGTAAAAAACATTAATTCAAAGCATTACCCATTTTATGAAAGCAGGTGTGGTTTTTAAGGCATTTAGGGATTCAAATCCTACTCTTTAGCTTCCTATCTCCCTTGCCAAATTCCTACTTCTGTTTCTAACTTTTTTGTTCTCTGAGAACTCTACATGGAAAAGAGCCATTCTGGAAAATGAGGGTTGTTGTTTCTCTCTCTGCTTTACTTGAATTGAAATTCTGCTTTAGATGTTTACTAACAAGTCAATTAAATGGTACAGTAGATAGAGCATTGCCCCTGAAGTCAGAAGAACCTCAGTTCAAATCTACCCTCAGACACTTAATAATTATGAATAATATGACCCTAGATAAGTCACTTAACCCCAATTACTTCAACCCCCCCAAAAATGAAACAATAGATATTTACTAACTGTATGATTCTAGATATTTCACTTAATATCTTTGAATCTCAGCTTACTCATCTGTAATTTTTGTAAATGGCTTCATAGGTCACTTCTAAAAGACTGCAATAAGAGAGTGAGAAAGGCAGAAAGAATAATGACAGTTTTTCTGTAAGTCAACTACATGGTACAATGAACTGAATTTAGAGTTAGAAATACATTACAAATCTGCCTTATAAAATGTATTAGCCATGTGATCCTGGGCAGTATCATTTAGCTATTCTCTAACTTGTTTTCCTTATATGAAAATGACAATAATAGCACTTTCCACACAAGATTATTGGGATCAACATACAAGATAATGTGTATAATGTCCTTTGAAAAGACTATATAAATGCTACTTGTTAGTATTAGTGCTCTCAAGAAAAATAAGATATTCAAGAGGAAGGGTTTTTTCAAAAGGGAGGATAATTAGGTATTTTTAGACATAATTAAATTTGAAATACCTCAGATATATTTGATGATTTTAAGTAGACAACTAGAGAGAATTAACTGTTCTGGAAAAAAAATCATATCTAGATGTGCATGAATTTAAATAATATAATCACTTCACAGAACTCATTATTCACACTAATTGGGATATAATTGTGGATTTGGGAGTTATCTAGATAAAAATGATAATCAAATTCATAGGAACTTATGGGATTATTGAAGGGGGGAAGGAAAGGAAAAAAAGAAAGAAGGAAGGAAGGAGAGTGGAAAGGAAGGAAGGAAGGAAGGAAGGAAGGAAGGAAGGAAGGAAGGAAGGAAGGAAGGAAGGAAGGAAGGAAGGAAGGAAGGAAGGAAGGAAAGAGGGAAAGAAGAAAAGAAGGAAGGGAGGGAGAGAGAGAGTGGAGGAAGTCTAAAGATACACATGGAAGTGCTGTGGGGTATATACATCCATGAATTGCAGATTACAAAAGTTTTAGAAATCCCCAGGAGAGGCTGTGAGAATAGATGGTTCTATGAAAATCACTATTGATTAGAGAAATGCAAATTAAGACAACTCTGAGATACCACTACATATCTGTCAGATTGGCTAAGATGACAGGAAACGATAATGACCAATGTTGGAGGGGATGTGAGAAAACTGGGACACTGATACATTGTTGGTGGAACTGTGAACGGATCTAACCATTCTGGAAAGCAATTTGGAACTATGCTCAAAAAGTTATCAAATTATGCATAACCTTTGATCCACTACTGGTCTATATCCCAAAGAGATTTTAAAGGAGGGAAAGGGACTCACATGTACAAAAATGTTTGTGGCAGCCCTATCTATACTGGCAAGAAACTGAAAACTAAGTGGATGCCCATCAATTGGAGAATGGCTGAATAAATTGTGGCATATGAATGTTATGGAATATTATTATTCTGTTCAAAAAAAAAAAAAAAAAAGACTGCCAGGATGGTTTCAGAGAGGCCTGGAGAGACTTACATTAACTGATGCTAAGTGAAATAAGCAGAATCAGGAGATCATTATATGTAACGTGCTCTCCTGGCAGTTACAATTACTAGTCTGTCCTAGACCCACCAGAGTACCTTTGACCACTGTCCTTTGCAGTGTGAGCTCTACCCGGCTCGCCTCCTCTGAGGCCTTCTAAGGTCTCTGGCCACAATCTCTTGAATCTATAGCTTAATAACCGGTAGCGCACTCAAGAACAATCACGTGTAATCTTAAAAGCCTTTATTATACCTACTCACATAATGCCCTAACTGATGCCCTGACTTGTTGGTTCCCGAGTGAACACCTGGTCAGAAGACCCATGTGTTCACTACCAAAACCCTTACCTCTTTTGGCTACCCATCTTGGCTTGGCCACCCAGGCTAGGGAGCCAGGGTAAAGAGCGCCAGGTTAAAGAGGGCGGTTGCTGCCTGCAGTGGGCTTACATAGGGCCTGTGAGGTCACACACACAGCCAATCAGCGAGAGAGTCACCCATTACGAAACTATCTCAATATGGCCAGGATCCCGCCCAAGGGCAGTACTAATATCCACAGAAATTACTTCTGGGCCTCAATCTCCCGATGCACTGTGTCCACCCATTTAAAGGGCCCTTACAATTCCCTTTCTCTTGTTTTGCGGGAACCGCACATCTCACCAAGCTAAACTTTTAGCACCAGCTATAGTTCACTTGATCCATGAGATGACAGAGTGTTATGCCCAAGGAGGTACAAAGCAGCAGATCAGTAAACAGAAGTATGACAATGAGAACCAGGCTCAACAGTGGCCCAAATGTTCAACCCATTCATCAAAGTCATACTCGAGATAATAGGCCAAAGAGATTGGATGCCAATGAGGTAGGATGTCAACACTGAGGTGGGAAGTCAACAAGGTAAAACATCACAATTCTAGTTAACAAATATCAGTAGGTAGGTTGTCACAATTCTAGTTACATTTATCACAGTTCTAGACCAATTCTAGTTTCTTACAATTTTCTGTTGCACTTTTCACACTCCTAGAACAATTCTAGCTTATCACAATTCTCAATTGCACTTGTCACAATCCTAGAACAATTCTAGTTTATCACAATTCTCAATTGCACTTTTCACAATTCTAGAACAATTCTAGCTTATCACAATTCTCTATTGCACTTTTCACAATCCTAGAGCAATTCTAGTTTCTCACAATTCTCTATTACACTTTTCACAATTCTAGAGCAATTCTAGCTTATCACAATTCTCTATTGCACTTTTCACAATTCTAGAACAATTCTAGTTTCACAGGTGCACATAAGCAAAGTCATGTCCAGTAACATTGTCTCAATAACAATGGCAGGTGGGTGTGTTGGTTTTTCACCCACTAATTTAAAAGCATAGTCCTTCAATAGAAAGCATAGGGCAAAGCCTCTTCCCAGGCCACCATATGGCAAGTGGCCACGGGAGAAGCAAGCAGGCCCATTGTCCATTTACAGTCTTTATATTACGTATCACCCAAAACAGTCCATTTCAGCTGCAACACTGGAACTGTGTCTGGTGTCTCTGGTGTCACGGTCAGGAGGGGCATCGCTGCCATCAGCGTCTGAAGGGCTGCAGACATCTGGCTGGTCCTTCTGGGCTGTTGTCTGGTCCTTCTCTTGGATCCCCAGGTTACAAATGTCTCTGGTGGGGATGAACTCTGCTGCTGGATCTGCACCTAGGAAGGAATGTCCCCGGGGCCCAACTTGGGCCTTTCCAAATGCCATCCAGGCCTTTCCACATCACAGTGGAAACAAAGTTGTTGTCAAAAAGATTAACAAAAGTCAGACAAAAGTTAGTCTGTCACTTAGCTGCACTTTCTGTGTATGCCCGAAGTGCATTGCTAAGGTAAAAGGCAAAGAATTTAAAAATGTAAAACCGAAATAACTTTAAAATGTAAAATCAAAATACTTTGAAGATGTAAAATCAAAAGTATTTAAAAATGTAAAATCAAAATTTAAAAATTGTAAGCAATCACATATCCCAAAATTCCCTTCTCTTGTTTAGAAGAGAAGATCTTGGGGATAGTCTGTGCAGTAATGACTTTACTAGAACACTCGGCTATATCCCTGAATTCTTTTGCCTAAAAATCAAAGTTTCAATTTCTGATACCGAATTGTACTCCAGGAGTGTGAATCAATAAATCTGATATTACTTTTCCTCCTAGGTCAAAGATCACACACTGTCTATTTATTCTAGTGATTAAAACAACAATTTTCCAACCCATTCTAGACATAAACACTGTTTTATAAGTACCCGTAGGGGGTTGGGAAATCAAGCTCACCTGTGGAAGTGGAAAATCCACGAGGTAAGAAAAGAGGAGTTTCAACTCTCCAAAGACGATCCTAGCAGTTTTACAAGTATAAAACTCCACTCTCTCTAACTGCAAGGTCTTGTCCCTGTAAGGTTTCTTAGAAATTAACTGAACTGTATTTTTAAAACTTTTCTGATTATACTCAATACCCCACAATTCCTTTTTGCCTTGGGGCATAAAGCCTACTCCTGTCCTTTGAAATGAAGACACAGGAGTTTTGAATGGATTAATGGGCAGTGCTGATGATATTATCGCCCTTCCTTTTCCTCCTCCCCCTTCTCCCTTGGCCCAAGAAGGTGAGGCAGAGGGAAGAAGAATTGGAAAATTCCCCAAAGGCTGATTTAAAATCAAACCTGAGCTTTGCACATAAAAAGAACTAAACTTCTTCTCAATGAAAGAGTAATCAATAAATTCCTTAAAACAACAATGCACAAGGTAAACCAACAAAACGCTAAGAAGAATTTCTACAACTGAAGTCCATGTGATTCGTTTATTTCCTTCCTTAGTTTCTGCCACTGGTTTGAACTCTTCCTGTTCTATCTGTAGTAACCTAGCTTTTTCTTCTTTCTCTATCTCCATCTGTAGTTTAACCTGCAATTCCAGCAACTCTTGCTGTGGCATTTTATACTCTATACTGTCATACAAACACATTAGCTCTAGGTTGCTCCCTCTCCTAGCTCTATTTACTGGGTGTGGGGATAGCCTTTGTGGAGCTTGATTACAAGCTTCCTGCTGTTCTTCAGTGGTGATCTTTGTTAAAAGATCTTCCATCTGGCTCTTTAACCTCTTGATATAAGCATTATGTTCAGCTGTGTCCTTGAGTCTGATCCCAGAGTTACCTGGGTCCATATTGCTTCTCTGTCTTCCCTCCTAAGTGGCGTTTCTACCGGATCTTTCAGAATCTTAATTCTGAATATTAAATATTTTCAAAACCTGATAATTCCTGATGCCCCACGTTGGGCGCCATTTGTAACGTGCTCTCCTGGCAGTTACAATTACTAGTCTGTCCTAGACCCACCAGAGTACCTTTGACCACTGTCCTTTGCAGTGTGAGCTCTACCCGGCTCGCCTCCTCTGAGGCCTTCTAAGGTCTCTGGCCACAATCTCTTGAATCTATAGCTTAATAACCGGTAGCGCACTCAAGAACAATCACGTGTAATCTTAAAAGCCTTTATTATACCTACTCACATAATGCCCTAACTGATGCCCTGATTTGTTGGTTCCCGAGTGAACACCTGGTCAGAAGACCCATGTGTTCACTACCAAAACCCTTACCTCTTTTGGCTACCCATCTTGGCTTGGCCACCCAGGCTAGGGAGCCAGGGTAAAGAGCGCCAGGTTAAAGAGGGCGGTTGCTGCCTGCAGTGGGCTTACATAGGGCCTGTGAGGTCACACACACAGCCAATCAGCGAGAGAGTCACCCATTACGAAACTATCTCAATATGGCCAGGATCCCGCCCAAGGGCAGTCCTAATATCCACAGAAATTACTTCTGGGCCTCAATCTCCCGATGCACTGTGTCCACCCATTTAAAGGGCCCTTACAATTATACACAATAACAACAAGACTACATGATGATTAATTCTGATGGACATGGCTCTCTTCAACAATGAGATGATTCAAACCAGTGCTATTTGTTCAATGATGAAGAGACCCATCTATACCCAGAAAGAGAACTGTGGTAAATGAGTGTGGACCACAACATAGCATTCTTATTCTCTGTTGTTCTTTGCTTGCTTTTTGTTTTCTTTCTCACTTTTTTCTTCCTTCTTGATCTGATTTTTCTTGTGCAGCAAGATAATTGTATAAATATGTATACATATATTGAATTTAACATATATTTTAACATATTTAGCATGTATTGGGCTACCTGCCATCTAGAAGAGAGGGTGGAGGGAAGGAGGGGAAAATTTGGAACAAAAGGTTCTGTAAAGATCAATGTTGAAAAATTATGTTTTGTAAATAAAAAGCTTTAATTAAAAAAAAAAAAGAATAGATGGCTCTTTATAGACACATGGCTATGGAACGAAAGAGAGATCTACTATATGACAATTTGAAGACCTGTTCAAAATCAGAAAAAAAAGGATTTTTTTAAAAGGGAGACCTGGTCATGTTGTCAGAAAGCAAAGAAAGTATACAATTGTGGCAAGTCACTTTTAGTCTCAATCTCAATTCCCTTGTTTATGAAATGATGATAATTATAGCATCTAATCCATATGTTCTCAGTGATTAAAATAAAATAATATATAAAAAAGTTCTTTGCAAAACTTAAAGTGATCTATAAATGTTAACTATTAATATTACATGGCATTCCCTATCTGTGCTTCTGTTTTTTGGTACAAATTGAGGATTGTCTAATGATATTGAACTGTCTTATTGTTATTTCTATAAGAATCCATTAATTTCTGATTAGTTTTTGTCAGAGGGGTGTGTGTGTGTGTGTGTGTGTGTGTGTGTGTGTGTGTGTGTGTGTGTATTTATCATGCAAGCAGTATAGGCATTTGAAAGAGTCTGAAGCTTTTGTCTGCTTGTTTTGTGCCTTTATTGGGCTTATCCCCATGCCTAACCACTCCTGTCTCCATTCTGCTGAAATGGGTCTTCAAATTCCAATAACCTTTATATTTGAAGAAGAAACCAAAACTTCAATTTCAAAGTGAAATTAGAGCTTTTAAGTTCCTAGTTCTTTATCTTGATGTTATATGTCACCTGTTTGCTTGCTGGAAGACAGCCAGTCAGAAAAGCAATGTATTCTCTTTGGTTTCTTACTATGAAGTCCACTGCTAAGAGTTGCCAGCAACTTCAAAAGGTTGTTTTGCTATTGTTGGGGTTTTGTTGTTGTTGATAGAAGATTTATTTATTTATTTGGTCTCCTAATTAAGGAAGAGACTGGGCAACTAAACCTCTGAAGGTTTCACCAACCTCCTCAAAGCTAAGTCTTTCAAAAAAGTGAATTTCCACTAAACAGAATCTTGAGGTTCTAAAAAAATTATAATGCCAAGAAGAATGGTTAGGTATTGAATGAAGGCTTTGGGTGTTTTAGGTAGATAAGCCTTCTGCATGCATCTTCTGAATTCCTTGATGCTGACTAGAAAGGCAAGCACAGACCTCAGTCACTCTGGGGAATCTATGCAATGAATGATGCTCCTTTTATTTGTTGTTTCTGTTAATATTCATTTTAAATGTAACCTTTGTTGAATTCCCTTAATTAGTACCCAAATCTCAAAACAGAAGGAAGAGGACTTGGACCTGTATTCTTTTATTCTACCTCATTCTCTAATGATTTTAGCCCAAACAGTATTCTGTCTTCTATCACACACTCATGTGCACAACACAGCCGGAATGATTTTTCAGCTCTGGCTTACAAGTAATTGGTATTGATTTTGCAGGTTACTCTTAATGTATTTAGTCCTCTTACAAAAAAAACAAAAAAAAAAAAAAAAAAAAAACTTCTCTTTTCTCTTCTCTAGAAGTAAAATAATTTTTATCTTTTGAGCTCCCATCATCTTTCTTTGACTCAAGATGGGGGTTCAAAATTAAGTAAGGACTAAATAATGAAATCAGGCTAAGGAATATAGATTAACTCTTAAGATTACATAATGGTAGAGACCCTACTCAACCCTAGGTCTTCTAGATCCCAGTATCATGCTCTTTCTTTTTTTTATTTTTATTTATTTTCTTTTTTAATTTATGGAATAAAACAAGCATTTCCATAACATGTAACAATTTTTTAAAAAGATGATTACATATGAAACTGCAAATATGTTATATACGATTGTTCTTTTTAAATATATATTAAAGTTAGCATGTAAGTTCCTTTCCCCCCTCCCCACCCTAGAAATGGTTGCCATTAGATACAAATATGTGTGTATGTATATGTGTGTATATATATATATATATATATATATATATATGCACCCATGCACATACATGTAATATCATTCTATACATCTTTTTTTTAATTTCTTTCTCTGGATGCAGATAGTGTCTTCCATTATATGTCCATATGTACTCTGAGTTGTTCTTAAGGCAATATACTTAAAGTATATACTTAAACTAAGGTAACCATCTTCAATGTCAGTAGTGTAATGAATATAGAAATTCTGAAGCTCAAATTATTCAAACTCAAAGCATGGATAAATCTCACATGGTGATTACTGATTCATGCTACATATGCTGGGGAAATAAAGAGGGCTGGTATCTCTGAAGAAATTATCAAAAAGGAGATAGAGAGAAAGCCTCCCTATTTGATCCACACATTAAGTCAGCTTTGACATTAATAGTGTTAACAATTTTTGGTCTTTTTTTTTTCAAAAATGAATGACCTTTCATGATTTCATTTGGGATTTTCTTGGCAAAGATACTGGAGTTGTTTGCAATTTCTCTAGTTCATTTTGCAAATAAGGAAATTGAGATAAATAGGATTAAGTGACTTGTCCAAAATCATACAGCTAATATCTAAGGGCAGCTTTGAACTCAGGAAGAGTCTCCCTGACTCCAAGCCCTACACTCTAAGTCTTGTACCATCTAACTGCCTTAGGTCGCATAGCATCTTGGAAGGGCATGAGACTGGGAGCTGGAAGACCAAAGATTGAGTATGGATGCTACCATTTGCTAGTGACCTTAGGAAGTAATCAATACTCTCTAGGCCTTAATTTTCTTATTTGGAAAATAAGATTAGACATCATGAACTATAATGTCTTTTTCAAATCTAGATCCTATGATTTTATAATTGTTAGATTCATTGTGACAAATACCTGCAGTCTGAGAAAGTCACTAGAAAAGCTTGGACCAACTAAGGAAGGTGAAGTTGTCATAAGCAAAACTATTTTTCCCTTCTATCAACCTTGAGCTGACAAAGGAAAATTAAAAATAAAGGAAGGCAAGAGAAAATAAATTTATACAGCATAGTGTTTCATATATAATCACTAAAAATAATGCCAACACTGACATCTTTATAGAGTTTTAAATTTTATGAAGTTCTTTATAGACATTTTCTCATTTGAGTTTCATCACAATAAAATGATATAGAGATTATAGATATTATTACTCACATTTTTGGATGAGGAAACTGAGGTTCAGAGAGATTAATTGGCTTGCCTATTATCACATATCTGGGAAATTCTAGGGGATCAGGAAATGATATTGTTACTAGAGCTTGTCAATGTTGTTGGTGTTCAGTCATTTTCAGATGTGTCTGCTTTTTCATGATCCTACTTCACTAGAGTGATTTACCATTTCCTTCTCTAGATCATTCTACAGATAAGGAGACTGAGGCAAACAGACTTGCCCAGGATCACAAAGTTAATAATTGTCTAAGGCCACCTTTGAACTCTTGAAAATAAGAATTCCCGACTCCACATTCCACACTTACTACACTATTCCACCTAACTTCCTTTCTCGTTGATATATTTCAATTAGAGACAGATCAGAAAAACATTTGGACCTCATGCAGGCCATAAATGAGCATATTGCTGAAAGCATACCTCCTCATTATGTATGTGGTTCATTTCCATGGAATTCTCTCACTTGGAAATCTGATTCCAAAAATCTAGCCCCTGTAAAGCCTTTCTCACAAAACCTCAGAATATTATCAAGAGCCATCATAGAGTAGTGTGGTGGTAGGACACAGAAAAACTTTGGTTCAAAACCATCTCTTATATTTCCTACCTATGTGATCATGGACAAATCATTTAGAGTAACTTAGTAGTTTGACCTCTCTGAAACTCAGAATAAAGGTCATAATACCCATGGTCTCTGCTTCACAAGATTGTCTTGAAATTCACAGGAGATAATATAAGTGTTTTCCAAACCTTTAAGAACTTCTACTACTCCCTCCCCCACTATGACTACTGCTACTTTTGACTATTGCTATACATTCTATTCCTGCTATTTTCATTCTGAATTAATTTCCAGTGAGAAAGAAGGCAGGCAGAAAGAAGAAAATTCTGTTTAGAATAATTAGAGTCAGAGTGAGGATTACAAGGAAAAAAAAGGCAATACATGTATGCCAAGCATTGGCATGTTGAATGACCTTGCCACAAATAATCATAAAGAAAGATACTGATTAAAAATAGGCCAGTATTTTTCTGTGTGAATTACTCACTTAATAATAAAATCTAATCAAAAGTGGTATTATGATTTAGCAATTACTTTTCCTTTCATTATTTGAAACTTCAGATCTTTTTTATCACTCCCATCTTCCTGATTAAAAAATGAAACAAGTGACAAGCCGTAGACATACATTTGTCTCGTTTTCCATATATGATGTTCCATAGATCTATTCAATAGTTTTATTTGGTCAGAGAAATTCAAACAAGATTTATTAAACATCTTCTATGTGCCAAACACTGTGCTAAATGCTAGAAATATTATCTAGGGTTACATTTGAACTCAGATTTTTGTGAGTCCCGGTCCAGCACTTTAGACTATACCACCTAACTGAAACATCGGATATTTTGTAATAGAATTTTGTTCATTCTGATTTGGCAGTTATGGGTTGTATGATTGGCTGTAGAGTTAATGCCAGTTAGAAGAAGGAGGTTCAGAAACCAAGGCAATTACATGACCAAAGAATTCTGGGAGATATCTTATTTACAGCTTATGTCTTCCTATTCTCTCATCTCAGACATTAAAAAATGTAAGTGAGATGTATTGAGGTTAAATGGCTTGCCCAGTATCACACATATAATAGCAGCTCAGCTAAAGTTTGAATCAAGTTTTCTACACATCTAATGATCTTTCATGTGTAAGATGAAAGGAGAGAATTTAATCAAATTGAAATGAGTCCTTTTGAAAGATTTTTACAATAATTAGGGTTAAATGCTGGAATAAATAACCAAAATATGTCAGATACATTCATGTTCATATACACATATATTTTAGAACACAAAAAATACTATACACCTTAGTTATTTTTCCAACATTTAACTTGAATGATTATGATTTTACAATTTGATATAAATCAGAATTTTTCTCACTCCAAAATTAAAGGATGAATGGGAAGCTTTTCCTCACACTGATCTTGGCAATTCAGTTATTATCAAGAAATCTTTCAGAATTTCAAATTGAACAGGAATCCTAGATTTTTCATCGATTCAAGTACCATTTACTAGCATTTGATTCTGAACTCCAGCCTAACCCATTAGATCTCCTTCTCCTGTAAGAGCATCAATCTGATGACTAAATAAGCATTATTTTAAAGACAGGCAAAAACTTTAGGCTTTTTTCTAATATTTAATCAGAAGAATCACTGATACCTTAAAACTAGTGCATTGATGATATAGAGAACAGGCTTTCTCAACAGATGGAAAGCCCCAAGGGTGAATGAAAACTGCTTGAAAAACTTTCTGAAGTAAATATGTGTAGCAAATACATTTGTAATACCCATATGGCAAATAATTTATCACACTGACAAGAACTCCCATCATAGGAAAGATTTATTAATCCAGTGAGTTTTTTTCCTGACTTATCTTTATTGTTCTATGTAGAAGTGATAAGGAAAAAAATCTTTAATTAGATGTATCTTGGAAGTAAAAAATTTGACTTTTACATTGAGTCCAACAACTATTCACTATTGGGGGGGCAGGGAAATCACACACTTTCTTTTCTCCTTTTCCTTGATAAGTACAAATGAATTGGTTGGCAAATTATATAAGCATTCTGACTTTAAAAGAAGGCTAATTGCTTTTATTCCTTTTGGTGTAAAAGAGGAAAAGGGGGAAGGGATTTGTAAAATAGTTCCCTATCAGGGCGGGGACTGTCTTTTGCCTCTTTTTGTATCCACCAGCACTTGGCATTGTATATGATGTGTAGTAGGCACTTAATAAATGTTTATTGATTGATCATCATTCATTTGTATTTATCTTTGCTTTCCAAGTTTCAGGGTTAGAATTTAAGTAATTCTGGTCAAGAGAAAGAAGGACCAAGCTAAAGCCTTAGTATAAATGTTTGCCAACCAGTTCCAAGGTGGGATGACTCCCAACTAGAAAAATTGGGATGGTCTTTTAGTGGAGGTAACAGATTCAATGTACTTTTCTCAATCTCATCATGTTTAGAAAAGTCCTAGAAGAACCACTAGGACTTGCTCCAGATATTGGGCTTGTTTCTTACTACTATCTCTTTCCTCTGCCTTGAGCCAAGCATTTCTTTGCTTAGATAAAATCAGAGGGACACATGCTTCTCTGTACTATGCAAATTATATTTGTTCATGTCTAAGGGGAAACAATTTTGCAGTTCTTTCAATACATCCTGTTAGTAACATTGTTAAGGGCAGGGCTGCAGTGGGCAGACAAGAATCAGAGCAGTCTCTGGGCTATGGAGTACATCTGTGCTTGCAAATCCTTAGGGATGCAATTAAGTAGTATGTCAAAGGATAGAGGAAGAGAGAAAGAGGGTTTGTCTCTGGTAATTTTCTGAAATTGGCTACTTGCTTCAGTTATTTCAGAGCTAGTTAATACATAGGGAGAGAGAAAAGGGAGGAACTTTCTCTAGCTCACTATGGCAGTGAAAGTCTCAAGTTCATAGATATCTTTTCTTCATATATGTTTTCATGCTTGACTCTTAATGGTTATTGTCCTTCATCTTCTAAGAGGACCAAAGTGATATCACTATGTTAGAGTCAAGTGTGTCCAACTGTGACTGATCAGACCAGTATGACTCAGTATGCTTTGCCCCAAGTCAGTCACAAATTGTCCATATGAACATTTGGGGTGACTTCTCTAACTTTGTGTATCTCATATTCCTTCTGAGCTAATTCAATTCTGCTTTACTCATAGAGCACAGCACTTTCTTTGATGAAGGCACACCATGCTGGAGACGCTATGCTAGTGTCTCCCCTATCAAGCAATAAATTATAAAGTTCTTAAAAGAAACCTTGAAAATGTCCTTGTATTGCTTTTTTCTGATTATCATAAGAGTGCTTGACCTGTATGAGTTCTCCATGAAAAATCTTTTTGGCAAATTGGCATTTGAACAAAGTGGCCATTCCAATGGAATTGTATTCTCTGCAGTAGAGTTTGAATACTTGGCAGTTTAATTTGAGAAAATACCTCAGTGTCTGGTATCTTATCCTGCCAGATGATCTTCAGAATCTTCCTACGGCAATTCAAATGAAAGCGATTCAGTTTCCTGCATGGTGCTGGTATACTATCCACATTTCACAGGCATACAACAATGAGGTCAGCCCAATGGCTCTATAGACCTGCAGTTGGGTTGTCAATTTAATACCTCTCCTCTCCTATATTTTCCTTGGTAGCCTTTCAAACACTGAGCTAATTCTGGCAATACATATGTCAACTTCATTATCAATATGGACTGCCAAGGTAAGAGAACTTATCTATGGTATTCAAAACTTTTCTATTTGCTGTAACTGATGGCTCCACATATGGATGGTGTGGTGCTAGCTGATGGAACAGAGAGTGTTCTTGGTGTCCATTATCAGCCCAAAACTACCGTAGCAGCAGGGAATCATTCCATACTTTGTTGCATCTCTGTTTCAGAGGCTGTCTTGAGTGCACAATCATCTGCAAACAAAAATCATGCGCCAGCACTCCCTCCACTTCAGTTTTGGCTTGTAGCCTTTTCAAGTTGAAGAATTTACCATTAGTGCAGTAACTGACTTCATTCATCCTCATTGAGAGCAGTTGACAACATGGCTGAAAGCATCATGCTAAAAAGCTTGGGAGCAAGCACACAGCCCTGTTTCACTCCATTGGTGACTGGGAAAAAAAGAGCATTATCCTTTGTCCAGAAGGGTAACAAGTATTGTCATGTGAAGTTCACATATGATAATGATGAACTCTTGTGAACAACCAAATTTTGATGTAATTTTTAATAGGCCATGATAACTGGCAGTATCAAAGGCCTTGTTCCAATCCAAAATGGGTACAAACTGCTGTTCTACTCCTGCTGGTGTTTCTGGAATTACCAGGCAACAAACACCATATTGACTGTTCCTCAGCTCCTTCTGAAGTCACACTGGCTCTCCAGTAAAGACCCTCTTCCATCTGTAAGATCAGCCTATTAATACCAAAATAAGGCCAAGATGGTTACATGATTTGGGCATAAGGGATGATGCATAAACCAATTAGGAAAATAAGGGATAATTTACCTATCAGATCTTTGGAGAAGGGAGGAATTTGTGACCAAAGACCTAGAAAACATCATGAAAGGCAAAATGGTCAATTTTGATTACATTAAATGAAAAAGGTATTGCAAAAAAAAACCAACAGAAACAAGATTAAAAGGGAAGTACAAAGCTGGGGGAAAGTCTTTAAAGCTAGTATTTCTGATAAAGGTCTCATTTCTAATATATAGAAAGAAATATATAAAGAACCGTATCAAATGTATAAGAATATGTCATTCCCCAATTCAAAAATGGTTAAAGGATATGAACAGATAAATTTCATATGAAAAAATTAAAGCCATCTATAGTTATATGAAAAAACTCTCTAAATCATTATTTATTAGAGAATTGCAAATAAAAATAACTCTGAGGTATTATCTCACAGTTCTCAGATTGGCTAAGATGACAGGAAAAGGTAATGATAAATGTTGGAGGGGATACTAATGCTTTGTTGCTGGAGTAAAGTGATGAATAAGCTGATTTTAGAAAGGCTTGGAAAGATTTACATTAACTGATGCTGAGCGAAACAAGCAGAACCAGGAACACATCGTACACAATAAATAGCAGAAATGTACAATGATCAACTATGAAAGACTTGGTTCTTCTCAACAGTTCAGTGATCCAAAGCAGTCCCAATAGACTTTGGACAGAAAATGTCATCTACATACAGAAAAAACTAATAAAACTGAATGTAGATCAAACCCATTATATGTTCACTTCTTTTTTTTTAATCTCTCCATGATTTTTCCCTTTTGCTCTATTTTTTCTCTCCCAACATAATTTATAAAGCAATATTAAAAATAAATTTTAAAAAGATAAATAAAAAAGATCAGCCTATTAAGGAAGAATATAGCAGAAATCTTTCCAGCAATGACTAAGAGAGAAAGATCCCCATATTGTTGTGAGACAATTTATTACCTTTGCCTTTATAAAGATGGAATAAGTAAGATCCTTGAACTCCTGGGTAATAAATAACCTCATCTTGTCATATACTATGGAAAATTTTAGTCAGTTTTTGTATGACCACTGGACACAACACACATATACACACACGCACACACACACGCACGCACACACACAACACACACACACACACACACACACACACACACTTGTAAATCTCAGCTTTGCCACCCAAAAGAACCTAATGGCATCCAAAACTTCTTCTTTAGTTGAAAGTTTATCTAGGAAGGGACTGATTTCAATCTGAGGTAAATAGGCAATGATTTCAGCATTGATTAATGGTAGTCTGTTGAGAACCCTATGAATGTGTTCAGCCCATTCCTCTGGGAATATGTCCTTATCACTAATCAATATGGTTCCATCAGTACTGAGTAGTTAAGATGCACCATAGGTCTTTGGCTTCTTTTAGCCTTCAGTATATCATAAAAGTGTTTTGGATTGTAACTATCAACAAAAAAAAATTATTTCATCTGTTTACTTATTGAGCTAAGAATCCTACATCTCTCTAACTTTCTCATTTATTTTATTTTTTGATGGAATTGAATGCTGCCTTCTTAGATGAACTGTGCTGCTGGTACAAATTGTGAAGATCTTACTTTTCCTTTAGCAGAATCTGAATTTTCCTATAGTTTTTGTCAAACCAGTCTTGATATTTGAGTGTTCTGACCTTGATCAGTAAATACAGTGCAGTATACTAAATCTCTGAAAGTTGTCCACTCCTTTTCTGTTCTACTGTTGCCAACTGTGTGTTGGTTCAACTTATCCTCCAAGTTAGCAATAAACTGTGTCCTCTAGAGAAGCTCTCTAATCTATTGATATTTAATTCTTCTGGAAATCTTTGTGCCTTGGGGCCACTGCTTTTGTTGAATGCAAATATTTAGCTTGCAGAGGATAAGTCTATGATCAATCCATTATTCAGCACTATATGTAGCCTTCACCTCTCTCACATCCTGTCTGTCTCTTACAATCACATAGTCTATTAAATGTCGATGTGAAGACAGTGTTGGTGATGATAAGGTCATAAGATACATGGATCTTCAGTAATAAGTGACAGTTGATGTTGCTGTTTCCCATTCCTCCCAAGGATTTCCTACCATGTCTGGTAGACTAAGACTACTCTAGCATTAAAGTCACCCAAAATTATAACTTGTCCTTTTTTTTTGGCACATTGATGATAAGGATCTCCAGGTCTTCATAAAATTTTCCTTAACCTCATCAGGGTTCAACATGATGGGAACATAGATACTGAAGACAGTAAGTAGCATGGCATTTTCCTGCAAGCTGCAATTGCAGTGTCATGAGTCTATCATTCATTCCTTTTGGTAGGCTTATTTACTAGATTAGTTTTGATTATTATAAAACCTACACCAACTTCACAGCACTCCTTTTCATCCCAGCCACTCTATAAAAACTTGTATCCAGCTCCAACTTCAGTAAGCTTGTCATGTTTCACTCAAGACTTCTATTTATATGTGTTACCTTTTGAATTTTCTCACAAGGAATGTTTGTCTTTTAGGTCTACTAAATTTTGTGTTGTCTATAAGTGTGCACACATTGTATGTACCAATGGTGAGCCAAATCCCACTCCTGCTTCCAGTGAGAAGATAACCCTGGACCACCCATGTGCAGGAGTGTGAATATAGTTCTCAGTGTGTCAATACTTGCTGCTTCATCATTCACCCTCACAGTAGGACTTTAAGATAGGTAGAAATGATAAAAACGGTATGGATAATGTATTTTGGTTTAAGTGGGCAGAATTGTGTGAAGTTATCTGCCCCACTCTCTCTTTCAGAGTCATCACTGCCCAGTGGCAGGACAAAATCAAGACAAGTGGTGACAGCTTGAGAATTAGTGGATGATCCTAGTGTTTTTGATGTCTAATCAAGTTCTAAGTGCTCCACAGAAACCAATTCAGCTGCCTTCATAGCCATTGGAACATTTTTTTTTTCTCATCTGCCCATTCCATCAGACTTTAAGAGGCAGTGTTAGAGTAGATTGGGAAGTAGGATGTATTTGAGAAAACTAGTATTTCTGATGTGAGACTTACTGAGTTTTTCTCAGAGCTGCCTTCTACCTTTGGTGTCCATTTAATACTTTTATCTTTCACCTGTGGCTCTAAGAAGATGTAGCATGTACATTGGCCACATCCTAAGAAATTAAGCTAAAACAATTTGAGGGTAACCAAGAGGTCTCAAACACTATGTTGAATTAGTGGGATGTCAACTCCAAGTGGAATTATAAAGATCTTGATTTAATTTTTTATGATATATTCTCATCTGTTAATTATCTAATAATGAGTCATAATGTCTTGGGATTTAGTAGTTAAACCTTAAAAGTCATGAAGTCTAAGTCTATCATTTGTAGTTGAAAGTATGGAAAGTTTGATTTGCTCAAGATTACTTGGATGGTCACTATTAGTCAGAATTTGTCCTCATGTCCTCTGACTCCAAATCTGAAGGTATTTTACTTTGAGATTATTCCAGACCCTGGAGGAGAAGTGAATTCCTCTATCCAAGAGATAATATAGCTTTTATTTGAAATAACTGAACAAGAAAAATATATGATTTTATCATTATTATTCATTCTATATTATCTCTAGGATCAATTTTTAAAATTTCTCTGATCATTATTTAATGCTATTCATTACATCGTCTTTCTACATTTCCAATGTTTTTATCCTTTTCTCTCACACTCCTACTTGCTATGTCCCATCTCCTTCCTCCATCTTCCTTATTTGTATCTTTATATTGACTGTTAAGCACATCTGGAGTGCTTTGTTTCCTCACTTCCATTTTCCTGGCATCTCTCAGGATTCAACTTCTTCAGAAATCTATTCTTACTCAGTGGGTAATATGAG
Source organism: Sminthopsis crassicaudata (assembly GCF_048593235.1). NCBI lineage: Eukaryota > Metazoa > Chordata > Mammalia > Dasyuromorphia > Dasyuridae > Sminthopsis > Sminthopsis crassicaudata. Next base: position 93,596,954 of record NC_133621.1, on the reverse strand, counting down.
AACACTCTCAAGGATTCTCTGAAGAACCTGGGAATCAATTGTATGACATGAGAGGTGCTGGTATAGGACCACCCAGCATCACATACCTGCATCAAAGAAGGCACTGTGTTCTATGAGCAAAGGAAAATTGAAATGGATCAAAAAAAATGCACAAGTTATTCAAATTTACAGAATTCAGCTCATTCACATGAACTATTTGTACCCAGCTTGTAGCAGAGGATTTTGACCTCATATTGATTTAATTAGCCACAGTCAGACACACTGTAACTTGACTATAACATAGTAATGTCATTTTGGTCCTCTTTGAGAAGCTAATTATTTACATTTTGCCACCTTTTAATAAGCAAATTCCTTAAAGGTAGAAATTGGTTTTACTTTTTTTTTTTTTTTTATCCCTAGAACAGCATAGTCTGGCACATATCAAACACTTAATGAATGCTTTTTGATTAATTTATTATAATCAGTATAGATATTACTTTAGCATTTTTTAAATACTCTCACAATTGCTATATAAAAATACTAAACATATTATGCCCATTTTGCAGATGAAGAAATAGAGACTGAAGAGAGTTTGAATGACTTGTTCATACTTATAACAGCCAGTTGAGTATCAGAGCAAGGATATGAATCCACATTTTTTAACCCACAATTTGACTCAAAGGCTAATTATCCCTTGAAGAATGACAAATATGAACAAATACATATATATTTATTATATATAATTTTAATAGGCACAAAATTACATAATAGACAAATATAATTGAGAGTTAATAAATATCTTCTAGAATATATAATGTGTACTGGGATATAATAAACAGTATTATACTTTTAAAAATAGTGTTTTCTAATGTGATTTCAACATGCCCTGATTTTACATTGTGACTATCAATTTCACCATTGAGTTGGCAAGTTTCCATTTGCTCACTGAACACCTATAGTAAGCTTTGCCATGTCTGAATGACTGAAGCAGTTATCTTTCTTAAGGCTTCTTCAAGCCATTGACAGAAGAATGGAGGTTTTTCAGGTGGCTTTCAATCAACTGGATATGAATTGGGATCAGCTAGAGGCAAGAACAGATGGAGAAGGGCAACAGATGGAAAGATCCTATTCAGGACATGCAGAAACACTGGCAAAATCAATCATGCCATAGTAGCTTTTTACAGCTTGGTTAAAGAAAATGAATTCAGGTTCAGAAGTGAGTTTCTGAGAAATTAAATCCTAGTTCCTGATTTATAACAGTAGTTAGTCTTGATTCAATGTATAAATGAGGATACTTTGACGATGTGGAATTAAGAGTGATTCATTGTTTATTTTTCATTGTCAATTGCCTTATAAAGAAGGTTAAATGAGGATTTGTTTTTTTTTAAAGCTCCAATACATTAGATACAGTCCTTTCTATACTGACATTTTGGCTTCAACTTATCGTATTACATTGACTTTTGAGCACAGCCATATGGAATGTACGGTTAAAGGAGAATAGTCAGCAAATAAACATGAGTTCCTGGGCTCCTACTATCATGAAAAAATACAGGAATCCCCCAGTCTGACCTCCAGGTCTCTCTAATGATTCACTCAGAACCCAGGAGGGAATTGTGAATCTGCTTCCTTTGAGAGTTCCTTAACTGCATAAAGAAAGCTTCATCTAGTAGAAGATATGAGTGAAAAGATATTGAAATACCCAGAAGAACAAACTAGATGGCACATATTTCTCAGAACCAAAAGTCACTCCAAAAATTATGTCTGTTTTTATTTACTTTTTCCCTAACCAAATTGAAGGTCAGATTTTTGTCACCATAATTGTGGTTCACTTTCCTTTTTGGATGGAGGGAGAACAATGGTTATTAACTGGGAAGTCTGTTGTAGAGTTAGATTTCATACACATTTAAAATTATTCATTAAGAACAAAATTTTAATATCAAAAGATCAGTTTAAAATATATTATTATTCTGTGTAATATCAGTCTCGATTTAAGAAAAAAGGTTTGTTATTTTTATTTTTACTATTAGTACTCATTATTCTTTACATATTTTATTTTTACTATTGATACTCATTCTTTACATATTTTTCTTTATCTTTTGCTTTTTTTTCTCATGTTTAAGTTGCCTATTCAATGTGAAGTGGGCAAATACATTTCAATAATTATTTATTAATTACCTAACACTTTTCTAGAACTATCTAGAAAGCATCAGCAAACATTTATAATTTTTCAGACACTCTGCTAAGAGCTAGGGATACAAAAAACTCAGAAGCATTCCCGGACTTCAAGAAACATTGATATGGGAAAGACAATTAGTCCATTGTTTTATGCAAAACTTGTACATAATACGTAAAAGGCATTCTGAGAAGGGAAGACATCAGCCACTTAGTGGGGAAGAAAGGAAAATGTTGGGTAGAATAAGGAACTTCCTTGTTATAGAAGGTAGGATTTGATCTGAATATTGAAGGAAGCCAGGAGCAATGATAGGTAGAGGTATAGAAGTAAAAGATTCTAGGGATGAAGGACAGTCAATAAATAGACACAGAGCAAGGAAATAAAATGTTCAAAGAATTGCAAGTGGGTCTCTGTTGTTGGATCAATTATAGACTACATAAAAGGGGATGAAGTGTTAAGGTGTAGATGTAGGAAAGAGCCAGATTATTAAGAATTTTATATGTCAAACGGAATAGTTTACATTTAATCCTAGAATTAATAGAAAGTAAGTCAAACGTTGAACAAATGATTGACAATATTAGATTATACTTTATTAGGCCTCATTTTCAAAATATATAGAGAATTGACTCTAATTTATAAGAAATCAAGCCATTCTCCAATTGATAAATGGTCAAAGGATATGAACAGACAATTCTCAGATGAAGAAATTGAAACTATTTCTAGCCTTATGAAAAGATATTCCAAGGCATTATAATCAGAGAAATGCAAATTAAGACAACTCTGAGGTACCACTACACACCTGTTAGATTAGCTAAAATGACAGGGAAAGATAATGTGGAATGTTGGAGGGGATGTGGGAAAACTGGGACACTGATACATTGTTAGTGGAATTGTGAACATATCCAGCCATTCTGGAGAGCGATTTGGAACTATGCTCAAAAAGTTGATTCTTTGGTGAGAAAATTGTGTTGAAATTTAGTTCATGTCTTTCACAAACTAATTTTGTGACTCTGAGCATATTACTTTAAAGCTCTTCCTCTCAGTTTTTTCAGCTGTAAAAAGAATGGATTTATTTGATTAACTTACATTTTTTCATCATCATAATACTTCTTTTATTATCTTCATCTCTGAAATTCTTTTTTATCATAAGTACCATTCTTCTGTCTCTCCTTTTTCCTTTCTCCTCATAAATCTTTCCCCCAATCTTACTGTTTCTCCTTAATCCCAGTCTGTTTCATTTATTCTTTATCTACCTTCCTTACTTTGCAATCTTGACCTTATAGTTGACCAGGAAAGCAACTATCATTTATGTTTCAATCTCTTGTTCCCTTGTCTTGTCATTGCTCACACCTTCCCAATCTCTACCATCTTGAATTTCCTCTCTTTTTCTCATAGTACTTAAAGTACTAAACACTGCAAGAGAATACATTGATGTCAACTGGCCTCCTTACAGATTTGTTATCTAATCTCAGTTGCCACCTTTTATTCTTCTTTCATCTTTGATATTGCTCTTCCTGCGTTGGATATTCCAAATCAGCTCTTCTCTGCTGCATTCCCTTCTTTTACCAAAGGAGTTCACTTCCTATTTTACTGAGAAAACAGAGTCTCTCTTGGGAATTCCTTAGTATTTTGTATGTTATAACTTGAAATGTTACAGCATTGCCCCTTTTCTTTCTTTTGTTTCGTTCTCTGAGGAAGAGTTGGCTCTTTTCCTGTGCAAGGTCAAGAGAAAGAAACAAAGGTATATTTACTGAGAATGTATAGCAAGAACAGAACTTAAAAGACATTTTTCCCATATCAGCTAGGGACATCCCTTCCCTATATTACCTTAGTCCCTCAGGGGAAAATGGGATCAACTTTAAAATAGTTACTACAAAGCATTTGTCTTGAGAACTTTACTTTCAATATGACATTATTGTTTTTTTTTTTTTTTTTTTTTTTTTTTTTTTTTTTTTTTTTTTGCTAGCTGTCTTGGATGCATTGTCACTGATCATGGAGGTTATTAAGCATTTTGCTTCTCAACAGATTCAGCTGTATACCAAATCTGGCATAAATATCGCTTACTGTATTTCTAGCAGCTCATTCTTCTCCCCAGCACTATTTCATCTAAGAACAGAAAAGAATAAACTCAAAACAAAAACATTTCAGACACATCCCCCAAACAGATCAAATCCTTAACTTACTCTCTTGAAAAATTCTAATTTCTGACTCATCAGTCAATTGAAAGTCATCTTTTCTTCAAATGGCAGGAAGATCAGGAACAATTCCTTTAAATGCCCTGGAGTTTATGTGAGGATTGCATCAAGTATAACTTGCTGTGTTCACACTCATAAGGACTGAGATGCTATTGACTACTGTTGGCCTCTAATGCTTTAGTCTCTTAAAAATTAATATTTTTAATAAAAAACAAAATTTGTAATTCTGAATTTAATATATAAGAATACCTTTCCCTTATTCCACTCCAAGACATACATTCTTGCCAGTCTATGTGAGTTATCTTCTTGCCTTGGACAGAAGTTGGTCATTCTTCTATTTTAAGTAGCAACCCATAAGTAAAAATTCCATTCTTAAGCATAATATTCTCTCCCTTCCTTACTGAAACTCTTGCTTGCGTAGATGGACGCTGTAAAGAAAATACCACTATGTTTTTACCTAAGACTTAGAAATCCTTGGCAAACCTTGCTAAGTCTCTTCTGGCAATATTATTTGTATACTTATATACTAGTGCCCCTTATATACTTATATCACTAGAAATTGGCAATAATCATTTAGTTTGACACATTTGGAGAGGTTCTCTATATTGTCTTAAATACATGCCTCAGGAGAACAGGACATCTCTCTATTGTTATAGCTGCCTCAGTAACCTTCACCATGAAGTCAGTAATTCTAGATGCCCCTTTCTTCTTTGTTTGACCCTGGAAGAATGAACTTATATTTCACAGCACCTATGGGTTGGAAACAACTTTCCATAAATGACAAGGAACTACTTCTTTTCAGAGTCTATAGTTGCCACCTCTTGCAAAAGAACCTTTTACCTGTTTTTTTTTTTTTTTTTATCTTTAGACATTCATTTCTCATCCTCTTTCTTATTTATGTGACATTCTTCTATTATCCAGCTTCCTAATACACATGAAGACATCTCTTCTGTCTCTTGACATCCTCTTATATTTATGGTTTTTTTTTTCCTTCAGAAAATTGAAGTTCACCTCCCTTGTTTTCCTATGTTTTTATTTTTTTCTTTTGTTGATCATTCAGATTTATTTTTAGGAAATCTTCATTCTCCCTGAATTAAGTGAAAGTGTCAGAACTTATGAAGATGTCTGGAGGCATGAGAACTGAAAATTAATATTGGATATATCAGTTAAGTAATTATTTACTCTTGAAAAATCAAGCTTAGTAGAGTGATGGGTTTGGAAAACTCATTGCAAGGAAACAAGGAAGAAATGGGTTTGTAGCAATTAAAGTATTCGGTGTAGACAATTTTTCAAAAGTTAATGAAGACAAGATTTGGGAAACTAACTGAATAGACTAGAAGTGTCAAAGGAAATAAATCTGTTATTTGTAGATAAATAGGAAAGAAATAGTGACAGCAGAGGGATTACAAACCTGAGATGTCATGACAGCCTAATCATGGTTCCAAAAGAAACAGAAAGGAATAGAATTAAGGGTGAAGATAGGCAGAATATATATAAGGAGATGGGGTGAATGGTAAAGAAATGATTAACAAAATCCATGTGTGAGATTACAATATAAGGGCCAGGAGTATCATACTGACAGTGGATGTGGGGTGGAAGGAACAAATTTGATATTTCTGAGGAAGAATTGGCAAGAGTTAGTGACAGATCGGATATAAGTGAATTTCAGAATTTCCTCTAACAAAAGGAAATCAATACAACCTATAAATCAAGTTTCCCTACCTCTTCTACTGCCATGCAAGCTCTTTTCCCTTGCTCTCCCTGTAACTTGGAACAATATGCCTTTCTACTCATATTGCAAGAATAATGATTTGCTGGAAGAATCTCAGTGAATCAGCCTTACCCTGAAAATGTTATATTGTTTGAGAACCAGGCTAATTTTTTTTTTCATAACTGCTTTAAAAGTGATTTCCATTTGAGCTAGGTGGAACAAATTCCTGCTGCTGGCCAAATCTTCTTTTTCTTTTCTTTTTTTTTTCCTACAGAACAGAATCCCATAAAAAGGACTATTGCTCTTTTGTACTTCTCTGTGATGCATTTGTGTTGGACTCTGTGAAGGAGGCCATCCAAAAATAAATGTAGTGTTGTAAAAATATCCTCGTAATTCTACCAGAATGCCACTTTTTACTAGCTGTCTTTTTTCTCCCTTTATGTCTCCTTTTCAATTATTTCTTTCCCTCTGCTGCACTGCCAGATTAATGCTAGTGGTCTTTTCATAGACACCTAGCATGACTGAAAGAATCCATCGCCCATCTTTGAAACCTTCATTAAACCCAAGCTGAGTTTTGTGACTGCATGGACTCAACCCTAGAAAAATCACTTTTAAAAGAAGTCCTTTCAGAACCACTAGACAGTTCTCTGGATTCCTGTCTATCTTAGTATTTAAAAATAATGAACTAGTTATAAATATATATCCTGCTGTGCCACTCTGTGATACCAAATGTTGGATAATACTATCATTCTTGTATTAGTGAGAATTTCAGTTTTAGTTTATTAGAATTTGTCTTACTATTTTATTAAATTTCTCTTTAGTTGTATATGCAATATAATAGTAAAGTACTCTGCTGTTATTACTATAGGGCTATACTTTGCTACCATCCTTCATTCCCTGCACTAGTGTTGCCATTTTAACCAAATCCATGAGGTTACTCCCTATTAAGTTTGGCTTCCCAGCCTTAACAGGAAACATATCTAAAAAGATTTTGCAAATAAACAGAGGATTGCCTTGATTATCAAGGTGTTGAATTATGTTGTGGTGGTAGTTGTTCTTTGTTTTGCTGAAGTTTAGAGGTTGTAATAGATCAGTTTTTCAAATATTAAGGTTTCTTCTTTGGATAAGGTGATATTTGGTATTAAAATAGGGTTTCTCACAGTGTCAAAAAGTTGGTATACCTCAGTTTCCTCATCTGTAAAAAGAGAATGAACTAGATTGCCTGTTAAGGCCCTTATAGTTTATAATCCATGTTCTTTTAATAGTAAGTCCACTAACAATATTCAGTGATTTAGAATTAGATTAGATTCCCCAAAAACTACTATGAATTTATTAACTTTTAAAATTAATTTACATCATAAATCATCACAACTTTTCTACAAACATGAAAATCATTATATATCTATGAGCAATACTATTATATATAATATGACATGGGAGACACTAGCACAAGACCACTCATCATAGAGTGCCCTGACCAGAGAAAATGTTGTGCTCCAAGAGCAAAGCAGAATTGAATTAGCCTAAAAGAAACTTGAGATGGACAAAATAAGAGAAGCTACCCCAAATGTTCATAGGGACTATTTATATCCACTTGTGGCAGATCATTCCAAACTCATATTGGTCTGATCAGCCATAGTCAGACACTTACCTCTAACATAGAAATGTTATTTGTGTCCTCTTTCAGTATGAAGGACATCAACCACCCAATAGCTGATAAATGAACAATTATATATGTGTGTGGATATATATATATATATATACATATATATATACATATATATATGTATATATATATATGTAGTGTTATATATTATATAATGTTATTGTATGAAATAAATACTCAGATGCATGTTTATGTACATATTTATAATTTATAATATTATGTACATATTTATAATTTGTGAACTTTGCCAAAAAAAAAAAAACACATATGATGCCCATTGATTAAAAAAAGATAGAATATCTCTAAGATTCTTCCACTCTCTAGCAACATATATTTATATAACAATACAAAATTATCAATAGACCAAAGATGAACATGAGGGATGAGCAATAAGGAATTTCACTACAGAATAGTTGAGGATGAGGGTTTGGCAAATATATTTGTCATGCAATTCAGTGCTCTAAACCAGTAACTAAGATGATAAAAAGTTAACAGATGCCATGAGTTTGAAAAGAGAAAGTTTCAAGTGCATAGAGATCTATTAAGGAAAGAAAGAAAACGAAGTCACTATAAAAACCAAAGAATATTAAGATGGAAGGAATCTCAGAGGTTATGTAATACAACCTTGCTTGAGTATAAGCCCATTCTAAGCACTTGCAACAATTTGGGGAGGTCTGTACTTGAAGAAGTTCAATGATTTTGCTCCCTTATGTGAAGTTTCCATTTTGGGGAAATTTTCACTTTTAGAAAATGTCGGGGGCAGCTAGGTGGCGCAGTGGATAGAGCACCAGCCTTGAATTCAGGAGGACCCGAGTTCAAATGTGGTCTCAGACACTTAACAGTTCCTAGCCTGGGCAAGTCACTTAACCCCAGCCTCAAAAAAAAAAAAAAAAAGAAAGAAAAAAAAAAGAAAATGTTGTCATGTGATTAAACAAAATCTGCATTTCCACAACTTCCAACTATTGCTTCTGACAATTCTTTGTTGTAGGTAATATAAATCTAAAACACTTTTTGGACATTTTTCACACTTTAAGTACTTGAAAATAGATATCATGTCTTGCCTCTTTCATCACATCTTAAGCTAAACATTCTTTATTCTTCTAGTTTACCTTTTCTTGCCAGAGTTTCAATTTCCAGGACTTAGATCTGAAGTTTGATGACTATGACAAGAAAATGTTTTAAAAATGTTAAAGAAAGTCACAACTCTCTTGGAACAGAAATGACACATTTCCTAGCATGAGGTCTTCTGGCTGCTAATGACCATCTCTTTTCTCCCCCTTACCTTGCCCTACCTGTTGAAATTTTGTTAATGCTGTGTGGATGACTGAGGAACTCAGGTTCCTCAGTCTACATATATGTAGGGTGCAAAAATATTGGTTTTTATTTTTACCTTGGTTTCTTACTTCCTACTTGATCCTGATATTTGCTATTCATTAATACTATTATCCATGACCAATCACTTTTGATTCAAAACCTTTCACCATGAGTACCCAAGTGATTTTTAATACTGGATTTAAATTCCCTAATCTTAAATCTCTGACCTGTACAAATCACATATTGTATTTTCTCAATTATTAGAAGAGATTATAGCTTCATATCAAAACATATACAAGAACAATTGTGGGGGAGGGAAAACAGTACATTTCCAGGATGATTCATTTATATAATGCTGATACCTAGATTTTATTTAAAGCCCAGATGATTCACTTTTTTCCATCTTTCACCACTGGTTTAGAGACTTTGGAAACACAACCTTATTTTGCAAATGATCTATTATGGGAGTGATCTGCTTTGGGGAATCTAGTATTATTGGATAATGATAATTCATACTTTGTTATATTCTTTATGTACCAAGAAATATCCAAAACAATGTATCACATTTTTGTCAACAATATTCCATTATTTAATTTGCAAATATGCCTTTTTTTTAAAAATGGAGTCTAAGCAGAAGTAAAAGGAAGAGAGATAGTAAATATACACATGTAGATATTTACATATAAATGTGTAAAATTTAAGGTAATAGTTTCAAAACATAGTCATTAAAGACTTTAAAACTAACCACTGATTTTAGATGAGCATGGGTTCTTGGGCAAAGTTCTATGCAACATTTAAGTCTTAAGTGAGCAATTAGAGACACTGGAATTCATTTAAATAATCAAGCAAACTATGATACAGAATATGAAATACCTTGATCTGAAATATGATCTAGCAGGAATTTCTAGGTTTTCCAAATACATTTTCAATTTTCTTTGAAAATACCATAGGATTAGTGTTTATGAGTTTGAAACAGCTGGTTTTATATATCTAATGATGGGTTTGAGTAAGGCTAGCTCAGGCTGCTATTAATCATACCAACTTCTTGTGTTTTTAGCTTATGAGAAGACACTGTAGGGAAATCAGTGCAGTGGGCTTAATTCCAAAACTAATTTGTCTTTACAATTTCCTATGTCCTCTCCAAAGAGAATCTCCAAATAGATGAAAATTCTCATAGGACTCTAAGGAATTTTATATACAGTTAAACTTAGAAAAAAGGCAATGAGCCTGGAGCAACCATATTTTGGAGGTCTTTGTATACTTCATTGGCAATGGCTAGGTTTTATTTTGGCATACAAATAAAAAGATTATCCAGATCCCAGGAAAAACTCTACATGAGTCATTTATCAGCCAATATGAAAGAAATGATCTGAAGTTCAAACTGAAACAAAATTAGTGTACCTGAGCCAAAATTGGTGATTTAAGTTTTATTAATTGACTCTAGATATGTTCATGTGATCATTAAAATACATGACATTCAGTTTGGCCTTTCTTAAAGATCTGTTGTACCTATCCTGCAAAATATTCCCATTAAATAAAAAAAAGGAACAGAAACTTTAATGTGATTGCTTTATGATATCACAATTATGAAGTGGAGAACTGAACTAATTTTTCAGCATAACAGGTTTTGATTCAACATAGGGATAATTACCTAGATTGAGCCTTAGTTCTCTAATATACTTTGGGTGACTTTATATAAAATTAATCAAGTTCTTGTGTGAACACGGAAAAAAGATAATCATCTAATTTAATTATATTTTAATAACACATAATAGTCTTTATTTTGTTCATATACTTTCTATGCTATGAACAAAGCCTTGTGTTACTGCTTGACTGCTATTCTTACCCGGAACATTATCAGCACTTAGCCTCATTCAAATTGGACTAGGAAAGGCAACAAAAATAAGTTAAGTATAAGGTGACAGGAGAGTCAGAGTACTGACAACTTAGGGAATCAGAAAAGCTTTCCATAAGGAAGTTTCATTTAAGCTGATCCTTAAAGAAAGTTATAGATTTTGAACATCTCTAAGCCTGGGAGGAGACAGCTTTTGCAAAGGCTTATAGGTGGAAGATTAAGTGGATGGTTCAGGAAACCTCAGATTGGTGGTATAGCTAGAACATTGAATACTTGAAGGAGAGTAATGTAAAATAAGTCTGGGAAAGTAGTCTAGAACCAAAATTTAAATAACTTTAAATATTAGCATGAGAAAATTTCATTTTATCCTACAAGAAATAGGGAGAAACACACAAAATAATTATAGAGCCAGAGAATGGCATGATCATACTTAAGTCTTGGGAGAAATTTCTTTGGAAACTACATGGATAATGGATAAGAGAAGAGAAAAAATGAGAAAAAAATGGAAACTAGGCAATAGGTAAATGATGGGATGCTAAGTACATGGAATAGTAATAAATTAGATTGAATGGAATATAAGAAAATATAAAGAGGAATAATATAAAATGTTTAAAAAAGGAAGATTGGATCTAGATTGTGAAGACTTTAAATGCCATAAGTCGTGTTTTTTAATCATAAAGACTGCATAGAACTAATATAGATTTTGAATAGAGCAATGAGGTACTCAAATCTGAACTTTGGAATGATGATTTTATCAGCTCTGTCAAAGATATGTTGAAGACAAAAAGCTAAAAGTAATTTTAAAAAGTAAAACCAATTAGGATACCATTGCAACACTGTAGGTAATATTGCATATTTAGAAAGATAGGAACAGATATAAAAGAAGTACTAGTGGTAGAGTAAACAAGAATTAATTAAACATGGAGAGAATAAGTGAGAAAAAGGATGACTCTGAATCTGCTGATATGAGTGCATGGATAATGGAACCCTGTATAAAAACAGATATATAAAAAAGGGTAAGATTTTGTGTAGGATAGAAAAAGAAATAATGAATTAAATTTGAATTATACTGACTTTGAGATGTCAGTACTTAAGAGTTCAGGAGATTTCAAGCTGGATGAATTGTGTTAGAATCATCTGAATAGACATAAGGGAACTGATATAATCTTTAATAAATATAGTACATAGAAGGAAAGAGGGTGAAGAACAGAAACTTGACTTAAGTATTACTAGATATTTGGGTGTTCAAAAATAAGAAGTATGTTTAAAAAAATTACAGTGTCACATTAAAAATATAGCATAGTAATGACAAGAACTATTTACTTGGAATCAAGAGCTCTCTGAATTTGAACTCCATATCTAATACTTGTTAGCTTTAACAGCCTGAGCATTTGTTTCCTCAAAGAGAGTAACAATAATAGTAGTGCCCTCCTTCAAGATTGGGGTGACAATAAAATGATATATTTAAAATACTTTGCAAATCTTAGGTTGTTTTGTAATTGTCACCTATTATTAATGGCAGAATTTTTCTGTTTTCAACTGAAGATTTAGATATTTTATAGAAAGCCTTGGTGAGAAGATTATTAGACTTATATGTATGATATATCATAATTCCAATAAATTCTGAACCATGAACCACAGATCTTTATTTATAACCAAAAGAATGTAGTTTTGTTGCATAAATGTTAATTAAACTGTCCGTGATGTGGGATGTGTGTTCACTACATAAAACTGTCTTGTTAATACATTGTACTGCTGCTAATTAGGCAAGGCAGAGCCTCTGCTTGTGCTTATGGACAATTCCTAAAAAACTAAACTAGTGAGCTTTACCCCTTCCTGATAATTACTAATGCTAGACTCTGTTTCATATGATTGTTTTCTTCAGAATGTTTTATTTTGGACAGGTGTCTGCTTTCATTTTATCTAGAATAGATAACCCTAGTATTATGATTTATATTAGACTTCTTACTAGCCAGAGTTATTGCCACTATGCTCAGGACATGCATGTTTTGGTTTACTTATACATTCTTAGAAAAATAAGGTTCACTGAAAAGACTTACTGGTTTGTATCTGGAAGTTTAAATGGAGTCAAGGTTTGGACCTAGACTATAGAACCTCTAAAAGGAACTATGATCTAGAGTTGAGCTTCTTGAGCCCTTCATGGCCTGGAAGGAAATTTATCTCTAAAGGCAATTTTTCCTTAGACTTGATTCTTCAAGAGACTGATAAAGGAGAAAATGAGTTATCAAAGAATTTAACCCTCAAATTTTTAGGAACTGAAAGAATGTTGTTATTGCTTTCTGAATCATAAGGAAAATATAAGCACTTAGACAATTTCCTAAACACTTCACTTAATTACCAATTTTTGTTAAAGTCAAATAGCTTAGAAAGCACAAGAATATACAGAATATATTGAATATACAATCTTGTATATGCAATTGCAATCTGAAACATACAAGATAATATATTTCTACTTGTTATATAATAATAATGCTATTTAAGATTCCCATAAAAAAATAGATGACTGATGGAAGTTTGCCATTACTACTAACTCCCTCGCAAGAAGAAATGAGTAGTGTTCTCTTTAGTAGTGTTTGATATAGTTGTTCAGTATTTAAATATTCCATTACTATTCTAAGATACTTATTTGCATATCTGGCTTGAATGCTCAAGGGAGTCTTGGTTTTTATTTCATTACAAAAAAGCATAACTGAAATATATGTTGTGTGTCTGTATCTCTGTGTGTGTATATTTTCTAAGTGATTCCAAATTGTGAATGACTAAACTTAGATGACATTATAGATAGATATATAGATTGGTAGATAAATAAATAGATACATGAGAGATACATAAATGGATGGATGGATGAACAGACAGATAAAATAATAAATGGTGTAAAAGGGAAGAAGAAAGAACAAAAGAAGAAATAGAGAAAATAAGGGGAAGAAAAGAGAGAAGATAGATATATCTCAAATATCAATAGTACAAGGAACTTTCAGGTGAGCAAGTACCTTCTCCCAGTGCAGATTGTCACCTTTGCAACTTAAGATATTTGAGAGTTGGATAGAACACGTGAGAGATTATATAATCTGTCCATGGTTACACATCCTAAATGTGATTCTTGGATTTTTCTGGCTTTGAGCATCAATTCAAGTACTTTCCAGAGTACTGTCTATCTGTAGACAAAAAGGGAGATAATTTATAAGCCATGGGTTACACTCATTTTAAAGAAACACATCAAGGCAATGGGACATTAAAGAGATGTTGTGAAAACTCTCCACTCCACTACTGATATGTATGTCTGTGTACAGAGTATGTGTATGTATAGAGTATTGTGTAGAGTGAGAATGTGTTTGTATTTTATAATAATTGGACTAACTATTGTAAAGTCAAAAAGAACTAATTGGTAGGTTATATCATCATTGTCAGTTTGGGGAAATTTTCTTCCTCTCATTCTTTTGGTTTATATTTCAAAAATAATAATATAAGAAATCTGAGTCAGAAGTCTCTCACTGAAACATTCTCAATATTGGTGACCTGACTTCTACGCTCTTAAATAAGCTCCCTGAAAAACATATTAGCTATTAAGTTGGTGATGATTGTGCAGTAATATCCTAAAACAAGTCAGTGATTGATTTAGCATATTATCAAATATTTTGCTGAGGAAATCACAGAAACAATCAGTAAAACTATTTTATGTCACATTTCAGGCAAGTGACCATTAGCATAATATAGTATCATTATAGTATCAATATTATTAGTACAGTCTGTATGGATGAAAAATTTCAAAGCACTTTTATATAATAAATTATCATATATTTCAATAAACATACTTACTGACAAATTGAGTTATTTGATGTTTTGCTATCTTTACCTGTAGGATATGTTTTACATTTAGTCCCTTTAAAAATAAAATATTGAAAATATTGTTTTAAGAGGAGGATATTTTTGTGGGTTTTTACTGGTAGCCAAGATTGTTGTTTTTTAATATCTGCTTTTGGGGTCATCTAAATGGCAGAGGGAGAGTTCATTTTTCTCTTACTCTTTGCCATTTACTATCTGCATAGCTCTGGGCAAGTTGACCTCTTTGAGTGTCAGTTTCCTTGTTTTCAATAAGCAAGACTAATAATATCTATATTCCCTTAAAGACCTCCTATGAGAATCAAATGAAATCAATTATGTAACATATCTGTATCCCTTAAAGTATTACATTGAATTTTGAGAGAATATAGAAAACAATATAAAAATGATTGGCATCTATTAGGAAAAATAGTTTATGTCCAAGCAACCCTATGTGCTAATAGGAATGGATTCCCAAAAAACTGTCGTGCCCTTGGTACAATATTTTGTTCATAGTATGTCCTTAATAATTGTTTGGTAGTTAATTATATAGGAATGGATTTTATAATTTCTCCAGACATAGAGAAGAAAGGACCTACATGTACAAAAATACTGAGAGCAGTTTTAGTGTAGCTAAGAAGGAGAACACAGTGGGCATATCAATTGGGAATGACCAAAAATTATGATAGTATAAGAGGACCCAAACTGAAACCTTACTGGTTCTTGTCATTCGCTTTTAATCTGATTTTACCAGTTTTGCTTTTGTCTCTCTGTTGTGGCTACACCTATTCATTGAACTGGTCTCAGGAACTATTTCCTAGAGACATTTATGCTTCAAGGTCTAATGAGAATGTCCACAGGATTTCAGCTTACTTTTGTGCCATCCTTGACTGATGGAGGAACTCTGGTTTGTTTCTGATTTTATTTTACCTGTCATCTTTTTTCATCTTCACTGGGGTGTTTCTGAGGAGATCTGCAGTTAGTTTACAACCTTCTTTGCCAGAAGTAAAATAAGTTTAGTAGGCATAATGAAGACCTCTGATTTTTCCACATTAAAAATATTGGATATGTTACAAACTAGACCTGTGTTGTACCTGAACTTTGTTTATTTTTCTCATTAAATCTTTTCCATCATACAATTCACATTTCAACTTCCATGTTAGTCCACAAATTTGTTGAAAAAGACAATAATATTTAGAGCAGATATGGTACAGTTATTATCACACACTAACCTATTTCCTCAGGTTAATTTTTGATCAATCAAATAAATTAATTAATTATTCTGTTATTCTAAAATTATTTTTTACTAAATGTACAGAATGATTAAAAAGAATCTGAAATAAATGGTCTTGTCCATATGTACATTAGCTGACATTCTGGAGGCAAGAGGCAAAAATACACAATATCTTTGAAAACTTTAGTGTAGAGAAATTTTCCAATCATCAAAACTTGAATTTTATAAATATTTGCCACCTTAGCACCCCAAGAAAACCAAGTTAGTATTCTTCCTGATTTACTATGCAGTCACTCGATTCACCAGCTTCTGTCAGGGTAGGTCCTTGGAAGTGCTGCCAAAATAGAACCATTTACTTAGCACTCTAAAACTGCTCAGGGGGTAGTGTACTCACAAATGAGATTGGGGGGAGAAGGGGAGAATGCAATTTCTCTGCAGCACCATGACTTTATAACAGCTTTTCAACAGTTCTGTCTAGTCTGTTAAGGTTATATGTTGCTTTGAAATACTAAAGTCCCCCCTAAGAAGTCACCCCGAGCAGCTAGATAATGCAGTGGATAGATCTCTGAGTCTAAAGTTAGGAAGACCTGAATTCATATCATCTCTGTTACCTTGGGCAATCATTTAACCTTGGTCTGCCTCAGTTTCCTTAATTATAAAATACAAACAATTAAAGCACCTCTACCTAAGGTTATGGTTAAGATTAAATAAGACTATATGTAAAGCATTTATCACAGTACCCGCATAAAATAAATACTTAATAAATTTTTATTTCTTCCATCCCTCCTGTCCATTGAAAATGGCTGTCAGGTGTCTTATGTATTCAGTTTAAAAATCATTGAGCTGTGCAAAGTACTGTGTTGGGTACTGTGAATATGATGATTAAAAAATTCCCTAAAGAAATTTACATTTTATTTAGTGAACTCAAATATACACAATTAGTGACAAAGTTATATGAAGTAATAAAGTAATTTCAAGAGGAAATAAGTACTAGAAACAGGAGAGGTCAGGAAAAGCCTGTGTTTTTAAGAAAGCTAGGGCTTCTAAGATACAGAGTCACAGACAGAGCACATAGCAAAAATGGAGTTTGATCTCTGCAAAGACATAGAAATTAGAAATACAGTGTCACATATTAGGCCAGTTTTCCTGGAACTACACTGCATAAAGGGAAGTAATATGAAATAAGATTAAAAAGACAGTTGGAAATCAGTATTAAAAGCTTTTAGTCTTTAATTAGTATTGGCCCAAAAAAGAGGAATACAGTCTAATAGTTTTATTGTTTCCTGCATATAAAGCATCATCCAGATGTTAGCTCTATGTGCGTGGCCTAACACTGCTTAACAACATTAGATAGAAAACATGTCTTTTCTTCCCAAATTTCACTATTTATTACATTACATAAAAAGTATCACTTTTTAAAATCAATTCATTCATCTTTTTTTTCCAGGTTATATCTATATCTATATCTATATCTATCTATCTATCTATCTATCTATCTATCTATATATATGTATATATATATATATATTTGCCATTTCCCCTTTTAAAGTTAGCATAACTTTGTTCTAATTGTGCCTTTTACCTTTCTCATTTGTACAATTTGTTTGTACAATTCATATAACTCAATTCTGCCATCTATGTATATACTCTTGTACAATACTCTATTATCTTGAGCTCAGCTTGTCACTCTTATAGTGGATCATCTTCCAACATACTGAAATAGACCTGTTGAAGTGCACCACAAAATGTTGCATTACAAGCCAATGAAATTAATGAGACTTTGTTTACTCTGTTCTATAACACTGTAACAAGCTCAGGAGGCATCCTATGCCTGATGTATGTTTATATGATGTAGTAGTGTTTCCTGAGGCAATTAAGTTCAAGCATCCTTTGTATCCCCCCAGAGTTCACCATTAATCTCCATTCTGCTTGTTCATGGCTAGCTCCTCTCTTTTCCTTCCCATCTCCACCACTATTTCTGCTATTAATGCCTTTATTGTTTGCAAGCCTCTTTCTCTTCCCACTTACCTATTTTTTTTCTTCCCCATTATTTTTTTTCCTTTTCTTGAATGTGTCAGGAACACACTTTGTTATGTCAGGTATCAATAGCTTGCAAAGAGTAAGCAGACTTTCTACGTGACTGAGGTTCATTATTGCAGAAACAACCTAAAAAACAGCACTGCGCCATCAGAATGGAAACTCAAAAGGTATATAACTCTAAGGAATCTAAAGAGAATAAAATTGCTCTGTTGTTCTTCTATAGAATCCTAGAATGTGTGTGTGTGCAAAAGTGGGTCTATCCAGAGTTCTTGGATCTTGTACTAAACAACTTAGCGTTTATGAACATTATCAGTAAAAGAGAATTCTCTTTTCTTTTTGGAAAAATAAAAAATCACAGTGGATCATTTATGAGTTTTTGGTCTTCTGATTGTCTGGGTCAGAGCTTCTTAATCTTTCATGTCATGGATTTCATTTGGTATTCTGACAAAGCACAGTGATCCTTTTTCAGAATAATAATAATGCTTAAGATTCAGAAGATTACAAAAGAAATCAATTATACTGAAATTTGGTTATCAGAAAAATTTTGAAGCCCTTTGACTTCAGATTATGGACTGTTTTTGCTCTAACTATCTAACAATTATTCTACTTTTTCTTTGGCCTATTTATTATTTTCTCTTCCTTTGAAATAGTTATTTCTGAGTTTAAAAAAAAAACTTAAAATATATTTTATTTAAGTCTAATAATTTGCTAGAGATGTCTTGTATTTGTGCACAAAAAGGCCTATTGTTAAAATCTCCATATGAATATTTACACTTTAGAAATTGACAAATACTAAAAATTAGAACTAGATTTATTACTTTATTGATTGTCTAAACTTTAAAAAGTAATTGAGAAAATGTTAATTCAGATTCTTTTAAATTTTATTTTATTTTTAATTTATGGAATAAAACAAGCATTTCCATAACATAATATAATAAAAAGAAATTATTTCATAAAACTAGCTATTCATTTTAAATATATAATAATTATCATATGAATTTATTTTTTTTCTTTTATCCTTCTCCCTGCTCTATACACAGCTACCAGTAGACACAAATATGTGTGCTTTTATGCACCATACATACACACACACACACATAATCATTCTATACATACTTCTATTTATCAGTTTTTTTCCCTCTAGATGAAGATAACATCTTCCTTCATACATCCTTTGTAGTTAATTTGGGCATTTCTAATCCAGTTGATAAACATTTATTAGTAGGCCTTTTATAAAGTCCATCCACTTTTGGTTTTGCATTACTGAAGTAGGAAGAAATAGGATAGAACTTTTGCTTCACTTTTTTCTACTACTTTTGCTCACAAAGAAAAACCAGATGCTAAAAAGAGAAACATAAGATTGAACAATTTTAGAATTCCCCTACTAGAAGCATAACAAAGAGTTTTTGTACACAGTTGGAAGTGAATGTGATGTTAAAATACAAGTTTGTGGTTGAAGTAGACTGAAGACAAAGGCATAGAAATTAAGGCTGAACTGAAAAGTCAGAATTTTCCAAGGGAACAGAGATTGAGATGAAGAAGAAAATAGCCAGTTATTAATGTTTTGGGGAAGAAAGGAAAGAGATATGGAGTCTATAGATAAAAGCAACAAAGGTTTGGACAAGATGGAATGAATCTTTAGAGACTGACCTTTGGTCCAGCAGTGTCTCTTCTGGGTCTATATCCCAAAAAGGCCATAAAAGAGGGGAAATGGCCCACATGTGCAAAAATTTTTGTGGTAGCCCTTTTTGTAGTGGCAAGGAATGGAAACTAAGTGGATGCCCTTTAGCTGTGGAATGACTGTATAAATTATGGTATGTCCATGTTATGGAATATTATTGTACTGTAAGTAATGATGAGCAGACTGATTCAGAAAGTCTTGGAAAGACTTACATGAACTAGTGTTGAGTAAAATGAGCAGAACCAGAAGAACCCTGTACACAGCAACAAGAAGATTATGTGATAATCAACTGTGATAGACTTGGACCTTTCAACAATATAGTGATTCCAAACAATTCCAGTAGGCTTGGGATAGAAAATGCCATCCATATCCAGAGAGAGAACTATGGAGACTGACTGTGGATCAAAGCATGTGTTTTCATTTTTTTGTTGTTTTCTTTGCTTGTGTTATATATATATATATATATATATATATATATATATATATATATATATATCATCTTTGTACAGCTCATACCCAAATCTACATATCAAGCTTCCATTTCTCTGCTGAGCTCTAGTCCCACATTCCAATTTTATTTTTGACATCTCTAGTTGGGTATTTGAATGACATTTCAAATCCCACAGGTCGAGATCAGAGTTTACTGTCTTTTTTCCAAACTTGCAAGTTTTTCTCAAATCTTTTTTTCTCTAAAAGGTACCACCATTCTTCTAGTTATCCAGATTAACAACCTAAACATTATCTTTGATCCTTTACGAGATCTCATTCATCATTCAGCGAGTAGTGCTAGCCACAGTATTCTGAGGGAATGTGCCATATGGATAGCTGGGACTTCAGATAAAGAAAGTACCCTTCCAAAGGGTGGGGAAGCATGCTACCCTCAATATTAATACCTAGGATAAATGCCTAGCTACCCTGTAGTAGCTCATGTTCTGTGTCCACTGTCCTGAATGAATAGCATTTAGAATATATTACCATTGTATTTTAGTACATGAAAAGTGATAAAATTTTATTGACAATTCCAGGGAGAAATAGTTTTGAGATGAATAGATAATTAAGATAAAAAAGCATTTAAGTACCCAGTTATTCATGTTATTCTACTAAATCCTTTTGACTTTGTTCTTAGAAGCAGTCATAGTGACTCACAATGAATCTGACACAGTTTGACTCCATAAACTCCTTGAATTTCAAGGAACAAAGGTGCATTTATTTTCATTTTATGAACTACTATATAATAAGAACATTGGTTTCACCTGGAGTGTTCTAAGTTAAACAAGAAAAACATTGAATCTTAGATGGATACTTTGATATTTATGTGCTAGCTTTGAATTCCACTGCATTCATCATTAAAGATTCTTTATGAGTAACAGATGATAATCACCTATAATACCCCCTCCATTTCTTCTTTCTTTCATTATCTGTTAAGGTTACATCTTTTTCATAGTACGTAAATATTAGCATTATCCTGTAAATATGGTTATTCTGACTCTTTCTAGGTGTAATGTAAAGGTCAAACTATTCTCAGAATTTAGACCTGGGATATACAACTATTTTCCCCTCTTTAACCAGCTGTACACAATTCACTTTATCTCACTGAGTCTATTTTTTTCAATCTGCCAATAGAAGAGTTTAAATTAGGTGATCTAAAAGCTTCCTTGGAGCTTTATAATTTGATGATACAACAATTTCAAACTTGTGATTGTATTGATATAAGAAACTACTTCTCTACCAGTGCAAATTGGAAACTGCTTTGCTATTTATAGTTAGTTACCCGAGACACTGAGAAGTCACAAATTTGCCCAGGATTATGTGTTAGAGGCAGGATTTGAAATTAGGCGTATTTTCTATCCACCATACCATGTAACTTATCTAAGACTTACATGATATCTTTCATATAGTCATTTCTACTTGACTAATTTAGATTGAGGGACACAGAACTCAGTTGACTCTCACCTCCTAGAAGTTTTTTCTTCTTACCTTTCAAAACTGACAAGATAATTGCTTTTAAATTTCTCTTAAGAGAAAAAAGAACAAATGTATAAAAGCAGAGAACATATTGAAGACTGAGTTAGCACCCCGGATACCTTAGAATCAGCTGGAGTCAGGATAAGCAAAAGTATTTGGTCTTTTTTTGTGGTCTTAGGGGTAGAAGTGAATTGGGTTGACGCAGGATATGCACGACCTTGCCTCTCTTTTTTCTCCGCCCAAAGTGAATCTGTCTTGTCTTACAACACCCCCTAATCCTCTCCACAATTCTCTGTATACACCAAAAAATTGAACCAGCACAAAATAGTGGGAAGGGCCATTTTCCAAGCATATGCTAATAGAGTATTGTTCAATTGGCAATTAGCCTTAAGTGCTCAGTTGTCCAACTTCAGTGAATCAATTCAGAGTTTCAGCCCTTTACAGACATAAGCCTCTTTCTTCCTTTCTTCAGTGAGGAGAGCCCCAAATCTCTCTTTCTTACATCATTATCTATCACTGATGTCACTGGATACCATTTGTGAAGTCAACCAAGAATGAAATTCCCAAGCTCTTCCTACTAGTGCTTTCTGAATGAGTATTCATTTTTGGCTCTGCAACTAATCAAAAATGCTTCTTTCTCCTATGATTAGCAGTCCAGAGTTAGTTATATCCAAGTCTCTCCAAAACATTTCTATCATCTGTCAACACAGCTCTCCTGGAAGCTAACTTCTTAAGCAATCACATGGATTTCTATGAATATATGTAGAAGGAAGAGGGGGAGGTGAATAATGCTACTCCTAGGTCAGCTATGCTTATTACCTCATGATTTATATTTATATTCTATAAATACAAACCATGTTTCTGATGAGCATTCTTTTCTTTTGTCTATAGAACATCTTTATCTAAAAAAAAAAATTAAGGTATAGAATCGTGGTTCTCAATTGAGACCATAATACTCTAACACAAAAGGTATTCCCCAGGTCTCTAGGAGGAATAGCTTGAATAACAGAGGCTGGCAAGGGAAGAGGTGGAGATGTCCTTCATAAGTTAAGGGATTGTCCAAAATTCATATTCCCCCTTACCTGAGGCCTGCTCACTCTCTGGATATCCCATCTGGATCTATCTGGCCTATTAGTTGCATGCTTCCCCAGCCAAACACTGACTCCTTGGGAGAAATAGATGGCATAGTTCTAGCATTCCTTGTGCAAGTACTGCTGCCTTCTCTAGAAGAAGGAAGAGTTCTTTTCCCATCCCTGAAAGAGGATCTATATTTCTGAGTCCAGCTCTTTCCTGAAAGGCAATCTTGAGGATTGAAACCATTTTGGAATTGCTAATTAATATCATCCTGAGGATGGACACTTGGGGGGGGGGGGGTTGATGTTCACACTAGGAGTAGATGTCATGTTGGGAAAAGATACAAAGTGAATGTCAAATTTAAGAGGAACAGCACATTAGAGTTAAATGCCAGATAGCCAAATAGAAATGACTGCCATGTTAGGAGTAGATGCAAGTATAGAGATGGATGCCCAGGCTGAGGATAGATGCCAACCTGGGAAGAGACACTAGGTTCATGATGGATGTTCATATTGAAAGGGAGTCACCATGTTGGAGACTACACTACAAAATGAAGCACTCCATATGGAGGATGAACAGCCAGGTGAGCGCTGAGCATTTTTGTGGGCTTAGATATTCAGGTGGGAAATGGATGCGGGTTTACTTTTGTATGGAAAATGTCCTACATCCTCATTTTTTTCTCTTCAGCAGCAGGTATCCCAGGGCAGCCAGAGCTATCACAATCTGTATTCCACAAATGATTCCCAGTAGCCCAGCATAATTTGAGTCTGGCTTGCTTAGTGATGAGGCTCCTGATCATACCTCATTAGGCTGGCAGATTTGACCTGTAAAAGTTCTCAGGGTATAGCCTAGTGCACAGCGGAACTGTAAGGTAGAGCCCAAACATGTAGTTGGTTCAATTTTTCTTCCCATTCTTTGGGGCAAAGAGCCAGTCACAGGAGACCACTAGCTCCAGGTTTTGTTGCAGCTGCTGGAGCTGATTGTAGGATACCTTGTGGCACTGCCAGTGTTCAGTCACCCAGGGAGGAAGTCATCAAACTGGCAGAAGGGATAATTCCCACAGAGAGTGGCTACCTGTGGTGTCAAGAGCCAGTCTTGAGCACAAGCAGCAAGGCAGTCATGCCCAGGCCACCAGAGACTGGGAATTGTAGATACATAGGGAGGAATCATTTCAAATGGCCCAGGCAGCTCCAAACTCAAATAGCTTATGGGGTTTTAAGGCAATGCCAGAAGTGTGGGCAGGGAGACAGAACTATCATATTCTTTAGGGTGAAATCATCATACTGGCCATTTCTCAGGGTTTGCAGAAGACCTTGAGTATGATACAGGAAGCTGTCAAGAAGAAGGATGTTCAGACTCAAGAAGACTTCGTGAACCTGGATTTACATGCCAGTCCCAGAGACCAGCATCTCAATGTATTATATTTCCCAGACACCTACAGGAACATGCCTTTCAAGCTCATAGCTATGCTTAGCAAAGTTTGTGCTCTCCTGATTCAGATCCTCCTAACAGGGCCCTTAACAGGGATCTCTAGTACATCTGACATGTTGTCTTTCACCACCACTGCCAAGATGCCTCCAGCTGAGACCTGGTCCTGCCCTGTATCAACAATTTTGTGAGGTTAGACTACACTAGCAGCTGCGATCCATGGGTCATTGAATATAAAGCAGATATATCAAAGGTAAGGTAAGATCCAGTCTGAGGTCAGGTGAGGAGATCAGTTTCATGGCAATTAATTGAGGGCCAATGTGGTAAGTAGAAAGGGAAGTTTTGGACCAGAAACAGCATGGAGTAATCACATTATAGGTCTAAATTGAAAGACAAGGCAACTGCTGGCCAGTAGCAGAAACCACCAGAGCTGTATGATCAACTTATCTAATGGTTCCCACCTGAGCAATGGGCTGTGGATTGGTGGAAGAAGAAAGAAAAATCCAAATACTCCCATGGCCTTAACAGATCCACAGGGAAGGCACATACAACCCTGACTTGGTCACAACCCTGTCCCCACCCAGACCACCTTCCGCTCTTGAGCAATATTTTTAAAAAGATCAATTCTCACTTTCCAAAATGAGTGCATGTGTGTTTTACATTTACAATGAACTCTGATTTTATAGACTTGAAATAGTAGAAAAGCATTATTTTAAAAAAAAAATCCAATCCTTAGAATCTGGAACATGATTTATCTATCTCAATAAGACATTATTGAACTTCATTACATTTAAAACTGATTGAGGAGCTTGAAGGTTGACTGTATTATAATGGAAACTATAGGTAACCATAGACAGATATTGATTCTTGGACAATGCTTCAAGAAATTGTCTCTATTAGAAAGAAAAAGGATGTTTAAGTTTATACAATTTGGAGTAGATCTGACATCCTAGTTTGCAAATGGCATTTTAAAGATGGTGAGTGAAAAATCAAACTGAGTACAAATGGAGAATCAAAACTACTTGAGTAAGAGTAAAAATATTTTCTGTACACTAGAGTTGTTGACATGATAGTTGGGAAAATATCAATTTTGCTTCTTCTATTGACATATTGATTTCATCATTTGTTATCCATTAAATAAATCATATGTTCTGCCTTTTCCTCCATACCATCAGATCTAATGTTAGAAAGTAGATCAGGGAGGTGAAGAAGAAAGAAAGAAAGTTCTTTTTTTTTTTTAATTTCCTTTTGAAAACTTATACTACATGTAATAGTGTACTTATTCTATTTCTTTAAAACTTAAATGTAAAATAGAAAAAGAAAAAACATTGCTATGTACAAAGCAGAACATGAGAGAATTCAAAATATGAAATTATATGTTTCGATTTCAAGAAAATCTATATAATAAATACTATACATGGTGTTTTAAGATGTCTAATTTGCTTCTTTATATGTTTTCTTTTGTTCTTTGATGTGTACTTTTTACTTTATTCATTTTCCCCCTTTTATCTCCACTCACCCAAGAAGTGTACAATTAAACACAGACTTGTCTTGTATGTTTATGTATATATGTATGATGAATATATGTACATACATATACATAAGTATCTATAATCATACACATATATACACACATATAAATTCATATATATCTAAATAAGGCTGTATTGCACTTGATTGTCCTGTTTCTCTAAGTTGGATAACATCATCTTTCAAAAATCCAAGTGTTTCCATGTCTTTCTCTATCTACCAACTCATCATTTTCTACACCACAGAAATATTTCATTTTTAAATTTTTAAATAGTTAAAACAATATCGATTAATATGGCTGACATAATCTTTGTGTATATCTCTTATTATTTGTCCCTGCTGACTCCTCTACATTACTTCTACATGCTACCTTGACTTGCTGTTATTTTACTTACTCACCCCAAAGAATCCCTCCCATATTTTCCCCCACCACCCGACCTTTTCCCTCCCTCTTCATCAATTTCTGTTAATCTACACATCTTATTCCATTCTTATTCATCTTGTGTGGAATAGAGAGATAAGGTGAAGAACTTATAGGAATGTATGAATTTTCATTATTTCTGTGTTTCCTCTATGACTTATATAATATGTGCAGGTCCATATTTACTTGAGCCTTGGCCAGCTATAAACATATTTACTTAACTTGAGTTGATGACATTTATCAGTATTTGACATTTATCGATATTTAGTCTATTAGCTTGACCATTACCTGCTTGATTAAGCCTGAAGGTCTGATTTTCTGTTTCCTAGAAATCAGGTGATTTGGGGGAAACAGAAACCTTCCATTCCAATCTCACAGAATAGCAGCAACCAAATAGATGCCTCCCCCTCCCCTTCTCAATGCTCTCTTACTTGTGATGTAATCTCTTGTATCAAAGCTATGTATCTTTACTTATTCTTTACCCCTCATACCACTTTCTCTTTCTTATTTCGTGATGGGATGACTCATCTTCCAGAGATTTTAATAAACAACTTTTCTGCTTTTCTACTTTGAGTAGTCATTTTGAGTAAGAGTCTTCTACATCCCTCACAATCTACACATCCTTCTATAACTTGCCCTTATCCTATTCCCTTCTCCTTTTAATTCTTTATAAATTTGGAATACTTGTATATATACATATATACACACATATATACAAGTATATATGTGTGTATATATGTGTATATATTGTTTCCTCTTTAATCCATTCCTGATGAGAGTAGTGTTCCAGAATCACCAGACCTCCTCACCCATCTAATGCTTTCTCAGATCTTCCTCTTGTACCTCATCTGTATAACATATTTTTTTTTTGCCTTTTGCTTCATGATTTTGCTTTTTAAAATCATATCATACCCTACCCCAGTTTTTCTTTTGGTTTGCATTGCCATGTAAAAAGCAAACCATTTGTCCTTGTTGAATCATTTCTCTTGGATCTTATATGTCAAATTTCCTATTAAATGTGGGGCTTTTTGCAACAAAATCTTAGAAGCTTGGCAAGTCATTAAATGTTCTTTTTTTCATTCAGGATTATGCTTAACTTTGCTGGGTAAATTTTTAACTGCAATCCCAGTTCTTTTGCTCTTTGATACATAGTGTTCCACTATCTGCAGTCTTTTAATGTAGCCAGCCACTGCTAGACCTTGTGTGATTCTAATTGTGGCCCTGCCACATTTGAATTGTTTGTTTTTTCTTGTTGCTTATAACATTTTCTCTTTGACTTGGGGGTTTCAGAATCTGGCTGTGGTGTTCCTGGAAGATTTTCTTGTAGGATCTTTTTTAGGTGGTCATGGGTGGAATTTTTCTACATCTACTTTCGTCTCTTGTTCTAACAATTCGGAAAATTTTTCTTATTTTTTTTTTATTATTTCTTTTATTATTGTGTCAAGATTCTTTTTTTTTTTTCATTAGAGTTTCTAGTAATCTAATTGTTCTTAGATTTTCTTTTCTTAATCTGTTCTCCAGATCTGTTATTTTATTTATTTATGATTATGTCTCACTTTCTCTTCTGTTTTTTAATTCTTTATATTTTGGTTTAATATTTTCTGTCTCTTATAACTTCGCTTGCTTCCCCTTCCTCAATTCTACTTTTCAAGGAGTCATTTTCTTCCTTTCTTTCCCTTTTCTAGGTGCATGGCTTTCCTTTCATAATCTCCTTGTTTTTATTTGAGTGGTCTTTTTTCTTTTAGTTTTTCTGTAATCTCTCTTATTTGCTTTTTAAACTATTTTAATTTTTTTTTCTTTTTGGGCAGGTGACCATTTAATATTACTTTTGTTGTGAGAGTTTTGTTTGGATTTTTTCTTTTTTTGCTTCAATATCTTCCTCTGAAGATGAATTCCAGTCTTCTCTATTCTCGTAATAAATTAATATGCTTGAGTTCTTTCCACTTTGCCTGCTCATTTTTTTCTTATATATAAAACATATTATAAGTGTAATTACTTATAGTTGTGAGGGATGGGAAATGGTGCGTCTGGCCTCAGCTTCTTCTTCAGTTCTCTTCTTTAGCCTGGAACCCAAAACCAAGAACTCTACCCTCCTATTAGTGCCCTCAAATAGCAGTATCCCTGTCCCACTGTTTCTGTATTCTCTGGGCATGCACTAGTTCCTTCTCCTTCAGGACTGCAACATGGTAGCACAGATAGGCCTGGCACTCTTATCAGCACAAGTTCTCTTAATTTTCCCCCACTCAGATGCCCAATTCCCCACACAGACCAGGAGGTTAAAATTCCTGTGACTGGATCTCAAGGCTACCTTCCAATCCAACTAACTCCAGTACTCATTACTTACTGTTTTAGGGGAACTAGTCTGAAGATATGTAATCCTCACATAGATCAAACCTAAGTCCTGGTATATTCCTTTGGATTGTCTCAAAAGAATCAGTATTCCACCCCAACGCTTATTTGTTTTACTGCTCTATTTTCATCTTGAGAAACTATTTTTGTCTTATTTGTGGGAGAAGTATGGAGAGCTTGGAATTTTCTGACCTACTATGCCATTTTCCCAGAATTCTCTCACTCATTTTTAATGTAAAGATTGTAAATTCCCTGAGAATAGGGGTTGCATCTTTTATGGATATTTTATATCTTTTTGAACATTACAATGCCTTGTAAATGTTCTCAAAGGCCTTACCAACATTGTGTGAGTTAGTAATGAATTGTGTCTCATTCTGCAAAATACCCTCCCTAAATAAAGGTAGACTCAACCCAAGAAGCCAAGTCTTTGGGTCATAACAACTTGTTAAGATTATTCACTAAGGTGTGGAAAAAAATTATGATCTCTATTAGTGAGGCAAGAATGTACTAAAGAAATGGACATTTCAAATAATAAAGTAAAAAATAGGAAGGAAGTTTAAGTGATTTTCTTTCCCTTTTTATGCTACCCTAGGCCCTTGTTTTCTTTATTCTAATTTTACAATTAGTTCCTCACCAAGAACACTCTATAATGAAAAAAAAACAAAAAACAAAAAAAAAAAAAACAAATCCCATTAAAAATAGCATGTATAGTCTTAACCACTTAAAATCAATGACCTAGGTCCGACTTCTTAAAGAAAGTGGTAAAACCCAGAATGCATTTATGAAAAGATTTGAAAAACTACATCAAGAAAATCTCAAAATCCATTTGTTAAATCAAGTCCAAAGATACAATGAGTGACTTGTGAGAGAATATAGCCTGATATTTGTTTCAGTGGGAACTTTGACCCAGTAACCCTAGAGGCATGGATACTATTGGTTGAATGTTGACATTGTGATAAAGGATCAAAGGATAATAGGAAGAGAAAGAGCAGGGACTGCAAGAAGTAAAAGGTAGAACATGATTTCCATGATGTCCATCATGGAAATTCTTATTTTATTATATTTGTTCAAGGTACTTGTTCAGTGTTGACTATACTCTGCCTCTGAGATCTAATCCTTTAATGGGAGTTTCTCTGAATTCTCCCATTTTTTCAGTCATTTTAGAAAGAAATCTGGTATTCAAAAGAAGTGGTTCTGCAATTAGAGGACTTGGATTCAGATATCAATTTGTTTGCCTGTATAATCTTGAGCAAATCACTTAACTTCTCTTGGCCCTAGACTGGAAGAAAGATCTTTGATGGTCTTCAATCCTAAATCTATGAAAGAATAAATGTACTTGTTATGTTCTAAGACTCATGGATATACATATAAAAGTGAAAGAAAGTCCCACTTTCAAGATTCTTACATTCTAATAGGCAATGGCAATGAATATAAGGGAATGGTGGCTAAGTAGTTTGGGTTTGAAAAGTCACAGGGTTATCAAATTAATTCACAACATTTCCTGAAACATTGCTCTTAATGATTTAGTTAAGATTAACTAGAGCTGATATAGGAGCTAGAGATGGATATAGGAAAATGAAATAGTCACATCAATCTCCTACTGTCAAAGATGTCTGAGGATGAATGATCAAATGAATTGAAGCTTTATGTGTCTTAGTATGGTGCTATTATTGAATCACATGTAGCAAATAGATTCTAATGAGTGTGGTTTAAAGTTTTCTTTAGCTAAAAAAGACCGATACATTATTATCTATAATCACAGAATGTGAGTTCCTAAAGAGATTGTATTACTAGTTAGAAATAGAGCCTTAGGCAACATTTTTGGTATATACTGTACAAATAGTACTAGGGTGAGCTTTCTGAAATGTTCCTTCATCTGAGAATATCCAGTGGTTGGGCATTAAAGATAGCACTGTTAGGCCAGTAAATGGGGATTCCACAAAGGTATAGAGAAAAAAAGATAGGAGTTCACTCTGTCAGGGACTTTCTAACTAAGTGGTAAACTTCATTAGTAATCATGATAACAATAGCTAGCAATTATATAATGTTTTAAAGTTTGCAAAGTATTTTACATATATTGTCTCACCCACTTGATCTTCAAAATAACCCTGGAATATACATTTTCTTGTTATCTCCATTTTACAAATAAGAAAACTGAGGCAAAAAAAAAAGAGGTTAAATGACTTGCCAATAGTGACATTGCTAGTTTGGGGTCTTCTTGACTCTAAGTCCTATTCCTATTCACTAACACTTTTTTCCTTCAATAGAGGTCTGAAGAACAAGTCCGATTAGTGCCTTCTGAATTTGACAACATAGGACTAAGCAATGATAGTGAATCATTTCAGTTATGTCTGTCTCTTTGTTTCCCCATTTGGGGTTCTCTTGGCAAAGATACTGGAATGGTTTGTCATTTCTTTTTCCAGATGAGGAAACTGAGACAAACAGAACTAAGAAATTTGCCCAGAATTACACAGCTAGAAAGTGTTTGAGGCCAGATATAAATTTAGAGAAATTAGTTTTCCTGATTCTAAGCCCAGTACTCTATCCACCCAGCAATTTAGCATCCCCAAACTCCAGTTGCTCCCATTCTACTTAGAACTCAGATCAAAAGAACATTTTGGGTTTTTCCCCCACAGTTAAAAACAATAAACTTTCACTATGCACCAACTATATTCAATGTAACTTACTAGACCTAGAACAGTTCTCAGAAAAGCACAAAAAGTTGGTTTCAGAAAAGCAAACTATGCTATACTATTGGTATCTCCTGGATGTCAGTATGTTACAAGGTCAGATAAAAACTTGGCTCCAGTGGGGGATTTTCTGAAGTAAAGATTCTTTATATTTCAGCTCTTCAAAATTCAAGGACATTTAGAACAAGAGAGAATAGACATAGCAAAATCATGTAAAATGCTGAGAAATTAGAGGTTATTAGTATGAACTGTAAATTGCAATATAAATTATAAATACACTATCAAGAGTGATTTTCATCTGCTGGACTAGTCTGTTATTCATTACTTATTGTTAACATTTAATTAGTAGAAGCCTCAATGGGAACACTGGCAGCAGTGCCCTGATTGAGAAACTGCCCTGTCAGACTCCTTTCATATATTTAGACCAAGTAGTTTAAAAAAAAAAATAAAAATGGAATGTTGGATTTTGATAGCCATTTGACTTCAAGGCCCAGGCCCAGGCCCAGGATCAGATACTAATCAGAACAAAAAGATTTCTAAATGTGGAACCAAAAAGTCTCCTGGTGAGGATCTCTCTGTTCTCATGAAGCAAAAGACTATTACTACTAAGTGGCTGACTGGTGGTTATTGAAATATCCTTGACTATTTTATGAGTGTTATCAAAACTGTGCTCACTCTTTAAGAAATTCAATTTGCCATCGTATTCTTATGAGAGCATAAGGTAAAAATGTATATTTACACACAATTCAGAATAGCCTGCAACTTCTTAAGGATTAGACTTCAGTTTGTATTATCCTTACAAATTTCCTAAGATTATTTTTTTTAACCATATGCTTCAAAGAAGTAGGCAAGTTTCTGAATTAGCAGTATGCAGCTTGGTAACAATTAACCATCTGTTTATAATGCTGTTAGGGACTGACAGCATCACAATGGAAGTAGGGAAAACAACAGAAATATTGTATCTGCCAAGTTTTAGTCATTAGTTATCTTACATAGTAATTTGTTGTCTCTTGAGATCACTAAGGAGTGAAAGAACCACACTGAGATACAAAATAAACTCTGTAAAGCAGGTAGTTTGATAGCTATTTAATGATGTGCTGGGAAAAGTAGGAGAACAAAAAAAAAAAAAAAAAAAGGAAGAAAAGAAAGACCTACTCATGGATTCTTGCACTGGAGCCAAAATTTCACATTTGGGGAATATTTTGAGAGGAGGACAATTTCAATTTTTCAAAGGAGAGATTTAATTAATTATTCTAAGTAGCAACTTTTGCTGAGCAACTTATTAAAAATGTTCCTTGAGGTAAAGATCTGTCCTGAGACATCTCATAATACTATATACTTCTGGGAAAGCTCCATCTTCATCTCTATTTTGCTTTTTCACTATCCCTCCAAATTTGCCCCTCCCGATAATGCACTTTAATTTCTTGATGGAAACTGTTTTATAGAAATTTTAAAAAATGATAACCAGAATGAGATTTGCTTTTAAGAATAATTTTGAATAAAATGAAGATATGTTATTAGATGGAAAATCAATAAACCTTTATTATTTGCTAAGATACTCTTTTTCATGAAATAATATTTTTGTGCCTACAATAGGGGGATTCTTGTTAAAAACAATTCTAATAACTTCTATTTTAAATAATTCTAATAACTTCCTGTTTTAAATTAAACTAATTATTAATGATATTCATAACTTTATGTCATGAGAATAATTTCATGTTATGCTTATCTCTCTTTTTCACTTGAGGAAATAGTAATGTCTTTGAAAGCAGAGACCATTTTTCTGAGGCCTTCATATCCAGTGCCTAACTCATTGTCAGGTATCTCCTAGGATATAAGCTTTTTGAATTGATTTAATTCTTGATTGTGTGGAAACTCTTTTTGTCATAGAGAATGCAGTTAATCTCAAGGTAATTCCAAAACATTTACTGTTGCAAATGAATGCAATACTGACCCATTAACCAAATGCCTAGGATCAGAGTGTATTTGAGATGAAATGAGATGCTAGAATGCTTTGTAGAATAGAATCAAATTCTCCTCTAAAGAATAAAGCATGGGGGAAAATCTTTTTGTATTCTTCATTCTTAAAGCTCTAGTAATTACTTTTGTATAGCCCTTTATCATCAAGGGGGCTGATGTGAAATATAGTTATTTCAAAAGTGAAAGGATGATGAAATATGATGAAAACAGTAGAAAAGGAAGGAAAGTGGAAGAGATCAGGAACTTGGGAGGTCCAGAGTATATAAAGGGACCTGAGGGAAACAGATTCTGCTGGTGTGTGGCCAGCTGATTGTAAGTTAAGAAAGCTATTAATCTAAAATGAACATGATCATGTGTTTTCAGAGCCTTTTTAAGCTAACTGGCCCATTTAAGAAGTAATCTACTAGGACGCATTGTATTGCTTCCATGACAGTTCAAGCTATAGAGAGCTGGTGACTTCCCCCCATCCAGTTCCCTTTGTTCTCCTGACTCATTGTTGTCTTGTAAGCTAGTATGTTTTATGCCTGGGAATTTCCTGGTCTCATTAATCTTATCAATTTACTGTCTGAATATTTATAAGTTATCTTCACATAAAGATAAGCTGATTTTTATGGCATTGAGTATTTGCTACAAAGCAGTAACCCTTGCAGTGGAGAAAGATAAAAGATAACCCATAGAATTATAATCTTAGTTATTTAAAAATATTTTACATATTTTAATATATTTTTTTAAAGATTAGAGTCAAAAATCCTCTCCTTCCAGTTTCTCCCCTAACCATGGGAAGGCAAACAATATTATATCAGTGAGGCATGTGAAGATGTGAAAAACATATTTCCATATTATTCTATCTTGCAAAAAAAAAGAAGAAAAAGCAAGAATAATAAAGTCGAAAAAAATTATATGCAATCCGCACTCAGAGTTGAGCCATTCTCTTCCTGGATGTAAATAGTATTTTTCATCATCCATCTCAAGTACAATAATGCTTATTCTTGATTTTGGATAGATACTACTTATTATTTTTAAAAAGACTCCATTTAGTCTTTAGAATACATCCTATATATTCTAGTGTTTTTAATAGTAATAGGTACTGTCTATCCCTCCATTTTTTCCTCTGCTGTAGAAGTTATTTGTGCAGCTCTTTTATATAAGATAATCTCCCCTATTCTTCTTCTCCCTTCCCACTTCTCTCAGTGTATTTCTCTTTCTCATGCCTTCATTCCAATATACGTTTGTGCCCTCTGTTTATGCAGACTTCTTCTAACTGGCCTAATGATAAAGTTCTTAAGAGCTATGTTATTAAATTCCTATATAAGAATGATATAAGAAATTTGCTTCTCTTGAATCAGATATTTGAATGTTAAATTTTCTATTATGTTCTGGTCTTTTTATCAGTTCTCTATTTCATTAAATATAAAAAATTTCCCCTGATGTATTATACTCAGTTTTGCTGGATAGGCTATTCTTGTTTTTATCTTAGCTCCTTAATCTTCAAGAGGAAAGTTTCTTAAATTGTGAGGCACAACCCCACATGGGTTCATATAACAGAATGTGGGGGTTGTGAAATTATGATGTATTATCAGTAAATGTTGGATTTGTGTAGCTATCATATATATACATACATACATACATATATATATATATGTATGTATATATACATACACATATATGTATGTGTGTTTGTGTGAATAAAGCCAGAGTCATGTAAAAATTGCTTGAATGAAAAGTAGTGATGAATGGAAAAAGTTTAAGAAATCCTGTTCTAGAATATCATATTTTAAGTCCTCTCTTTTAATATAACTACCAAATTTTGTGTAATTTTGATTGTTACCACAATATTTGCATAGTTTTTTTCAGACTTTCTTCTATTTTTTTTTCACTTTTTGATTTTGCTTTAAGAGTACATGATGTCTCATGGAATCCTTAGCTTTCACTTGCCCAATTCTAATTTTCTAGGAACTTTTATTTTTAGTGAGCCTCTCTATCTCTGTTTTTCCCCATTTGACCAGTTCTGTTTTTTAAAGTTATTTTCTGATTATATTTGTATAACATATATTAGATTGTTCGCTTTCTTAGGGAAGGGGGAGGTAAGAAAGAGAAGGAAAAATTATAATTCAAAATCTTACAAAAATGAATGTTGAAAACTACCATTATATGAAATTAGAAAAATTAAAAAAAACATTTTCATGAGTAACAATGTGTGCCTTTTTTATCATTTGGCCAGATTTTTTTTTAATATTCTTTTCTTCAATATTTTTGTATTTCTTTCATGAAACTGTTAATTCTCTTTTTGTAATTTTCTTACAACTCTCATTTCTTTAACTATTAACTATAATTAACTATTAACAGAGGAAAATGTCATTATTATTTAATTTTTAAAATCCTTTTTCCCCTCTTTCATCCTTTTAAGAATTTTTTTGAGTCTGTGCCCAATTTGATTTTTTTCTTTTAGTTTTGTTTATAGTAGTATTCATATCTTTGTCAATTTGTGTTTTCTCTTAATTTTTTCTTGTCGTGAAAATAACTTTTAATAATTTTGTTCTTGCTTTAGATGCTATTTGTTCTTTTTTCCAGCCTAGTTCTTGACTTTAAACTTTATTTTAAAGCAAGAATTTGCTCAGTTGGGGGAGGGGAATGAAAGAGGTATAGAGACCTTTCAGAACTTCAAGCATTTTTTCCCCTGCTGTTTTCACAGCTATCCTAGGAGGTCTGGAAATTTTTTGTCTTGCTAAGATCGTGTGATTCAAGGAAAGGTATGATTACTTCTCTCCTTATATGGAATGGTATGAGCCCTTAACCAGGAAGGTCTCCAATGCCTTGCAGCTTCAATCTCTAGTGCCCTGCTTCATCATGGAACAGTGATCAGAGCCTTGCTATCTTACACCCACAAGTCTTCTTTTCTGCCCTGGTACTGTGTCCCACATTTGCATATAATAGAAATGCCAAACAATTCTGTCTTACATGCAGTACTACCACAGGGATGCCCCATAATCATTGATCAGTTATTCAGGCCCTTTATTGTCTCTGGGATGAAAGTTCCCAAAGCTGCTGATTCTGCCATTACAGTTGCCTCCAAGGTTCACAGCTAGAGTTGCCACCATATGTGCTCCCACCCTAAGATCATAGACCTCACCTTTCAACCTTCTAAATTGTCTTGGATTGAAAAAATTCTCATTCCAATCTTCTGTTGGTAGTGCCTCTTCAGAGACATTATTTTTTAAATTGTTTTCAGGTAAATGCTGGGAGAGTTGGCTATAGAGCTGCCTTTTCTATACTGCTATCTTGGCTCCATCTCTGAAAATCTTAGTTTTAACCTGAAGTTATGTATCTACATTGAATTTTCTCTGTCTGTCTCTCTGCCTCTCTCTCCCTTTCCTCTCCACTTCCTCTCTCCTTACTGTCCTTCATTAACTTTCCTTAATTTTGTACTTGTGACAAATATTTCTATTTTCTCATAAAAAGGTATTGAGATGGCAACCACAAAATTCTAATCCAGTTCCTCCCTATTTATGTATTATTGAACAAATATCATGGAAAAGATTCTTTTTTTTTTTTTTTTTGGAATTTTTTTCACAGTATATATGCATGAGTAATTTTTTTATAATATTATCCCTTGTATTCATTTTTCCAAATTATCCCCCCCTCTCTCCATTCCCCCCGATGACAGGCAATCCCATACATTTTACATGTGTTACAGTAAAACCTAGATACAATATATGTGTGTAAATACCATTTTCTTGTTGCACATTAAGTATTAGATTCCGAAGGTATAAGTAACCTGGGTAGATAGACAGTAGTGCTAACAATTTACATTCACTTCCCAGTGTTCCATCTCTGGGTGTAGTTATTTCTGTCCATCATTGATCAACTGGAAGTGAGTTGGATCTTCTTTATGTTGAAGATATCCACTTCCATCATAATATATCTTCATACAACATTGAAGTATACAGTGATCTTCTGGTTCTATTCATTTCACTCAGCATCAGTTGATGTAAGTCTCTCCAAGCCTCTCTGTATTCCTCCTGCTGGTCATTTCTTACAGAGCAATAATATTCCATAACCTTCATATACCATAATTTACCCAACCATTCTCCAATTGATGGGCATCCATTCAACTATGGAAAAGATTCTTAATCAGGTATAGATTGACTTTCTGGTCTTTGATATCCTTTCCAAGTTTGATTCTATGATTCTTTTAACTATTAGATATGATAATATTCATGTTTTAGACTATACTAGTTGTGTATTACATACATATGTATGTAGTACAAGCATTGCAGAAATCATAATATTTTATATGTATCATATAGAATATAGAATCATCTCATATGTTACACTATATAGCATATCAATTTTATTCTTTTGTTCATATAACATAATATATTTATATATGTAGTAATACTAGAATATAAGAGCATAGGGCATAGTTTTATTACTATGAATATGTTTAAACATTAAGCAATTATGTCATTAATAGGATATTTCTAAGAACTTTCTAGTTGTCGGGCATATTATCATCTTATTCTTGTTTTACCTTGTTCCTTAATTATCATATTTTGACAAACCAATAATTCCCAAAGGTAAAAGATATTCTGCTTGGTTTAAGTCCATTAATTATAGGAAAGATCATCTTATTTATTTCTTTATGTGTATTTATAATGTATTATTTCTAATACCTGATCTACCTTTAGTCAGAGTATTAAAACTAATAAGGGAAATGAGGGGACATCCAAATCAATATCCTCATTTTAAAAGCACTACAGATCTGAGAGGGAAAGTATGTCTCTTCTCAATGTCCCAGTGTCACAAAAATGACAGATGAACTCCTGTCTTTTTGACTCCCAATTGAGTGTCCTTTTCACTACATCATTTGATTTATCTGCCCAGAAGAGATTGTATTGTATACAAGAAAGTGCCTGAATGGCTATGGGATTTAAGTCTTTGCTCTGCCAGTTATTGGCCACGAAACCATGAGGAAGACATTTGCCTTCTCTGAGTCTCAGTTTCTTCATTTATAAAAGGGAAGGTTTCAGATATGTAAGGTCCATTTATATTAGAACATTGCTTCAAAGAGATTGAATTAGATGAGACCATAATTTATTTTACCCAAATTCTTTATGTAATGGCAAGAGATTCTTATATATTCTGTTACTATGAGAGTAAGTGACTAATATTCTTAAGACTAAAAAAATGTTTACTATCAGGATTAGAAGGCATTAGTAGGTCTATTTAGATCTTTATTTGGCCTTATATCTACCTCATCCTGTTTATAGCATGAAATAGCTAGTTGGTACAGGGAACAGAGAGCAAGGGCCTGGAGCACAAAGACTTCATTTCCTATGGGGCCTCATATACAAGCTACATAAATCTGGGCAGGGCATTTCACCTCAGTTTGCCTCATTTTCCACAGGCAGGGATAATAACAATACCTACATTGAAAGATTGTCATGAGGATTGAGTGTCTAAAAACTGCTTAGCACATTATCTGGCACACAGTAGACTGTATAAATGCTTATTCCCTTCTCTTGCTCTTCCCTCCTGAATTGTCATCTTCTTTCTCACATTATCATAATTTTAAACTTCTACTCACTAAGAGATTCTCTCCCTGAAGTCACAGCCTAGGTCTTTTTTTTTTTTTTAATTCTTACATGGCAATCTAAACGGTTTTTAATTTAATTGCAATTTATTTTTAGGTTTTAGTACAATGCTTTGTCTAGTCAACATCCAGAGTATTGTGTTCCATGTTTACTGCTGACTTTTAGGAAAGATAATGCAGTAATACATTAAGGTCCCTAGAAAAATGAATCATCTAGAAAGCATGCCCAATTATATCCCAAAGAGATTTTAAAGAAGAGAAAGGGACCTGTATGTGCAAGAATGTTTGTGGCAGCCCTCTTTGTAGTGGACAGAAACTAGAAACTGAGTGAATGCCCATCAATTGGAGAATGGCTAATTATATTGGAGAATGGAAATTATAGTATATGAATATTATGGAATATTATTGTTCTGTAAGAAATGACCAGCAGGATGATTTCAGAAAGGCCTGGAGAGACTTACGTGAACTGATGCTGAGTGAAATGAGCAGGACCAGAAGATCATTATATACTTCAACAACAAAACTATATGATGATCAATTCTGATGGATGAGGTTCTCTTATACAATGAGATGAACCAAATCAGTTCCAATAGAGCAGTAATGAACTGAACCAGCTAGACACAGTAAAAGAATTCTGGGAGATGACTATGAACCACTACATAGAATTCCCAGTCCCTCTATTTTTGTCCGTCTGCATTTTTTATTTCCTTCACAGGCTAATTGTACACTATTTCAAAGTCCAATTCTTTTTGTACAGCAAAATAACTGTTTGGACATGGATACATATATTGTATTTAACTTATACTTTAACATATTTAACATGTATTGGTCAACCTGCCATCTGAAGGAAGGGGTGGAGGAGAAGGAGGGGAAAACTTGCAACAAAAGGTTTTGCAATTGTCAATGCTGAAAAATTACCTATGCATATATCTTGTAAATAAAAAACTATTTAAAAAAAGAAAAAGAATAGCTTAAAAGGCAAAAAAAGAAAGAAAGAAAGAAACCATGCCCAAGATGGCCAACTAGAAAAACTTGGCTTGTTTAACTTGGAAAAGAAATTATTTAGAGAGATGACATAAATACTATCTTCAAATATTCCAAGGACACTCATGCAGAAGAGAAATTAGACAAATTTTGCTTGATCACAGAGAACATGTCGGGCAGTAGTTTAAAAATGCCAGTTTTGAGCACATTAGGAATAATTTCCTAATTATGAAAGGAGTCTAGAAATACATTAAACTACTTTGGATTGTAATGAGTTTCCTGCCACTGAAAGTCTTCAAGTAGAGGCTAAAGAGTCACTTGATGTAATATTGCAGAGGGGATTCATCCCTTAGGTAGAGTTTGGATTTGATGACCTCCAGTGGCATTCCTACTCTGAATTCCATACTGAAATGATTGTTAAAGATAGAGCTTGGGAGAGACCTAAATTTGAGGCATATTTCTTAATTGTTTATTTATGATTACAGACTCAAGGCGTGTTTAATTTTTAAAGTAATGTAAATAAGTATTTGCATAGCAGATCTTTTTAA
The DNA here is from genome assembly GCF_048593235.1 of Sminthopsis crassicaudata. Lineage (NCBI taxonomy): Eukaryota > Metazoa > Chordata > Mammalia > Dasyuromorphia > Dasyuridae > Sminthopsis > Sminthopsis crassicaudata. Next base: position 93,556,704 of record NC_133621.1, on the reverse strand, counting down.
TATTTGTATTATCACTGACAACCATCATTAACACCTATTTATATGTCATAAAACAAGACTGCATATTCCCTATTTAATCCCTGCCTTGTAATACACAATTACATGAATATTTTTGATAAGCAGAAGAGTTAGAACCTATAAAATAACAAAAGGAAGAATTTTAAGTATCAAATTTCTCTGCATATTCTAATAACAGTATATTTGAGTGCATGTGTGATTTATAGCCAGTTACAATAAAGTTTAATTTAGATTCTATGAAGACACTATTTTTTTCATAACCTGAATAGCTCAGTTTTAATTCTATACAATAGCGAATTTGTGCATTTCAATAATATAAAACAAAGAATTCAGTACACTAAATATGAAAGGGATGTTTCTATCATTATAAATATTAAATTTAGATACCTTATGAAGAGACTGCTACGTATTTCTGCCAAATATATAAGAAACACATTTACCAGATGATTTGGGAGGGGGAAAGTTAAGTGGATATATGCTTTTTTAAGTACACTTTGCAAAACACCTCTCTGGAGCTGTTTCTTTGTGAAGAAAATGAGGAAGTTGGCCTGAATGAGCTCAAAGGTCTTTTCTAGTTTCAAATCTGTGTTTCTGTAATCCTCCTATTCACAGAAACACTAGAAGCAGCTTGAGTTTATGATGAGACGATTGGACTTGAAGGCAGGAGAGACTTGGATTAAAATCCACATTTGACATTTAATAGCAGCATGAACAAAAGGAAGTCAATTAGTCTCTCCAAGTTTCAGTTGCAATCTGTGAAATAGACATAGTAAGAGCACCAATATCACAGCTTTTGTAAGAATCAAAGAACTTTGCAGTCCTTAAAGTGCTATATAAATATCAGCTGCTGTTGATATTATTCACATCCAAAATATCCATAAGGGAAAGAAGTTTCATACTCATGTTAGCAGATATATAATTGAGATTTCATTATACATTTAAAAAATCTACCCCCCAAGCACCATTTTTACAACTGTGATCTTGATGCTATTTTTTTTTATGTACAACATGGCATATTGCCATATAGTTGTCACATCAGCACAGTTTTCAAAATGAAAACAAACCTATTAGAGTGTACATCAAAAGTATAAAACAGGATAGAAAGTTGTTGTTTCAATGTGAGTCAAAGTTCTTGATATGTTGACAAAAACTATATAAGGTTCATTGAAGTCAAAGGATTTGAAAAAATGATCAAGAGGGTGTAGGGGTTGCAACAATCCTGTAAAGTTGAAGATGCCATGTTAAGGAAATGAGAATTTAAAATTGGACTTGTGACAAATTCAAATTTATGCAGACAAAACAAAGCAAAAAGGAGGCAGACATTAAAAAAAATGGAATACAAAAAAAGGCAAGTACTAGAATAAATGGATATTAATTTTAGCTACTGAGAAAATGGTAATTTCAAAATAATTAAGAAAGGGAATTGAAAAAAATAAAGAGCCTACAGTGCAAAGTCTGACTTTTGATCCAGAGGGACATAAAAGCCTACCTCAAATAATGACTTTGGTTATAGCTTTGCTACTTTAGTGTCCTTGGTAGAGGACAGGGGAAAAGGTTATGGGAAAAAATGCAACTTATTGAGAAGAATATGTCCCTGTGACAATGGCCTATTTCACTGCTGAGTCAAATATCAGTTTCCTATTTAAAATGAATACATTATCTCACATCATCAGTTTCTCTATATCTGTTCATTATTTTATATCTTTTGGTCACTTACTTAAAAAAAAAAAAATTTATTGATAACAAAGTCTATTCTAGGCTCCTTATGTTTATGTGTACTTTGTACTATTCTCCTGGGAGAATACAAAGTATAAAACAAAGTTCTTGCATTCAAGGAACTTATGCTGTTGGTGAGACAGAAAAAAAAGTTAAGTGGCAAGATAATTAATGTGATTTATTGCCAAGTATTGTTGTTTCAGCAATAACAGTTACAACAGTGATAGGCTTTCGGTCCAAGCTGTGTGATTACAAAATTCTCTTTCTCCCAGAAAATCTTGACATTGGTCAAAGCAATGATTTTCAAACATTTTATAAAGCCATAGAGCTTTTTGTTTTTTATAACCTGGAATAGGCATGAAGATAAGGGAATCAACCCAAATTTCCTATGTAGTCTAGAGAAGAGAAGACTGTGGGTTCAATTCTTTACTTTCAACAACCCCAAGGGTTGGAAAATTAGTAGCAAAATTAGTATGAGACTTTGTATCTAGAGCCCAGACTAAATCTTTTCCTTTGTAATTGTCAATAAACATTTCATGAATGCTTAGTGAATACAAAGAATGTATCTGATATAGTGGATGTTTAGTTTAGTTTAGTTTAGTTTTTAAGATGGCATTTAAGTAGAATTGTAGATGCATCTAACAGAGTTATTTTACAAATGAGAAAACTAATCCTCAGAGAAATAGAATGACCTATGTCATACATGTAGTAAGTATCAAAGATATAATTTAAACCCCAGGTTCAGGGCTCTTTCATCCATACTAAGATATCTTGTACCAATTAAATAAATTATCTTTTCTACTTCTCTGGGACCATGATATTTTCTATTTCATTCAAATATTCCAGCATCACATATAACATTATGCGTCTTACTTTCTACAATTCATTATGTCAAGTCTTTAAGTAATCAATTACAGACAGAACTAAAGCCTCGTTCACAGAATTGATTGAAGATTCTGACTGCCCCAAACCCTCCCCAACACATATCCTCTAGGTCAGTCAAGAAATGAGGAAACTGAAGAGGAGAATTTCTAGCATTAGTTCTGAATTCATGGTTTGGTAGCATTGTTTCCTAATCCTCAAAACCCAGAAATATGCCATAATGTCCTTTTAAAAGCAAATACAGAAATAAAATAAGAGGTGGAGGGAAGTGTTTGGGAAAGCTTTTTTTTTTTTTTTTTTTTTTTTTTTTAATGCCTTATAATTCTGATACAGGGTTTTTGGTTTAGAAAAAGAATGTGCTTAAATAACTATTGTTACTCAAAAGTAATTGCAAATAATTCTTTTACTTAAATGTGATAATTGGATGTAATGTTTTAAATTTGTTTACTGATTTGTTTACTGTTGTCCTAATTTCCCCAGCAAAAACATATAAAACATATATCAGTTTAGAAACAAAGATGTGAGATAGATATCTTCTAATTATGTAGCTAAATAAAACAAAAAAAACCTAAGAACATGATTTTTTGACAATAGTTATAGTGCCCATGAAAAGCAAGCCATTTTGCAGAGTAGATTAGCAAGGTTATATATTGACTCTAGCAAGGTTACATACTGACTGGAGTCAGAGCTCTTAAATTCAAATTTAACCTTTAATCACATTTACTTAAATTTTCTGGGTCTCAGTTTCTTTATCTGTAAAATTAAGAAGTTATATCAGATGGTCTTAAGATCCCTTAGAATTCTCAGTCTATGAGCCTTTGAGTTTAATAATCAGAGTATTTCCTTTGCAATACCTTTCCCTTTCTCAGTAGACTATATCAAAGGGAGAGGATTACCATATGGAGAGAGTTAAACTCTAGAATCTTTCGCCTGAAAATTTTTAATTTTGAAACTGATTCAGCAACCCATCTCTAGTGGCACACCACATTTACTGAATTAAATTAAATTGAATAAATTTTCTCCCACATCTTTTGGTAGGGAAACTTTGGATACTAACTGGACATGTTGAAGCTTTCCTTAGTTTTCTTTCTAGAAGTTATTCTGTCTATTTTGCAAACACAAAGTCCACCAGATGAGAAAATAAAATGAGAGAAGCAATGAATGGTTGTAAGCACACTGTTTCTTGGAAAAGTTGTTTCTATCTTTTGCATCCACATCATACTGTATTCCAGTTATTTGTGTTCATGGCTTAGTTAGAGCTGAAAAGGACCTTAGAGGCTATCTGCTTCAGTCTTCTCATTTTACTGCTGATGAATCATCTAGCTATTAAGTATTTATGGCAGGATTTGAATTTGGGTCTTCCTTATTAAAGTCAAACCTAACTCCACTGCATCATCTGGTATGTGCCAAAGGTGAAGTTTGAACTTGGGTCTTCTACAGGCTAAGTTTAGCTTTCCTACTCATTACTCCAAGCTATCTATTTAATCTTTGAATGATCTTCCCTCTGTTAGAAAAATAAGGCCTGTATATATATATATATATATATATATATATATATATATATATTTTAATTGTTATTGTACTGAGTGCAGTATCTTTACATATAGATATACATTAAGAATTTCTCAAATTAAAGACTGGATGAGTTTCCAATGATTACATAAATTCCTTGGGGTGGGGTGGGGGTGGGGGTGGTAGAGATTTAAGCTTAATGTTAGCTATGGATTTTGTACCATGCCAAGTTCATTAAATGTGAGACAACAAAAAAAAAAACATATGACATGGAACAAATAATAATGTTAATTAATCCTGCTTAGTAACATATAAAACAAGAAATCTTTAACCAAGATCAAAGCTATTAAATAAGCATCTGTTATAAGAGTATGGTGTTGAAGAAAGAGCACTTGGAGTCAGATGAAACATTTTAAGTTCTAATTCTGCTGCTAATTGGCTTGTGATCTTGGAAAAATAATTTCACCCTTTCTTAGTCTCAGTTTCCTCATATGTACAGTTTGGCTCAATCAACAAATATTTATTTAGTGACTCTTACAGCCTAGGCACTGAATTAGATTTTGAGGTTACAGACAAAAACAAAACCAACCTTATCTTGAAGGTGGTTACATTCTTCCTAGGAAGTCTTATTTCTGATATCTTAATACTTGTACAATCTACCTCACTTTTGTTGAATTAAATATTGGTTTTGAGAATCAAATGGTTTGCAGGCAATGTAGGAGTCTGGAAAGAAATGGAGAAAGAACTTTTTTTAATGACACTATTTACTTACTTTGGAAAAGTCATTTGAAAAAGTCATTATAGGCATCATCTCCCTCATCTGTAAAGGGGAGGAGTTGAACTTGATGAACTGAAATTTATTTTGTACCTTAAATCCATGATTCTATGTCTATGTCCTCTTTTTTTGTATATGCCATTCTTTATGTTGTATTATGGTTAATATATGCATGTTAAATTCCCATGATAGTCTGTAAGATTTTATAAAAGCAAATATTGTGTTATATAAATATCTCCCTAGAATGAAGCATTGTATTCTGCATATATTGACTAAACTTAAATTGAAAAATCTCTTCATCTAATAGCATAAACTCCAACACAATGAACTAAGCAAAAACAGTGAGTTATACAAAAGTCAAAGTTTGCTTTCTTGAGAATCCTCCAAGAAATAATTAAAATAGAGCTTCTGAAGAGGCCTTTCTGCAAAATGACAGTCAGGATGACACATGACCATCTCACTGTATACCACCTAATTTTCTCATGCCCATTTTGCCAGTATATATCATTCAAAATAGTGGAAAGTTGTCTGCTGAGAGGCTGCCAATAAGCACACATGTTCACACACACAACATACATGTAGACATGCCATTAGGTATGTGGAAAATACATAATTGGAATTACTGCAAATGTTAGTACTGTTATGCTACTGTATAGTAGCATAGACTGAAACAGGAGGATTGGGAGGAGGAAGAGGTGCCAGTAGCACTTTTTTTTGGTTCCATTGGAAAAGCCTAGAAAATAAATTCTCTGTAACTCATCCTAACTAGGATCCTATTAAACCAAAATATTGGCCTAGTAAATGTAGGCTCAGAACAATGAAAAGCAATACCTTCACTATCTTTTTTTTTCTTAATATTTTTTTGCTTCCCTCCTTTATTTTTTTCTTTCCCACTATCTTTGTTTCTCACTTCTGTTCTTTCTCAACCCTAAACTAGGTATCATTTTTCCCCCAAGAGAAAAAAAAAGAAAAAAAAAATATATATATATATATATATATAAATATGTGTATATATATATATATATATATATATATACATATATATATATATATATATATATGAGTAATTTTAATTAAATGGAAATTTTGGAAGTCTCCAGAGAACTAGACAAAAGAAATCCTCTTTCTTTTTGCATATATTTGCATTTATATCACTTAACACTGTACCTGGTACTTAATAAATGTTCCTTGAATAATTTACTGACTGTACTAATGCAATTATGGTTTTGGTCTCTAGGCCAAGCACTGTCTCATCTGTGTATCATGCACCCTGCCAAGTACTGGAAATGCAAAGCTTAAAAAAAAAAAAAAAAAAAAAAAAGTATGTCCCTGCTAAGGAACTTGCATTCTAATGAGATTGTGAGATTGACTACATGGACATCAAAGTTATGTAGAAGATTGAAGGAAAGTACTAATTGAGGAGAAGGTACCGGAAACTAAGAGATATGAGAGAAGTAGCCCTTGATTTGAATTTCAAAATAAAATGGAAATCCTAAGAGGCAAAGATGGGAGAGAGTGGTGAAGAGGAAGCCTTCTCGGCAAGAGGAACAAGTTTAAAGGCACATGTAGGATCTACATATGTAGATCCATATGAAAAGACCTACAAGTGAACTATTATGACTGGACAGTAGGATATCAAGTACACAGAGGGAAGTAAGATATAAGAATAGTAGAATGATAAGAAGCAACCAATTATGAAAAGTTCAATACCAAAGGAGAATTTTTATATGGTCTTAGAATTAATAGGGACATTAAGTTTACTGATTAAAGACTGGGGGTGCATGGTTATACCAGCACTTCAGGGAAATCATTTTGGCAAATGTATGAAGAATGGGGAAGAGTGGAGAGAAAGATTTGGAAGATTATTACTCTGCTCCAGGTGGGAGCTAATGAGGATATGAACTGGGGTTTTAGATGTATGAATGGAGAGAAGATGATTTATTTTGCTAATTAAGAAATCTGGGGTAACTTTAGAGAAGGTAATTTCAATTAAATAATGAAGTCAGAAGTCAGATTGCAAAAGAATTAGAAGAAAGCAAGAAGAGGAGGGATGGAAGGATATGGAATTCAATGATGTCAAGCCACACACAAGTAGAAGAGGCAAACAGATCTGAAATGGGCCATTGATGAAAGGGTAGAGTATACAGATGACTAGGACTGAGGGGTAGATAGCTGCAGTTGGAGATCAGGATTTGTCCTTCTGGGAGTTCAGTACCACTGGAATGGAGAGAGTGCAAAGGAGATGATGTTATACTAATCACTGAGAAAATGAGTCTAGACTGAGTATCTAATATATTTGCTGTTGAAAACAACAGATGGTTCTGGTTGACCCTCACAGTTTTGGAAAAATCCTCAACCTATTGGGTTGCTGTGTTCTAAGAGGCACCTCCAAGCCTAACAACAGGCAAGAACAAGAGACAGTGTGTTGCAGTCCAGGAAGAGGTTTTATCAAAGAACTGATTTAAGGCAAAAAGGCAAATCTTACTGAGCTGTCCCTTCAGGACCATCTGGATGCCTAGATTATCTTGTGTGTCTTAGTCAGGGAGCAGCAGCCACACCAAGGTCAATCCACATTGTAGACCTGAGGCATCTGGAGGCCTAGGAAAGAGGCAGGGGTTGGACATGGCCCAAGCTATAAGCAGGGTCTGGCAACTTTGTGAAGCACATAACTTGATTCTTCAAGGTTTATCAATAACATTCAGAAAGAACACTTCAAACTATGGAAAAGAATACATTTCATTCAAAACTAGTTGGTGTATTTTAGCATACAAGTTAAAATTATTATCATTTTAAAGGACTAAATCAACCATTCAATTTGGATGAACTAGAAATGTATAGAAACACGAACATCTGGAAGCTGTCTCATACCCTGAACACCCCTAATTATGAGTCTCAGATGATAACCGGGTTTCTGTCTTGGAGTACAAATGACTACTATATGTTAACATGATTCCCTTGTGCTTTGTATCTGAATTACTCCTTTTGCCGTTTAAAGGCTAGTAGAGTGTTATAAGGCTTCAAATGAGAAACCAAAGGCCTAGACAGTCAAGGGAATTTGAAAAGCACACAAAGGAGGATAGTGTTTGCTGGGAAGAGACATTTCCTGCTTGAATGTTATTCTTTTAGATGTTACTTTTGTGAATCAAATAGCCCCTGTTAACAGCAGGATTTTTTAGGGAGACCTCTGGTTTTCATCTTTATTATTCCCAACTTTGTACTTCTAGTTCTCTGAGATTTCCTTTACTCTAAATTGACTGTGTTCCTCTGTGATTCCATATGCTGCTACAATGTTAGGGTTTAGCTCTCAAATATACATTTCTAGGTAAAATTTAGTCTAGAAACTTTCCTTTCAGTTCTTTGAGCTTTTTTTGTTTAGTTTTATTTTAGATGAGATAAAATGATATATCTAATAGAATCCTAAATGGTGAGATAGAGATATATTTGAAATGAATTAATGGTTTTAAAATTAGTGGTAATATGTCTTTGTTTAACTTCATGTTTTAAGTGAGGGTTTTGATGAGAGGGCAAGTCTAGATTTAATTTCCCACCCTTTTTCCCCTAAGGTAAAAACTCCGATTAAGATTTTTGTTTTTATTTTTAAGGAATTAGTATCAATATGGAGCTCATGACCATTATAAAATGTTAAGGACATTTTACTTCTGACATTTTTTATTTTTCCTAGTATTGGTATTTCTATATAAAACCAAAAAAATCCAATTTCATAATTTAAAAATCAAAGGCAAAGATCAAACATTGAGAGCCTGGTCTAATAGAAAGAAAACTTGTAATAATAATGTTAATAAATATTAATGTGATATAAACATGATAATCAGATTCTCAGAATATTCTACTTGGAAGGGATATTAGAGGACAACCTATATCTGAATAAGTATTTCATTTATATAATAATAACAATAATAATAATAATAACAATTTCAATCACTAGCTTTTATGTAATACCTTAAGGTTTACAGGGCAGCTGTGTGATTCAGTGGATAGAGTACTAAACCTAACATCAGAAAGACCCAAGTTCAGTCCAAAACTTGCCATCATCCTGTGCACGTCATTAAATTGCTTTCTAATTTTGTTCCTTATCTGAAAAGGAAGAATTATAGCACCTACCTATCAGGTTGTTGTAAAGATGTAAGGAGATAATATTTGTGGAGGGCTTTGCAAATCTTCAAGTTCTGTAGAAGTACTACCTATGTATTATCTCATTTAAGCCTCACAACAACCATGTGAGGTAAATGCTATTTAGAAATATGAATAAAACAGATTGTGATTCACACTATTGGGACACATTTCCTGACCAGCCCATTCTACTTTCAGATTGTGCTCATTTATAGAAAATATTTCCATATAGTAAATCTTCATTTGTACTCATAGCTGCTTATCTTATCCTCATTTTCTATTTGACTGCTTTCCTGCTCTTTTTTGCTCTCTTGAAGGATAAAATCATCTCCAAAACTCATACATCTTCAGTGACCCCTAGCCACGTTGTCCTCTCCCTCTGATTGGAAAAGGTGAGAGAATGAACACTAGAGAGCTTCTCCCACATCCCATTTAAGGAATTCCTAGGGCATTTCTATCATCATTTCTACCCAACTGGTCTCCTGGATTTCATGAGATTGTCCTATAAGGCAAATCAGTTCTGTACTTCATCATCAATCAGTTCATTTTCCAACCACTTGAAGGACTTAGATGGAGCTAGATTTTGCTAGATAAAGATTTCAACTCTGTGTTTAGGTTAAACAAATAATCAAATTCCTCTTATCAGAGTTGTTCACTATCTATTCTCCTTCTTATTTAACTATTTCTATAAAATTATAGCCTTGAACATCATGTATAGAAAACTGATAGAACTTGTTTTTGTTTTGGATTTCCTTTTAATTTTTTCCTTTGAATATGATCGTTTCAACCACACTACCAGCATTGTTAGTTCCTTTAATGGTAACTACTGAATTACAATTCCTGAGTTTCTAGGGAGTTGTGATGAACTTCAACTGGTGATTGAAGGCTCCATTATCACTTTGACAAAGAGAGCTTGATACCTTGTCTAGGGACTTCATAACATGTCAAATATTGTTAGAAAAAAGGACTTTTCTTTGGCATATCTGATATATATAATATCCATTTTATATCTATAAATTTCCTTTCATCCTTTCTGGAAAAAAAATTAAGTTTAGCAAGCAATTACTATTTATTAAGGTTTCTTTCTTTTGGTTAGGTTTGCTTTTAGTTTTTTAATCATTCCTTCTATCTTTCTTTAGTTGTTTTAAGAAGAAATTTTTTGAGGATCCTCTATAAATAAATATATTCATAACAGCAAATTGGCAGCAAAAAAAAAAAATCTGAAAATAATACAGATTTTCATTGATTGGAAAAAGACTGAACCAATTGAGATGTATGTGTATTTAACTGATGCTAAGTGAAATGAGCAGAACCAGGAGATCATTATACATGGTAACAACAAGATTATACAATGATCAATTCTGATGGGCGTGGCTTTCTTCAACAATGAGATGATCTAAATAAGTTCCAGTTGTTCAGTGATGAAGAGAGCCATCCATCTACACCCAGAGAGAGGACTATGGAAACTGAGTGTGGTCCACAACATAGCATTTTCATTCTTTTTGTTGTTGTTTGCTTGCATTTTATTTTGCTTCACTTTTTCTCTTGTGCCATACGATATATGCATTCAATTATGTGATAATTATATAAATATGAACACGTTAAAAAAAAAAAAGAGAGAGAGAGAGATGTATGTGTATAACTCACATATCAAGCCTGGAATATTTGCATAAGATTTATCCTTTTGGTGAGGTGAATGATGACTCAATACTACATGTCTGTGTGACGGGTGAAATTAGTTCAAAGGCTTGGGAAAGGAGAATTTTTCTTCTTTATCCTCACTCAAGAGAAAACACATAAGGTTCCAGATTTTCTTTGGAGAGAGACATGTTGAAATAGAACAGATTTTGGAAGATAAACATTGTGGGGGAAAGCATTATTCTGAAACTATAATTGATTTCTAGTTTGTTTCCCTATAAACTTAAGGGAATTTCTCTTTGAATGAGATTGGGGTTTCTTGATTGAATTGCTATAATTTGTCCCCATTCAAGGAGCTCATTTGCTCTCTGTATTTTCTGGTTTATATCATAATCTCTATAACTTCTCTGATTTCTACTTGAAATTTGGTTGGACTAGTGGGTTTACTTATTGCTAACAATTTGTGACTGTCTTTTGTGTAACTGGCATTTGGTTCCATGACCTTCATATACCACAGCTTACTCAGCTATTCCCCAATTGATGAGCATCTACAGAGCTACAACAAACATTTTTGCACATGTGGGTTGTTTTCCTTCCTTTATGATTTCCTTGGGATACAGACCCAGTAATGGCACTGCTGGGTCAAAGGGTATGCCCAGTTTTATAGTCCTTTGAGCATAATTCCAAATTACTTTCCAGAATAGTTAGATCATTTCATAACTGCATCAACATACATTAGTGTCCCAGTTTTCCAACATCCCCTCCAACATTTATCATTATCTTTTACTGTCATCTTAATTAATCTGAGAGGTGTGAGGTGGTACCTCAGAATAGTTTTAATTTACATTTCTCTAGTCAATTGTGATTTAAAAAATTTTTTCATATGACTATAAATGGCTGTAGTTTTCTCATCTAAAAATTGTCTGTTTGTATCCTTTGACCATTTATCAATTGGGGAATGACTTATATTCCTGTAAATTTGACTCAGTTCTTTATATGTATTAGAAATTAGACCTTATCAGAAACACTGGCTATAAAGATTTTTCCCAGCTTTATACTTCCCTTTTAATTTTGGTTCTGTTGGTTTTGTTTGTGCAAAACCTTTTTAAATTAATGTAATCAAAGTTGCCTTTCATAATATTCTCTAGTTTTTCTTTGGTCATAAATTCCTCCCTTTTCCAAAGAGCTGATAAGTAAATTATCCCTTGCTCTCCTAATTTGTTTATGATATCAACATCTATGCCCAAATCATATGTCCATTTTGATCTTCTTTTGGTATGGGGTATGAGATGTAGGTCTATGCCAAGTTTATGACATATTATTTTCAAGTTTTTCCAGTAATTTTTGTCAAACAATGAGTTCTTATTCCAGAAGCTGGAGTTTAGGGGTTTTCAAATATTAGATTACTAAAGGCTTCGATTATTGTGTTGTGTGTATCCAATCTATTCCACTGATCCATTATTCTATTTCTTAGCAAGTTTTGATGACTGCTGCTTTATAATATAATTTTAGGTTTGATACCGTTAAGCCACCATTCTTTGTATTTTTTCATTAATTCTGCTGATTGATCAAATCTTTTGTTTTTCCAAATGAAATGTGTTATGATTTTTACTAATTCTATAAAATAATTTTTGGTGGTTTGATTGGTATGGCACTGAACAAGTAGACCAATTTAGGCAGAATTGTCATTTTCATTATATTAGTTTGGCCAATACATGGATATTTTTCCAATTCCCACTTTATTTTTGTGAGAAGTGTTTTATAATTGTATTTGTCTAGTTCTTGGGTTTGTCTTGTCAGGTAGACATTCAAATATTTTATTTTGTCTAAAATTTATATATATAGATATAGATATTATTGTGGGATAATATATGTATGTGCATATATATAATATATTTTTAAATGGGATTTCTCTTTCTTCTTGCTGATAAGCTTTGTCAGTAACATATAAAAATGATGTGATTTTAATCTATTATCACTCTTTCTGAGAATAATAGCATAACTATCCTCATAGACCTTTTTCCTGTTCCCCTCCAAGCTGGAATTAAAGTCTCTTTTAGAAAGGAGTGAGCATGATGAGAGAGGTACTATTTATGACTTCCCTTTAGTATTTAGACATCCTAAATGGAAACATATATAAGCATTCACATTCCTGTATGTATATCATGGAATATGACTATGACTGTTACTGTAAGAAACAGTGAAATCAGGTAAACATAAAAAGATTTATTTTAACTGGAATGGATTGAAATAAGAAGAACCAAGAAAGCAATATATTAAATGATTACAGTGCAGTAAATGAAAACAACTTTAAATGGTAACCAAATTTATATAGTTGCAAGCATCAGTTTTGGCCACAATGAAAAGAGGATAAAACCATAATTCCTCCTCTGAATAAAGAGGTGTGGGAACAATTGTTATAAAATGCATTATAAGATTTAGTTATATTGTCAGTCATGTTTGCTTATGTTTTTCTTTCTCAAAAGGAAGGCTACATTTTAAATAGCTAGGGTGTACAATATTATAAATATTAATAAAACAGTGAAAGGAAAAATACTGTAAATTTTTTTTTTATGTTTACATACTTAGTCCTAGAAAATGGTGTTCATAAAATATAGGTCATGTTATTTTGAAGATATACACATTAGGCACTGTACTTTAGGTGACAGGATGTAATATTACTGAGTAACATTCTTTCTAAGTAGTAGTTTCTGGGCTCCTTTTCAATATTTCATTTAGGATTATTCCCAACAGCTTTGTTCTGACAGGACTCAATCAAGATGTTAGTTAATATCCCTGGAAAATTGCCTTTTTGATGGGTTTACTGCTCTTGGTTTTTACTTAATCTGTTAAAGTTTCTTCAATAACATATACTTGTCTCCAAGTTATTGCTAAACTCACTATTTACTGTAACCCAGGCCTAGTCTTTGTCCCCAATGATCTGCAAGCAGTCATTTCACCATCCCTAAAAGTCTACCATATGATAGAGAGAGGTCCATTTCTGTACATGGTAATTTCATATTGCTTTTTGTTTTGGGATTTCTGACAGTTTCTTCTTCACCCTCACCCCTCCACAAATAAATTTCACTACAGGGACTGTGATTCTGCATGTAATAACAAGGTACTGTTGCTTAGAGAAGCTGCCATCTAAACTTTAAAGGCTGACAGGGAAGATATATTTTTACTGAGCTGGCTTTCTAACTCTGGGTCACCAACGGACTTTCAAGAAGTAAAATCAAGTTATCAAAAGGACTTTTGGCTGTGATTTTTCAAGGTGCTATTCAGACATGACAACTTGCCCTCCTACTTTTATTATGACTTACTAATTCTAGGAGAATATAGGTATTTTTTTTTTAATTTTCTTTTGTATATTTTGATTTTTGCTTGTTTTCCTCAAGCTTCTTTCTTCTTTTTTCTGAAGCACCAGGGTGATATTAAACAAAAGTATCCATTGTCGGAGTTATAAAAATGGAGCATTGGAACTGGTTAACATGTTTGTGTAGGAAGCTGAAAGGAGGATGCTTTTTATTGAAGTGAAAGAGGCATTTTAATTTTTAAAAAAAAGCACTGATAGAAAGATTGAATTTAGCATTTGTTCCTATTTTTCATGGGTCTGTATAAAATTGTTTAAAATTATATATTGTAAAAATGAGGAATGTTTGAGTGAAGCTCACAATCTTCTATAATCAAAAAATGTAGCAGGGTAATATTTTTTACACATTTTTAGAGCTTCTGTAGGTGGTCATCAAAGAGGAGTTGTTTATTGACAATAAATAGAAGATGGTGGAGAAAAATAAGAAAGTTTCCTGAGTTCTCTTTAAATTCCCTCAGAAACAATGTTCAAGCCTCTAAACCTAACCTATAAAAGACAGAGTGAAACATTTTTCCAGCTTAAGGTAACTTAGAAGAATTTTAGGAAATGTCTGTCTCACTTGGGCAAAAAAATGTGCAGCCTAATGAAGATGGTGTCAAGACAAGCCAGAAGGAGGCTTTATCCACAGAATAGATCAGCAGCTAAGGTTACTAGATCCTGGCTGAGCAAGCTATTGGCATATCAGAGCAGCTGTGAGGACTCCATTCCCAGAAAAGAAGGCAAACTTCCTGCCCATGAACCCCAGTACAACAGGCATGGCTATGGAAAGCCACCCCACTATACTGGGCAAGCTGCCAGTCCTAGAGACTTCAGTAGAGAAAGCCAATCACCAGACCTAAAGAAGCTTGGAACAGTGCTCCTTATGCCCCAGGAGCAGAACTAAACTTTAAAAGTCACAAAACAAAACAAAACAAAAGAACCCTGATACCGAAAACTACTATGATGACAGGGAAGCTCAAAACAAAGGATGATAAGAGGATAATAATGTCAAAATTCCTATATACAGAGCCTCAAAGGAGAATATAAAGTGATCTCAAGAACAAAAAGCCTTCTTGGAAAAGTTCTAAAATGACTTTTAAAATCAATTAATAGAGGTAGAAAAAAATTTGGAGAAGAAATAAGAATTATGCAAGAGAGAATGAATAGCTTGGAAAATGAAGGTAGAAAGTGAAGAAAATAATTCATCAAAAAATACAACTAGACAAATGTGGGGTGAAAGGGAAAGAGGAGAGTAATCCACTAAAGAAAACAATTCTCTTACAATCAGAATTGGCCAAATTGAAAAAGAGGTAAAAAAGGTAACTGAACAATCCCTTAAAAATAAGGATTGGGCAAGTAAAAGCTAATGATTCTATGAGATATCAACAGTCAGTTAAACAAAATCAAAAGAATGAAAAAAATAGAAAAAAATTTTTTTAAAAATACTTCACTGGAAGAATAATAGATCTGGGGGAAAAAGAATCAAGAGAAATATTTAAAGATTAATGGACACTCAATAAGAGAATAAAAAGAATTGAAGGAATCAGAGCAGGCAACAAAGAAACAAAACTTTTACTCTTTGCAGATATACTTAGAGAATTCTAAAAAATCAACTAAAAAACCACTAGAAATAATTAATAAGTTTAACGCAATTTCAGAGTACAAAATAAACCCACAGAAATGGCACCAGCATTTCTATATATTACCACAAATCCCAGCAGGAAGAGAAAAAAAGAAAGAGAAATTACATTTAAAATATCTATAGACAGCTCTGATGGATGTGGCTCTTTACAGTGGTGAGGTGATTCAGGCTAGTTCTAATGATCTTGTGATGAAGAGAGCCATTAGCACCCAGAGAGAGGATTTTGGTGAATGAATGTGGATCACAACTTTGTTTTTCACTTTTTTGCTGTTGTTGTTTACTTTCACTTTGTTTTCTTTTTCACTTTTTTTTTCTTTTTGATCTGATTTTTCTTGTGCAACAAGATAATTGCAGATATATTTGGAAGAATTGCACATGTTTAACATGTACTGGATTGCTTGCCATCTTAGGGAAGGGGGAAGGTGAGAGAAAAAAATTTGGAACACAGGTTTTTCAGGAGTGAATGCTGAAAATCATCTGTGCATGTATTTTGAAAATAAAAGCTTTAATTAAAAAAAAATATGTCAGTAGACAATATAAAATACTTAGGAGTCTACCTACTAAGTCAAACCCAGGAACTATTTGAACACAATTACAAAACACTTTTCATACAAATAAAGTCAGATCTTTCTAATTGGAAAAGTAAGAATTGCTCATAGGTAAGTAGAGATCATATAACAGAAAATGACAATCTACCTAAATTAATATACTTTCTGAATGCCATACAAATCAAACAATCAAAAAATGTGTTAAAGAGTTAGAAAAAAATAATAAAATTCATTTGGAAGGAAAAAAGTCAAGAATATCAAAAGAATTAATGAAAAAAAAAATGCAAAGGATGGTGGTCTAGATATACCAGATCTAAAATATATTATAAAGTGGCAATCATCAAAAATATTTGGTACTGGCTAAGGAAAAGAGTGGTGGATCAGTGGAATAAATTAGACACACAAGACACAATAGCAAACAATTATCATAATCTAATGATTGAAAACACAAAAACTCCAGATTAAGAATAAGAACTCATTATATAACAAAAAATGCTGGGATACCTGGAAAGTATGGCAGAAACTTGGCACAGACCTACACCTCACACTGTATACCAAAATAAGGTCAAAATGGACACATGAGTTAGGTATTAAGGGTGATACCCATAGCAAATTAGAAGAGCAAAGAATAGTTTACATGTCAGATCTATAAAGAAGGGAAGAAGTTTTGAATAAAGAAGAGACAGAGAACATTATAAAATGCAAAATAGCTAATTTTCATTACATTAATTAAAAAGATTTTGCACAAAAAAAACAAAAAGCAAAAAACAAACAAACAAACAAACAAACAAACAAAAAAAAAAAAACAATCTCACCAAGATTAAAAGGAAAGCAGAAAGCTGGGAAACAATTTTTATTGATAAAGGCCTCATTTTTTAAATATCACGAGAACTGAGTCAAATTTATAAAAATACAAATCATCCCTCAATTCACTAATTGTCAAAAGATATGATCACACTGCTTTCAGATGAAGAAATTAAAGTTATCTACTGCCATGTAAAAATGTTCTAAAGCAATACTGATAATAGAAAAATGTCAATTAAAACAACCCAAAACTACTACTTTAAACTATCAGTTTGGGTAATATAACAAAAAGGAAAATGATCAATGTTGGAAAAGATTTGTTAAAATTAGAAAAGTAATGGATTGTTTGTTGAGTTATGAATTGATACAAAGATTCTAGAGAGCAATTTGAAACTATTCCCAAAGGGTTATAAAACTTTTCATAAAAATTATTGTAAAAATATGTATGCCTATATTGAATTCTTTACCATGTTTAACATATATTGGCTTATTTGCCATTTAGGGGAGTGGATGGGGGAAGGTGGGAAAAAATTAGAACACAAGGTTTTGCAAGGGTCAGTGGTGAAAGATGATCCTTGCATATGTTTAGAAAATAAAAAGCTTCAATACATTTTTTAAATAAAACATTGCATATCTTTTAATCCAGCTAATATCACTCCTAAGTCTATATCACACAGAGATCTTTTTAAAAAAATGGAAAAGGATCCATATACACAAAAATATTTATAGCAGCTCTTTTTGTGGTGGTCAGAAATTGAATAATGAGGAGATGACCATCAATTGGGCAATGGCAGAACAAATTGTGGTATAGGTGTGTCATTGAATAGTGTTGTGTTATAAGAAATGATGAACAGGCAAATTTCAGAAAAACCTGAAAACATACATGAATTTATGCTGGGTCAAGTGAACAGAACCAGAAGAACATTGTATACAACTGATGAGAAACTATAAAAGACTTAACTGTTTTCAGCAATATATGATCAAAAAGATTCATGATGGAAAATGCTATCCAGATCCAGAGAAAGAATTATAGAATGTGAATGAAGATCAAAGCATGCTCTTTTCATTTTTTGTTTTTTCCTTTCTTATGATTTTCCTCTTTTTTTCCTGATTCTTCTTTCACAACATGACTAATAGGGAAGTATGTTCAATATGATTATACCTATATTGCTTGCTGTCTTGGGCATAGGGGAGAGAAGGGTTTGGGGGGCAAAAATCTGGAATTCAAAATATTATATAAACGTATGCTAAAAACTACCTTTACAAGTAATTTGAAAACTAAAATATTATAAATTGGGGAAAACATAAAATATAAGAAAGAAAAAGGATTTTTCTTCCTTTTACCATATCCTAGCACTATGCATTTCTCACCTTTTCTGTATATTACTTAGATAAGTAATAGTGGTAAAGGGAAACGACAGTGCCTGCTGTTCAAACACAGCATGGAAATTGAAGTTTAAAGTTCCAAAAATGAACCATGATGAGACCTAATTCCCTTATCTTCACTCCATATGCTGAAAAAAAATTGTGTTCCTGTGGAAGTTGTATGATGAACTCTGTTTAGCCCCAAGGAGAATCAAGAGGTTTCTTTGGAAAACAGTTCATGTATCAAAGCATCAGAAATCTACAACTGCAAAAGGCATCGAAAGCCTATTCTACTTTACAGTTGTGGAAACCAAGACCCAAGGAGGTTAAGTGACTCAACCAAACAAGTCACTGACATAGTTCATATTCAAAGGGGGATGAAGATTTGAACATGGGATCTTTTATTATAAAGCTATTGTTCTTTATACTAGACCTTACTCTTTGATGAGCAACAAGTCTTGGTAAAAGAATCTTTCTTGCCCATTTTTCAAAATTCAGGGTCCTAAGGGAGTCCTCAAACTCTCTGTGCTCTATAATCTCCAGAATTATTAGAAAGTTTAAGTTTGTCTTTGTTACACTGGGCTTAGAACAGGGAAGACTTTAATTTAACTTGCTTCAGACACTTAATAGTTATGTGACACTGGGCAAGTCACTTAACTTGTCTGCCTCAGTTTCTTCATCTACAAAAAGGGGATAATACTAGTATCTTTCTCCCAGAATTGTTGAGAAATTGAAATGAGATAATATTTGTAAAAATACTTGTAAATCTTAAAAGGTTATATTAATTATCATTACCTAACACATGATTCATTAGAGTTAGGAGATCTTAATTTTAGCTCCAGAGCTATCAAGAAGCTAAATAACTTTGATGTGCTTCTTAACTTTTCTAAACCTCAATTTTCCCAAATAAAAAAATCAGAACATAGGACTAGAAAGATATTGTTGAACCACAGGGCATTTAGAGAAGAACAAATAAGATTGTGCTAGATCTTGAGATTATTCTTCATTTCAAACTATCGAATAAACTGAGGATAATTAACCTTGAGAAGAGAAGGCATTTAGCAGGCTGAGGTGAAGTGAGTAATGAAAGTTGTCTTTGTTAGATATTTGAAAAGTTATATCAAAGGGGAAAGGAGGCAAGGAGAAAAGGAAAAATGAGAGGACAAACTGCTTCTAAGGACAACAGGTTCCTTTTCAGTCAAAGTCTTCAAGCAAAGGTAATATAATTCATTCTCAAGTATATTGTAAGCAAGCATCTTCTTCAGCCAAATGTTGAAATCAGTGACCTCTGACTTCTGGCCGAGAAGGTGGTGTGGAGGCAGACAGCTGCTTGAGCTCCACATTTTCTCTTAGAATTTACTTCATAACAAGCCTCAGAATTAATGCTTGACTGGAAAAGAAATCCACAAATAATCACCAACAGAAGACATCCTTGAAATTCGCCAGAAAAGGTCTGTGTTTGCTTGGGGGAGGGGACGAACAGACTGGGTGATGATAGGAGAGAGAGCAAGGCAGGCAGCTCATACTGCTCAGTCCCTAGGGGGGAGGGGTGCTATCTCTTCCGTTTCTGCAAAAGGACCTTTACCCCAGTGTAGATATTCCATCTTGGCAGCAAGCCAGGAGCAGCAGAGAAGGTGTAAACACTGGAGGTAAAGAATAAAACCCTGGAAAGCTAGTGTCTCTTGGGACCCGGCCACCCCCACCCCCACTGGGAGTGACTCAGCCGTTCTTAGAGCCTCAGAGCGTAGACACAGCACAGCCATCACTCTCCTGTTAGTGCCTCAATGCTGTCTCCCAGAGTCTGTAGAGGTAGCCCAGTAACACCATCCAGCCCCATCCCCTCCCCAGAAACAGACCAATTGTTTCTCTTGTCAATTTGTTTTCTTTGATTCCCACTCTGATAAAATGAACAAAAAATTTAAAAGGGCTCTAACCATTGACAGCTTCTGTATGGAGAGAGAGCAGACTTCAAACAATGAGGAGAATAAAAGCAGACTGTCTCCAGAGGAATCCCTTAAGGGGGATATGATCTGCTCCTCAATATATAAGACTCTCATAGAAGAAATCAAAAAGTCTCTCAAAAGACAGCTAGAAGAGAAATGGGAAAAGGAAAGAGAAGCTTGGCAAGAGAGTCTAGAGAAATCATCCAGAGTGGATAAAGAGATCAAATAATTGAGAAATAAAATTACTGAGTTGGAAAAAGAAAACAGCTCTCTAAAAAACAAAATTGATGAAATGGAAAAAAATTCCATAGAAGATAAAAACTCAATTGGACAATTACAAAAATATATATAAAAAGTGAGTGAAGAAAATACCTCATTGAAAATTAGAATCAAACAAGTACAAATGAATGACTCAAGGAGAAACCAAGAAGTAGTCAAGCAAAACCAGAAAAACTAAACAATTGAAAAGAATGTCAAGTACCTTATTGGGAAGACAACAGACCTGGAAAACAGACCCAGAAGAAACAATTTGAGAAAAATGTGAGGAAAAAATAGCCTGGACACTATTTTCCAAGACATCAAAAAGAACTGCCCAGACATTTAGAAACAGAGGGTAAAATAGACATTGAAAAAAATTCATCGATCACCTACTGAAAGGGACCCTAAAACAAAAACGCCAAGAAATATAGTGGCCAAGTTCAAAAACCATCAGACAAAAGAAAAAATATTGGAAGCTGCTAGAAAAAAAGCAATTCAGATATGGAGGAGCCACAATAAGGATAACCCAGAATTTAGCAGAGTCATTAAAGGAATGAAGGGCCTATATTATGATATTCTGAAAGGCTAAGGAACTTGGTATGCAGCCAAGAATAACTTACCCAGCAAAAATGAGCATCGTTTTCCAGGGAAGAAGATGGACATTTAACGAAATAAATGAATTCCATCTATTCTTGATGAAAAAACCAGACCTACATAAAAGGTTTGATCTTCAAATACAGAACTTGAGATTTCTAAAAAGGTAAAAAGAAATCTTGAGAACTATATTTCTGCCATAAAGATATGTAAAGAACACATGTATAATTTGTCCTAGAAACTAGAGGTGGAAAAGAAATTATATCATTAAAAAGGGTAAAGTGGTAGTACTACATGACATAAAGAGGCAAAGGTAACCTATTATATCTGAGAGAAAGAAAGGAGGGGGATGAACATAGTGTGTATCAATAGACATTCAATTTATGGTGAAACTTCTTCCATTTCATTGAAAAGTGGAAGGGAAGGAGTAAGCTAAGGGGAAGGGAATACAGAAATTGTGAGGAAAAGGGGTAAAATAGGGGGAGGAACTTTAAGGTGGGGAAGGGATACTAAAAATGGAGGGCTGTGAAAAGCAAGTGGTGCTCACAAGTTTAATACTGGGGAGGGGGGGTAAGAGGGAAGGAAAGGAGAAAAGCATAAGCAGGGGTTAACAGGATGGCAAGCAATATAGAATTAGTCATTCTAACCATAAATGTGAATAGGGTAAACTCCCCCATAAAGAGGAAGCAGTTAGCAGACTGGATTAAAAGCCAGAATCCCACTATATGTTGTTTACAGGAAACATACCTGAAACAGGGTGATAAATTCAGAATAAAAGTAAAAGGGTGGAGCAGAATCTACTATGCTTCAGGTGAAGCCAAAAAAGCAGGGGTAGCCATCCTCATCTCAGATCAAGGAAAAACAATAATTGATCTAATTAAAAGAGATAAGGAAGGGCATTATATCTTGCTAAAGGGTAGCATAGATAATGAAGCAGTATCAGTATTAAACATATACTCACCAAGTGGTGCAGCATCTAAATTCTTAAAAGATAAATTAGGAGAGCTGCAAGAAGAAATAGACAGCAAAACTACAATAGTGGGAAATCTCAATCTTGCACTCACAGAATTAGATAAATCAAACCACAAAATAAGTAAGAAAGAAGTCAAAGAGGTAAATAGAATACTAGAAAAGTTTGATATGATCTTTGGCGAAAGCTAACTGAGTACAGAAAGGAATACACTTTCTTCTAAGCAGTTCATGGAACTTATACAAAAATTGATCATATGCTAGGGCATAAAAACCTCAAAATCAAATGCAGTAAGGCAGAAATAGTAAATGTATCCTTTTCAGACCACAATGCAATTAAAATTACATTTAATAAAAAGCCAGGGGAAAATAGACCAAAAAATAATTGAAAACTAAATAATCTTATACTAAAGAATGATTGGGTAAAACAGCAAATCATAGACATAATTAATAACTTCACCCAAGAAAATGACAATAATGAGACATCATACCAAAATGTGTAGGATACAGCCAAAGGGGAAGTTTTATATCTCTAGAGGCCTACTTGCATAAAATAGAGAAAGAGAAGGTCAACAAATTGGGCTTACAACTAAAAATGCTAGAAAAGGAACAAATTAAAAACCCCCAGACAAACACAAAACTTGAAATTCTAAAAATAAAAGATGAGATTAATAAAATTGAGTGTAAAAAAACTATTGAATTAATTAATAAAACTAAGAGTTGGTTCTATTGAAAAACAACAACAACAACAACAAAATAGACAAACCCTTAGTAAATCTGATTAAAAAAAGGAAAGAGGAAAAGCAAATTGTTAGTCTTAAAAATGAAAAGGGAGAACTCACCCCTAATGAAGAGGAAATTAGAACAATAGTTAGGAGCTACTTTGCCCAACTTTATGCCAATAAATTCGATAACTTAAATGAAATGGAAGAATACCTTCAAAAATATAGCTTGCCCAGATTAACAGAGGAAGAAGTAAATAGTCTAAATATTCCCATTTCAGAAAAAGAAATAGAACAAGCTATTAACCAACTCCCTAAGAAAAAATCCCCAGGACCAGATGGATTTACATGTAAATTCTACCAAACATTTAAAGAACAACTAACTCTAATGCTATATAAAATATTTGAAAAAAAAAGGGATTGAAGGAGTCCTACCAAATTCCTTTTATGACATAGACATGGTACTGATACCTAAACCAGATAGGCTGAAAACAGAGAAAGAAAATTATAGACCAATCTCCCTAATGAACATTGATGCTAAAATCTTAAATAAAATATTAGCAAAAAGACTACAGAAAATCATCCCCAGGGTAATACACTATGACCAAGTAGGATTTATACCAGGAATGAAGGGCTGGTTCAATATTAGGAAAATTATTAGCATAATCGACTATATCAATAACCAAATTAACAAAAACCATATGATCATCTCAATAGATGCAGAAAAAGCATTTGATAAAATCCAACATCCATTCCTACTAAAAAAACACTTGAGAATATAGGAATGAATGGATTATTCCTTAAAATAATGAGCATATATTTAAAACCATCAGTAAACATCATATGTAATGGAGATAAACTGGAACCTTTCCCAGTAAGATCAGGAGTGAAATAAGGTTGCCCACTATCACCATTACTATTCACTACTAGAAACCCTAGCCTCGGCAATAAGAGCCGAGAAAGAGATTCAAGGAATTAGAGTAGGTAATGAGGAAATCAAACTATCACACTTTGCAGATGACATGATGGTATACTTAGAGAACCCCAAAGACTCTGCTAAAAAGCTATTAGAAATAATTCAGAACTTTAGCAAAATTGCAGGATACAAAATAAATCCATATAAATCTTCAGCATTTTTATACATACCAACACAATCCAATAGCAAGATATACAAAGAGAAATTCCATACAAAATAACGGTCGATAATATAAAATATTTGGGAATATATCTACCAAAGGAAAGTCAGGAATTATATGAACAAAATTACAAAACACTAGCCACAAAAATAAAGTCAGATTTAAATAAGTGGAAAGACATTCAGTGCTCTTGGATAGGCTGAGCAAATATAATCAAGATGACAATACTCCCTAAACTAATCTATTTATTTAGAGCTATATCAATCAGACTCCCAAGAAACTATTTTAATGACCTAGAAAAAATAACAACAAAATTCATAGGGAAGAATAAAAGGTTGAGAATTTCAAGGAAAATAATGAAAAAAAAAAAAAAAATCAAATGAAGGTGGCCTAGCTGTACCTGATCTAGAACTATATTATAAAGCAGCAGTCACCAAATCCATTTGGTATTGGCTAAGAAATAGACTAGTTGATCAGTGGAATATGTTAGATTTACAGGGCAAGATAGTGAATAAAAATAGTAATCTAGTGTTTGGCAAACCCAAAGATCCCAACTTTTGGAATAAATATTCATTATTTGACAAAAACTGCTGAGAAAACTGGAAATTAATATGGCAGAAACTAGGCATGGACCCACACTTAACACTACATACTAAGATAAGATCAAAATGGGTCTATGATTTAGGCATAAAGAATGAGATCATAAATAAATTAGAGGAGCATAGGATAGTTTACCTCTCAGACTTGTGGAGGAGAAAGGAATTTGTGACCAACGAGAACTAGAGCTCATTATTGATCACAAAATAGAAAATTTTGATTACATCAAATTAAAAAGCTTTTGTACAGACAAAACTAATGCAAACAAGATTAGAAGGGAAATAACAAATTGGGAAAACATTTTTACAGTTAAAGGTTCTGATAAAGGCCTCATCTCCAAAATATACAGAGAATTGACTCTAATTTATAAGAAATCAAGCCATTCTCCAATTGATAAATGGTCAAAGGATATGAACAGACAATTTTCAGATGATGAAATTGAAACTATTTCCACTCATATGAAAGAGTGTTCCAAATCACTATTGATCAGAGAAATACAAATTAAGACAACTCTGAGATATCATTACACACCTGTCAGATTGTCTAAGATGACAGGAACAAATAATGATGAATGTTGGAGGGAATGTGGGAAAACTGGGACACTGATGCATAGTTGGTGGAGTTGTAAAAGAATCCAACCATACTGGAGAGCAATCTGGAATTATGTCCCAAAAGTTATGAAACTGTGCATACCCTTTGATCCAGCAATGCTACTACTGGGCTTATATCCTAAGGAAATACTAAAGAAGGGAAAGGGACCTGTATGTGCCAAAATGTTTGTGGCAGCCCTTTTTGTAATGGCTAGAAACTGGAATATGAATGGATGCCCATCAATTGGAGAATAGTTGGGTAAATTATGGTATATGAATGTTATGGAATATTATTGTTCTGTAAGAAATGACGAACAGGATGAATACAGAGAGGCTTGGAGAGACTTACATCAACTTGTGCTGAGTGATATGAGCAGAACTAGAAGATCATTATATACTTCAACAACAATACTACATGAGGATGTATTTTGATGTAAGTGGATATATTCAACATGGAGAAGAGCTAATCCAATTCCAATTGATCAATGATGGACAGAATCAGCTACACCCAGAAAAGGAACACTGGGAAATGAGTGTAAACTGTTAGCATTTTTTGTTTTTCTCCCCAGCTTATTTTTACCTTCTGATTCCAATTCTTCCTTTGCAACAACAACAAAATTCGGTTCTGCACATATATATTGTACCTAGGATATACTATAAGATATTTAATATGTATGGGGAATGCCTGCCATCTAGGGGAAGGGATGCAGGGAAGGAGGGGAAAAATTCAGAACAGAAGGGAGTACAAGGGATAATGTTGTAAAAAATTACCTATGCATATGTACTGTCAAAAAATGTTATAATTATAAAATTAATTAAAAAAAAAGAAATCCAAGGGAAAAAAAAAGATTTCTGTGGTTCAAGATATTTAATATTAATGGCACTCTAATATATACCATTGTGTTACTATAGCACTGTATTTAACTAGTCATTTAAGTTGCTTCGTGTGTGTGTGTGTGTGTGTGTGTGTGTGTGTGTGTACATAGGATTGTAGATTAAGAATAGGAAGGGCCCTCAGAAGCCATTTATTCCTTTTGGAGAGAAGCTGTTAGGGAAGGCTCACATAAGTAAGAAGTGGTAGTGTAAGAATTCAAATTAAGATCATTTAATTCAAAGCTAATGCCCTCTATCCACTGCATCATGCTTTTGCTATGATGGCATTTATATGTATACACACACACACACACACACACACACACACATATATATCTTCTTTTTGTTTTGATAGAATTTTCTTGAAATATTTTGAATAATATTTTGAATAAAATTTAAGGGTATACATTTTAATATGTGCTAACAATTTTTTCCCCAGAAAAGTATTGCACATAAGCTAGAAATTCTAAAAGGGAATGGATTTGTATCTGCTGTGTGACAACTTCGCCAGAATTTTGGTTCATTGTTTTTAATCATTTGTGCTTATGCAAAGGGTTTGAGATATTGTTTAGATACTTTAATTATTTGTCTATTGATTTTTTTTTATTTTTCCCAGATATTCTTGATCTTTAAATGGAATTCTTCTTTCAAATAATATAATGAAACAATATATTGCAATTGATGTAATTTGATGTTCGGTCTTGCAAAAAAAAAAAAAAAAGAAAGAAAGAAAAATCCAAAATCTTCTACCAAAAAAAAAAAAAAAGAAGGAAAGAAAGAAAGAAATCAGTGACCTCTAAGGTTCTTTCCAAACTTAGGGTTTTGTGATGAGAATAAAAAGATCAAGTTACATACCATTTGAGAGAGATCCTAGAAAAGTTATCCTTTCATATGACACTATTATTAAGCATTAAAAAAAAATATAAACAATCCCTTCTCTCAAGGAACTTCTGTTCTACTGGATACTAATCAATATATAGATTGATAAATCAATATAAAATTCAATTCAAAGTATCATAAATAGCAAAAGTAACTTGGTTGCAGAGAGGGAAACAAGTTTTGCCCATTAAAGCAGCTAAGGGAGAAAATAAATAGTGTGATGGCTCTGAAGTCAAGTTAATCCAGCCTCAGACCCTTACTACCTATGTTACCATGGGCAAAAAATTTAATCTGTCTGCCTCCATTTCCTTGACTATAAGATGGAGATAATAATAATCAGAATAATAATAATCAGAACACTTGTTCTCAAGTTTGTTGGGAAGATAAAATGAGATATTTTAAAAACACTTTGGAAATTTTAAAGCACTGTGTAAACCCAATTATTATTAGATTATCTATTTAAGGAAAAATATAGTTATGAATTTCATAGAATGAGAAGGCAATCTGAATAAGTGGAAGGAGCACCTACACCAATGAAATCAAATCTTTCAAAAGAACAAAGCATAGAAGTTACTTTTTTTTAAAAAAGAGCTATATTCTTTTAGATTCAAATTTTCTTCTAAGTTATTCTGATTCCACAGGTTTTAGTTATTAATGGGGAGCATAAATGATATGGGGGAGATATGACTTAATCATCAGATATCAGATATTTTAAATTTTAGAAAATAATACAAAGGTTCAATTTAAAAATAAATGATAAGGCAAATTAAGTTATTGGTACCCAGGAAATCCACGTATTAACAGCATCTCTGTTAGGATTAGAAAGAGTTTACCTATATTGTTTGAGGTTCCAGAGAAGTTCTTTAAGTGTAAATATGCACTTGTGTGTTCTCCCCACTCATTTAACTGGCTGGCTAGACATCTGGAATGGGCATGAGTAGACTTATATTCTTTCTTCCTTTTACCTTTCTTGGTCATCTTGTATTTTATGGCCATATGGAAACAGACCTGGCTCTCAAAGAGCTTGTCATTTAATGAGAGCAAAAGATATTTACATAAGTGACTAATAAGGAGAAGAATGTGACAAGTGCAAATGGAAAAGTTCAGGCAAATTGCTATGAGAAATTAAAAGAGGAAGAGACCATGTTCACAGGGAAGATGAGGGTGGATTAAATTGGATATGAAGCATCAGAAAAGGCTTCATGAAGATGGTAACATCAAAATTTGTCTTTGCTTTGACAGAAGGGAGGAAGGAACTATAAAGAATGAAAATGGAGAAGCAGGGAAGTTCCTTACTAGCACAGGGGATGATATGACCCAGGGCACAGAGACAGAAAAGAATAGAATGAATATAAGTTTTAATGTAGTCTATGTGAAAGCAAATAGTAAAAATTTTGGCTGAAGAAAACTGGAATTTGAAGATAAAAAACCCTGATGTCAAGCTAATTGTTTACATTTTTTGGTAGATGAGGGGACCCATAGAAGTCCTTTGAGTGGAGAAATGAAATGATTAATTTATGTTTTAAAAATATTACTCCTCAAAGTTCTGCTTGTGAATTGAAAGCTCACAGAGATAAATGATTTTCTTAATGCCATATAGCTAGTAATCAGCAGATCCAAAATTCAAATCCAGGACAATTAATCCCATGATTTTCTATGACTGCTATCATCTCAGCTCAGGTTTTACATAATCCCTTCTCTAAAAAGTTCCAATTCATTTCTGATTGTACTGAGAATTCAGTCACCTCTTCAATTTTGTATTATAATAATATATAAAAGTTTGGAAAACAGAAATACTACAGCATAACTCCATGAGGTGACTTCTGAATGTCACATACATTTTATGATAGTAATAATTCAATTAACTATAATATTAATGATTTGAGATATAATGGTAATTGGATTACCAAGGTTAATTAAAGGTAAACCAGGAATCTTATTTGTTGAAACAAAAAGGATGTCATTCATTCTTTTGTCTTTTAAATTTTTTTTCATTAAAAATCTTTATACCTTTAATAGGATTCTCTCCTGCTTTTGCAAATATATTAAGTAGCACATGACTTAACATTTATTTTGCATTTCAAGATATTAAGGTACTTCAAGGTCATCATTATGAATATCAGTTATGACTCTAGGCATAGCAGGCATGAGAGATTAGGCTGAATTTATAGCAGATGACCTGAAAGTTGATTAGAGAACCATACCTATTATCAGCCTTTTTGATTATATGATAATAGAATCATAGATTGGAACTGGAAAGGATTTAAATGGTCATTTAGCCCAACTCCCACATTTTACATTTGAGAAAACTGAGATCAAGAGACTTTGTGAGATGACTAACCTAAGGTCATACAGGTAGTAAGTGATAAAACCAGTATTAGAACCTATTTCCTCTGATTTCAAATACTTTATCTCCAAAATTAGAAAAGCTTTTTGAAGACAGAGAATTTTAAAAATACATTATGAGCAATTGTATTGCCATATAAATGACATGCAGTGATAGTATTAGCTGGATCATTTAATGAATAAGAAACCCTGACATAGGATGTTGGTAAATAAGTAGGCTCAACACAAATAATTTGGCTGGTTAAATGCTTTGCTAAATAAAAGCATGGTATTAATTCCTGTGTCATGTACCCACATGGATGTCTTTTTATCTCCTTCCTGCAGCTATAGTCATTTTCTCTCCCTTTCTTTCTTCTTCAATTCTCACCTTTTTATGCCTTTTTCCTAAATGTCTCAAAATATTGAGCATAGAAGCTATTTTGTTATTTAGACATACATTATATGATCAAATGTCCTTTTTGTTACTCCTTTTACCTCCTTATTCCCAACTACTGAATGGAGAAAGATAGTAGGATTCATATGTCCATACATTTCTGTCTCTCAAGGACTCCTTAATGAAGAGGCAGGACATTTCATCATTCTTACTTGTGCAAAGGGTAATTCTTGCTTCTATATTCAGAATCACTGCTGAAACTCCAAGCTCTCTATCTTTGTTTCTGTCTTTGTCTGTGTCTGTTTCTATCTCTGTCTCTCTCTGTCTCCCCTTTCCCTCACCATAGACCCATACCCTCTCCTCTAGACCAATGCAGAGCTGAAACTCCAACTGTATACTCTCTGATCTAGCAAAACTGGCCTCCAGACTATTCCATGAACAAGAAGCTCATCTCTTATCTCCAGATATTTTCTCTGACTGTTCCCAGTGTCTCTAATATTCTCCCTCCTGTTCTCTGCCTATTGGCTTCCTTTAAGCCCCAACTAAAATTAACTTTCCTACAGAAAACCTTTTCTAGTTCCTTTTACTTATAAAAGGCTTCCCTCTCTTAATAACTTCTGATTTCTCTTATATGTAGCTTGATTGCACATATTTCTTTGCTTGCTTGCTCTTCTATTAGATTGTAAATTTCTTGAGGGCAGGGAGTGTCTTTTGTCTCTTTTTGTATCTCCAGAGTTTAGTGCAGTGTCTGGAATTGAGTAGAAACTTAATCAGTATTTTTTGGCTTTAATTTTTAGTCACTGATACTTAAAAGTCCTCTCCTTACATTCTGCAATCCTGATCTGTCTCTCCCTCTCATTTGTATTTTTCTCCACCCTGACTCAGTTCTCTTATTTTTTTCTTCTCTTGAAAACAATCACCTCACACACCTATGAGGAGGTAGTATCTACACTTACTCCTTTTCTAATACCCATTTCAAGTCTATGTTTCTATGCTACTTAAGCAGCCTAAGGATTGATCAAAGTTCTGAGTCCCTTGGGCCATCATCACTTCTGTTATGCTGCTGAAAATATCAGACCTCAGGAAGAATGCATCTATATTTTCTCAATTTCCTAGTTGTGGGCATGCTTTTTGTGTGTTTTCTCTAGTTGGGATGAAGGGATTCATGTCATTTGTTTGTGTTACTTTTCTTGAGCATCTTGTGTCTTGTAGCCACATTTATAGCATCTCCAGTTGATGGGATCATGTTTATAGTAAGGAAGGGCTAAGTTTGTGTTGACAAATATGGTTGCATTTCTAATGTGATTTTTCTGACTCTTTGACAAAAATATTATCAGAGTTCCAATTGTTATAGTTTCCCTGGAATAGAAGAAACTTTCCTTTCTTTCCCTTTTTCCTGGCAAGTTGGTTCACAAGTTTGGAGAGCAAGAATACCAATTTATCAGCAGTGACTTTAAGAGTATTACAAGGATAAGTGATTATATTATAGAGGAGTCCTCCCTTAAAATGCCATTAACTGTAGCACTTCCAACTCTACCTGAGCCCACAGTCCTTTGCTCTTTTATAAAAAGCGAGGGCCTTCCTTGGCTTCTTTGGCTAGTTTGAACTGGTTTTTGTTGTAGGGAAATTAGAAGAAGCTGCTTTGGGATGGGATCCAAAGTTACTAAAGAGTGATTATAATATTATTGGATAGATAGTTGGAATGGCAACCTATAGAACTTATCCTTCAATAGATATACATATAAATATACCTATTTACATGCATGTATCTAATAGATAGATAGATAGATAGATAGATATATGCCAGACATCATAAGTATGATGGAGTGTGAGAATTAATGATTGAGAGATCCCCCCTAACAGCAATGGAATCCCTTTGGTGGGTTATAAACCCCTATGAATACAGGCATGAGGTTTGTGGCAAAGAATGAATTTATTTATGCTAAGAAAAGCGGGCAAACTCCTATTAGGAATTAGCAAAGGTGGATTGACAGGCTTTTGATTTTATCAAGTTTTTCTTGCCCTCCCCTTCCCCACCAGCAGTTTGAGGGACTTATCTCCAACTCAGTAGAGGGTGGTGATTATGTCCCTGGCCAAGATCTCCAATTGAATGAGATTACTTATTTTGGAGCTTCCCCTAGGAGGGTGGAGCCCCTCCCAGAGGCTAGGAGGGGTTTGAGACCCAGGACCATACTTTCCCCCAAAGCTGGACACAGTTACATCAGGGCCTTTCCAACCCTCCCCCCCACAAAGATCTCAGTTTATATCAAATATATTATAAGCTGCATAAAGAAGTGAATGGGAAGAAGAAAACAATGATTAAGCTCTTCTTTGAAACAAAGATATATCTTTCAAACATCCATATTCTTCTGGTAGTTCATGACCACATCATAATGAACAGAATATCAGTTTAGCTATCAGAAAGATGTGTGTTTGCCTGTGTCATATACTGGATGTGTAATCCTGGACAAGTCCTTTAACCCTTTAACTTTGAATTGATTCAGATGGTTCTCTAATAAAAAGGCGTATTTTTTTGGTGTTGTTTTTTTTTTTTTTTTTTTTTTTTTTTTTTCCCCCCTGCATTAGTTGAAAGAGTTCCTCAGGAGGTACCTATACTAATGGAATCATAAGTCCTGACCAAGGAAACTAACAGACAAAGAAACTTCCTGATGATGGCTAAGCATCTAGGAACTCTGGTATCTCTAAAGAATAGAAGTTAAGGATTAATGTTAAGTCAATAGAGATGTTCATGGAGGTGTCAGCAATCTGTAATGCATTTCAAAAAGAGGAATTACAGAAGATCACAAGAAATTAAACCGGAATAACTTCACTAGACATCTAGTCTGGTTTCTTCATTCGTGAGATAAAATAGAAGCCCAGGAAGTTTTAAGTGGCTAACTTAGTCACAAATGTGGTATACAGCAGAATAGAATTTGAATGAAAATCCTCTACTTGCTATTTCCATCATACCATTTTTCAGTTGAAGAAGATATATATGTTATCCAGAAGGAAAAAAGAAGTGGGTTAACTATGTAATAAGAGTTGGAGATAAACAATGAGCCCCATTGATACCAAAGAATGTCCTGAGAATTTTAGGAAGGTGCCATTAAGGTTGGACCTTCTGTGGCAGATTTGTGAGTGGAGATACATAGTAATCATATGGAAGAGTACACAGGAAGAGATAGTTGTTTGCTTGTTTGTTTTTGGTCTTCAATGTCCTACTGTGCACAGTTCATGGAATACATTATTCCAAGTTTCCTTATATATAATTATCACACTCCCATTTCTCTCAGTCATAGTATTCTCACCCTGGTATTATTTCTTTTTAACCTACTTGATTTTTCATTATCTTAAATAAACTTGAGGATATTCTTTGTCTCTTAAAATCAATTTTCTGGCCAGATTTGTCCTCACATTATCAAAAATGACCTTGTCCACCCCTTGGCCTGAGGCTCATTTCAAATAATTCCATCTGTGGCCTTACTCAGAATATCTCCTTTAATATTAACTGCTCTGTTTACTCAATCACTTCATTAAGTATTGAGCATCTACTGTGTAAGAAATACTGTACTAATGCTAGGGGAAATTTGGGAATAAGCAGAGATATTCCTTTTTTCAATGAGTTTAAAACATCCCAGTGCCCAATAATTTATTAACAGCATAATTTTAATAAATCTTATTATATTGAGTTGAATTTTGTGTGGGACAGTAACAACCACTAAAATAGTCAAATCTAAGTATGAGTATAGAAAAGTTTATTTCTTTCTCATGACAAAGGGTGCCGAGTATCTGACACACAAAGCTTGGTTTGAGAGAGACACACTCACAGGCAAAGAGCATTCCCTTTTTTATTCCCCAGTGATTTCAAAACCCAGTCCCTACTCCTAAGGAACTTCCATTCTTATACTCTTTGGGGGAAGATAATCTGCACCGTGATCACCCTCCCATATGCATATAAGTTCCAATTTTCTAATTTAATTTCATTTCTCCAATTTAATTTTCATACTGTAGAAACCAAATAAATCCATTCTCACAAAATGAACAGCAAAAGAAAAGGACTCATACCTTTGTGTCTTATTTATATCTTTATCTTTACCTACCACTACTTAACCTAGAGCCTAATATAGGCTCTGCAGATAGAAGACAATTGATAAATATGTATTGAAATGAGTAAAATTTAAAGTAGAATATGAAAATCTAAAAGAGTAAACAAATAAAAAGCTAAGAAAGAAAAGAGAGGGAAAATGATGAATAAGCCTGAAATGTGTCTCAGATTAATTTAGTTTACATATTTTCATGTGTGTTCTAAGTCAAAAAACAAAGGACATAATTCTAGTCACAGCTTTTCAGGACCTACTGAGACTTAGTAGAATATGCCACCTCACTCTACTCCTGCCTTCAAAAATTCTTCCCTTCATAGTTTCCCAGGATATAACAAAATTATATGGCTGCCTTGATGGGCAAATCCAGTGAAAGACCAGATACATCTTTTCTTTCCACATTAGCACAGAATGATGTATCAATTTAGTCAAATGAAATAAAATATTCACAAAATATGTAGTTTCAGGAATTTTTTATGCTTAAGACCTAAGGCAAATTTTCATTTTAGAGGCAGGTTGATGTAAGTGGAAAGAGTATTCCTTTTGGACTCCCAAGACCTAATTTCAAATTCAATTTGAAATCTACAACAAATTGTTTGACCTTGGGCAAGTTACTTAATTCCCCTCTGCATTGGTTTCCTTGTATGTAAAATAGAATAATGATTCTTATGTCCCAGATCTATTGTTTTTAAATAGATATGGGGGAAAAGTGACTACTGATATTTTGGGGGATTGGCACCCTATTAACTGCAATTTCAAAGTCTTAATGCAATGCTCCAGGTTAAAATGGCCTTGGAAGTATGCATGGCTCCTGTATAGACAGATTCATTCATTAAAATCATGTCAGTTTGTGTCTCCAGAGAAGGTATAATGAAAGGAACAGAGGGTTTTAGAGAAGAATATTTAATGATTTAGTATCTCAGGTTAATAAAAAATAAGGACAGAAAATGGACCTATTAGTTCATAGATATAAAGAGCTTCTAGGTGAGGACATTTTCTCTACTTACTCAAGTCAGCACCTTCTTTGCAATTCATAGCATTGTAGATTTGCCCAGGATCCGTCAATATGTTCCAAAGGCAAGTCCTGAACCCAAATCTTCCTGGCTTTGAGACCAGCTCCCTAGCACCTATACCATATTACCTTCCTGATAAAACATGTTATCTTGAAAATCCATGCGAAGAAGTGGAAGTTTTTTTTGTTTTTTTTTTTTTCCCTATCCCATAATTTAGCTTTAGATTTTTTTGTTGTAATGTAAAAAGAATAAAAGAAAAATCTTATAGATTTCACTGTTTAAACAGATATCTTGGGGATGGGGGCATCTTTTGAAAAATTGAATATAATAATTGCTATTTTTTTTTATTCCTGTTAATTGAATTCTGTAAAAACAGAGTATTTTGAATTTCTGCTACTAATTATATATGAGCCAGTCCATCCTAAAGAACTCTAATCTAAACAATGGATAATATGAACCTTTACTGTTTTAGAGTGAGATTAACAAGTAAGGCTCCATATTCTTCTTCAGAGCAGAAGGAAATCTATATGACATTAAACCTCATGATGCATAGGTAATCATTCAATACGGATTTCAGATAAAGATATCTTTTATTTGGGTAGTCAAACTCTACTGTTTTGGGACCAATAAAAATACTAGAAGAGTTGTGTATGGGACAGTATCCACCACAAAAAGATTTTCAGCATAAGAAAAAGCAAAAAGGAATTTATTCCGATCTTTCTAGAAAGAGAATCTCCCATCTGGCAAGATGTTTGTCCGCAAAAGGAGCTCAAAGCATAAATTGCAAAACACAAAATTAAATACCGTGAAGCAAAAACCCCCACTCTAGCCTGACCTTGGGGAGTCTGGGTTTGCATTCTAATTGTGGAAATCTAGCCCCAAAACAAAAGAATAGAAGTCAATAATAATAACCTCTTAATTTAAATTTCCCTAGAGAACTGCTATACTAGCAGATATTCTCAGCTAAGAGAATTCAAAACCATTCTCAGCTTTAGAAGTATTTAAATGCTAATTAAGAGGTAGTAAGAAACTGGAGGGGATGAACACCTGCAACTTTTTTTTTAAGCTATAATTTTATTTATTATATAGTTTAAGTTATATTCTTATGAGAGTGTCTTCAATCAGTTAATTCCACACAGTTTTGTATTTCTTTTTTTGTTTTTTTAATCACGACTTGTTGATTTTTTAAAAGTCTGGGGGAAGACCTATGCAAGAATTATATGTCCTATAGGTTTCTTTTAGATATACCACCATGCTTAGAAAAAAAAAATCATTTGCTAGATTCATTTCAAGTTGTGAGCTAGTTCCCCATAAAGCACTATTTATTCCATATTCACTTCAAAATTATTATGCACAATAATAGTCTTGAAAATTGCTAGTCAATTATCTCTCTCACCCCAAATTTTCAATTTATCTCAGTCTCTTCTGAGTCTTTTCCCAGTTTACAATTTCAACTCTCCTCTTTCTCAAGGCAGATCAGGAATAAGGGACAGAAATGTCCTTTTTGATATACTTTCCTACTCCCAACTTTCCCAACTGTTACTGTTCCTTTTCCCCTCCAAAAACACTTCTCAAAACATTAGAAACGTTTTAGTTTTCCATTTTCTTACCTCTCATTCACTACTTATCCTTTTACAATGTAGTTTCTGCCCACCCAATCCCCATCTGTCCAAATTTTAAATCATCAAATCCAATGGCCATTTTCTTAGATCTCTCTGCAGAACTGTTAATACTCTACAACACTGTTGTACATTCCTATGAGAATCACCATTTATATGGCTTCTGCCATTGTTTTCCTCCTCCCTATTATGTCTCTCCTTTTATTTCCCTTTTTAATGGATCCATGATCCTCTCTTCCTACCTAAGGATATATAGTAAAACTAAGTCCTCACCCTATGCTCTTCCAAGTATGGTATGAGAAATGGATGGGCATTTAGTGGTTTCTGATGAGGTTAGTGGCAGTTTAGAGAGTTGTGGAAATCCCCTTCTGGTCGGCGCAGGTCCTTCGTGAAACCAAAAGGTTTAAGTGGCAAAAAGGGATGTTTATTGTAGGATGAGAAGTCAGCTTTGCTAGGAGACTGACTTCCTCAGTGGCAGAGAAATAACAAAAGGTTTTTTGATGAGAAGAGAATCACAGCAGACAGGAGTCATGGCAGGCAGCTTTGCCCTACTCCAGATTTCTGCAAAGATCAGAAGTTTAGAAATATCCTTTATAGAAATCTGAGGCTCAGGTTTCAGGTTGAAAAGAAAAACAATTCCCCTCCCCCCCAGACCTAGATACTCATTTGGAGTTTTAGTCACTCAATATCAGGCTCAGATCTCCCAATAGAATTTGAATGGGCATCCAACTATCAATGCAAGGATGATTTGCCTTAAAAAGGCCTAGCCTGAGAAATATGTTCTCTCATGGACTCTATGGAGCCTGAGAGAGTAGGAATCTCCTTTCTTTTACAGATCAAAAGGGGACAGTTTTTTACATTTCTCCCCCCCCTCAAGCAATTACCACTCAAATTCATTTGGGGAAAAAGGGACAAAGATCTCAGACTTCTGTAACTGCTTCAAGCTGAAAAGGGTCATAGAGATATCCCCAAGCCAGGAGAGGAGGTGTGAGATCTGAAGACAGCAGCAGCTAAGGGGAGTTGTGTGTCCTAGTTAGTGGTCCCATGATCTGTAGGCTGGAGGAGCAGTTGAAAATTTGCAGCTTGAAGCCTAGAGGAAACAAATCTCAGGAGCAGATTAATAATTAGAAGTGGAATTAGTGTAAGGGTTAGTAGAGACATAGCCAGGAACCCCACCCAGAGGAAGATTTGGGGAGGGGGGTTCTCATGAATGTCTTGCATCCAGCCAGCTTTCTCTAAGATTCTCTCAGGGTGAAGCTTGACTTCCCCTCAATCATTAATATCCATGCAGCAAGAGGTGTTGACCAGGGCGCGGATACCTCCATTAGTGGCAAGGAGATAATCTAAGGCCATTCTTTACCTAAAACCATGTTAGCAAGAGGGTCCAAGGATTCTTGGATCTCCAGGAGAGAATGTGCAGTTTCATTGGCCAGCTGGTTGATTGTGGCAGTAAGGTTGTAGAGAATGTTTTCATGTTCTAAGTATTCCACCCAGGGGGTTAGCATTGCTATGCCTTTAAGAACCAAAGAACATTTCCCCCAAATACCTGTTTTTGCTCCTTAAAGGGGTGGAGGCTGTGTAAGAAGTTCTGCCATTGTAGCCTAGAGTGAAAGACTGATAATGCTTGGTCTGAGGGCAATTGAATCCAGCCACAGGGAGAAAGGACGTAGCCCCTTTCTTTCCAGATAGCCCTGTGAGCATGCAAAATATAAAAAGCATATTTGGGGTCAGTATAAGTTTTCACTCTCATTCCCTTCCCCAGTTCCAAAGCTCTTAGATAAGGCAGAAGTCCCAGGAGGCAATGGCTTAGTCTCTAGGGTACCAGTGAGAGTCACCATTTCCCCATTTTCAGAGAGCAGGGTGGCAGAGTCAAGAGTGTGATGCACCCAGAGAGTCAGATCAGTAGACCTTGAACAAGTCACTGATGTCCTTTGGCTTCAAAAATGCTCTGAATCCAATGGAGAGTTAAAACCTCTAGTGGCTATCCCAAAGTTAGTTTTGAAACTTCTTCAATTAAAGGGGCCTTGGCAGCCACTGTAAAGAGAAGACTCCAGTCTGGCTATTTTATAATGAAAGATTTAGCTAAAGGGGTCTGTGGGTGGAGTCCCAAATTGGTTATTGGAATTCAAAGGGATCCTTTTGATCATGATTTGTGAATCAAAGGTCCTAGCTTCTAGAATTGATAATGCATCAGTTAGGAGGGGTTGGGAATCAGAAAGGAATAAATCCATCTGAAAGGACTAGTTTCTTAAAGGGAGCACAACCCACATCATTAGGACTGCAAATCAAGATAAGCTTCTCAGGATCTCTCAACTCTCTAAATAAAAGTTCCAGAGTAAAAAGTTTCTCTGGAGGTCCTAGAGAATTGGGTCCCCAATCTCACCATAAGTAGTAGGAGGGAACATTAAAGGAGCATTTAAATGACAGTTTGCTAAGCTAGTGAGGCAGAGGAGAGATCTCAAGACAGGTTCTGAGTTCTCCTGCAATCCCCACTCCATGGGGGGAGGGGTGCCAGAGCAAGAGTGAAGGAGAAATTCAATTCTCTTACTGGCCCCACCGGGTAGCGAGGGTCCTCCTGTTGATATTGTGTTGGAACTGGAGCGAGAGGAAGCTTGACCAAGCCCCAGACTCCTGCCAGAGCCCAGGGCATTGGGGGGGCAGCTCGACCCCTGAAGACACCCCTGAAGACAATCTCCCCTCCTACAATGCTCCTCCAGTTCAAATTCAGGGCAAGGACTGGGCAGTTTACACCGACCTCTGTAGTTCCCGGAAACTCGTAGAAACTCGTCTCCAAATCTTGCTTAAATTCCACAGCCTCTCTCCTCCACAAAGCTTGGTTTCTGTCATTAAAAATAGCTGTTTTTAAGGGAGAACTTTGAGGGACCAAATCTGGCTTCTGCAGTTTCCTCTGTGTATCTGGGGCAGATTCATTAACATCTCCCCAGGGCAGATCAAAGAGGGTGTTGGCCTTGGGCACCTCCCCAGAGCAATGGCCAGGTTTCTCCACATTCTGGAAGAGATTAAAATCCAGCATCCTGAGAAGGGGAAACACAGCTGGAAGTCCCAGGATTTAGTTCAGATGAGAGAGAGTTAAAGAGATATTGCCTGACATAAGGCCCTAGTCTGAAAGGGATTTAAAACTGCATAGGGATGCAAAAGGAGGCTCCCTGGAAGAAAATTAGCTTTCCATTGTTATCTTCCCTTTCTAGAATGGAAGCTCTTAGGGGAAGAGATGGAATTGAGTGGGAAACACCCTGCACTGTTAAGTATTTGATAGCCTCAGGCTTTCTTACATCCTTTTAGAAACCCTGCTTTAGAAATATCAGCCCATGGGGAAAGGAGCCAAGGGAAAGTCCTTTGCCTGGGTATGAGTCTCTCTTAGACCAAGCTTTGTGTGTCAGAGACTGCACCCTTTCTCATGAAAAAAGAAATAGCCTTTTTTCTGCACTCATACTCAGACTACATCTGATTGTTTTAGTAGCTACTGTCCTACACAACAGTCTCTCATTAATTTATATTGCTTCAACTTTTCTCTCAATGTACTGAAGGATAACAGCAGAAAAGGGCTTCTGGAGCAGGTGATATGAATTAAACCTTGTCACATATATTTCTTAATTGTGCTCCTCACTATTACGGTCTAAGTCTAAGCTTACCCATGGATGCTGTGTGTGTTTATGAGAAGGAACGACTCAGGTTTCCTTCCCCTCCTCTCCTCCTTCCCCTTTTCTCCTCCTTTTCCTTTCAAAAAACTGAGATGATTTACCTTTTTTTTTTTTCTGTAGTTTTTATTTTTTATTTCTTCAACTATAGCTCTAAAAAAAAAAAGGCTTTAAAAAAATTACATTTACATGGATCTACTGTACTACTTATTAAATCCAAATCACTCTGCCTTTCATTGAAAGATCAATAATAACCCTGATAGTAGCTTCCAGCTCTTCATCAAGATTTTGATGGCTGGGAATGAGTATAAATAGCCATTGTTTTCTGTTCTGGCCAGAAACTCTAAAAATCTTCCTTTCAGATTGACATCTTTGTAATGGAAAATTGGGCTATCTTTTGTCTCAATTCTTAACCAGCCCTTAGACATTGCTTAAGTGTGGTATCAGATAAATTGAAGCCTGGGGAAAAACTAAGTTTAGAAAGATTAAGTCACCTCACTGCATTCTGAGTCATTGTTGGTCATCTTGACTTTTATCTTGCCTCTGGATTTCAGTGACTCTGAAGAAGAGAGTGAGACTGATGATGACTTCATATGGCTGCCTCACTTAAATCCAATCCATGTGATTTGATTAAGATTCCTTTCTAATTCCCAGCCCCCAAGAATTTCAATGGGAGATATCGGGGCTCTCCCAGCCCCCATTGGATCTGAGCTAACTTGGGCTGTCCCTGTCCCCATTCTTACGATCTGCTCAGTTTTCCCCAATCCTCACCCCCAGCAAAACAGTTCCTTATCTAAAAACCCATTGAATTCTATTCAAATTCTAATCCTGGCTGAAACCTAGCCAGGAGCCAATCTGGGACTCCACCCATGGGCCCTTTCAAGATTACCAAAAGTCCCCCATTATAAAAAGGGGAAACTGGATTCCACTCTTTGCAGGAGCCCCAAACATGGCATCCTTATGCCGGCTATGTCAAGGGTTCCTGCCCACCCAGAGCCAACCCTGGCCCTGGTATCTTCTACCTTCCAACTTTACTTCCAAACCTCACAATAAGCTTCTTTTATTAATCTAGGTTTTCAGGTCTGTAACTTCCTTTACAGAGAACTCTTGCACCGCTACTAGACCTCATTTAACTCTGTATCCTTGCACTGAATCCAAAAGGGTTTCAGGGGAGCTCTATTTCACTTCCTGTACCCCGAACCTGCCACTAGAGCTCAATTAACCCTAATTTCATTTAGGTACCCTTTACCTAATTCTCATCACATGCACTAGTCAACACATCACCCCTGTTATGAGAACAAAGGATAACACAACTCTTTCTACCCTTTCATGTAGCCTTCATCTCTCTTGAGTTTTAATTCTCAATCTCTAAGTTCTTGCTGTATCTCCTTTTGAATATACTGATTTCATATAAAATTGAGCATATGTCAATTCAAATGACTTGAATTTGAACTTCTTCACGGTGTGACTTTGAGGAAGGTATATTACCTTTCTGGACCTCAGTTTACTAATTTGTTAAATGGGAAGAACAAGTTGAGCTCCATAATCTCCAGGCATTTTAGCTCAGTCTCATACATCATCTTGAATCTTTTTCAGGCTATAAACCTGTTGAAATTGAAAATGGAACCCCAAAAGTTTGGGGTTACAGACCAATCTCATAAGGTCTCTCAAAAGAATTTGCAGGCTTGAACCCATTTCCTGGTCAAGGGGAAAAGTTGTATTGTCATTGTAACGCCATTACAAGTGGTCTAAATTCCAAGAGAATTTAGCAAAGAAACAGAAGCATGGAAACACATTTATCTAGTTCTTCATGTTATACATATACTAATTTTATGTCCCAGAAGTAGGATCAAGGAGTGACCAACAGATCATCTAACAGATAGCAAGGAAGTGAGGAATGGTCTGTTCAGAATTAGACA
The DNA here is from genome assembly GCF_048593235.1 of Sminthopsis crassicaudata. Lineage (NCBI taxonomy): Eukaryota > Metazoa > Chordata > Mammalia > Dasyuromorphia > Dasyuridae > Sminthopsis > Sminthopsis crassicaudata. The sequence goes on along the minus strand of NC_133621.1, from coordinate 93,514,731 downwards.
GATTGCTATTTTTAGACTGGGTGTGGGAATTCCCTGAAGCAGACTCCAAAGGCAGAAGATATTGTTAGAACAGAAGCCCCTAAGGCCAGGGGACCTCAAAATCATTGCTGGTTCCCCTAGGAGCAATATTACATCATTTCCCCTTTCAAGCAGTTACACCCCAGATTCATTTGGGACAAAGGGACAGAGATTTCATCTTCTGGAGCTGCTTCAGATAAGGGATGTAGAGCTATCCCTACCTAGTGGGGTCCAGGTTGAGGACAGGGAGGCACATGACTTGAAGATGGCAGCAGCATTCAGAGGAGTGCTATGTATCAGAATCAGTTAATCAATGGTATTCAGGATGAATAAATGGTTGGTCATAGCTTGGAGCCTGGAGGAAACAAATTTCACAAATAGGTTATAAATGCAGGGGCCAAATATGAGCAAAAAAATAAAGAATAATTAAAAGTAGAGTTAGTATAGGGGTTACTATGGACAATAGCCAAGAATCCCTCCCAGAGGAAGGCTGGGAGGTGGTTAGGAGGGGGAAAGATGAGTCTATCATGAATTCCTCTTATCCAAACAGCTTTTCCTATGATAAATACCAAAGAATGTTTTCCCCAAAATTCCCTGCTTTTGTCTCCTTGAAGGGGTGGGGGTAGTATCTTAAGCAGTGGTATTATACACTCAGATGACCTAGGGTGCAAGCAGCATAATGTTTAACAGGTATTACACATTGAATAGAGAGAATTACAGGTTGAGGAAGGTTCCAGTCAGAGGCATTCCTTTTAACAGATCCCTCAGAAACATTGAAGTAAAATGGAAAACCCATTTAACAAAGAAAAGCCTATCTGTTAAGAACACATATGGTACCTGGGGTCAAGTTTTGTAGTAGCTTCCTCATTAGTTGTCCCCAAGGATGATTATAGTTACATGATATTATATCAATATATAACATTTCAGAATGTTAGTTCTCAGGAGGTTATGAAGAAGCTTCAAGGAAGGTGGTGGAGTTTTCTGGGATAATCTCAAAAAGGATATCCCACAATTATTATGTGGAAAAGAGATCCTTTCTGGAAAGAAAACTAGATAGTCAGGTTAAAGTTATTCTCCTGAGGGGGAGGGGAAGGTAGCTAGTACAAATGAGGTGGCATCCAGGGTGATGATGATGACATTTGGGAAAGGGGCCTTTGAAAATAATAAGTCATATGTGGGCTGCCTTGAGGATGCTAAGGGCACACCCAACAATCCTGAATGTGCCCACTGCTCATGGAGTTCCCTAGCCTAAGGACGAATGAGTTATCTCCCCACTGGCAGGGGCCCACAGAGTGACACTGAGAGAGCTGGAGAGAAAATACAAAGAGCAAAGCTTTCATCCTTGGAGCATTGTTAAAGATATATCTGGAAAAAGTAGAAAGTAACAAGAAAGAAAACTAACCTTAACTGCCTCAGTCACTTTTTGAATTATTTGAGAAGTGAAGGCTGAGCCATTGTCACTCTGCAAAGAGTTGGGCAGGCCAAAAAGTTCCCACTGGCTGGCCTCTGGGAATAGAAGCTAGCCTGAGAGTGTAGGGTGGAATAGGAGAATTTTTTGCTGTCAAAAGTCCCCTTTCTTTCCATATAGCTCCATGAGTGTGCAAAATATGAAAAACATATTTGGAATCAGTATAGATGTTCACTCTCATTCCATGACTGTCCACGTTCATTGATGGGAGGTTATGTTCCCCTGGTTTTGCCCCTTCAAGGGCAAAAAGAAACTGTGAGTATGCAATAGATTGCAAAGGAACGTGTCTTTAAGATTTAGAGTAGAAAACCATTTTGTGCCCTGGGATACTTATATTGGGGTCATGGCTTCTATCCACCATTTGCTCTGATTATAGAAATTTGTTATAAGAGGAAAAAGCAGGGACATGATTATAATAGCATCAAAACAGGCCCTTCAGGCCTCAGCCTGAGAGCACATACATGCCTTAGATCTGTATGTAATCATGCAATAATAATTCCATCTCATAGCCAGACTCAGAAATAATCAGGTGGGAAACAAAGAAACAGAACTGGAAACTTGAGTCAGAAGGTTTCACCTTAAGTAGAGGCTGAAGTTGTTTCCTAACTCTTGCTCAGATAAGATGTTCACCTAGACATTTCAGGAAGGCATTCTCTGAGTAATAAGGTGAGTTACTGACTTAATGATCATGCAATCAAATTCAGAACTCAAAAGAATATCAGTTACAGTCCCAAGAGATTTTATTTCCAATAGCAAATTCTACCAATCATAGGTTGGGGCTAAATATGTTATTTTAAGTTTACCAGGGACTTAAACTCATAGGAGATTTTGTTTAACATGTTTTATATATTTAAGCTTATCCTAGTGCAAAGTGTCAATCATTAAACAAGCTTATAAATTCTTAGTAAATTCATGCCTTGTTTAGAAACTATAAATCCTAAACAGGCTCATTTCTCAGGGCTGATGACCTTGCTTACCCTAATGATTTCAAGAAAACTGGGAAGCTTACAAATTAAAGGAAGTTAACAGAGACTCCAGAGAAGTTGCCCACCCCAACTATTCTTAGTGTTTTCGTGGGCTGTGCTGTTTCTATCTCTCCCACTCTGTGAAGAGGGAAAAGGTGTTGCTCACCTCGTACTTGAAGATAAACTAATAAGGCTTTCACCTCATCCCTCTTGACCCACACACAGTAATTACCAATTTTAGGTTTAGCATGATGACAATAACTCCAAACAACAGTAATAATTTTAAAATTTTCCTAAAAGCTGTTGGGGGCGGTAACCCCTTGATATTCCTTGTTTGATCTCCAACTTCCTTTGGGACTTGGATCTTTGATACAAGATCTGGTCAAACTAGTTTGGTCTATCTGAGCTGGCTGGGGTTTTACAGCCCCCATTCTAATCTGCTCAGACAGACCAAATGCCAGCAGGAAATTCCTTTTTGGGAAGAGACTTCTGTCTGTCCCCAGAAGATAACAAGAAAATCCTTATCTTATTTACATCACTCTCAGGAACCTCCTCACATCACTGCATCTGAATGATTGTGCTCATGTATAAAACAGAGTCCTCAAAAATCTATTCTTTGCAAAATTGGCCTTGTACCATGCAGCCATTTTGCCCACCGGCTCTCCAGTGTTTCCATTCTAATCAATAAAGACTATGTTTCCATACAGCATTAAGTAGCAAATTCATTTGCTGCCGACCCCGCCCTTGGTTACTTTGGGGAAGGAAGGAGAGAGAGAAAAGGAACTAACCCATCTCCATTTAGACCTCAATTTACTCCTCATCAATAGCCAAATAGTCTTTAGCTATAATTTATATTCCCTTAGATAAATTTACCTTTTGTTTTAGAGAGGAAAAAAGACTATTCTTAGAACCGATTTTAAACCTGACAACTTTAGTTAATGAGATCCCTAGATTCTGATTAAATGTCCTAGACAAACTGAATTGCAATTTGGTTATTTTCCAATTTACACATATCATTTCTCTTTTGTGAGCCAGGAAAAGGGTTAAGGTGCCAGTTTTTACTGACAGGGCCCTTGGAAGTTTGACTCTACATAACCAGAGTTTGTAAAGTAGTCTCAAACTCTTCTGTTAACCCTCTCAGTGCAAATAGATTATAATTTACATATCCTTTAGTGGGCTTTAATAAGGGCTCCTTTAAAAATACTTTTACTATCATATCTCAGACAAATTTCCAAATTATTTTACACACACAGAGAAATCATTTATCTCTTGGTCACATCTTAAAAAAACCCATAAAGTTATCAAATATGAAGCAATTATATCCGATAAAGCAGTTAACAGTTATATAGCATGTTTGCTACTAAGCACTTTTGCAATCATGTGGTCTTCCCAATAACTATTTCTTTTTACAAATCAGAAAACTGGGCAGAAATAAGATAATTTGCCATAAATTACATAACTAAGACATCCACACTGAAACAGAGAATGGCCTTACCAAATGTAGAGTTTGGCTGGCTTTCTAACCTCGAACTGCTATGCTGGATGGTACCAGAGGTACCTTCCCAGGCAGTTCCTGGACAGAAACTATTGAAAGCTGGAGTGACTGGTGCCAGATATCCTTTGATGGTGGTTTCATGCCAGGGCTCAGGGAATGTTGATCATGCAACCTGACTCCCACTCTATCCCTATTCCCCCCAAGTTGGGTTGGAGAGGTTTTTGAACAAGGTTGTGTGGGGTCTCCACAGCTGCTTCCCCTATTTCTACTGGTGAGGCAGAATTTGAGTTTCAATCTGATCTAAGAGGAATTAGCAAATAGAGGGATTTGGGCTATACTGATCTTGTTAGCAATCCCCAAAACTGAGATACACTGAGGACCACTCTGGAGAGTGGAGTAAAGAGGGTCCCTTAATTCCTTCTGGAGTGCTTTCCCAAAGGAGCAGAAGGGGGACTCCAGACAAGATAGGAGCCAAAGAAGGGTTAGCAAAAAGTTGCTATTTACCAAGTTTGGTTTTTTTTTTTTTCTCCTTTCTTTCAGAATGGGATAAATTCCTGGAATTATCCCCAATGTTTCAGGAATTTTTCTTGCATTTTTAAAATGACTAATTCCCAAACTTCTTAATCACTGCTTTCAAAATTTTGAAAATCTGCTAAGAAGTTATTTTTAGCTAGCTTTTTTTGTGTAGCTCCCAACTTGGCCAGAGCTGCAGTCCACAGAAAAAAAAAAGTTAGGCTTTTTAAGAAATTTTCCCAGCATGCTAAGTACAGCATAAAGGGTTTCCCCATCCACCCCCCTTTGTTGGTTGTGTTTTAAATCTTTTTAAGTAACAAAATCTAGCTCACAGAATAAACATGACACAGACATTCTGAATAGAAATGCAGACTCAGACAAAATGACATGAAAGGGGGCTGTCCCATCTTTGCCAAAAGTCATAAAATGTATACCATTTTGTCTTCTGTGGTGTTTCAGAGAAGGTGAAAGGGTGGCAAAGGTTAACTTTGCTGAAAATTGCAAGAATTTCCCAGTCTGAGCATCCCCAGGCAAGGGAAACTTGCTGAGCTTGGAGCTCATAATGACCCAGACAAGTCTTCTCCGAGTGACTTGGGGTATCCCAGCTACAGGATTGTGGAAGAAAAATGGGGAAGCTTACTTTGACAAGGAGGGAATCAAGCTAGGGGAGGCCAGACTCTCTGTGTACTAGACCACCAAATGTGGAGGTTACAAAAGGGCCCCCCCAAATTTGGGGGTCATAGATGAGTTTCACAAGGTATTTCAAAAGAATTTGCAAGCTTGAACCCATTTCCTGGTCAAGGAGCAAAGTTTGTTGTAATTGTAATGCCATTATAAGCAGGCTAAATTCCAAGAGATTTTAGCAAAGAAACAAAAGCAAGGAGACATACTTATCTAGTTTTTCATATTATAAATATGCTAGTTTTTATGGCCCAGAGGTAAGTCCAAGGAATGGTCTCTGGAATTTGATTCTCACTAACCAACAGATTATCTATCTAATAATCAGCATTGAACTGAGGAGCAGTCTATTCAGAATCAGACAGATTTTCATTCTTGCATTGGGTGTGAGAGTTCCCTGAGGCAGACTCCAAAGCCAAAAGATTTACAATTACTGACTTATTGTTAGAACAGAAGCCCTCTAAGATCAAGGTACTTCAAAATCATTGCTATCTCCCCTAGAAGCTATGTTACATCAAACCTGTTTATTAGACTAGTAAAACTTATGGATTCTTCCCAAAATATACATTTATGTGCATAAAATAATAGAATTAGAAAGGAATCCAAATATATTGACATAGTTATCTAAATATATGTGTATATTATGTACTACATACATGAGAAGAGAGAGAAACAGAAGCAAAAAAGCTTCATGGGCCCGAGGTTAAATATTCTTAACTTAAAATCTTGTTTCTTTTTGGATTTCCTATATCTGTCTTCCGTAAATGCATCTTGAAATGCATCCTGAAACTTCTGTCATTTTTGTCTCTTCTTTCTCTCTTCCCCTGGCATGTAGTCAATCACCAAGTCTTATTAATGGTGACTTCATTATGTCTTATATCTTCCACCTACCTTTTATTTTCCATTCTGATTGCTATTAGCATAACCCTTCAACACATCATACATAGATTATTACCCTAGTCCCCTAATTGTTTAGGCAATAGCATGAATATACTTGAATAAAATTCATCACTATAATCAAATGAAACTTAGAGGGGGAAAAAAAAATTTAGAGGGGTTTGGAAACAGAGAAAAATGTATATTGGGCATGAACGCAAACAATTTACTTAAATGACCATAATTAGTATTATTTTTATTTGACCCAACTAAAACATTTTCCAGATTAGCCAGGGGAGAGCAGTAGCAAGTGGCAGTGGGGGGAGGGAGGAAGGGAGGATGTTTTTTAGAAAATGATTCACTCTAAGCTAGAGGGAACTAGTTGTTCATGTTTCCCCCAACCTTTTTTTTTTTTTTTTTTTTTTTAATCTGATAAAGAAACACTACTTAATATCTAGGACCTCAAGTCCAAACTCTCATTTTCCTTCTCATTAGTTTCAGTATAGAGCTTGGATCTATACCCCTTGCCAGAAGCTTAAATCATTATTCTTACCCTGTTCCACTTCTCCTCATCTCAGCTTCATCTCTGCAGCCTAAGCCCAGAGATGTTATGCATCAATCTTTGGTATCAAATAAAGAGAAGATTGGGGGGGGGGGGGTAACTTTCAGGAAAGTGGAGGATATTGCTCCTACATTCAACTCACACTCTTATGTCAACATTTTTGCAATACCTAACCTATGGGAACAAGTTTCAAGGGTTCTTGGACACCTGGGCAGTGCAGTGCCTACAGAAAATGTTTATCTAGAAGCCCAACTAGTTCAGTCTAATTGATCCAGAGGTCTTCACCCTGTTTTCACCTTCTAAACCCAGCTGGAGGAACTTCTTGAAGGAAGAAGCCCCTTGATGCTTAAAGCAAAAAGAAGGAGATGTGTTAACTCATATCTGACTGGTATCAAATCTATTCTTCAGGTACTGAGCATTCATTGAAGTTGAGCTCTTTAGTTGCTTGAAGTTGATTGGAGGGAATAGAATATACCTGCTGTGTGAAGAGCTGGCTTTTTATTGTTCTTTTAATCTTAAATAGAGTTTGAGAACTGATTAAAATAAAAAAAATTCCTACAAATGCTTTGATAGTTACTTTGATTGGAGAAGAGCTGTGTTGCTACTGGAAGGCCTTTGGAAATAAAAAGAATCCTTTTGTTTTCGTAAAAGCTTCCTAGGGTTATTCCCATTAGCAACTATGTATAGCTTGAGAGAGAGAGAGAACCCTTTCCTGAACTTGGCTTTCTAAGACCCTCTCAAACTTGAGAGGTAGAAATTCCACAGAGCACCAGTATGGATATTAGAAGCTTTGAAATTTTCCAATGTAGCATTCTTGATTATCACTGCAATACAGCCCAAAAGCAGGTGTGGGAAGCTGCAGACTGTAGGTTTAGGGCTGAAATTTCACTGGGAGGGCAATGTTGCTACTTGACAGAAAGAGTGTAGCACTTCTACAACCATCAAAGAATAACCAAGAAACAGTTCCATGCAGTAAGAGAGTGGAGAAATTCAGGAGAGAAGCAAATGATGCTGGGGACAGAATGCTCCTCTCCTTTAAGGAGACTACCACCATCCAATCCCACAAACCAGTAGTGGATTTCCCCAAACATGTGCCTTATTATTGTGCAAAATTTTGTGTCCTCTCTCCCTGGTGGAAATTGTTTACATTGAGGATAAAATGTGTCCCACATTGACAGATAGTTTGTTACATTTTGATTATTTTTCCTTTTTTTTCTTTCTATTGAATAAATGTTATGTTTCTAATTACTTTTGTCTACTCATTTAATAAAGTTTCAAGTTTAAGATTCAATGATGCTGTGGTGTATATAAATGAGAAAAATAGTGGTGGCTATGTTACTCCCAGTCCTCCTTTCATTGGATGCCAAAGATTGGTGCACAGCATCCCTGGGCTTAGGCTGCAGAGATGAGGCTGGAGAGGAGGAAAAGTGAAACAGGAACGGAATAATGATTTATGCTTCTGGCAAGACATATAGATCCAAGGCTCTATACTAGAAACTAATAAGGAGGAAAACAAGAGTTTGGACTTGAGGTCCTAGATATTAAGTAGTGCTTCTTTATCAGGAAAAAAAAAAACAAAAAACAAAAACACACAAACAGGAAAACCTATTATATTCAGCCAGTTCAGTCTTGGCTGAAGAGCCACAAATATATACATATGTATCCACCACTTAGGTCTATAAGTCCTGAATTGTAATGACTTGGTCTGGTCCACTCTTAAAATAGCCTATGCCAGTATGAATTCAAGTTGATGGTCCAGCACAGAGAAAGAGAAGGGAGATGTGGGTGCCTTGTCAGATGACATCCATATACTTACTGCCAATGTGAGTGGACCTATACTATACTTTGGAGAATTCTGTGGGATTTATAAGAGTGTCCTTTCCCTAGAAAGGGACCCACTGGACAGCCTCTCTCTCTGGGACTTATTGGAAACTTTAGTTTCACACAGAGATGTCCATTAGAGGAAAGATTATTTTTTAACTTTATTTTTTCATTTGGTTTATTTTAGAGTTGAAATGGGTTTTATGTTATAATGTTAATTATTTAGATATTTAAATATTAATACCTATTGATTTACTATATCTTTTATTAAATAGGGAGAATCAAATGAATCATAATAATGAAAAATACATAGAGCAGACTAACAATTAGCAATGCATGAAGAGCCACACAGAAGAATCTTAATAACAAGAATACCACCTGACTTTATGAGTAAAGTCGTTGAGAATATTTGTTAAGACCTATTGAAAATATAGAGGAATGTGATGTAAAATGAAAAGACAAAAGAAAAAAAAATTAATTTGGTCCTTGTGTTTCTATAAATGGCTGGAGAATATGTTCCCTTAGAATATGTTCCCTTATAGAATTCCTTGCAAGATTGGGGTTTCATAAAATGATTAGATTACCTTCTAAAGAAGAGAACTGACTACTTGAAAGAGTTAAAGAGATGTTAATAAGGTACCATGGTGCAGAGTCTCTGCCAGGGATAAATCAGAGCCAAATTAGCTGGGGAAAAATAAGAATTAAACTAGAATTAAAAGCTATTTGAAGGGGATGAATCAGTTACAGGTGTTAATGATCTTCCCTAGACCCTGCTTACCTATGTAAGTTTTCTCAGGAAAGGTCTCATAGAAAAAACATTGGAGAGTTGTACATGTAATTGAAGCTTTGCCCATTTATGGTGTATACACACACACACACACACACACACACACACACACACACACACACACACACACACACAGACTGCTACCTTAAGTTGGAATGAACAGCAGAAGGCCAGGGATTTGCTTTTCTTGGGTTTGGTGTTTGGAGTCAATTTTTTTAAACACCATCCCCTTTACATGAGTAACTAAATTAATAATAATTAATTACCATGTCTTAATTATAACAGTTAATATAATTTTCCAATTCCATAGGTGTTTAATGAATGGTTATTGACTTACTACTCCAAGAAATTCTAATTTTAAAAGACATTGGGAGTTTCCTCTATTCAATGTAATCATTGGAGCCAAATAGTTTTTCTTCATTAGCTCAGAAATTGGGAAAGAGATAGCTGCTCATGATAACCACAATTCCTCCAGTCTATTCTTGGAACCCTATGACTTCCTGGAGCAAATGTTGAAAATCATGAGTCCAGATCACATTTTACATAGAGAAGAACTGCCCCATCTTCATCATTGTTATTGAAGAGTGTCAGTCATTGATATATAAAGATGCAACAGCATGAGAGTAAAATGGGGAGGGAGGGATATTTTAGTATAACTTTTTGCAAATGCAAAAATTTTTAGTGATAAGAATTTCTATATTGGTTTTATCCTGTCAAGTTGCATGTGTTTTGCAGTAACAGAAAGATAGAAAAGCTCAGAGTGTTGAATTTGAATGTTACCTCAGCCACTATTCTGACTGTGAACTGACCTTTTCATTTTATAAGGAATAAAAACTCTTGTAGTATCTATTTCACATAACAGCTATGAGCATCAAATCAGATAAAATACATGTATTAAAGGCCTAGATAAAGAGCAGTTGTTATTAGAGGAAGGAGAGGGTAAAATTTTCAAATTTGAATACAAAAATATCTTGTGTTGGTTCTGTCCAAAGATATGTGTTTATTTTAATCCCAGCTCTATCTTATCTTTTCTTTTTTCTTTCTTCCAGCCCTTTTTAATCAGCCAGGCCATAGTAAATATATCACCATAATAAAGACTTTCTTTTCATTTTAAGTAACTACAGACATTATACCATCATTAGGTTTAATTCAATACATATTTGGGGCTTTTCATTACAATGTACCTTTCCTTTGATAATTTAGTTCTTCCCAACTTTAAACATGTTTCCCATTACCTAATCTCCTTGTTACAATGATGTATGCCTACTTAATTTAGTTAACAGCACTCTTCATTCTTGGAGGTTAGGAAGTGAATCTTGAACTCTAAGAAACAGATAATTAAATTATTTCTTTTTCTGCCACTCCATTTCTTTTCTTTCAAAACCTCATCCTCTTTATCACCTTAAACAAGGAGTAGATGGTTTGCTTTTCCCAAAAGTCAATTAACAGGTAAATAATGGATTGTGAAGTTAAAAGGTACCACTCCAATTAGCATATAAATGAAGGTAGGCAGATTGCTACTTTAAACAAAGCAGCAGAAATTATTTCCCCTCTTGCTAAATTTCACATAGAAGTGGAATTTAATAATTGATGTTCAGTTGTAGAATTTTGGTTGTATTGTTGAATGCTGCTCACTGAGGCTAGATAATGCTTGGTAGCCTAGAGAATATGCTGCATATTAGCATTCTTCTTTCAGATGAGGATATATAAGAAGGTAAGAACAAATTCTTCTCCCTCTGTCACCATACTCCCAAATGCTGGACTTCTAAGAGCAAAATTAAGGATCTAAGAAATGAAGGTGAAAAGGAGAGAGAGACATTCCAGACATGAGGGACAGATTCTGAAGACCCTTATTGATGAAATGAGACTCCAATTTCGAGAAGTAGGAAAGAAGACAGTTTGATTGGGCAATGGAATGGGTAAAGGAAAGTAATATGAAATAAACCTGAAAGGTAGGCTACAGCCAGATTTTGACAGGCAAATATATTGTTTTGTCCCAAAGGCAATTGAGAGTTGTTGAAAGTTCTTGAGAAGAAAGAAATAAACCTGATCAAATTTGTGCTTTAGGGAAATTATTTCAGCACTGACTGAAGGATTTATTAGAGACAGGGACAGAGAACTGAGTAGCCAGCTGTATAATTAGGAGACTCTTACAATAGTATCGGTAAGAGTTGATGATTGACATATGAGAGGAGGTAAGACTCCAGCATACTATGAATCTCAAATAGAGAAGAGAATGATAATAGTATCCTTGAGACAAATAGGGGAATCATTTCCTTAAAGTGGGGCCTCTTAGAGGTGACAGAAAATTTTCACATATTATTTCATTTGATCCTTGAAACAATGCTTTCAAGAAAAAAGATATGATCTTTGTAACTGGCATTTTATAAATGAGTAAAGTGAGACTCAAAGTATTTAAATGACCTATGTAGAGATGCCACAGTTAAAATGGGAACTATATCTTGGATCTTTTGACTCTAACTCCATGGCTCTTTTCATAAAACCACACTGTTTATTTAAGTCTATCAAAAACTTATTTTAAATTCATTTTTTAATGGAAAGGAAAGCTCTAGGTTCCTAAACAAACCTCTGTAAAATGAGAACTCTCTTTTGCTGGGCCACCAGACCTTTAAGGAGCTACTTGGGTCATCATTATACCTACCATACCTCTGGGTTAGTTCTTCCTATTTTTATGGGGAAGGTGATAATATCATTTAATTTGTCATCCTCCTTAGAGCTCAGAACAGTGCTCTAGACCTAGTGGGAAAGTTTTAATAATATTTGTAGAATGGAATGAAATAAGCTGATCATCTTACTTTCTCTTTGTATTTTTAAGAAATGCAATCCCATTAGAAAATTACCATTACAAAGAAGTGTTTACTGTCAAAATTTTAGGATCCAGAATGTTGATCTGATTGCAAATGAATGGAGTAGGATGCACTACACATCCTTTTTCAGCTTTCTAATTCTTCACTATAGTAACAGACCATGATTGTTTGTTGTTCATAATGTTGAAAGAAAAGCTGTGATCTTTTAGATTATAGAGATGTAATGTTATCAACAGATCTTCATATCAGAAATTACTCTTCATTTCCTTCCCTACCCCATTACAAAGATACCTATTTGCATGTCTGTAAAAATCTTTCTAATCTACCATCTGGATCACCATATCTAGCCAAACAAAATTGAAAGTCCCAGATATTTTGTGGGGAAGACTGGGGATCTGGTGTGGTAGTGGTATTGTTGAGACTTTTGTTTGCTTCCTCCTGTCTTTTGCTTGTTTCTCCTAACTTCATTTTCACCTTTTAAAGTTACATCTGAGAAGTTTGCTTCAGAATTCTTTCATATTCATCCTAAAGCTTAGCCATCTTGTAATGAAGTTGTTCTCAAGTCATCTCAGAGGAAATATAAAATAATATCAAGAGTGACCAACAGGGAGTTGAATATAGAATATAGAACTTTGAATTAGTAAGTTTGTTTTGGATTGTTTTTCAGTTTTGTCTGACTCTTTGGGAACTCATTTGGGGTTTTCTTGGCAAACATATTGCAATGGTTTGCCATTTCTTTTTTCAATTCATTTTATCAATTGGTGACTTGCCCAGGATCACAAAGTTAGTAACTATCTAAGGCCAAATTTGAATGAAGAGAAGTCTTCCTTCCTGATTCCAAGTCATTGTGACAGTGTTTTATAAAATATTATCCTTACAACCCTGAGAAGGAGGAACTATTATTACCCTCACTTTAAAGATTATGAAATTAAAACAGAGTTTAAATGATACAGCTGGAGTCACATAATTGGTAAGAGTTTGAGGTCAAATTTGAGTTCCTCTTGACTCCCAGTCTAATACTCTTTCCACTATCTCACCTACCATCCAAAATATGCTAAATTAATAGCATATATGTTTTTAATTCTGGAGAAAGCAATATATCCAGAGAAGTGGCAGACAACCACTTTTATAAGTCAGGAACCCTCAGGTTAGTGGAAAGGGCACTGGATTTGAAGAGGATCTTCCAATTCGGATTGCTTTTTATTGCCTGAATAACTGACTAATTCACTTTCCCTTTGGACCTCAGTTTCCTCATTTTTAAAAGGCAAGATTTGTACTAGATCCAGAATTCTTTTTTTTTTTTTTAATAGTATTTTATTTTTCAACATTCACATTTGTAAAACCTTGTGTTCCAAATTTTTCTCCCTCTCCGCCCCCCTACCACCTTCCTAAAACAGTAAGCAATTCCTCATAGGCTAAACATGTGCAATTCTTCTAAACATATTTCCATATTTGTCATGCTAAACAAGAAAATATCAGATCAAAAGGGGAAAACAAAACCATGGGAAAGAGAAAAAACAAGCAAATAAACAACAACAGCAAAAAAGGTAAAAGTACTATGCATTGATCTACATTCAATCTCCATAATCCTCTCTTTGGAAGTGGAATGGCACTTTTCATCACAAGTCTATTGGAATTTTCTTGAATCATCTTATTGTTGAAAAGAGCCAACTCCATCACAGAATCATCATCATAATCTTCTTGTTACTGTGTACAATGTTCTCTTGATTCTGCTCACTTCACTCAGCATCAGTTCACTTAAGTCTTTCCAAGCTTTTCTGAAATATGCTCATCATTTCCTTATAGAACAATACTATTCCATTACATTCATATGCCATAACTTACTCAGCCCTTCTCCATGATGAACTGATAAACATCCACTCAGTTTCCAGTTCCTTGCCACTACAAAAAGAATTATTATAAACATTTTTTACACATGTGAATGCTTTTCCCTTTTTTATGTAGATCAGGGATTCTTAATCTCTTATATGTCATTAATAATTTGGTAGAGCATTAGATTCCTTCACAGAATGATTTTTAAAAGCAAAAAAAGCCCCATAGGATTACAAAGGAAGCCAATTATATTGAAATATACTTACCAAAATATATAGTAGTAATCCTTAGGTTAAGAATCTATAAAGAATCTCTAAGGTCTCTTGAATTTCTAAAGTCAATATCACTAATGCTTTAAAAGTATGATTTTTAGCAAAAGTCTCATTGAAACAAAATTGTTATGACAAAACAGTTCAAATGACCACAAATTTCATTAAAATATATTTTGATCAGAATTCATAAAGACTGCATTCATTAAACTTTCTGATTCAAAGCCTATTGTTTCTTTAAATTTGATTCCTGTGGTTCCTAAATCGTCTTTTTGTTGTTTTTGTTTTGTTTTGTTTTGTTTTTTTAAAGAAAGCAATGGTGCAAGACCAAATAGCCTACATAGCATAGTGAAAAAATAATAAACTAGAAGTTTTAAAAATCTTGGTCTGTGTTGTCCTGTTAACTATCTGTGAGAGCAGGGAAAAATCATCTTTCCATCTTAGAAGTTTAGGTATAAAATGAGATAATTTGCCCTGGATGCCCTTGAAGGTTTCTTTCAGCTTTAACATTCTATGGTTTATGACTATTTGCTCACAGATTTACACAGCTTATTCTATCCTTAGTAAATAGTTGGTAGATCAAAAAAAAAAAAAAAGGCTCCATTGTCTTACATTGTTTATTCAACTAGGATAAGTAGGCAAGAATCTCTTGGGGGGGGGGGTTTCTATTCTCTCTTATAATAACAATTCCATTCCTGTACCAGTATAGAACCTATTTCCTAGTGATGATAGAACTTTAAAGAGTTATCACCAGGTATTTTCTTTTATTGGGATGAGAAATTATTAATATTTCTGGTATCATACAGTCTATGATAAGAGGCAGTATAACACAATGTAAAAACAAAACAGAAGAAAACAAGAGGGAAATGGGGGCTTGGTTTCAAGAAAGACCTAAGTTCAAATTGTTTTCATCTTTCCCAACTGTGAAGCAATAATTAAGTCCTCAAGCCTTTCTAAAATTTTATTCCCAAATCTATAGAATGGACATGATACTCTGACTATGGTACTTTCCTCCCCACAAGTTTGTTGTAATGATCACACAAGATGTTTGTATAATGCTTTGCAAATATCAAATAAGTCTTCTATAAATTGCATATATTGTTATATTGGGCATTTAATCAATATTTTTCAAATTAAGTCTAAGCCCCCTACCCCCCAAGTAGGACTGGGTGTATAATCTTGTAATCCCAGTGTCATTCTGACACATATTTGAAATTTTTGATACTCACTACCTATGTTGCAAACTTGGAGGTATATGGCAGGTTTCTTAAAAGATCAGATTCAAGTCTTCAAGGGTGCAAAATGTCCCATTTTCATCCATAGAATCTATTCCCTTAGCCAATGGAAAAACCCTTAGGGGAACCTCTTTTTCTATGACTAAGAACCGAAGCATATCACTGTCTCATCTTGGGTTCATTCTTTTTCATATGCTAGCATTCATCCTGAATGATAAATTCTCTCCCACTTCCTTCCTCCTCACCCCCACTTCCATTCTAGATATGCTCAGTTCACAACTGAATGACAGAACATTTCTGAGGTCCTAACGTTTAAAGTATAGGTTAGGGGCAGCTGGTAGCTAACAAGTGCTTAGTGTAACAAATTTCCTATAGATTATGTGTGTGTGTTTGCATGTGTTTCCCTTACGGTTTTAGGAAGTTTTAAGAGGAAGTGTCTTTTCCACAGACTGATGAACCTAGTAGTAATAGTAGTGTGCAGCTGAATTTTCATTCAATATCTTCTGCCAAAAGGCCCTACCATCATGTTCTGATGAAAGAGTTGTTTTTATTGTTGTTTTCCTGAGGCAATTGGGTTAAGTGACTTGCCCAGGGTCACAGCTAGGAAGTGTTAAGTGTCTAATACCATATTTGAACTCAGGTCCTCCTGACTTCAGGGCACCCAGCTGCCCCTGCAAATGTTGTTTTCTAACAAAACTTAATGCATTACAAATTAACTGGAAGTGATACTAATTCAAATCCAGTTGCTGTAAAAAAGCAACATCTCAGAATGTAAAGCATTCTGGGCTTTTTATCTGCTACCTTGGATTCAGATATTGACTGTAGCAAATCATTTCATCTCTGGATTTCTGAACAGTTGAAGGAACTAGTTAGGTGTAGCCTGAAGAAGGAAACTTCATGGTTTTCTTATATCTACCTTCAAGTATTTGAGATGCTATTGTGCAAAAATGGAATTAAATTTATTCTGATTAACTCCATAGAAAAGACCTAAAAATACTGGGTTAAAGTTGCAAAGAAGTTAAAAAAAGAGCAGACTGAGGCACATTTTTAGAGTTAGAGTTGAAAGGAACCTTAGAAACTGTCTGATCTAATCCTCCCTATGTCATGTTACAAATGAGATAAGTGAGGCTCATAGTGATTAATTGAGTTGCCTAGAATCATATGGGTAGTAAGTATTAGAGGCAGGATTTGAATCATGACCTTCTTCATTCCAAGTCCAGGATTATATCCATTACTCCACGTTGTTCACTATTTCTGTTGGCTCTGTGACATTTGGAAACTACATCATTCATGACGTTGTTAGTTTCTTCTGCATTAAGGAATTTTTTTTCATTTTTCTTACATTGATAAAACAACAAGCCTAAGCTAAGATACATTTGTACATACATAGTAGCAAAGAGACTTTATGATGATCATAGCTATCCAAAAATGGAATGAACTGATCTTATTGCATTCCCTCTCACTGAAATTTTTTGGGCAAAAACTGCATGATTACTTGTTCAATATGTTGTA
Organism: Sminthopsis crassicaudata; assembly: GCF_048593235.1. NCBI lineage: Eukaryota > Metazoa > Chordata > Mammalia > Dasyuromorphia > Dasyuridae > Sminthopsis > Sminthopsis crassicaudata. The sequence continues at coordinate 93,497,871 of NC_133621.1, read as the reverse complement.
GTTATTTTGGAGGGCTTCTTTTGCAAATGTGAGTTGGATTAGATGGCCATTGAGGTCTTTTCCAATTCTTACATTCTAAGATTCTATAAAAAATGTGAACAGTCAAGATCACACAACCTAACAATAAACAATAAAGCAACAAGAAAATAGCAGTTGTTATTCAGTATTCATTCACTTCAGTATTCATTCATGAAGATTTTGAGCCTACTGATTTCCTAACTCTACTTTCCATTTCTTCTTGCAGATGGAAGCCCTTACACCTGGTGGGTTGGGAAAGCCAATGAAAAGCATTACTACTGGGGTGGTTCCGGACCTGGAATCCAGAAATGTGCGTGTGGTATTGAACGAAACTGTACTGATTCAAGATATTACTGTAATTGTGATGCTGACCATAAGCAGTGGTAAGTGCCTATTTTGAACTTTCCTCAGTCAAGCTATATTGTTAGCTTTGCATTAAACTCATTAACTGAAATAAGAAATTTAGAAAATGTTGAGAGTTTATATTCTCAAGGCTTGGAGCAAGCTGACTGGCAGATGTCAAGAACATGAAAAAAAAAAAAAAAGTACAAGCCAGAAAGAGATCAATATAGGAAGGACATTAATTGAGAAATAGACTGGTATATAGGTGATATGTTAATATTTCATAAAAAAAAAATAATGAATCCTAGAGTAGATAAAGATTTGTGTGATAAATGAAAGAATTGTTCTTCATAACAAGAGAAGTGGAAAGGGAAGCTAGTTGTGTCGATATAAACATAAACATACCAAGTAGTTTCTTCTGTTAAAGGCTGTCACATACTGAAAAGTGGATTTTGAGTCTCTGTACAAAAAGCCCTTCCCTGTTGTTACCTTTAGCTATCTTTCATCTCCGCTTTTCTATTATTTCTTGTTCTCTTTGATAACTCTGATATCAAGTCAGTCCAGGAAATGTTTGTCTTGGAAACCTTTCATCTCTTTCCCAGGTGACAGCAGTCTTCTGGTCATTTGTCCAGCTCTGTAGTAAGTGTCTGCCTGTGTCAGCAGGGAGAGAAGGCAAAAATTGGCTGTCACTCAGCATGGGAAGAACAGATCCCAGAAGTTTATATTTAGTTACTTGAGACTTGAATATACTTCTTTTCCAAGTTGTTATAATAATAGGTATTTTTATTGAGCATATTAAAGCAATGAGTTGTTTCATTTGAATTCTTTCATTTGATGATGATAATAAGCTAATAATTATGTAGTACTTTAAAGCTTGAAAAGTACTTTACATGCATTACTTCTATTACCTGAGGCATATTAATTATTTTATATAGCTATGCAGATATTTAAATATTATCCCATTTTACAGATAAGGAAATAGACACTCAGATATGTGACATATCTAAGTTACACATCTTGCCAAGTGATGGAATTGAGACCCAGAGTTTCTTTCTCTCTGTTTAGTGTTTTCCTATTATATCAGCTATTTCTTTAAGTTTTTCAGAGGTTCAGAGATGGACTTTTTGTTCTATTATAGTTTCTTGTCATAAAGAACAGTGTTTTAGCTTGGTATTTTCTAGTAATGCATATCCATTTTGCATAGTTCTCCTCTTCAAAACACTATAAGACGAATACTTGGTAGTACAAAGGGTAATGGGAAATTAAGGTCTAGGATAGACATAAAATTACACTGTTTTTATTATATATAAAAATGATTCATCATTTCTCAAGAACCATCTTGCTCATACTAAGGGCTCTTTGCAACTAAGGAAAACTAAGATCGCTTTAGAAAATATTTAAGCTGAGAGACTTGGAAACAATTTTTGTTGTGATATATAAATAATCTAGTAATAAAAAAAGATTTGTCTCCCAAGTTTTGATCTGATATATTGACAGGCATGCTTTAAAATAAAAAGTGTACAACACAAAGTAACTACTAATAAATGTAAAATAGCATACTGGGAAACTTATACAGAGAATATAAGTAAACAAAGGTGAAGTGGAGAGACAGTAAAATAGTTATGTAAACAAAAATTAAATTCCTACAAATAAAAATAGGACAAAACTAAAGGATTTATATCAAGTTTTCACTTTCAAGATACAATGTGAGTTAAGGTCAATTCAAGAATATTATGACTTCTCTGAGCTGCCTTCAATTTAGCATTGGGAATTATTCAATTAATAGAGCTTATTAATAGAAAAAAGTACCACTGATTTAGAAACATATTTCAATCTCTCATTTTGTTTAAAATCTATTTTATCAGCACTTTTGTCTTAATATAACAGTCCTTTCTAAAAAACAAAACAACAGATCCTTCTCATCTCCTGATTGATAATCTCTCCTCCTTGGGACAAAAAAAAAATTCAGTGAAGATATCCATTCATTGGATTCATGTGACAATGTATACAATATTTTTTTCTAATAATCTCCCAGCCCTCTGGTATGACACAATTTCATTATTTGTGAGGTGATTTTATTCATGTCTGCTTCTTTTGAAGGATCTTTTTCAATTACTTCCCTTGATTCTGCTTATTTAACTCTTCATCAGTTCATACAAATTTTGTCACATTTCTCTGAATTTTTTACTATATTTGTCATTTCTACTATGCAATAACATTCTACTACATTTTAATGATATACTTTTTAAAAGTTATTCCTTAGTTGGTAGGAATCCACCTTGTTTCTAGTTCTTTATTAACAGTAGGAGTGCTATTATCAATATTTTGGTACAAATGGAATTTTTGTTTTTATCTCATTTCAATTGGGTATGTGCCCAATAATGGGATGTTCTAAGAGTTTGAAGGTTTTAGTCACTTTATACAATTCCTAACTGATATTTAGACCAATTGGACCAATTGCCAGCTCTATCAAGTGTGCCTCATCCTACAACCCTGCAACATCCAATATTCCAAGTTTTTATTATATTGTCAATTTGCCTGACATAAATTGAAACCTCGGGGTGTTTTTAATTGCCTTTTTTAAAAAATTCATATTTTATATCTGCATATCTAATGAAATTACTTTGCTGTTATGCAAATGTAAATAGAAAAAATTGCAAAAATCTGATACATATTAAATAAGAATTTCTGTAGTCCTACTATTAGTTTTTATTTTCAAAAGGCTAATATTCTCACAAATAGGCATTCTTCAAAATAGCTAAACCATATTTTTTTCATGATTAAGAAGCTTTTATTAGTACCCTTAAAATTTTGTCACTGATCTCCAATCACCCCCTTAGAATTCCACCAAGTAGAAGTCTTGTTTTTTAACAAATAGCTTTAGCTAAACAAAACAAATCCAGACATTAATTATGTCCTCTATCTCTAGTACAACACCCCACTTTTAATTGAAAAATATATTCCATTCCTCTTGTCTATACCTTAGTCAAAGTTCCAAGATCTCTTAGAGTTGTTGCCCTCATGTTTTTTGTGATCCTCATGTAAATTTTTCACATTCTTCTTAGTTCACTCTGAATCAGCTTATACTCTTCTTTCTCTTAATCTATCATTTATTTACTTCTCATGGTGCAATAAAACTCTATTGCAATAATATATTACAATTTATTCAGACAACCCCCAAATAAAAGACACTTATTATTTTCCAGTTCCTTGTGAAAACAAAATTTATGCTACAAATATTCTTGTATGTATGAGTCATTTTCTTCCATCCCTGATCTTTTTTTTGGTTTATAGTTTTATTTATACAATATAACATAACAACATAAAATGATATAGCATAACATAGATAACTAATATCATTTAAGAGAAAAGTTTAGTTAATTATATCAATAAATCATACCTATTATATGAAAATATCTCTCCATAGCTTCAGAACCTAACTATACTCTTTTTTAAAAATTAATTTTATAATTATAATAGGTAATTTTTTTTACAACATTATCCCTTGTACTCCCTTCTGTTTCAAATTTTTCCCCTCCTTCCCTCCATCCCTTTCCCTAGATGGCAGGCATTCCCATCACATGAAATATTTACACAACTTGTATATCTATACAATGTAAATTAGCTCTGAACTTTTTTCTCAAATTATGCTTTTCTTTCATAATCTATATGTTGAAGAAATATTTCATTTTTATGTGATTAGAGTTCTCCATTTGATATTTTATTATATTCTTCATCTCTGGCTTAGGCAAGAAACTTGACCCTTGGCAAATTAGTGAAAGGTAGACCTTTCCCTCGTTTTTCACTTTTTTTCATTACACACACACACACACACACACACACACAATCAATACATTTGGAATTTCCTGTAAATATGTAGCCTAAAATTAATTTATATCTGATATTCCTGAGTATATCAAATACTACATTATATTCAATGGTTTCTTACTTTTTGTTTATCTTGTTTACCTAATATTTTCCAATGATCAACTTTTCAAAGTTTTAAGTAGTAATTAACCATTTCATTAATTATTTCTTTATAGGATACATTCCTATTTTTTTTTTTTTTGCTATTTATTTCTTCAGTTATTCCAGACTTTTTTTATTTCCATAGAAATTTCATTCTTATTTTTGTAGTTCTATAAAATAACTCCTTTGTGGTTTCTTTTAGTACTAAATATGTGAAATAATTTTTGTTATATTTCCATTTTTATTACTTGGCACAACCTAACCATGAGCAATTTATATCTATATCTATATAGGTATAGATATATATAGGTAGATATGTAGATCTAAATGTGTATAATGATGATCTATAATATATTTATACATATATTATATTTCTTATCTATCTATTTTTGCAAAAAGTGTCTTATTGGTATGTATAAATTATTGATGTCAATGCTGTAAACATTCTGTATTCACTTTAAATAAATTTTCATTACATATTTTTTTTACTGTACTTGTTTAGAAATATCTTAAATTTGATTCTTTTAGTATTATTATTTGAAACATATTTTCAAAATTATTTATAATTTTTATTGGAAAATCTGGATTTCTTTCTTTTGACCTCATAACTATAGGGTAGGGACATTTGGAATTACATAATTGTGTCAGTTTCTTATATATATACATATATATATATTTATAGATCATGCAAATGGTGTTTTTATTGAAAATATTTCCAACTCTATAGTTTTTCAATATATCTTAATTTTTATAGTTCCACAAAAGCATTTTAATTTTGTGTCATTGAACTTGTCTGTTTTGCTTTTTGTGGTTATTTCTATCCCTTGTTTAATTTTATCCTCATATAATTGAAACTTAAAAACATAAAGTGTTTTACCATAGTCACAATAATTGACAGATCTAGGACTAACCTGTGTTTCTAAGTACCTTAACCTGTGTCTCTAGGTACTTTGTTGAGGATTCTTTATACTGCCCCACAATAATGAAACATTTAATCTGTGAGATTTGTGAATTTTACATAAGAAAAGAAAATGAGTTATTTTCATTTTAAATAGGTAATAATATAGTGCAGGCCACATACTTCTTAGGAGACTTACAGCACTTTAAATTAAGCATAAATGTTAAACATTAAAACTCTTATTTTCAAAGCTAAAATCCATGAATGTGGAGCCAGGATAAATGAGATTGTAGCTAAAAGCATGACTAGTTTTAACAATATAGCTTCAGTGGTAGGCAAGTACTGTAGCCTTCTCAATAATTGCCTGATTATCTTATGCCACAAAAAGTTTTGCACAATTATTTTCTGTGATGGCATGTGATTTAACATTTATGATTTATTATTCATAGCAACAGTAAATATTCCCACCTACTGTGCCAGAGCCCTAATTAACCAAGCACTGGTTTCAGATAAGTGCCCACTGCTGGGTAATTCTTTGTCTCTTGCAGACTGACTCAGTGAGCTAAATAATCACTTCTGAAATGAGCAATTTCAAGATAAAATTGTCAGAGGCTTTGGAAGTAGAATGAGTACTATTTCTTGTTCTAATCAATAGATTCCACAAGCATTTATTATGTGCTTACTATGTTCAAGAATCTGTAGAACAATAAAATATAAGAAACTTGTACTTGTAGGGTCCAGCTCTGAATCTGTGATTTTATTAGACATGGAAGGAGCCTTAGAAATTGTTTAGTCCATCCGCACAGCCCCGTTTTAGAAAGGAAAAAAACCAGGGCACATGGAGAGGGGAAGTAATTTACCTACAGTCAGAAAGGATAATTTAGGTTCTGTTCTTTTGTCTTCAAATACTCTCTTCTCCCACCCAATGTCAAACTATTAAAGATACATTTCCTAGTTGGAAAAGAAGGGACTAAGAATCCATTAGCACAATCATTTGGACCTTGTCACTGTGTAAAATTCCCCTAACACATTTCAGTTCATGTAGACATATAATATTTAGCTGAAAGTACCTAGCTATTCATTGGCCTGAATTTGATCCGTACTTGATTCTCTCCTAAAATCCATGTGCCTAATTAGTCCTACAGGACTCAAATTAGAAAACTTTCTTTGGAATTTAAAGTAATTTAGCAAGAAATTATCTCAGTCTTGAAAATGTAATCCCTGGTTCAGAATTACATGAATCTTGTTCAGTTTGAGAGCCACTTACTTTTTAACCTATTCCTCAGTCAGTTTCCTTTTCAAACTTCAATACTTGCCTTGTTTCTATGAGGGTGTGCAAATTACCTCGGACAAAGTACAATAAATTGATCAATGGTCTATAAATCTGATCCTTAAAATGCTTGATTTTTCTGCACCACTAACCCCAGCAATATCTCTGACATTCATTGAAATATGCTCTTTAAGAACTATGCCTTTTGTACATTTTCAATAACATTCATTCTTTCAAAGAAAACATAGGATTAAAAATACATCAAAAGAAAACAATGAAACACATCTAAAGCTGGAGACACAATCTCAATCCAGCTTCACCTGGCCAAGGTTAGACATGGTGAGTCTGTTTAAGCTCATTAAAGCACAGACACATGGCCATTTTCACTAAATAAAATAATATCAAAGTTGATTTTGTATCAAGTAATTTACACACCAGTGTACATAACCCCAAGATGAATAAAGCAATGATTAGACAGGTGCTCTTTTACCAAGACAGAAAAGGAAAGGCAAAACATTTATACCAAAGTTCATAAATAATCAAAATAACTCTCCTGCCCTATGATTTTATTATCTCCTTTTTGATATAACTTCATGTATGTAGTTTTCACTGTTTTTGTTTTGTTTTGTTTGTTTGTTTGTTTGTTTGTTTTTCTTTAGACCACTAGCATTGCAGGCCTCCTCTTTATCCCTTTATACTATTGCTAGTCACTATCTGACTCCTCCATATTGGTTGATATACCTATCCTTGAATCTGCATCAGCCTCTTCCAGCTTTGCAGGATAGAGTTCAGTCTGACTTCTTACCCCTCACATTCAGCTGAAATTCCTCTCTAAAATAAAGCCAGTTATTTGTTACTTAATAATTCTAACAACTTTGTTTTAGTCCTCATTTTAGAACTTTCTACATAGTGAAATATATAGCTCTTTATCCACCCTCCTTGATGAGATACTTTCACCTCTTTGGGCTTTCATGACACTGCTCTCTAGTGTTTCTTCTACCTCCCTGAATAGTCTGCATTTCCTTCTGCGATACCTTAAACACCTCCCCTTATAATAGAGGATCCCAAAGTTTTTTATGCTTGTTTATAGGATCATGATTTAGAATTGGAAAATACCTTAGATTCCATCTAGTCTGGCTTTGTAGCTAAGGAAACTGAGCCCTAGCAAAGTTAAGTGACTTGCCCAGTGACATACAGACAATAAGTTTGAAGTTCAGTATTCGAACATAGGTTTCTTGATTCCATAACAAGCATTTTTCTACTCTATCATTGTTGTGTTCTGATTTCTAGAGCCCCCAAGATAGGCCAGCAAAACATACTTTTGCTTTCTAGAGCCCCCATGCCAGGGTGATTAAAATATACTATCCTAAACCAAATCAGTTCCATTTGTTCAATAATGATGAAAACCAGCTACACCCAATGAAAGAACTCTGGGAAATGAGTGTGAACCACTACATAGTATTTCCAATTCTTCCGGTTTTGTCCACTTGCAGTTTTTATTTCCTTCTCAAGTTAATTTTACATTATTTCAGTCTTCTTCTGCAGCAAAATAACTTTATGGATATGTATACATATATTGTATTTAACATATACTTTAACATATACCTGCCATCTGGGGGAGGGGGTGGGAGGAAGGAGGGGAAAAGTTGGAACAGAAGTGGAGAAGTGATGAGGCGGGACTCCTGAGAATGGTAGAAAAATGGAGTCTGTTTATTTCAGGGACTTTCCCTTTTTTATTTCTTCATACCCTTATGTAACAAAAACACTGGTTATGTGCCTAGTATATACTGCTCACGAGGGACCACATGAACAACTTGCTATTGTATGTAATTTGCCACTTGGTGTCACTCTGCTTCAATCACAACACAGGTTGTCATCACCCCCTGACTTCTCAGGAAGGATGAGAACCCTAAGGGAAGCTAGGGAGCTGAACCAGACATTGTCAGCAGGTTCCCTCTGGGCTGAAGGGTCTTATACCTCACCCAGAGTTTCCCCACTGTCTGTGATGCTCTACATATCATTTATTCTTTTTTTCCTCTATACTTTCTATATATTTTTTCTTTCTCTATACCTTCTTCTTTGGGGTACTCATCTGTTTCTATGGTCTCTTATCTTCATGCTGTTAACTCTCACATTTGTCTCTATATATTTTTCTGAACTTCATTTATACATCTCCAACTGATGGGCATCTAAGTGGTACAATGAGTAGAGTGCTGGGCCTGGAGTTAGGAAGATTTATCTTCAAGAGTTCAAATCCAGCCTCAGATATTTACTCACTGTGTGACCCTGGGCAAGTTTGCCTCAGTTTCCTCAACTGTAAAATGAGCTGGAGAAGGAAATGGGAAAGTACTTCAGTATCTTTACAAGGAAAGTGCTACATGAGATAATGAAGAGTCAGACATATCTGGAAAAATGTCTAAACAACAACTTTCCTGATGGACATTTCCATCTGTATGTCTTGCTGATTCCCCTCACTTAAAATCATTGTCTTTCCTCCTAGAATTGACTTTCTGTTAATGTCACTCCCTTTCTTCCAGGCAATATTCCTGTTGGTTACTCATTAAGTACATTCATTTGAAAGTTGTATCATTTCTACCATTGTAATATTTTTTAAACCTCATGTATTGTAGATGGAACTCTTAATTTAGATTGAATGGGTTTTTGTGCTCCTTCCAAAAATAAAACCCTTTAATCAATCTGTAACCATTGTTGCTATTGCCATCTCTCTTACTATATGGTGTGGAACCTGGATCACTGGACTATTCAACCAATTTCTTATAATAACCTCCTAATTGGTCTCCTACCTTCTGATGTCACTTCTTTCCAATTCATTCTTTTCTTTTTCTTTTCTTTTTTTTTTAAAATACACATTGCTTTATGAATCATGCTGAGAAAGAAAAAGCAGAACAAAAGAGAAAAGCCATGGGAGAGATTAAAAAAAAACAAAAAAACAAAAAACAAACAAACAAAAAAAAACAGAAAAAAGAAGTAAAAATAGCATGTGTTGATTTACATTCAGTCTCTTGAGATTTTTTTCTGGATGCAGATGGCATTTTCTGTCCAAAGTTTATTGGGATTGCTTCATATCACTGAACCACTGAGAAGAACCAAGCCTTTCATAATTGATCATCACACATTCTTGTTGTTGTTGTGTACAATGTATTCCTGGTTCTGCTTATTTCACTCAGTATCAGTTCATGTAAATCTTTCCAGGCCTTGCTATAATCAGCTTGTTTGTCATTTTTTAATAGAACAATAATATTCCATTACCTTCATGTACCCATTCCCCTTGTTTAGCAATTCCCCGGTTGATGAGCATCATTTTTTTTCCCCCAATTCTTTACTACCACAAAAAGAACTGTTACAAACATTTTTCCACTTATGGGTCCTTGTCCCTTCTTTATGATTTGGATTCAGACTCAGTAATGGCATTGATGAGTCAAAGGGTACGCACAGTTTTATAGCCCTTTGGGCACAGTTCCCGATTGCTCTCCAGAATATTTAGACCGTTTCACAACTCCACCAACAATTCATTAGTATACCAGGTCCTCCTGACTTCAGGGCTAGTTCTCTATCCACTGTACCACCTAGCTGCCCCCAACTTCATTTTCTAACCCTATCTCACCTCACATACTCTTATATTCCAGTCTGATTGTATTACTGTCTTACCCTGAACCTGACCTGCCTTGTCTCCATGGTTTTGATTTAATAGTCTTTCATGTCTATAATTCCTTCCTTCCTAATTTTTACTTTTCACAATACTCTTTTTCTTTATGGCTCAATTCAGCTGTCATCTCCTCTGTGAAACCTTTCTTTACCCCATTTGAAAATGGCCTTGATCATATTGTGTGGGACTCTCCATTAACCCACAGCATTTCATGTTGGATTTAATCATGTTCCCTCTAGAAGACAATGCAACTTTCTGGGATTTTATATCCCAGATATTTTATATACTGATGCTAGTATCAGCTAGAAGGGATCTTAATGATTGCAGAATCTAACCTCTGCTTTTTACACATGAGGAAAATGAAGTCCAGAAATTTTAATGACTTGCCCAGAGTAATACAGCTAATAGCTCGATATAGATTTCAGATACAGTTATTTTATTTTTCACTTCACTTCCAATGCTCTACATATTAAACTCCTCATATAAGTTTATGTGGTGTTTTTCATCTTGATAGCTTCTAGCATGTAGCATAATACTTTATATATGGTAGGCATTTACTATGTCTTTGTTAATAGAAAAGTGTCATCATGGATTTAGACTAGAGATCCTAAGTACATTTCACATTTCTTTGGCTTAATTTCTTTATCTGTCAAAAGAAGGCATAGATGAGCATTAAGATACCCTCTAACTCTGTCTGTGTGATACTACTTCTTTGAATTAGCATTGGGAAAATCGAAAAAAGAAGTAAACTCTCTTTCTGTACCTCTGAAACTGAGTTATCTCTTTGGTATTGAACAGCATGACTAGGATACTTACCAATCTTTGCATCTGCTTCCTGTCAAGCTATGCCTTGTTTTCCCTTCCATTCCCCTCTTCCACCAAATATGGGAATGTTGAATAGCCTTAACTTTCAAAAAAGCTCCAATTTAGATATATACATGTGTGGGATATGTCAGATCATTTTGGACAAAATATTGACCTCTGGAGAAGAAAACTAGTATTTTTATCTTATAAAAAATAAGGTTTTTAAGTCTGCAAAATAAGAGCAACTCTCAACTGTAAATAAGTTACACTTCAACTAGTTTTGTTAGGAGAAGCAACACAGTATTAATTTTTTTATTTTGATTATTATTGATACTTGTTACTGTAAATACATATGTACATATAGATAGATAATCTCACTCATTTCAGTGGCCAAACTGAATTAAATTCAATTAATCTCAATAAATATCTATTAAATATGTACTATGTACAAATGGCCATGTCAGTTAATGACTTGAAAATTTACCTAAGCAGTGACTTTATGACTAAATCATTTAATTGAAAATCTGTGACAGCTAAGTAGTTTTAGATATGCCATTGTTTGCATTTTATGCGATAATAATTGGTTATTTAATATATTTCTGTGTGAAATAGCTACTAAAATAATTAGTATGATTATTTCACATTCTTCTACAAGATTCTTCAGTGGTTCTTCATTTCGTATAGAAGAAGAAACATGCTATTTAGCTTGGTGCTTAAATCCCTTCACAATATAATTCTGGCCTCCCAGATAAACCAATCTACCTGCTCATCCTCAAATTTGGCTTTCCATCTCCCATGTTCAGGGTTTGGCACAATTGAAAACCTGGCATGAACTTCAAATTCTTAGGTGGTTAACATATTGGTACCAGGCTTAGTGCATATATTTTAATGGCTTTAGTAAAGTGCAGCACAGAACTTCCACACTTAAGTAACCACCTTCAACCTTACTGATAGCAGGTATCATAGGAGGGTCATCATGGTCCTTTACATTTCTTTTGTTTTTTTCTTTTTTCCATTTTGAATTTGTATCTTCATTGTCAAATATGACTGTTATTGTTCACTTGTATCTGATACTATCTTTCTTGAAAAATATGGGAGCTGTTTGCCATCTACTTCCCCAGCATGTCCTAGTTTTACAGATGAGAAACTGAGGGAAAAGATCCTAAGTGCTTCATAGCTAGTAAGCATCTAAGACTGGATTTGAACTTATATTTTGCTGACTTCTTAGCAATTAAGTGGCATAGTAGGTAGAGTACTGGTCATGGAATCAGGAAATCTCATCTTCATGAGGTCAAATCCAATATCCAACACATACTAGCTTTGGGTAAGCTAGTTTTTTCAAACCTATAAAATGAGTTGGAGAAGGAAACGACAAGCCATTTCACTATCTTTGCCAAAAAACAGAAACAAAAACAATGGTCACAGAGAATTACACATGACTGAGAAAGACACAATAGCTTCCTTACTTTAGGTCCAATGCTCTATCCACTACACTAGCTAGCTGCCTCCTGCTAAATAAGGGACCTTACAAATAATAGACACTTAATGGTTTCTTTTTGGTTTTGATTTGAATGAACAGGTCAAAGAATGGCCTGCTTTCATGAGAAGAATGGTATGTGGTAGGACTGGATAAAAAAGCTTTAGATGAATACAAAGTGCTTTATTTCTCAATTAAGGGCTTCTGTTATTTCCAGACTTATTTTTTTGTTGTGTCATTAGTGTTGTGTTTTGTTATATTTTTATTAAACCTCTGTTTTCAGAATAAAAAGAACAGAAAAATAATGATAGAAAAATACTATTATCTTGTGTTTTCTGAGGGAAAATAGTACACAAAATGTACAAGGTAGAAATGTACATCTTTTAGGAGGATCATTTTAATGACAATTTTGTGGGCATAAACAGCAAGTTTTTGTTCCCTTGTGGCTTTTATCATAAAAGAAAGGCAATTAGCCATCAGAAAAGATGCTGTCAACACAATGCCAATACTATGTGACTACTGCCCCTAAATAATATTGATGACAGGAAAAGTGAGGAATTCATCATGTATGAGAATGTCAGATGTTAACTTTGTACTACAGGTCCCTTAAAAGGACAGACTGCACCACTGAAATGTTAAATAAGCTTTTAAGTTTATTTTGAGATCTTGAATAAAAATAGTCACCAGACCTAAGAAGAACACATAGAGGAAATAATGCTTTTCAGGGCTTTTGGGAAGGGATTTTTTTTTTTTTTAGAAGTGCTAAATAAGAAAATCTTCTTGAAGTCTATAGAAATATAACTTTCTTAAGGAAAGTTTCACCTTCTAAAAGAAAGAAAAATGAAAGAGACTAGATACTAAATAAAAAAAGTTGTTAACATGTCAGTTAAGGGTCACTTCATCATCTTCCATTTCTTCTCCAGGAATAACAACACATAACACATCACTGTCATGTGAAAAGTATATAAAAAACATATACATATATGTGTGTATATATATACATATATATACAAGCACACACACTATACATATATGTGTGTGCATGTATATAGATAAATATTATGTGTATATCCTTTGACACAATGTCTCTTTCCTCATGGAATTTATTTTATTATGCACAATAAAAGATAAATATATCTTATTGTTAATGTGTTTAGAGAATTCTCTGTAATAATTAATAAAGACTCTATGATATCTCCAAAATAAATTTTAAAGTACTAAAAAAAACCATCTTTCTGGACAGGTCAACCTATGAGATCTTTGAATGGAAACATTAATTTATTGTAATCATTCAGTTAGGTCTAAGCTGATTACATGCCTGTTATAAGATGACTAACGAAAAGAAAAGGGCATGACATGGACTTTGACATGAAGTAAGAGTGGAAGCTGTTTGAAAAACTGAGCTATTTGTCTCCTATATCCATATCAGATTTGGTCAGAATATTGGTCCTCTTGCAGATTATATTCATTCTCATTATGGTCCTGCCATTTAGGAGATTTTTCTAAAATTTATTTCCCTGTATTCATATTGTTATGGAATAAAGGCTGACTGATAGATTGGTCTTGTAAATAGATTTTTAAAAATCAATCACACAAATGTCTCCAAACTACATACATATATACAAAGGTATTAACCTGCCCTTCAAACACCTATGGTGTGGTAATATTGTAGGCAATAATTCTCCAGTATTTGATGATACATTGAACTTTAGGTATGGGTACTACTATAATTATTGGTTGTAATTCTATCTTATTTTTTAATTTGTATACCCTGAAATTCCTATGTATGGTATCTTACTAGTAATCTTAATCAAAATTCAAAGTTTCAAAAAAAAAGTAATTTAAAAGAGAATCCTTTGCTCTTTTAAAATTTTAAAGTACACACAAAGGAAAAGGACTTCATTCCCTTGAAATCCCATTCATTGCTTCATTCTTTCTTGCAAATATTTATGGAGTCTATATCATATAGTTTGATTTTCTCCTATACACTGAAATGTAAGAGCTACTTGGGCAGTATATTTTTTTATTTCTGAATAACAGGTGGATTTTACAAATTGTATATTTTAGATATTTTCTTTTTCTTTCTTTTTTTTTTTCCTGAGGCTGGGGTTAAGTGACTTGCCCAGGGTCACACAGCTAGGAAGTGTTAAGTGTCTGAGACCAGATCTGAACTAGGATCCTCCTGAATTCAGGGCTGGTGCTCTATCCACTGTGCCACCTAGCTGCCCCCTAGATATTTTCTTAACAGAACTATAACTATAGATTTTTTTTACTTTGAACAAAAACAGTATATTGGGTATAGGAAGTATAGAATATGTCCCTTCACTAGTCTTAGTACTCTAGAAAAAAAGACCTAATTCCCCTACCTTAGTTACTACTTTGCCTCTCATCTCAGTCTTTTCACACCTTTAATTGGGAGTTTTGGGATAGAAGGATAAGAGATTTTCATAATTTTCTATTTATTTAATGATGTATTAAATAAAGGGGACAGTAAACATTATGGGACGTGACCCTATTATTATGGTTGTGCTTGAAGCCTAGATGTTAGTTTCTGAAGCAGGATTATTCATACCCACAGGACTGATATAAGGTCTCTAGGTTCCTTTGAGGACATTTAGGGAACATATTTTCTAATCCTTTCATGTCAATGGAGCTTCATTACAAAATAAAATTTTATAACATTCACATAAAGGCTCTATTTTGTCTTGTTTCATAATTTGCCTGGTGCAGGTCTGTATTGATTTCAGTTTAAGTTAATAATCCTACTTTAGATATTTCTTAGCAGAATGACACCAACTAAGTGATTTAAAATTGATAAGCCCTAGGTTTTGTTGGATTTATTTTTAACTACATAAATAATAATATTATTTTCTCACAGTGTTCTTGTTAGGACCAAATAAGATAATGTGTATAACATTCTTTTTAAACCTTAAAGTATTATATAAATATTAGGCTATCAAATGACTGTCTATCAAGTATTGTATACTCTCTCTTCTTTTCCAATCACATATAACTTTCCAATGATATCTTTTATTATCAGTCAAGTGAATGATCAACAAACATGTCTCTTCCATTCAAATATAATCTCTTTGCAAGTTGGGATTGTTTTGTTTTTTTTTTTTTTTTTCATGACGAGACAGGTTCATAAATATATGCAGTATAGGTAAAAAATACAAATATATACAAAGTAGTCAGGTACAGGGTAGTTTAGGAAGAAGAGCACTAGTTACTGATAAGGAGGAGCTTTGTGCAGAAAGTAGTACTTGAACTAAAAGAAGGAGGAACACTTTAAAATAAAGATAAAAGGAGTGATCAGTGTGTGATACAGAAAGAGAGTTGTATGTTTTTTCAGAACGGAGAGAAGGCCCCAGAATGTGGGAGGAAGGGTATTTTCCACAGAGACTAAACAGATGGTGTGATAACCAGTTTGTTAAAAGCTTGAAAAACTAGAAAGAGGAATTTACTTTTTTTTCTATGTGAAATTGGAAACCACTGGAGTTGTTTATTGGGAGAGTCACATAGTCTGGTTTGTGCTAAAGGAAAATTACTTTGGCAACAGTTAATGAGGTAAGCTGGAATAGTGAGAGATTTGGGAAAGAGGTACGATTAGAAGTCTGACAGAATCCTAGGTAAGAGTAAGATAAAATGGTACCTATGGGAGGAAAGAATAAGAGTCACATATGAAAGATACTTAGAAGGTAGATTGGCCAGGATGTGTCACCTGCTTGAATGTATACTATAAGAAAGAATGAGGAGGTCAAGAAAATAACAAAATTATAATAATTTATATATAGCATGTGTATACATTTACATATACACATATATCTGAATGTATATGTGTATTTTTACATGTGTCAGAAAATTATTTCATAAGGTTACTCACCAAGACAGAATTGGATAGAATGTTAAAGCATATCCTTAATTATGGTGTATGATATGGTTGGCAATTTAGCAAAGGAATCTGAAAAGCTAATGTTACTTAGGAAAGAGTTGAACCAGGAGTGATTATAGGAAAAGGATGAACCAGAACTGATTAATGTCAGAAACACTGAGAAATGAGATTATACTTGAGAAGAAAGTAGTAAAAAGTGTCAAATGCAGCAGATAGGTTGAGAACTCTGAAATACAGCAATGCTGACCTCCTTGCTCTTCCTCACATATGACTCTGCCTCCTTACCCTGGTCGTTTTCATTGGCTGTTCCCTATGCTAGGAATACCCTTCCTCTGTCTCTTGGCTTCACTGATTCCTTTCCCCTATTTCAGCCATTAGCCCTATTCTTTGAACTCTCTCTAATTTCCAAGATGTATTTATTTTCTTGTGCTAAAATTGTGGTCTCACACAGGTATCTGAAGCTCTAAGTATTGTTTCCAATTTGTTTCTGGGTTATTTATATCTAAGAATTCTCTATCTCTCTCAACATTGACTATAGGGATTATTGGACTCTTCATTTATTTCCCCGGTGCCAAGAGCAGAACCTGCACATATTAGAGGCTTATCAAATTATTATTAATTTGAATTACTTGAAGCTTGTATTATGTTGTTTCCTTCTTTTGTACTGACCATAGGCTACATTTTCTATTCCCCCTTGTTTTGCACTGTTTCTTGAATATATATTTTTCTTGTTTAACATAGCCTTAGAAAACATGTTCTGTTCCTTTAAAGTAAGTATAAAACTTGCAATGTCAAGGTAGAACATACCCCTTAATTTCTTTTCTTTCCAGTGGGCTGTTGTAATAGTATCTCCCATTCAAAGCAGAGCCTCTCATGGACTGATGATAATTCCTGTTCATTTATATCTCTCCTTGATTTTCTCTCACCAGCCAAGAGTTAGGTAGTGCAGTTATTACTCATTTCATAGGAAGGGAGTAAAGGACCTGAGCATTTAAATGACCTGGACATAATCCCATTGACATTTTAGGGCTAAGATATGAAACCAAGTATACTGATTCCAAGGCTTTCTCTTTATTTACTCTTCCAAAATGTAATTAAAAGTATAGAGAAATTGCACTGAATAATGTCTAGCTCACTGATTTTCAAAGGGTGTTAACTAATTTAATTTTGGTTCCTACAGCATATTATTCCATCAGCACCTACTAGACCAAAATTTTTGGCTTAATAATTTGGTAAAGAAAAGAAGAAGGGAGGGAAGAAAATAAGAAAGAAAGAAAGCATTATAATATGACATTCTGATTTCAGTGTCCTCTAGGATAGTAGATAGGGAGCTGGAAGGAAATTTGGAAGTTGTTTAGTTCACCTATTTCATTTTACAAAGAAGGAAACTAAGTCCCCAAATTAGAAATGCTGGAGAGTAAGTCAGAATTTTAAATGGTGGGTCCTAATAAAGTTTAAAAGTCTTAATATCCATAATCCTGATCTATAGCAATCTAGATTAAAACTGTCATTAAGCAGAGTTTCATAACTGTGTTCATAATTTGAAATGTTAATAAATTGAATCTTTGCTTTTTCTTCTTTTAAAAATAAACAAAAAATACTAAAGTATATAGCTTTTTTTTTTAACTTGGTTGTAGTCCTTGATCATTTTTTCCCTTACAAAATACTATTGCAGTTATATTTTCCCACTCTTTGTTTCAAAAAGAAATTTATGCTGCAAAATTATCTGTTTCAATTCATTCATTTTATAGATTATACAGCTGAATCCAGGTTTTCTGGTGCTGAGAGCAGTGTTCTGTCCACAATCCCAGATAATCATTTTTCTTAGGAAACTTGTTACACTCTGAATGATATATGCATTTCTATAACTGCATTTTGTACTTATGCAACACAATATATATTTCTAAGCATTTTCTCATGCATTATTATCTCATTTAATCCCCCCCCAAAAAATCTATAAAATAGGCAAGGTACTTTAGTGATACATTAAAAAAAAAAAAAATAAAAAAACAAACTAAGACGCTTTTAATGATTTATCCAAAATAACATGGTAGAATTAGTATGAAATAGATCTCTCTCTCTAATCCTCTTTCAGTGATCTTTCTTTTACACCTTGTTTCCTTCCTAGAAAGCTCATCCTGTGATTTAGAGCTAATCGGTCATGGGTGGTCTGTTTGTGCAATCATATCTGCACAGCATTCTACCTTGATCTTCTGAAGTTCTTTATATTGTGGGAAACTGACCGAAGATAAAGTCTCAGCAGAATGTCAGAAGAAAACTGGTCTGGCAATGCAGATAAGCCTTTGCTTATTGCAGCTGTCTTTTAATATTATTTCTAGAATTAACATTCACATCCATTTTGTTTGGTTTTGCTCTGGAAATGTAAAAACTCATTATGTTCCAATTAGTCTGATTCTTATGGAATCATCCCTCCATGCAAATATCCTGATAAGCTTTGTCAGAATGATTGACTGTTTTTCTTCCTAAAATGAGTGTTTTTGTATCATTATGAAATTAATGTCATCAGTTTCAAATTAATATGGGAATGGTATGAACATTTCTCTTGTACCTCCTATTGTCCAAAGCAAATATGAATTCTCTTTTTGAAATATTATTGTCACATTATTAAAATCATTTAATTGTGAACTCTTTCTTCCTAGAGTTAGTTAATTGATGTCCTTTGATATGACTGAGTTGGTTTATCCTTTCTTGATGGCGACTCTTGCCTAGTTTCTGATTAGGTGTCATAGTGGAACAAGAGGAATGACTAGGACTGGAGATTGGAGCTTTTCCCATTCCCCTCCAGTTCATACATTTATTTCTTCAGTATTCTAGATGCCATTATCCTCCCTGTATTCAATGAATCTGTCTTCATTATTTTTTGTCTTATTTTCATGTATGAAGTATGAAGATGATTTGAGAAGGCATTTAAAGCTGCTTGCTTGCTTCAAGAAATTTTTGTTTTCAGATACCAAAACTAATTACAGTTCTGGTAGATAGAGTCTGGGTTCTGAATCTAGAAGATCTGAGTTCAAAGATTTCCACTAATAATTTTGTCATCTTGAACAATTTTCTTCAGCTTTACATGACTCCTTAGCATTTATTAATCTACTATATCATGTTAATCTACTATATTGTAGATTGGTTGCAGTTCCCCATACTGCAGCAGTCACAGCTTCTTCCCATATTTCTATATGCTAATTGAGGACAAAAGAAGCCAAATTCATTTGTCCTGAAGCGGTTTAGTTCTGGGGCTGAAGCCTCATATGATTCAGGTTCTTTTATTGTACTACCTTTTACCTTCAACTTTCTTAGGCCTTTGAGAATTTGGAGCAAGCAAGTAAAATTCAGGGAGATCTATTAATGAACTAATTATATAACTATATAATGAATTTATCCTACTTTCTCTCATCACCTTATTCCAGATTCCTAAAAGAGCCAGGGTATTAACACTTTCCTATTTTTAACAGACCTGTTTTCAGAATTGTTTTTCTCCTATTTTGATGAGCAGCTTTATTTTAAATTATGCAGGGCCAGATATACTTCCCTGATTAACTCTGGTATCCTAATAATTCCTGGAGTAACTATAGCAGTTAGCTATTGATTTTTTTTTTTAATTATTACTACTAGGTCTTTAATTTTTTTTTCATGAAATTTGGATCCCAGATCCGTATTAGTAAAATAAACTATCACATCAAGCAATAAACAAACTTATTAATTGCACCAATTTATTAATTTCAGTAAGAATGCTTCCTTTTTAGTTAAACTAACTTTAGTACCTTTAAGAAAGACATTCAGTGTTTTATCTTTGTATCTCAATACCTACTACAAATAGGTATTTAATAAATGCTTGTTAATTGATTAATAAATTGAATCAATTAAGAGACAGTACTAGAATAAAACTTGGAAAATAGATTATTTTTCTCAGACTTGTCTCTGAATTGCTGTGTTCCTTGTGAAAACTACTTTTACTTCCTTAATCATAAAATTGTAATCTCATGAATTGTCTGTAAATAGACAGATCCAATAGAAGCAGATTCTATACTTTTAATTGAATTTTTTATTTCCTATAAACAATTGATGATTAGTTAAGAGATTCTAGCAATAAATGATGAACCACTTCCCTCATTGCTTTCCAATTTTACCATGGTTAAATATGACCTATAAAGTGCAATCTCAGTATTTATTTTAATTCTACTATTTGTTGTTTTGGGGATTAGAAATATAAAAGAATTGGTGGCTGAAAAACAAAGCATTCATTAAGTATTCTCAAATACTGAGCTAAACACAAGTGATAAAATTAAAAATCAAATGCAGTCTCTGTCCTCAAGGAACTTACATTGGAATAGAGAGAGATAACATTTTTTTTCCCTGAGGCAATTGAGTTAAGTGACTTGCCTAAGGACACACAGCTAGAAAGTGTTAAGTGTCTGAAATCAGATTTGAACTCAGGTTCTTCTGACTTCAGGACTGATGCTCTATCCATTGCACCATCTAGCTGGCCCTAAGATAATATACTGTATGGAGTGATGATTGAGTTGGGGTGCCTTGGTTCAGAAAGTTATTGGGACAGTGAAAAAGGGCTTTGGGAATATACTTTTTCTAGGAATAGAAGTAGAGTATATTTCCAGAACTAGACCATTGCAGGAAAAGGGAGAAGGAAGAGAATGAGACAAAACAGTTAAAACCTGCAAGTGTATGGTTGTTGATCCTACAGCAAAAGATTTTATCACTGTAGAGAGACACAGCAGATAAACAGATAAATATACACACGATATTTTGAACAGTAATATCTAAGGCATGGAGTTTCTTAACTTTTGGTGCTTGCATAGTTTTTAGGAAATCTGAATTTAGATGAAGAAAAACATCTTTATTTCAGTATTATTAGTTTCTTTTCTAGTCCTCTGTATTTTGTGCATTTAAAAATATTATTCTGAGAAAGGTATGTTGAATATATCAGGCTGCCTTGAGGAGTCCATGACAAAAAATAACTTCTAACCCTGTCCTCAGGGAATCATGGAACTCTTACTATAGGAGGCCTCAAAATATCACCAAAAAATGACATAAAATTCATATTTTTTTCCCTCATTATCTTAGAAGGTTTTTAATTTAAACAGAAAAGTAGAAACTATAATTCTTATTCCCCAGGAAAAAACATAATTTTGAAGTTTATTCTTTGTTACAGAAAGAAATCTTCAAGGAGTTTTGAATTTTGGAAGGAAGAGAGAAGGAATAGGAAGTCAAGTGAGGGGAAAGTACTTGTTTTTATTGCTTAGGCTAGAAATGAAGGTACTTTCCTGTTCTGAGTTAAAATTTAGAGATTGTTTTACCATGCAAGCAGGGGAATAAATGTTCCTTAGATTTTACAATATAAATATTCCTATCCTTAACTTACACTTAAAAGGATCTTGGAAATATATCCATTGTTTGGACTATTTTTTCTATGAAAATGTATGTTTGAGTTTCAAACTACCAACAGACTATCTTTTGGAACACAATTTATTTATAACTTGAGAACTGCTTACAACAATCTCATTCTTCTCTATATGATATAGATTCTTTCTCAGCAAAATCAGAAGATTCACAACTTGACTAGGTCCCTTAATATATGTATCATAGAAGACAGGTATGTGAAACATCAAAATCCAGGTACAGTGACAGGAAGGGAAAGAATAATATATAGATACTGGTTTAAGGAAGTAAATTCTAGGAATTCTTCTCCACCATTGTAGAAATTAAATGTTACTAGTAGGCAAATTTCAGTAGAAGGCTGTTTTTATCAATGCATAATTAGTGGGAAAAAGCATATCCCCTGCTAGTTCACTTATTAATGAAATCACAAGTCCATTTCCTATCCCCAATGTTTATAGCTACTATTCTAAGTACAGGAGATACAAATTCCTTTCCCTCTCCTTTACACCACCCAACACAATTTTCTATTTCTTTAATGCATTTACTATTTTAAATTTCAGTTATTTGTGTATTTTCCAAAGCTCCATTGGTACACAATGTTGTACTTTCCCAGAATCTGACATAGTTATAAATTCACAGTATGTGCTTAATAGATATTATTAAATTATTGATTTTGCTGAAAGAATATTTGACTTGAAGTAAGAAGACTCAGTTTTAAGTCCCCAGTGACATTTGCTATGTCTAGGGGCAAGTTACTTCACTGACCTTGACTTTCTTCATCTGTAAAATAGACATAATTAATCTACGTTACTTATCTTGCTAGTTGGCTGGTAGTGGAGGGGAAAGTGAGGCAGGTGACCTTGCACAGCCCTTCCTTATTTAAATCCAATTTACTTTCATATTATAGCTTTACCTCCCTGATGTCATGGTCCTCTGATAATGAAGGACAAATAGTAACAACCTCATTAGTTCACCTCTCTCCATAATTTGCCTCAAAGCTCTTCCCTTTCTCTGGGTTGAAGGATAGAATGGAGGACTTCTCTCATATCCTCCATTTTACGAGAACATGCCAGATATCTAGCCCTGCATTCCATATTCACTGCTCCTCTGGATTTTTGTTGTCTTCCCTTCTGATAATATGAGCACCAAAAAGACAAAAAGCTGTTTTTTTGTTTGTTTGTTTTCTTATTATCCTAGTAAAATTCCTTATACCTAGCAAAATATTCATATGATATGTGCTTCATAAATGTTAGTTGACTGATGGATTTATTAGGCCATTTTTAGAAAAGCTCTTTGTAAAGCATATAATACCATATAAATATGAGGCATTGCTATTATTTTTGACCCTGGCTTAAAAGTACAACCAGATGAAGTTCAAAGAAGTCAAGTAAGAAGAAAAAAAGTTAATAACTACCATACTTCACAATTAGTTTAATTTGAGGTGAGATTAGTACTGCCAACAGGAATAAAGAAAGGACAAAGGAGAACAAGGTGTTTAGTAACTGGATTTGGTGTAGATAAGTCCAGTTAAATATATTTAAGGTTAGAGTGTAAAAAGTTGAGCAGAGAGACAACTTCAAAAGATTGAGCTACATAAGATGATAATCTAAGATATAAAATAATTCTTTTTTTTTTTTTTTTTTTTGTATTTTGCAGAGAGGCAATCAGGGTTAAGTAACTTGCCCAGGATCACACAGCTAATTAACTAGTCTGAGTCCACATTTGAACTCAGATCTTCTGACTTCAGGGATGGTACTCTATGCACTGCCCCCATAAAATAATTCTAAAGGAATATCAGAAAATTTGTTGAAATTGTAAAACAAACAAGTGATACAAGAGGTAACATTTTCCCTGTTGACTGTAGGGTACATGTTTTTTGAAAGATAATTCTGACTGGTTGCCTAGTAATTACTTTATAATAAAGATTAGTCACAGAATTACATGCTCTCATAATAAAGGACTGGTTGATGAAGAAGAGAGTATTACTAATTTTTTTCAAGGTTGATCAGCTTCACTCCTACCAGGAACACAATCTAGCAGTGAAATAAACACCAAATGTAAGGTTAAATTCTTCTAAAGAAACTGCAGACATAAATTCTGGGTTCATGAGCTATAGAAGATGCCCGAATTATGGTATGTATCTATGGTACAACATGACAGGAATCTATCACAGTATATAGGAAAACACTGCGCTCATTGTACATATAGTAGGTCAGTGTGGTGTAATGGATGAAATATGGTGTTTCAAGTCCTAGGTCAGACACTTATTGTCTAAGAAATTCTGGAAAAGCTATCTTCTCTTGGATTCATTTAGAAGTAGTGTTTAAAAGACATAATTGATATAAAGCACTGTATAAACTTTAAATTGCAAATAATGTTGCTGAGTCTTTTTTTCAGTCAGGTCCGACACTTTGTGACTCCATTTGGGGTTTTCTTGGCCAAAGTCTTGGAGTGGTTTGCCTTTTCCTTCCCCAACTCATTTTATAGATGAGGCAATGGAGACAAACAGGGTTAAGTGACTTGCCCAGGGTCACACAATTAGTAAGTATCCAAGGCTAGATTTAAACTCAGGAAGAGCCCTAGGCCCAGAACTCTTAGGTCAGAGTCAGTCTTATGCTCTATCTACTACATCGCCTAGCTTCTCTAAACAAAATGTTAAATATTGCTTTTATTATTAATTAATACTACTTGTTCATAAGAACAACTTGATGAACATTCCTGTTCCAGATAGCTGGGACTATATGACCCAATGACTGATACATGCTTTATTACAAGATCTCCTTTACTCACAGAATCATAGATCTACACCTAAAAGGAAAATAATAGATGATATTGTCCAAGTCTTTCAACTAATCACTCAGAAGGAATTTATTAAACATCTACTATGTGCTAGGTACTAGCACTTATTTTATAAATATTTTATAATTTTTTTAATAAATATTTTATAAATAAATAAATTATAAAAAAGGAAACTGAGACTCAAAAGTTAGGTGATTTGTTCAGGGTTTTATAGTGAGTGGTAAGGTCTGAAATCAAAATCACGTTATTGTTTCTCTCCTAATTATTTGGGAGTTTTCTTCCAACCTGCTTTTAAATTTAATTCACTAATCTATATGCTTTTGACACTGTATACTTTATATAATTAATTGTAGAGCTGGCTTTTCAATGCATCCTTTTCACATGTAATTTGACCAAATACTTAGCTTTGAAATGAAAGCAGCCTGTAGTTAGATGCAAATTTCATTCTTTTCATTTTTTATTTACAATTTATTATTGGCAGATACCTTCCTAACTAGCCTGCTATCTTGCTGAATTTATTGCTTTTATTCATTTGCATGAGCTTAATATTAAATTTTAAAATACTTTTTGGTCAATTTCAACTTGAAATTGTATAGCTGGAATTGTTTACAAGATTGCGTTAAGTCAAGGTTGAGAGAGAATATATACTGAAGTATGATTCAAGGTTACTGAATAAGTTATCCATGCTTTTCCATAACTTTAGGGGAAAAAGCCTTTTTTTTTTTTTTTTTAAAAAAAAAAGCTTTTACTATTCTGTTCTAAATACCTAATAAAGGATTAAAGAATAATTCCAATTTTATTATTTTCTTATACAAAATAGTAATAGGAATATATATTTCATTTAAAGCTTTTAAAAACCACCTACCATCTGTCACATTATTTTTTTGTAAAAAATAGATATGTCTATTTCAATCTTAATCTCTGTGTGTGTGTCTTTCTATTTCCGTCTCTACTCTGTATCTCTCTCTCTTTTCCTCTCTCTTCCCTCTGTATATATGTATGTGTACATATGTATATGTTTGTGTATGTATATTCTACATAACATGTTCAGTGTCAAAGACTGTTATTATTATAACTAATATTTGTTGTTGGTTTCATTCCCCACTTAACTTGGTAAAAACTTTTTTCCACTACTTTTTACTAATAATTATCCCAGAAGCTCTTAACTGAAGAAGTTCTTTGGAAATTAGAATAATGGAAATCCTTCCTTGGAAACTATAGCAGCATGACAAGTAGGAACTTTCTCCCTTTCATTGTCAGGGAACTTTAAATTTTTTATAATGGCTCAAGAATAAACAGCATGATGGATATCTCATTTAGCGTATTGGTTTGCAGTATCGACTGAGTAGTTTGGAATGCGTTCAAAAGTCAGGTCCTTTTCACAAAATGCGAAAATATCATGATTGATAGATGATAGACTTGACATATTTGTAGATCATTTCTGTGGAGATATTCCCTAATAATGCAAACTTTAAAAAAAAATGAAGCAAAACAAATATGAATGACTCAAAGTTTTCTCATTCTTTTGATTGGACTGGGAAAATAATAGCAAGTTGAACACAGCTTTAACCAATGTATAGTCTATTCCATGGTTATATTTTTAGCTTTTCACATGGTGCCCACTTTAATCTCATATGCCCTACTACAGATAATATATTATCTTGTTCCAAAAATCTCTCCTAAGCAAATCTTAATCTCACAAAACCAATGAGCTTTTCCTTCATCCTACAGTCATACTCTCACATTCTCTCAAACATCATTGACGTATACCAGTCAAAACATTATTTCCGTTATTTCCAGAGTTCCTCTGCATAACATCTGCTTTAGCTTATAATCAGCCAGTAGAGCAAGTTTCTGGTCTTTTAAGTGGAATTAACTTTCTAATTTAATAAACTTTTTTGAGGCCTTATTTATGTGACTTGTTCAGGGTCATATAGTTGAGGCCAAATTTGAACTCAGGTTCTCCTGACTCCTCAGCCAATGTTCTATTTAATATAACACTTAGTTGTCCCTTCAATAAATAATCATTAACTCCACTTTTATATGTTGAAATTTGTGCTATTCAAAATTATTGTATAAAATGTGGCAATTGGTTCTAGCCCAATGGAAATAACACAATATGAATTTAAGTAATGCATCTATACTTTACAGGATTTATTATTCATACTAACCTAGACAGGTTTAATTAAACACTTAAAATGGATCTGTGATATTATTGACTTGGGAATTCCCAGTGACATAAACCACAACTGATCCATGCCTTACCATTCTTTATTATTCTTTTCAGAAGTCCTTTAAGTCTACTACACAAAGTCCACCTTTTTACTTTCTCTCCATCTGTGATGGTCCTAGTGGAGAACTCTGGTTATTTCCTTTTCATGTCTCACTATTGACTTGTGTTCTTTCCATTTTTCTTCCTTTCATACCGTTCCTTCTTGTCATCCTTTACTGATATTCTTTGGAGTTTCTCACTTTTTATACAGACAGGTGAAGCTTGCTCACCCCCAACCTTTCCATTATCCAGTATGAGACATTTGTGTTTAGTTACTTAGAGGCAAGTAGTGGTGTAAATCTTGCTACCATAATTAAATAATGAGGGGCATTAGCAACTGGGGGGATCATGAAAGATCTCATGTAACAAGTGGCATTTGAGTTCAGGTTTTCAAAGAAGCTATGGTTTCTGGGGATTTGTTTTATTAGTGATTCCAGAGATATGTTTAATTTTTCTATAGAAGTATTTTAATTTAATCTTGAAGATAGAAAAGCTTAATTCCAAATAATCTCTAGTAGCAGGATTTTAGACACTGGGCAGTTTTTTAGAAAAAGAGTCCCTTCATATCATAGTAAGCAAATTACTTACTCTGCCTATTCAAAGATCAACCAGTCTGTTAAGATGAAGACCAAAGTCAATTATTGCTTATGGTGAAAAGCAATTAATGAAAACTTTCATGACACCAGGTTTAATAGACTGGCTGAAATCAAAACCAAGTTACTGAGATAAATGGGTATTTTTTAAATAACCTGTGTCCTTGGAATGGAAGAGCTCTAAAGACATTCAAGAATACAAAAACTCAGCTCTTGAAATTTGGGATGTAGGAAAAACTAGATTGGTTTTTATTAGGTGACATCTTTTAGATTGAAGTGTTTGGTTATTATCTCATGAACAGAAGTTTTAGTTGAGTGGGAGAGGGGTTCAGTTTCTGCCTGAAACAGACATAACAGGCTACTTTGAGGGGGAGGAGAAGCATTTCTAGGAAACCATTTTGATGGTCTTGGGGTTTTTGCTCTGGATTTTAGTAAATAACCCTTATAGACCATCCACTACCTCCAATCCAATAACCTTTAATTCTTCTTTAATCCATATTTACAAATGTCCTTGTACTCTTCTCCGGTCTTACCATATCTTGAATGTCATATTCAGTACTTGATTTTAGGAATGGGATTGATAGATAGGAGTACTTTCAAAAGAGAACAACCAGAATGGTGAAAGAATCAGAAACCATGCCATATAATTATCAATTTAATAAATTTAAGTTTTTTTTGTTTTTTTTTTTTGTTTTTTTAACTTGAACTTGAAAAGACTTTGGGAAGAAATAAGTCCTGTTATAAAGATCACATGATTCTAAAGAGGTTCTTATTATCAGATATTTAAAAGACTATCATGTGAATGAAGGATTAAATTAATTCTTGATCTCTAGGGGATGAACAAGAAGTAGCAAGAAAAGTGAACTTCTCAAATTAACAGGTGTTGATTTGGAATAGGGTAAAACTTGCTAACAGTCACAAAGTGTAATATGTTGCCTTGGAAAATGTTCCCCATCTGGAAATCTTCAAGTTGACTTCTTGGTAGTTAATGTAGTGAAGATTCAAATTCAAGTTGGACTCTGTGGGCCCCTCCCAACTCTGTTTCTGCAAGTCAGATTCATACTTCTGTGCTAAAGAGAAGAAAACCATTATTTTTATTTCAGGAGAGTGTCACAAAAGTTATAATTATCTGACACATTTTTTTTTAAAGAAAATTTCATTATGATTTCTAGAGTTATAATGATTGTGGCACTTGTTATTTTGGCACAAGTTTCAGGAAAATATTCCGTTTAAGTAAGTATGCAAATGTTTATATGCCAAGCTCTATTCTATAAGCTGGTTAACTATTGCCTACTGCAATCTGCTAGGGATTTTTAAAAAATTATTTTCATTTTGAATAATTAATATTTAATTATATCCTTTTTAAAAAATAGTCTTTGAATTTGGCAGTTTTCTTCATGATGCCATAACATTTTCATATAGTAGAGTAGAGATTTTTTTAGAAAACCAATAAAGGGAAGAAAAAAGTTCCAAGGTAGAAATCCTTCCAATAAAAGTTTAAAAAAGAAAAAGAAAAGAAAAATTATAGAGCTGTGACTACAAAACATCTTTATTTCTTACTGACTTGAGTAAATGGAAAGTACTTTTATTAAGAAACTAGAAATGTTTCTTTTTATTTTAATAATGTCTACATTCACTTTTTTTCCAGAAAGAAATAAAGTTCATAGAAGATAATAAAGGAGACCAACTAGGGAAAGATCAATGTGTGAGACTGTAGGAGAGTGTTTCACCATACTGTGGCTACTATAAGCTTCTGCTTCAAAGCCAACTGAACATCTTAGTTCTTTGACCTAAAGCTTCTCTAGGCAGGCTACATGAAACAAGCTGACAATGAGAAGGTGGTTAATATGCTCCAGAACTCAAAAAGATTTGTGATCTCATAGATGTGAATTCTCCCTCCAACCACGCAGATCAAAACTTTCTCATTCTTGTCAGTCTTGTGAAATGTTTGCCTGTGTTCTATTCACTCTCAAGTTGGGATCCACTCACCTTTAAAAGGTCTTCCTTGCATTCTTTTAACATTATATGAGAACTAATTAAGTGTGAGGGATCAGTTTTCCATTATCCTAGCTATATAATTGTTCCCTCTGTTTTTGTTCCATCTCTAGATTTCTCTGATGTCTTTCATATGATATTTCCTTTATTACTCCTCCTTCATAATATGTTCAAAATTGTTGATGCTCACCATGTGCCATTCTGTTGTTGTTTGCATGATCCCCACTTTCATTTGTTAAGAGATTTTAGTATGCCATGGTTTTAATTATGCAAAGAGAAAAATTGATTAAAAAAAATACAACCTTCAGGAAAAAAACTGTTTTTATTATAAGAACTATGAAGTTTATTAAATGCAACATAGTGTTCTTCAGTCCTTGTGTTCAATTAAGGTTCAGCTCATAGTCCATTTGCAATATATATATATATATTCAATATGTATCTATATATTATATATAGACATATGTCTGTGCATGCATATAATTGTGATATTTATTATATGTATATCTGTAAGTCTGAGTTTTTGTGTGCCAAACACTGTTAAGTGCTAAGGAAGAATAAAAGTGCAAACAAGAAAAAAAAGACCAAACCTTGCCCTAAAAGAGAAGAGTTTATATATAACAGAGACAATGATAGATAAAAGGAAAGTAAAAAGGATATTAAAATAAAAGTTATTCATATTGAGAACATGATGAAGAATTCCAGGGGAGTGTGGTCTGATGGGAAATGAGAAATAGTGATTTTATGTTGTTTATCTATCTATCTATCTATCTAGATAAATATATATATATATCTATATTTATATATATAAGATTATATATATATATAAGATTATATATATATAAGATTATATATATATATAAGATTATATATATATATATATATATATGTATATATATATATATATATATATATATATATATCCAGTTAGATATATCTGGTCAGATAGGTAGATAATGATAGATAGTTTTTCCAGGAACATATCATGGTCCAGACATTAGATAGCCTTCAAAGACTTGGATCTTTTGTTTCATGGATTTCCATGGGTAAAGAATTTATCATCAAGTTGACAATCAACTGGTAATGAATCCCTCTTTATTTAGTTTGTTTTCCTGAGAGTAGTTTTTATGTATTACTATATCTTTTCTCAAAGCCTTTCAAGTATGGAGGAATCTCCATCATTTTACACTGCAATAATAATACTTATGAGAATCCAGGGTTACCTGAAAGCCCTTCTGAGATCTCTTAGCATTCCTTAATGGTTATTGCTGCAAAATCCACTGATTATCTCAGCACTTCTTCCTACAGTTTCTATATTACTTACAGGAAGTTTTTTAAAGTAAAAAAGAAGAGCTATTGTATTCTTTAGAAAAACCAGTCATATTACTCTCTGCTTTGCAATATAATAAATGACAAGAGAATGAGGGAGTATTCAAAAGAAAGACATGGGTAGTTGGAACAGATTCTAAGAGTTCAGACTCCTGTGAACTTACAAGTCATATATGTACCTATGCTTACTTTTTTGAATATCCTTATTTTTGGCAACATCAGGAGAATAGCAGTGTCCGTGTTCTTGAAGTATTATGTGAGGGTTTCCATGTCCATGTTATTTGCTGAGTACTCACTAGGAAGAATAATTTTAAGTGTTTGTGTGTGTATGTGTGTGTGTGTATATGAGAGAGACAGAGAGACAGAGAGAGAAGAGAAGAGTAGAGAAAAGAAGAAGAAGAAGAAGAAGAAGAAGAAGAAGGAGGAGGAGGAGGAGGAGGAGGAGGAGGAGGAGGAGGAGGAGGAGGAGGAGGAGGAGGACGACGATGACGAGGGAGGGAGGGAACAAGAGAGAGGAGAGGGAACGAGAAAGAGGAGAAGAGGAGATGGGGGGGGAGATTAATCCTTTTGATGAAGGTATATAGACCCTTTCTCAGAGTAATGGTTTTAAGTGCACAAAATAAAATTAACAGATTTACAAAGGAAGCTTCTGTTATTAGCCTACAGTTAGGCTAATATTACCTTCTTTAAAAAAAAAAAATATTTCATGGACCCCAGATTAAGAACTTTTGACCTAGATGAAGGGGACTGTGATAAAAATCATGTCTAGGGTTATTGATTATTCTGTTCTTCAAACAACTTTTCCTGTTTCACTGTTCCTTCCTAAGGATATGTCTGTGCAGATAATGGTAGGATATTTGGTGTATTCTGGAGAATGCTGACAAGAATTGCAGTAGTATGAGACACTTATGAATATCTGACTCATATTTCTACTTGATCCATTTCCATCATTCAACCCCAAGGTCTCATCTAAATCTATAAAATTAGCAAAGAGAAGTTGAATCTTATCTCTATGTTTTATTATTACTGATTTATAGATATATAAATGGTCAGTATAAGTATAAGTGGTCAGTGATCCACTTATACAATTCAAGGTAGCTAATAATGTTGTCAACTTTTCATTCTATTAGTGTTAGCTTCCCTAGAGCCTCTTCTTCTATCTGTGCTTCAGTCTCTTAAAACAATCACCTGTGGTAAACTTGTCTAATTTTGTAGAGCAGTACACACTTGTAAGGCAGAAAAAAATAGTCCCCTAAATGGTTAGACAAAACTTTTTTTCTATCTATAATTGATGGCATTTATATAAACCACGGACAAAGAATAGATAGTCCCCTGTTCTTAAATAGATATTCACTTATCGAGTTGGGCCAATATACCATACTGTACCAGGTCTTAAAATTCTATTCTTTACTTTCCTGTATAGGTTTCTATCTTAAGTCATTTTCCAACATCTGGTGTGAACCTTGCTTGGCTACTTACCCTTTTCTCTAAATTTAGGCTTTTCTGCCTGTGCCTTTATGATTGAATTTGATCTTTGAATACTGACTTTAGCTTACTTAAAATTAGATAGAACATTTTTTTTCTTTATTTTTAGCTCTTTTTGACTTGACCTCTGTATTGTACTCTCCATCCCAAGATTATGAGTTTAATTGCATCCTTTATACTCACAGAATCTGTATTTCTTTTGGCTCTTTTTCAGGGATTCCTAACTTTTTGTGTGTGTTTGGTATTCCTTTGGCAATCTAATGAAATTTGTGGACTCATTGTCAGAATAATGTTTTAAATTAAAATACATGGGATTATAAAGGAAACCAATTTATTAAAATAGATTTCAGTGATAGTCCAGGGGTTAAGCCAAAATGCTAAAGCCAAAAAGGTGCTCAAGCTCTCCCATTTTCCCCCCAAAACCCTATGAAGCCAAGCCTTTGAACAGAGTTTGGTGGAATGAAACCACTCTCCAACTCAAGATAGAGTGAAAAAACTTCAAGAAAGGTCAGTCTCATTGTGGTGAAAAGGGTGTTCAGCCCAGGTTAGATAGACTCTGGACAAGCCTGTGAGAGGGATTTCATCATAGCAAATCAGCATCTAAGACTCCCAGTTTGCGCTCAGTAGAGTAGTAAATCACTGAGGCAGACCCCAGTACTAGCTCAGAAAGGCAAATTCTGAAAAACTAGACTTTTTCTGAAAAGAACAGCCAAGCTACCCCCTACAAATTCAAGGGGCCCTTGTACTCAAAGCCGGGGCTCAAAGCTGAACAGGAAGGTTAGGATAGCATCATCTTTACCCCAGGAGTAGAATTCTACCTTAAAAGTTAAAAAAAAAAAAAAAGAAAAAAGAAAATACCAAAAGAAAAGGAAAGAAAATGAGGAAGAAATAGAAAAGAATCTTGACCACAGAAAGCTGTTATCGCTACAGGGGAAAGAAAACACAAACACAGACTAGGGCTGAATGTCCACAGAAGAAATCTTAGAGTGAGATAAATTAGTTTCAAGCCCAAAAAGTCTTCTTGGCAATGCTCATAAAAGACTTCAAAGGGCAAATAAAAGATGTAGAAGAAAAAAATGAGAAAAGAAATGAGTGTTATGCATGAGAGAGCCATTTGGAAAAGGAAGGAAAACTATTTAAAAAGTAGAATAAACTAAATGGAAAAATAGATACAATAGATAACTGAAGAAAATCACACATTAAAAAACTAAACAGGGCAAATGGAAGCTAATAACTTTGTGAGACAGAAAGAATCAGTAAAATAAAATAAAAAGAATGAAAAAAAAATGGGAAAAAATGAGAAATACCTCATTGGCAAAACAGCTGACCTGGAAATTAGATCCAGAAGAGACAATTTAAAAATTATTAGCCTATCTGAAGGCCATGACCACAAAAAGAGCCTGGATAGCATTCTACAAGAGGTCATTAAGCAAAACTGCCCCAATAATCTAGAAACAGAAAGGGAAATACTCATTGTAAGAATCCATCGATCACAAATCACAAAAATTTCATCGAAGAGAATAATAATGAGACAACATACCCAAACCTTTGGAATACAGCCAAAGCAGTTCTTAGGGGAAATTTTATATCTCTAAATAGCTATATAAATAAAATAGAGAAAGAGGAGTTCAATGAATTAGACATGCAACTTAAAAAGCTAGAAGAAGAACAAAATTTAAAACCCCAATTAGATACAAATTAGAAATTTTAAAACTCAAATGACAGATTAAATCAAATAGAAACTAAGAAAACTATTGAACTAATAAAGAAAACTAAGAGTTGGTTTTATTTAAAGACTAACAAAGTAGATAAACCTTTGATTAATTTGATCAGAAAAAGGAAAAAAAATTATCAGCATCAAAAATGAAAATGGGGAACTTATTACCAATGAAAAAGAAATTAAAGAAATAATTAGGAGCTATTTTGTCCAACTCTATTGCAGCAAATCTGACAATCTAAAAAAATTGAATGAATATTTACAAAAAAGGAAATTGCCTAGGTTAATATAAGAGGAAATAAAATACTTAAATAATCTCATTTTAGAAAAAGTAATTGAATAAGTAATTAATGAACTCCCTGAGAAAAAATCTCCAGGGCCAGATGGATTCACAAATGAATTCTACCAAACATTTAAAGAACAATTAATTCCAATACTATGAAAACTATCTGGAAAAAGTGGTAAAGAAGTTCTGCCAAATTCCTTCTATGACACAAATATTGCACTGATACCTAAAAAAAAGGGCCAAAACAGAGAAAGAAAATTACAGACCTATCTTTCTAATAAATATTGATGCAAAAATTTTGAATAAAATATTAGGAAAGAAATTACAATGACTTATGAGCAGAATACTACACTATAACCAAGTGGAATTTAAACCTGGAATGAAGGACTGGTTCAATATCAGGGGAAAAAATTACCATAATTGACCATATCAATAATAAAACTAACAGAAATCATATGATAATCTCAATAGATGCAGAAAAAGCTTTTGACAAAATACAGCATCCATTCCTATTAAAAATGCTAGAAGGCATAGGAATAAAGGGATGTTTCCTTAAAATAATAAACAGTAACTATCTAAAACCAACAGCAAGCATTATGTGTAATAGAGAGAATCTGGATACATTCCCATTGAAATCAGGGGTGAAACAAGGAAGTCCATAATCATCCCTCTTATAGGACATTCAGGAGTTCAAATCTGGTCTCAGACACTTAACACTTCCTAGCTATGTGACCCTGGGCAAGTCACTTAACCCCAGCCTAAGGGGGGGAAAAAAATTACTGTAGACAAAATAAAATCCTTGAGGGTCTACCTGCTAAGACAAACCCAAGAACTATATGAACACAATCACAAAACACTTCTCACACAAATAAAATCAGATCTAAACAATTGAAAAAAAATGTCAATTGTTCATGGGCTGTTGAGCCTAATATAATAAAAATGACAGTTCTGCCTAAATTGGTCTATTTGTTTAGTGTCATACCAAACTGCCAAAACATTATTTTATATATTATATATATACATATATATATATATATGTATATATATATTATATATATAAAATTTTAAAAATCATCTGGAAGAACAAAAGGTCAAAAATATAAAGGGATTTAATGGGAAAAAATACAAAAGATGGTGACTTAGCTGTACCAAACCTAAAATTATATTATAATGCAGCAATTATCAAAACCATTTGGTACTAGCTAAGAAATAGAATGGTGATTCAGTGGAATAGATTAGCAATCTAGCATTTGATAAACCCCCAAACTCCAGCTTCTGGAATAAGAATTAATTATTTGACAAAATTGCTGGGAAAACTGGAAAATAATGTCAAAAAGTCGGCATAGGACTACATCTCACGCCCCATACTAAAAAAAAAAGGTCAAAATGGATACATGATTTGGGCATAAAGGAGGATACCATAAAC
Organism: Sminthopsis crassicaudata; assembly: GCF_048593235.1. NCBI lineage: Eukaryota > Metazoa > Chordata > Mammalia > Dasyuromorphia > Dasyuridae > Sminthopsis > Sminthopsis crassicaudata. The sequence continues at coordinate 93,462,223 of NC_133621.1, read as the reverse complement.
AAATTAGGAGAACAAGGGATAATTTACCTATCAGATTTTTCAAGAAGGGAGAAATTTATGACCAAAGAAGAACTAGAGAAAATTATGAAAGGCAAAATGGACAACTTTGATTGCATTAAATTGAAAGGGTTTTGCACAAACAAAATCAACAGAAACAAGATTAAAAGAGAAGTACAAAACTGGGGAAAAAATTTTAAAGATTATTTATGATAAAGGTCTCATTTCTAAAATATATGAAGAACAGTGTCAAATTTATAAAAATACAAATCATTCCCCAATTGATAAATTGTCAAAGATTATGAACACATAATTTTCAGATGATGAAATTAACGCCAGTTAAAGTTATTTGAAAAAAATGTTCTAAATCACAATTGATTAGAGAAATGTCAATTAAATCAACTCTGAGGTACCACCTTATACCTTTCAGATTGGCTAAAATGACAGGAAAAGATAATGATAAATGTTGGAGGGGAAAACTGGGACACTCATGCATTGCTGTTGGAGTTGTGGAATGATCCAACCATTCTGAAGAGCAATCTGGAACTATGCCCAAAGGACTATAAAACTGTGCTTATCCTTTGATCCAGCACTGCCAATCCTGGGTCTATAACCCAAGGAAATCATAAAGGAGGGAAAAGGACAACTGCAAAAGTGTTTGTAGCAGTTTTTTGGGGTAGCAAAAAATTGGAAAAGGAGTAGATGCCCATCAATTGGGGAATGACTGAACAAGTTGTGGTATAGGAAGGTCATGGAATATTATTTTTTTTTAAATGATGAACAAGCTAATTATAAAAAGGCCTGGAAAGATTTACATGAATTGATGTGTGAGTGAAACAAGCAGAACTAGGAATACATTGTACACAATAACAGCAATGATCAATGATGAAAAACTTGATTCTTCTCAGTAGTTCAGTGATCCAAAGCAATCCCAAAATACTTTGGACAGAAAATGCCATCTGCATCCAGAAAAAGGACTAAGCATCAACATATGCTATGTTCATTTCTTTTTTTTTTCTTTTTTCATCTTTCCCATGTTTTTTTTTCATTTTTGCTCTATTTTTTCTCTCCCAACATGATTCATAAAGCAGTGTGCATTAAAAATACAGAAAAGTATTACAATAAAAAAGAAAAAAGTATAAAAAATAGATTTCAGAAGCCTTCATCTGTATTAACTATGCCTGTGGCTATGATAGTATTGGTGGGAAGGGTGCTAAACTAGTGAGATCTTAATTTCCACAATATGTTTACAGAAGTTCCTTTGTTGGAGGGAAGATTTTGAGAAGAGGAAAAAAAGAGGTTACAAGATTATTTGTAAGGTGGGAGAATGTCTCTAGTAAAATGTTTTATTTTTTAAAAAATCTGAATTATAAAGCATCTTAATTAAAAGGAGAAACAAATACAGATTATAAAAATATTTGTTCTTTTATAAGAGAATTCATGCAATGTTCCTTTAAATAAAGAGTGTATCTAATGCATTATAAATAGCATTTGTCTTATATATAACTTCTTAAACTGAATTCTCTTGAGATAAAATGAGTACCTGCAACCAGGGGAGTATCACTCCCTTGAGAGTTACAAAGACAGAAAATCACCATGTGCTTCATAAACAAATCATTCAGTGGCTGACAGCAGTATACAAACACATATCTACTAATTATTACAAATACCACTTATTCAATTGCTGGATTTGCTTTGACATTCATTGCAAATGAAATTTGCAATTTTATTGAAATGAAATTAGTATGTTTTTAATGAGTCCTATTATAACTCATTACAAATTCAGCAATTACACTAAAATTAACTTGTAATTGGATGCCCCCACAAATTATCACAAGGTTGTGGCATGTAAAGGTAGTACTGTTAAATATTTAGTGGGCGCTACTCTGAAATAGAATGAAACCCCTTGAGTTTAGGTGATGGTCAATAAAAAGGCACAAGGGCTTGAGTGATCATTTCCCCTTCTTGCCTTCTTCATGCCGCAATACAGAATGGCAGCCCTGCTTTCATTCTTATCAGAACCTAATAGTTTTTGATGTTGTGATTATGCTCTAAATCAGCATAGGTGGCTGGCACTTCTTTCACCAGTCAGACTTTGCAAAGGCTTAGTTAATTAGGTTAACACCTAGAACCTAGAGATCTGTGATTTATAGTCATTTAGGATCCCGGATTTAAAACCTGGGAAGAACTTTTAATAGACATCTAGTTCAACACCTTTATTATTAATTTAGTAGGTATCTAGTTCAACATTTTTAATTTACAGATTAGAAACTGAAAGACAGATGAGGCTAAAAAACATCAAATGACTTATCCAAGGTTAGCGAGGCAATAAATAAGCAACAGTGAAGTTTGAATATAGGTACTCTCACTCCAGGGCAGCTGGTGAGACAGAGAATTCTGGCAGGAGGACCTAAGTTCAAATGTCACCTCAGACACTTAATGTGAGTCAAGACAAGGCAAATCTCTTAACCCTATTTGTTTCCATTTTTCACAATGAGATGGAGAAGAAAATGGCAAATCACTCCAGAATCTTAGCTAAAAGATACCCAATTGGGTCACAGAGTCAGATGTAACTGAAATGATTAAACAACAAGAAATCTTGTTCTAAATCCAGTGCTCTTTTGCTTTTTTTCCTCATAAGGGTCTTAACAAATTAATTTTTTTTCCCCTCTGTACTGACATTGGACAATGAATACATATAACCTGTTTAAGGACTGGCCATGCAGATAACTTGTTTTCCTAGGTTACAGAAGAGACCTTTCAGACTATCCAACTTTGGCCAGACAAGGCCTTTATTCATAAAACCTCATTAAAATTCAACAATTACACTAAAATTAAGTTAGTCTACCCACCTAAATGCCCCTACAAAAGATCTATATGCACAGCCTGTATGAGACTTTCTCCTAATCCCCCAAAGAAATCTTCATACCTACTGTACCCTCTCTCTCAAAGAAAAGTACTGCTTTGTCATGAACAGTTCTTCAGTCAGATCTACAGTCACAGCATATGACCAATTTAAGCTCAGCCCAAAAATTATGTATTTCTTATTTTTACCTCTTGCTTATAACCTTGTAGTAGTAGAGAGGGTGATTGCTTTGTTAAAGCTTTTAATTGCAGCTATTGCCTTCATACTAACCACAATTGCTCTGCCTCCCTGATTGGGCTAACATAGTATTCTTTGGAATTATTGGTTCCCCAATGTATGCCAGGAAATTGCCACATCACTAGAGTCCTGGAGAGTGAGGATAAAACACTAATTGTGTTAGAACCTATGATAAATTTGTCACTTACAAAATTAAGATCCTATGTTTCAAAAAGAATAAATGAGTCAGTCATTTAAAAACAAAACAAAACAAAACAAACAAACAAAAAAAACAAAAACAAAACAGGTTTTGGGTGGTTCATGGCATGTTTCCTATGTGGAAAATTCATAGAATATCTTATAATAAAAAGAATTTTTGATATTATCTAGCCCTTCCCAGAATAGGAATCTAATTCCTAAAAGATAATCAAGAAGGTTCTGTTTGAATACTTTTATGTAGCAGCTAGCTCACTCAAAACATTTTGTTTAGTAATAGGAGAATTCTATCATTAGAGAGTTCTAATACTAAACCAATACTCTGGGTAACAAAATAAATCCATTCCAATTTCAACATCGTTAAGTACCTACTAAAAGTTTATTAAATGAATGTTTGTCAACAAACAAATTTCCTGAATCTTCATCTAAAATCACTAATTCTTTCAACTATTTCTCTTATGAAAAAGCTTTCCAAGCCCCTCATTATCTCACTTGTAAATGCCAATATTCCTAATCAAAATGGCTGACCATTAGAGATTGCAGCAGGATTATTACTTCCTGTGACTTGGGGAACTGTATTTCTATCAAATATTGTACAGTTTTATTTTTTAAGTCAGAACATCGTTTTCCAATCTCTAATCTTCTGTCAGAAATATTTATGAGTGATAAAGAATATAGCCCATTTCCTTACATGTTCAAACCACGTGCACACAAATTAAACAGATGTAATTTTTCATAACATCAGTGAATCTTGTGATTATTCTATATTGGCTTTTGATTTCCCAAGGTGTTAGTGATACATAAAAAGGGGGTTTTATTATGAAAACCATAAAAAGATCATAAAAATGTTAACACCCGAATGAGATAGCATTTCATTTTTCTAACAAGGTCGCCTGCCTGCTGGAGAAGACACTTTTTCAAAAAAGATCCTAATTGAAATGAAAATAATTTTTAGAGACATATGCCCATGTTTACAAGCAGAGAGAATCTGACAAGGATCTGTGTTTTGCTGGTGCTTTTATAGGCAACTGTTTTGCATAATGGAAAAATAAAAATCAGTTAATTACCTTTCTGGTCTGCCATTGTTTTAAATGTGCTTAGAATTCCTTTAGCCTTCAATTCCATTTTTTTTGTGTATGTGTGTGTGGTAGGCTCTAGAGGAAAATAAAGTGTTACAGAGATAGATATTTAGTTATTCTGTTAAGTAAAATACTCTGATGATGAAGCCTGCCCTCCTCCTCCTGTTTTTCCCTTGGTGCTGGTAGCATTATGTTTATAGCTCAATTTGTAGATAATCCTTCAAGCTGCACTTTTTTTCATGGCATTGCCATTATATATGTCTTCTTCCATTAGGCCTTGGCATAGCTTGGAATTTGAAATTGCTATTTGCTGTCTGCCAATTACAGAATAATTTAGAGTTTGAGGCTCCCAGGCATAGTTCTTGAAATGCATTAAAGATTATGTTAAGGTGGGCTGAATGTGTAATATTTTCCTTCCATTTCTCAACACCAATATGTTGAAGGAAATTATTTTCAGAACACCAAAGACTGTGCATGGATTTTCTTTTTACCAAAGATATCTTTTACTGCTGTTGATTATTGTTGTTGTTATATGGGTAGTGGAAGGGGAGAGTGCAGCCTGTTATTGTTCTTCCTTTGAGTGCAAATTACAGAAAACATGGGATCTAATTATTTATCTTTTGCCTTAGTAGAAGAAGTGGACTTATACCTAAAAAAGGCTTTTTGGGGGCTTCTTAGAAATATTCTGCTTCAGTGGTCCCCCCATCCAAAATGAGCTCCTTCCTCACCCAAGACTCATAAAACTCCTTGCTTGTTACATAGTCACTATTCAGGGGCCTTATTCTGTTCACTGGATACATTTTTATATGCCCCCAGGTATTATATATAAAATATGTATACAAATAAAATATTTACTGATATAAACCATAATTTCATGACACTCCCATTCAGTTATGATACCCCATATTGAGGCATGAACCAATTTAAGAAGCTGGGTTCTATATGCTGCCTTTCCTCATCCACCCAGTTGTAGGTACTCCCTGTTCTGAGATGAATATTGCACTTTATTTACTACTTGTTTCCATCTCCAAGCTCCTCTCCTATGAGTAGGCTATAAGTTCCTCAAGGGAATGAACTCTGGGTTTTCATCTTTTTTTTTTTTTTCCCCTCAGAACATTACAATGTGTTTCTTGAACTAAATAAATAACTTATAAACAGTAAACTTTAAACCTCAATAAAAAATAAATGTGCTGCTTAGAACTTTATTTTTAATCTGAAAAATAAAATCAACATGAAATTATAAATTTATAATTACAAAATTTAATTTTCAACTTTTCTGCTTGATCTGCATTGGTTTGAAATACCAATTATGTTAATTAAAAGTCATAAAGAAAACCTGTCATATGTTAGATTAAGTCAATCACTAATTTAGAATGTAAGGCTTTGAATTTGCAGTAATAAAATAAAGGAAATAAAAACCAAAGAAAGGAGACAAGAAGAAGAATGGGTGATTTGAGGTTTTGATCACCTAAGTAAAGAATTACAGATTTCCTGAATAACATTTGGGAGTGGAGGTAAAATTCACAAATGGACATTCATGTGGCAGAGAGGAAAGAAACATGAACTTACTGATGAAAACTGATGAAACTTTTTTTATAATTGTTCCTAATGCCATATGAATGTGCGCTCATTCACTTATTTTCCACTAAGGATGTGCTGTGACTCAGAGCAGAAGCTACACAATATTATTTATCCAAACTACCAGGTGGCAATAAGGAAGGGCTATAGCAGCTCATTTCAAATTGGCCACATGCAAAGTCATGTCATAACTTCCCTCCTGTGTTTCTCCAGTGTCCTGATTTTCATATTCATTCAAGAGATATTGATTCTCAAAAAAAAAAAAAAAAAATCATCACTCTCTTTAGTTTACATCTTTTACATCTTCTGGTCGTAAGAATGGTCTTTATTCTTATTTCCCTTCTTATCACATCCCCAAATAATCTATTTGCTCATCATATAGGCTGTATGTATTTAATAAAAATTAATCAAAAGTAAAATGGAGCAACATTAAGATCTAAAGTCACTAAGCTAGAGCTTGGATTAAGTCTGAATTCCCAGCTTTGACTACTTTCTTTTCTGTGTCCTGCCTGTTGTTCCCTCATGTGGATAGAGCCATCAAAATGCTCATTGGGTAGAAAATTATTTGTAAGCATTCTTGGTCTCATAAGTCAGAAAGGGTTAGATACTACCTCATAACTGTAGCCTCATATCAAGCATAACTCCTATAAAAACTTATCTCAATTCTTGGCCAACTGCAATTGAATCTTAGTATACAAGACTTCAATAAAAAGGTTCCAAGGAAATTCAAGTCACTACCTTCACAACGATTCCTTCTCATTGTCTTTTCTCGGTGTATAATATATACAGATAGGAAAAGAAAGGGGAAAGAGGGAAGAAAAAGTTTAGGGATGAGAAGGATTCTGCTACCATAGCTTAGCTACTGACAGCAACTCTTTTTTTAATATGTGCTCTGGAGCTATTCTACTTCTTTAATTCTATCTTTTTGTCTCTTAAAAATAAAAAATAAAAATGCATACTATGAATCTGAAAGCTTCCTTAGCATGGGTTACTTTGGATTTGAACTGAGATAGATTTAACCTTCCCAAAGTCAAACATTGATTTTTTTTTCTTTTCCTGGTAAAAGGGGAGCTTGACACACAGCCAAGTTATAGCTTATTTATTTTTAAAATAAACTCTGGATTAGTTTGTTCTTCATAATTCTCCATGGGCATGATTAAAGTTTCAGAAAGGATCACATGATTAGATACAGCATTGGCTTAATGATCAGTGACCGAATTAAATTCCATTTCTAAATATAATTTTCTAACTCACTTATTCTCTCTGCTTGTTAGAAGAGGGAGGGGAAGATGCAAACCTTATGAAATTAATTGTTCCCCTTTCCATTGACCCTAAGCTCTTGTTCATGCACATTTTTGACCACAGTTTACTCCAAGCAATAAATCAGTTGTCTCAAGTAGTCAGTAAAAATTTCCATTCATTCTAAATATCCCCAGTGATTAAGAAATTTACATGCAACAACTGGCTCTATTTAAAGAGCAGTGTATTTATCAGCAAATGGGATAGCTGGTCCTGCATAGATATAGAGAAACATTTTAAAATATGTTAATAAAAATCGAAACTTTTTTCCAAAGCACAGAAGAGCTGTAAGTGAATAGAACTAGCACTCCATGATAGTGTTGGATACAAAAATGTTTAGAAAAGGCATTTTCTTAGAAAATTTCTTAGAAAAGACATTTTAACCTGGAAATGCAGATGAGTTCATTGGGGAGACAAGAGGTTTTGAAGAAAGTTATGAAGAAAAAGTTTTAGAGTCCTCATTAATTTTCAGGTACCTTTAATGGAGGAAACCATAAAGATCATTTTGAGTACGACTTAGAAAGTCAAAATGCAATAGTATTCTTCTAGTTTGAGTTCCTTGAAATTAAAGACTTTGATTTTTTTTCCTTTTTTCCTTCCTTCCTTCCTTCCTTCCTTCCTTCCTTCCTTCCTTCCTTCCTTCCTTCCTTCCTTCCTTCCTTCCTTCCTTCCTTCCTTCCTTCCTTCCTTCCTTCCTTCCTTCCTTCCTTCCTTCCTTCCTTCCTTCCTTCCTTCCTTCCTTCCTTCCTTCCTTCCTTCCTTCCTTCCTTCCTTCCTTCCTTCCTTTCTTTCTTTCTTTCTTTCTTTCTTTCTTTCTTTCTTTCTTTCTTTCTTTCTTTCTTTCTTTCTTTCTTTCTTTCTTTCTTTCTTTCTTTCTTTCTTTCTTTCTTTCTTTCTTTCTTCCTATTCAGAAACACTCTGAGGGCAGAATGTTATAGCCTGCCTAGTGAGAGTATGTATGTGTATACTTTTAAGAAGGGTGATGTGAACCTAGACTCAAAGCCTGAATTTCTGATCCGGACAGGTGGGCACTTATGAACTTTGTTTTATTTTATTTTCATGTAATTACTTATGTTTTTCTCTCCCCCATTACCTTCCCCAATGAAATATGGAAAAGTAAAACAAAATTAGAGCCTGAATATTTTAGAGTATTTTATTTATTTTTATGTTACTTTACAAAAATTATCCACTATTTATTTATTAATTTTTTTTGTCTCTCAACATTTCACATCTCTCCCTTGCCCCAAGAAAGAAAAACAAAACCTTTATAATAAATATGCAGTCAAATAAAAGCAATTCCCATTTCAGTCATGTCCAAAAATGATGTCTGTTCAGCATATTTCTATCTATCACTACTGTGTGAGAAGGTGGGTAGTATTCTTCTTCATCTGTTTCCTGAAATAATAGTTGCACAGATCAAAGTTCTTAAATCTTTAAAAACTGTTTATATAGAACATTTTACTATTCCTTTGATATTTTTGCTCTGTCACTAAAGCAAAGGTATGCACCATTTAGTGACTTCTGAGGGAAAATGTTCAAATTGTTAAGAGGATAACTGTACAATTTCATAGCCTTAACAATGCTCTAGTGTGCCTGTTTCCTTCAGGATAGCTCAATCAGTCAGTGTTACTTTTCAAAAAACTACTATCTGTGTAAAAAATATTCTCTTGGGTTCTACTCATTTCATTCTTCTTTATTTCATGCAAGTCTTTCCATGTTTGTTTTTTTTTTAAATCAGTCTCCTCTTCATTTCTTACAGTAGTGTTCCATCACTATATATCCATATATCATAATCTTTTTAGCTATATTCCCCAATTGATGGATATCCCCTCTATTTCCAATTCTTTCCTATCACAAAGAAAGTGGCTGTAAATTTTTTAAGACATAAAAGTTCTTTTCCTTTTTCCCTGATCACCTTGAAGAATAGACCTAATAATGGTACTGTTGGTATAAGGAATATGCAATTTTATAATTTTGGGGCATAATTCCAGATTTCTCCCCAAAATTATTGGATAATTTTGCAGTTTCATCAACAGTGTACCAATTTTCCCACATCCTCTCCATCATTTTCCCTTTTATCATTTTACCAGTCTGATAGATATGAGATAGTATTATAAAATTTGTTTTAATTTATATTTCTCTAATCAATAATGATTTAGAGAATTTTATATGACTACATATATATATACATATATATATACATATATATACATATATATATATGTATATATGTATATATACATATATATGTATATATATATATATGTATTTCAAAAACTGCTTGGTCATGTCTTTTGACCAATTCTTATTTGGTGAATAACTCATAATCTTAAAAATTTAACTCAACTTTTTGTATATTTGAGCTATTAGACCTCTATCTGAAAAAATTGTCAATAAAATCTTTCCTAGTTTTCTGTTTTCCTTCAGATCTTGGCTACATTGGTTTTATTTGTAGAAACCTTTTTAATATAATCAAAAATTTCCTTTTTACGTCCTACAATGTTCTCTATCCCTTGTATATTCATACATTCTTCTATCAACAAATCTGAAAAGTAAATATGTATCCATTTTGATCTTATCTTGATAAATGGTGTGATATTTATAAGTAGTTTATCCTAGACTGCTTTATAGTTTTCCCAACAGTTTGTTTTTCTGTGTTTTTTTTTTAACCACATAGATCTTTGTTTATCAAACACAGGGTTACTATAATCATTTAATATTGTATACCTTGTCAATTCCATTGACCTACCATCATATTTCTTAGCCAGAACGATAGTTTTAATAATTACTATTTTATAATATAGTTTAAGCTCTAGTATTGCTTGATCTTCTTCCTTTATATTTTTAATTAATTCCTTTGATATCCTTGAAGCCTTGTTCTTCCAAATGAATTTTTTATTATTATTTTTAATAACTCAGTAAGATAATTTTTGGTAGTTTAATTTGGGGTAGCACTGAATAAATATATTAAATATAATTATCTTTCTTTTGTATTGGCTTGATCTACTTATGAACAATTAATATTTCTCTAATTATTTGAATATAATTTCATATAAAATATTTTATAATTTTGTTTATATAGTTTCTAAGTTTACCTTCACTGATATACTCTATGGTTATTTTAAATAAATTATTTCTTACTGTCTCTTCTTGCAGGCTGCTGTGTTGGTGATATATAAAAATGCTAATGATATATGTGGGTTTCAAGGGGTTATCTGAACATTTTTAAGATGTGCTTTGGAATTGGTGGGAGGAGCATTGAGTGAAAATAAACAACTAGGCAAAATTAGAAGCTTCTTTGGGGTTTCCCTAAAAATAGAAGAGTCTTCTAATTCATTGGAACTTCGTTGCCTCCTTGATGAGGGTCACCTTTGGCACAGATCCCCAGGACTTCTCTGACTGACTGACAGATGTACTTCAATCACTGGGAACCTGAAAAGGGAGAAAATTATGTCCTCTGGATAAGACATAAGTCTTTGAGGCCTTTCCAACTAAAAATTGGAAGGGATAAAAGGGGTAGTAAAATTTTGTCCTGATAATGCCTTTCATAATTACTGTTTATCAGTTTATTAATTCATAATAATGAGCACTTTTCATTTTTATAACACTTTACTTCTTTAAAATATTTTTACATATGTTATCTTATAATAGCCTTATGAGTTTTATTTACCCTGCTTTATATAGAAGGAAACCAACTCTTAATAGTAAATTTTCTTGCCAGGAGTTTCAGAGCAAGATCATAGAAAACCCCAATCTGGAGCCCAGGCCTTCAGATTCTCAGATCTGTATTTTTTTAGCTACATCCAACTGTCTATAGCTTCTATCTGGCTTCTTAGATCAAGAGTGTAATTCTCATAATTTTTATTCTATTCCAAAGCTTACCTATTAATTTGTATTTGTATTGTTTGGTAATGTTTATTAGGTAGCAAGAGATACAAGTTATGTCATATGTCCCACTATGAATATAATTATCAGATCTCTGTCAGATATAATTATGCAGATCCTGAAGATTTATTTACAGATCTAAAACCATGAGTAATTAATTATATTATCCTTAAATTTACAAAAAGCTGATTGAAGTCCTTGTATACGAAAAGAATTCTGGCTTACACAAGAGACTTTCTGGAATTTAGCAATATGCAATTCCATTTTTCTGTTTTTTTTCTCTTGTAAATTAATCTGCCTTAGTTATATAGTATGGTATCATAGAAGCCATTATTAACTCTAAGAAGCAAAACCCCAAGCTGTTGTTCTTTGATTTTGAACATTTGTTTCAAAGCACTTTGAACTTTCAGTGTAAATTCTCTCTAAGAAAACAATTGGCTCATAATTTAGTGGCAGATTATCCAAATGTTTGAAGATAATTAATAAAGCAAACCATTTTGAGGAACTGATCATTTATAATAGTTGTATGTATTCACACATTTTAATGTGAGAGTAGACAATCTGTATAAAGGAAACAACATAGATTATCCTGCATATGGTATGCCATGATCCAAGCATCTGTTATCATTTCAGGTAGGCACTTATTTGCACTTGTCATGTATTTTTCCATCATTTGGAATTCTACTACAGAGCTGCTGAAAGAGAAGTTCTGGTCATCATTTAAAATGATGGTTCCTTTAGTACCACAAACAAACATCTACTGCTTGAGGCAAAGCCTCTTACTATAAAACATTAGTCCTCAGATTACCATTGAGGGACATTTAACAGAAGATTTCAGAGAGTTCAGAGATCTTAAATGTCATATGGATGCCTAAAGGCTCACAGTTGTTGTAATTCAGTTGTATCTTCATAACCCCATGAACTATATTGTCCATGGGATTTTCTTGGTAAAGATGCTGAAGTAGTTTGCCACTTCTTTCTCCTGTGGATTAAAATACAACATAGAAGTTAAGTGATTTGCCCAACTAATAAGTGGCTGGATCTAGATTTCAACTCAGACTGTGTAGTGAGGTCAGAGCACTAGACTTGGAGTCCAAAGTACATGAATTCTGATCCTATTTAATTGTTGTGTAATCCTAGGCAAATCCATTAATTTCTCTGTAAACTAACCAGAAATAATCATCTTTCCTCAAAAAAACTTCTCTTTCCAACTTTGTGTCGAGTTACCACCATCTTTTCAGTTACTCTCACTTATATCTTTATTGTCAGTTTTGATTGTGCTCTTATTTACCTTATATATATATATATATATATTCATTCCATTGCATCATCTTGGGTTTTTTTTTCCTTCATTAAGTTTTCACATATTCCCCCTTCATTCCACTTAGACAACCATCTCCCCACTTTAGTCCTTTCTCATTTTTCACTTGGATTATTGCAGTAGCCCTCTAACTAATCATCTTTTCTCAAATCTCCCTGTATTCTAATTCATCCTTCACTTAATAGACAAAATGACTTTTCCAAAAATGTGGGACTGACCTACTTGCCTTATACTTCATCTCATTGATAGTGCCTTTGTACCTAGTAGAACTAAAAGACGTATTTGTCAAAAGAGTTCAAATATCAAAATATCATTGAAACAAGCTTAGTACTAGAAGGAACTTCAAAGGCCTTGTAATTAAACCATATCATTTCATGAGGAAATTTCCTATTAAATAAATTTTGATTGCTCCATATTACCTCTAAAATCAAATATAAAACTGTCTGGCATTTACAGGTCTTTGTTACCTGACTCTCTTCCTATGTTATGTTCTATTCTATGAATTCTGTAACCCACTGATCATCTTGGTGTTTTTTGTACATGACACTCTGTGATTTGTCACCCTGACTTTTTACTGGTTATTCTCTTCTTGCCTGAAATGCTCTTCCTCCTCATCCTCATCTCTTAGTTTTCCTGACTGTCTTCAAGACAACTCAAATACCATCCACCTGGGAGATCTTTTCTGTTCCCCCCCCCCCAGCTATTAATACTTTCCCCCATGAAATTAGTTCTCATCTACTCTGTATATATCTTGAATTTACCTACTTATTTACATGTTATCTCTCCTGTTAGAATGTTAGCTTCTTGAAAAAAGGGGCTAGTTTTTGTCCTTTATATTCCAGTGCCAAGAATATAGTTAACACTTTATAAATGTATCTTGAGTAAATGATAAATGTTCTTTTAGCCAAATGATGTATATATTATTAAATACTATTAAAATATTCTCACCTAATTCTATGATGAAAGTTGGCAAATTGTAAAAAAAAAATTTAGTCACAGACATTATAATTTTTATTTCTAATTTACAGTAATCAAACATTCTTCAACTAATTATAATTTAAAATCCTAATTCCCTTAAGAATGCTTATAGCTATTTAAATGAATATGAAGTTAATTAAAGGAATTAAAAGGTAGAGACTTATGAGATAGGAAAATTTAAAAGGAAAACTTTACTTTTGCAAAATAATTGTCTAGCGTTTGCATGTTGAATAGGAAGAAAGGATACAAGAAATATAAGATTCTTTCACAAAAGGAAACAGGGAAAGAATTTAAGATAAAATGAAAGGTTAAGATAAATATATATTTTGATGTATAGTATGAAGAGAAGTGCATTTATTTATTTATTTTTTTTTGGCGTGACTTATATGACCTACTTGCCTTATACTTCATCTCAATGATACCAAGCATAGTGCCTTTGTACCTAATAGAACCAAAAGACGTTATTTGTCAAAAGAGTTCAAATATCAAAATGTCATTGAAACAAGCTTAGGATTAGAAGGAACTTCAAAGGCCTTGCAATTAAACCCTCTCATTTTATAAGAGGAAACAGAGGCTTATAAAGGTAAAAGAACTCATCCATGATCACATAGATAGGTAAGTGGTAGGGAAGAATTTGAACTCACCTCTTCCAATACCATATTCAGTGTTCTTTCTCTAGCACAATGTTGCCTTGATTGTATTGGACTAGAATATATATATATATATATGTATGTATGTATATTTGTGCTTATATTATAAGCTATATACCAGAATTAGAAGAGTTCAAATTTTATATTAAATAATAAGGTTATATTTGACTTAAGGAACATGAGATAACCAAGCTAGTCTTTATAAAAATGGAGATCCAACAACTAGTTAGTCTGCCTTTGTTTGAAGTGGGAGGAAGGGCAGTGTTTGTGAGAGATGTGGAGGGAGGATCAATGATATTTACTTGGGGTTGAATATATTTCCTTCAACACTCACCATGGTCACATTAAATATTTGGTAATTTCTTTTGAACATGTCAGTAACATTACTTTGGCAGATTATGATCATCATTACTATATCATTACTTCCTGGACAGTTATGTGGTAGGCTACTTGAGCAATACTATTTTTAATCTTGTGACTAGAAAAAAATATATATCTACTATATTCTAGTTATCCTCTAGCAACACCTCTATGTCAAGGTAGGAAAAAATTGATAATGTGACCAAAGCTCCCTTATTTTTCTTCACTCTCCTCCTACCCCTAAAATAGCCACCATCCTAGACTATGAATATCTCAAATGGCAAAAAGGTGTGGGTTAATACAATTCCACTGATGACTTTCCAAGGATTTTTGTCTAGTGCCTACTCTCACTTTATTACTAAGAAAGAAAGAAAATAACAAGAACAACAATAACAACAATGATTTCACGGGATTCTACAAATCTAAAAGGTTCTTGTCCATGCTGAGATGACCTAAAAGGCCTTATCCTTACCCAACAAAATGCAAATCAAATTTTTGTTTTGAAATAGGTATTTTGAATGCAAAACATCAAATATATAATATCATAGTAATTTCTCTACTTTTTTATCTTCACTTTATTTTATTTAATTTTAGGAAACAAAGCTTTGATATAAGAGAAAAAAAATCAGATCAGGCTTGTAATTTCATGGGTATGGGAAACTTCAAGTGAGGAAAACTCCTTTAGCAGTGTGGATTGATGCCTTTCCTGAATTTTACTGTCTTGGAAAGATATGTAGGACATTTAGAGTTTAATTTACTTTCACAGAATAAGTTGTGCTTTGTTTCATAGTATATCCCAGAGGCAGTACTTGGACTAAGGTCTTCCTAATGCTAGTCTGTTGTCCTACTCTACTTCATTGTTTCTCAGGAAATTAAAAGTGGACTGAAATATGGCAGCTCTTCTAAGAAGTTAAACAATATCCAGTAGTCAATATTTTTATCAGTACAAGTCTCTGAAATATTTAAGACCTTGTATGGCTTGTAAGGGTCTCTTCTATTCCTGCTTTCAGCTGGTAGTTAGCTAGTGAGGTAGAATGGAAAGGTGGAGACTTTACATCCTTTAAAGACAAAAGAGTCTCTGAGAGCAGAACCTTTCTACATTTCCGATGCCTGGCAATTTGGAGGACTCAGGAACTTCACAATCTCTTGAATCCAGGGTAATATCCATGAGATCATTATTAAACTGCATTTATCTTAATCTGGTTTTATATTGCTTAAGATTTGCTTGGCCCTAAAAGTTCAGGCCATTTGGTCTTTCAGTTTTTGATCCTGACTTACTGTCAATCAACAATGATGAATTTTCATTACCTTTCTTCTGAGGAATGGATCTTAATGCATTTTAATTTGTATAAGCTGAACCTCATCACAAATGTTCACCTTTAAATTACAAAGTAAGCTTGCAAATTGATGTGATCTTGTTTATTAAAATCTTATTAGCTAACTACACTTTAGGAATGTCCCTAAGAGTGTTATTGTATCTCTCTTTTTCTCCAGATTCAAAGAAGATAGCTCACTATTAATAGTTTTGGTTAATAATAAAACTGGCTGGCTAGATTTTCCTTCAGTCTTATTCTTGAATCTATGATGTTTGAGAATAAGTCACAGTATATATTGTCCATACTCTTCCAGACTTGGCAGAGAAAGTAAGACCATTTTGCCATATTTTGAAAGGAAAACCAACTTCTCTCTATCTGCTTTGCTTCAGACTAAAGAATTATTTCTGCATTGCAAAGATAATAACAGAAATTAACCCACATTATAAGAAAGACTGAGACTAAATATGTATAGATTCTATATAAAAGGATTTTTAGTAATTGATATTGCATTTTTGTTTCGTTTTTGTTTTTGCTGCCAGGTCAAAAATGTAGTTAATGACACAAATAAAAAAGTAAAATCCTAATTAATTAGAATCTCTCAAAAATTGGCATACTGATACATTGTTGGAAGAATTGTGAACTGAGTCAACCATTTTGAAGAACAGTTTAGAACTATGCCCAAAAGGCTGCCAAACTGCATATCCTTTGATCCAGCATTACCACTACTAAGTCTGTATCCCAAAGAGATTACCATAAAAATGGAAAAGGACCAATATATACAAAATGTTTATAGCAGCTATTTTTATGGTGTCTAATTATTAGAAATTGAAGTAATATCCATTAATTGGGGAATGGTTGCACAAATTGTGGTATATGAATGGAATGAAATGCTATTTTTCTATAGCAGATGATAAGTAGGCAGATTTCAGAAAAAAAACCTGGAAAGGCTTACATGAACTTATCCTGAATGAAGTGAATATAATAAAGAAAACATTGTACACAGTAACAGAAAAATTGTGTGATGATCAACTTTGATAGATTTATCTCTTCTCAGCAAAACAATGATTTAAGACAATTCCAAAAGACTCCATGATGAAAAAGCTATCCACAGCTAGGAAAAGAACCATAGAGTCTAAATGAAGATTGACACATACTATTTTCACTTCTTTTTCTTTCTCATGATTTTTCTCCTTTTTTTTTTTTCTGATTCTTCTATTACCACATGACTAAGGTCAAAATACATTTAATAGTGTTTTACATGTATAACCTAAGTCAGATAGCTTGCCATTTTGGGAAAGGGAAGAGAGGGATAAAAAAATTGGAACTCAAAATCTTACAATATGTAAATATTGAAAATTATTTTTGTATATAAAAAGGGAAAAAAGAATGCTATTAAATATAAAATAAGATTTAGATTAAAAATAATAATTTAACTACTCTCATTAGGAATGTATGACCATTTACTAAGCAGTTAGCAGAAGTTTCCCCTTGTTCAATTCAGAAAAAAAAGAGGAGCAAGAAAGGAATTGCTAATTAGAGGAACCATGAAATTAAAATTTCACTGTGGAATATATATGAAGATAGTATTTTTTAAATACTTTCCTTTTACTGATTTAGAACTGAATTTCTTTTAAAGTCACTGGAAACTGAAACTTAGGGATCTTCAATAACTGTTCCATGATTGTATACTTGGGGTTTTTAAAAACTAATTTATAAGTCTGAATATAATAATTTATCATGAGCCCTTTGAACTAGATGTTAAAGTACAAATTCAGAAAACAAAATGATCCCTTCTCAAGGAATTTATTCTTTTGGAGAAAACAATGTATATATCATACATATTTACATATTACATATGTAAATAAAAAATAAATATAAGGTTCTTGAAGGGGTATAGCAGGACAGTGGATAAGGAAAAACTTCATATAGAATATTGTATTTGAGTTAGGTCTTGAAGGAAATGAAAAATTCTGTGATGGAAAGGTAAAAAAGGAATACTTTCTGGGAATGAGAGAGTCAGTAGAGAGGTAGGAGCTCAAGTATTGGATGTGAGAAAGAAATGAAAGGCCAATTGGCTGAAAATGTTGGCTGAGAAGTAGGATGGATCATAGTGTATAAGAATTAAGATAATATCTAATGAATATAGGAAGAAAAATTGGGGCCAGATAATGAAAAGCTTTAAAAGCAAAACAAAAGATTTTAAATTTTATTCTAGAGAGTCCAGTAAGTAAGGGAATGACTTGGAAAGAAATGTACTTAAGGAAAAAATCACTTGGACCATTATGTAGAGAGAATGGATTGGAATGGGAGAGGTATAAGACAAGGACAAAATTAAGAGGCTGTTCCAATAGTCTCAGGAAAGTATTGAGTGATTCAAGTAAAGTGGTGACTGTATTAGAGAAGGATTTCATCAAAACATGCAAAGAATCCATTTACTGATAAATAATACACAAATATTCATCTTTCCTCTGGGTCTCCTCCTGAAATCTTCAACATAATAGCATCATTAGCCAACTTTCCATTGTTTTGTGCATTTTTAATTTAGGAAATTATTTGTTAAGCATACATATGCAAATCTATAGATATACCTCGATCTACCTATCTATAATAATGTTTACTTGTGTTAGCTCTACCAGTGATAGTAACCAAAATTTCTTTGATGTTTGCTTATACAACATATTTCACTGTAAGCCAGCATCACTTTCCATTTAATAACGTATATTTTGAAAGCCACATTTTAATTGGTCTATCTTAGATCTTTCAGTCAGTGGTTTTCATTTAATATAGGTCAGATATTAGAGCCATTTCTTCAGATTTTTCAACTCCTATAGTATCTTCTAGATATTGATAACATAAAAATACCTATTGATTACTTTAAGGGGCTTAAAGAATGAAATGATGGATAATGGAAACCATTTTCACCTTCAAAAGAGCCCTTGGGGTACAATAGGATTGCAAAATGACCTTGTGAGGTGAGGTAGAAATGATGAAGTAGAGTATCAAAGACGGCAGAAAAATGATTGAAATAATAATATTAGAATTGTTTTATGTGGATTTATTTTCTGTTGTGGGAACTTTGAAAATAGCAATGACATGGAATAGAAATTCCTCATATCTGACAAAGCTATATTCAGAAGAGGAAAAAAAAAACACTTTTTTAGAACTATGTAAGGTGATCCAAGTCACAAAATGCAAATAAGGGGTATTGCCTTTCCTTAAAATTTGTTTGGTTAGATCAAAGTGCCAATCAATAGACTAGTTATTGGTCATTTCAACCTTGCTAGGAGTTGTAGATATTCTTTCAATTGCTATTTAACTGTTTCTTGGCACTATGATATACTGGTAGTATATAGGTACAGAGTTAGAAATACATAGAACCTAAAACTAAACTATTACGTGTGTGTGTGTGTGTGTGTGTGTGTGTGTGTGTGTGTATTTGGTCAAATGTTTTATCTAGAACATTTATCAAAACTGACATCACTGTGACCCAATTGAAATGAAGCTTTTTATAGTATATTTATTTGTTGCTATATCAAACTATCAAAAGATCACTTTATAGAATGAAAAATAACAAAATTCCTTTAGAAAATAAGAAGAATCTTCAGGGAAATAATATTTAAAAGAAGTAGAAGGAAAAGGGTCAATCTGTACTTGATCTCAAACCACTTTTCAAAGTAATAATCACAGGTATTTAATACTATTTTTAAAAATGAAAAAAATAATTTGTAGAACTTAATATGTATACAACATATAGAGGCATATGAAAATAGTAGCAGTTTCTAATACTTGCACAAGCCTCAGTTATTGAACCAATAACTAGAAAGAAGCAAAAACGAACAATATCTCATTCCATATAGTGTAGTAAGTCTCAAAAGGATACATATTTTAGATATAAAAGTTCATATCACAGACAATTCTCAGATGAAGAAATTGAAACTATTTCTAGCTATATGAAAAGATGTTCAAAATCATTATTAATCAGAGAAATGCAAATTAAGACAACTCTGAGATACCACTACACACCTGTCAGATTGGCTAGAATGACAGGGAAAGATAATGTGGAATGTTGGAGGGGATGTGGGAAAATAGGGACACTGATACATTGTTGGTGGAATTGTGAATGCATCCAGCCATTCTGGAGAGTGCTTTGGAACTATGCTCAAAAAGTTATCAAACTGTGCATACTCTTTGACCCAGCAGTGTTACTACTGGGCTTATATCTCAAAGAGATCTTAAAGAAGGGAAAGGGACCTGTATATGCAAGAATGTTTGTGGCAGCTCTCTTTGTAGTAGCCAGAAACTGGAAACTATGTGGATGCCCATCAATTGGAGAATGGATAAATAAATTGTGGTATATGAATGTTATAGAATATTATTGTTCTGTAAGAAATGACCAACAGGATGATTTCAGAAAGGCCTGGAGAGACTCACATGAACTGATGCTGAGTGAAATGAGCAGGACCAGGATATTTCAACAACAATTCTGATGGAAGTGGCCATCTTCAACAATGAGATGAACCAATACAGCAGTAATGAACTGAACCAGTTACACCCAGCAGAAGAACTCTGGGAGATGACTATGAGCCACTACATAGAATTCCCAATCCCTCTACTTTTATCTGCCTGCATTTTGGATTTCCTTCACAGGCTAATTGTACACTATTTCAAAGTCTGATTCTTTTTGTACAGCAAAACAACTGTTTGGACATGTATACATATATTGTATTTAATTTATACTTTAACATATTTAACATGTATTAGTCAACCTTCCATCTTGGGGGGGGGGAGGAAGGGAAAAATTAGAACAAAAGGTTTGACAATTGTTAATGTTGTAAAATTACCCATGCATATATCTGGTAAATAAAAACTATTAAAAAAAAGTTCATATAATAAAAAATTAGGTGTAAATGGAAAAAGTTATCTTTGTGAACTCTGGATAGGGAAGGAGTTTCTGACAAACAAGGGATAGAGAGGATTAAAGAAGACTAAATAGATTATTTTTATTACATTAAATTAAGTCTTTGCACAGGCAAAATCAACATGGGATTTGAAAAACTGAAAGAGAAATGGCTACCTGGAGGGGAGAAAAAAACACTTGAGTTGCATTTGGGTTTTTTGTTACTTTTTTGGGGGATGGTTCAGCTTTTTTTTTTTTTTGCTAAAGATCTGATATTTAAGATGAAGAGGGAACAAATTTGAATTTATAAAAACAGGAGTCATTTCCCATCAAATAAAAAAGTTAAAGGTTATGAAAAAACAATTCTCAAGAAAAGGAAGAAATACAAACTATCAATAACCTAGTTTTAAAATTTTTCCAAATCACTAATAATAAGAGAAATGTAAATCAACTCAGAAGTTCTGTCTCATAGCTATCATGTAACAGAAAATGACAGAAAAGAAAAAAGAAAAATCACATGGTCAGAAGTGATTTAGGAGGAAAGGCATACTAATGCTTTATTGATGAAGCAATAAAAGAGCTCACCCTTCATGGAAAACACCCTGTTGTAAGTATCCTTGTTTCAAGTATACTTTTCCAGAGTTCCGGTCCTCTCCAGATCAGACTGTGAAGAGTCTTGAATTAGGGAATAAGTAATTAAAGACTTTATTTTTAAAGTAATGAGTCATATTTGAAAGTTTTAAAACCTGACTGCAGTATAATATTTTAGCTTGGAAAAATTAATCTAGCTACCACATCTAAGTTGAATGGGAATGAGAGATTGGAGCCAGAGTAAATAGAAAACAATCACCATTGTCCAAATGTGAAGTGATCAATCATCTATCAATTCATCAAAATATATTTAGCAAGATCTATACTAGAAAAAAAAGAGATGAATTAAAAGACATAATGATGAAAAAAAATCAAGAAGACATATCACTAACTTGAAATTGTAAGCAAAAGAGATACTAGGATCAAAGATGAATCTAAAGTTTCAGAACTGGAAGAATAATATTGCTAACAAAAAATTCTAAATATGGAAGTCTGACAAGTTTAAAAGAAAGGAAGATCTGTTTAGTTTTAATCATTTGACAACAAGGGAATGCCCTACAGCAATGACCAGCAGGTACTTAGAGCTTCACAGGGCAGGTAGGGATTCTGAGTTAAGATTTAAGAGGCACCTAGACGGAGATAATAATTGAAATAATTGAAGTAGATGGCTCTTCCAAGAGAGAATGAAAGGAGTGCAAGGCTGAGGATTGAACCTGGGGATAGATTCACATTTAGAATTAAGAGGAAAAAACTAAGGAAAAAGAGAACAGTCAGAATCCTCCTTTTAGGAGGAAAAGCTAGATAATATAGTGTCAAGCAGAATTATGATAGCAGGTAGCATTTCTATAATATCTACTATGTAAGGCCAGTACTGGGATAAGCCATTATAAATATTGTTTCATTTTATTGTTATAAAAACTCTGAGATTTTGGTGCTCTTATCCCAATTTTGCTGTTGGAGAAACTGAGGCACACAGCAAGTAACTTGCACAAGGTCACAAAGGTAGTGTCTTAAATTCATCTTCCTGACTTTTGAATTTACCCCTTAATCGCCACTGTTATATTTCCAGATTAAAGAGACTAAGTTCTACCCACAATTTAAGATATAGTTATTAGTGTGGGAGAATCTTTAGATAAATTGAAAGACAGGCATTTTCTGAATTCCTCTTTTAACTTCTTCTTACCTCCATATTCAGAGATCTCATAATATCTCCTATATGCCCAAAGTCCCCAAGTCCACCAAGATCTTTAGCTCCAAAATTTCTTCTTTCTGTCACTCACATAAATGCTCTGAATGTAGAGCTACATAGTTTCCTGATTGTCTAATTAAAACATCTCATTCTAGGTATGAATATGGCTTAAACACTGAGAATAGTCACAATTTTAAAGAAATTTAGTGGTTTTATTGTTGTTAAAGAGCTAGGAGATGCTCCAGAATCTCTTTTATAGTAGATCTTCCCTAAGCTTTTCAGTCAATCAACAGTTATATATGAAGTGTCTACTATGTGCTGTTAGGATTTTTACAGGGTGCTAAGTCACTGGAATGAATAGAGACAATTGACTTGATCCTACAAGGAGATGTTATGGGCCAGAACTTGAAACAAGGTACTGAGTGGAATTGAGGAGACAGTGATTAAATCTAATTTATCATTGATTTAATCCCACAACAAATAATGGTTTCCTAGTGATGAAATGATTGGTATATACTCAGTGTGCACCATATAAGCAAGAAACTCTCAGATCCAAGCATACAGAAGCCCACAATCCCACTCTCAGAGGCAGAGTCTGATTCATTCCCACTTCGATGTTCATGCTGGCTGGAGGCTTTGGATTCAGAGGCAGCTGGAGAGAACATTTGGAAAGAGACAGTAAAGGACTTTAACTCCTGGCTGCATTTTGGGGATTATTGGTACTGGAACTAAAACTAAGGCTGGCTCCAGAAGCTCCCCAAGAGATCTGCCCCCAGAAAATGATTACAATCTAGAGACAACAGAACATTACATTTTGGCACCCAATGTGGGGCTGAGACTTTTGCTTATCCTAACTCTGGCTGATTCTGAGCCCTTCAGGGAGCTAGCCTGGCCTTTACATTTTGGTGCCCAAACAGGGACAGACAAGATCCTGATTTCAGTGGAAAAGTCTCTCTGACCCAGAAATAAGTATGAGTACCAAGGAAACTTTGTTAAAAAGCTAAAGTAGAATTTCAGTGAAATGGGGCAAATTTTTAGAAAACAGCCTTCTGTTTCTATTCAAGGAAAAATGTTTAAAGAGCATTATCAAGGTTATGAAAAGCCTAGGATTGATTATAATTTTGGAGGAGATCACTGAACTTGTAAAAACTGTAGAGCACACATCTCCTTAGTCTCCAAAAAAAAAAAAAAAAAAAAAAAAAGAGAATTGGGTACAGACAAGTGGAAATTAGTAGGAGAGCAACTAGAAGAATACTACAATTCCAAACCAAACTTAATTTCCAAAGATACACTTCATACATACAATTTAATTCAAGTAGCTTTAAAAAGTGTTAGACTAAAGAAAAGGAAGAAAGAACAGGAGAGGAAGGATCCAACTAAACTAGGTGAGAAGGACGAATCAGATAACAATGGAGTTAAGTACAATTCTGAGCAACAGGAGCATTTCCCATCTCCTCCTCCCTCAATTAACCCTTAATGGGTGGAGGAAGAAGGAAAAGGGGAAGAGGCAGTGACTCAAACAGAATCTCTGTTAAGCAGCCCATGACAAGATTAGAAAAAGCATTGATTAAGGCTAAGAGAGAAGGACAGGATGTAAGTGATTTTATAGATGCATATCCCGTGATTGAAGAGTTTGACTCTTCATGTCAAAAAGGGAGAAATTACACTCCTTTTAATTTGGATAAAATTAAGGATTTGAAAAATCCTTATCTTGCACTCTCTATAGGGCCACATCATCTTATGTTGTTACTAGATAATTTGTCTTATGAAGTCCTAACCCCAAATGATTGGAAATTCATAGCAAGGACATGTTTGGAACCTGGACAAAACTTGTTGTGGCTTTTGGAGTATCATGAATTATGTAGGATTCAAGTCAGATGCAATAGGGAAACAGGAGTTAATACACAATTCACTTTTGACCAACTAGCAGGTGAAGGTCAGTATGGAGAAAATTCAGAACAGATTTATTATCCCATAACAGTGTATGAGCAATTTTCTAAGGCTGCAATTAAAGCTTAGAGTTCCCTCCCGGACAGAAAAATCAAGGGGAGGCTTTCCCAAAAATAGAGCAAGGTTCCAATGAACCTTTTGCCGATTTTGTGGGACGTCTGCAAACTGCTGTCAAAAGAACTATCAGAGAAAATGCAGCTACAGAAATAATGACTAGGCATTTGGCTATGGAAAATGCCAGTGAGGTTTGCAAGAGAATTATATGGGGACTAGATAAAGATGCTCCTTTAGAGGAGATCATAAGATGCTGTGCTACAGTGGGCACCAATGCTTATTATACCCAGACTATGATGAACATGGAAAGACAGGGTCCCTCCTGGCAAGGGACTTTTAGAGAAACTCACTGATGTTTTCAATGTGGAAAAGTTGGACATCTAAGACCTCGGTGTGGATATGGAGATAGAATGAGAAGACAGGGTGAGAGAAGACCTAAAACCCCATGTCCAAAATGCCACAAGGGCTTCCCCTGGGCCTCAGAATGTAGATTGACCAAGGGAAATGAGAGGTGGGGTCCAGCTCCAAGATATCACTCAAAAGATAGGTGGAGCTTGATGGCAACAGAGGTTACACCCAAAGACCCTTTAGAAGGTTAGGACACTAAAGTGATCTATCTGCCTAAAAGTAATCACATGAAAGAAAGGGATTAACTGATCAGTCAGCCAAAAAGCAATCAGATAGCAGAAATGGATTGCAATTGGGGAGAATACAGGTTTTTTAAACCAACAGAGCAGTGTCCAGTGCAAACAGCTCCAATGTGATATGCCATATGATGAGAAGAGATTTAAATAGAAGGGAACTGCCTGGTAGAGAGGGTTTTCTTTTATTTTTACAGACAGAGAAACAGATGGAAAAGGAAACAGATGGGTGGCAACAAGCATCTGGAGAGAGAGACAGAATAGGAGAAAAACCTCAAAACAAAGGAGAAAATCTAAGAAATATCTGACCCTGAAAGAGCATGGCTGATAAGGAGATTGTTAAAGAGCTTTAAAACCAGCAGGAATTGGATTTCCTAACACAAGATGAGACTATTGTAGGACTTTAAAACTTTCAGGAATTATTGGCTTTCTGGCACATGAACTAATGGACAATGGATTCCTTTTGGACTATTTCTAGGACTTATGGACATGTATAAATTCTTCATGTTGATTCATGTTATTTGTTACATTACTTCTAGCATGTGTTATGTTACTATGTGTTTATGTAATTTATGTAATTATGTGTAATACTTCCCATATTGATGGATTTATGTATTCCTGTTTCAAGTGAGCCCCTTCAGAAACCCACTAATCTGATTTGATTTCCCATTTCCTTTGATGTTTTTAACCTCCTTGAGAAGTCATGGAGGTCATAACCACCCTATGTTCTAAATCAAAAATCAAAAGAAAAGGGGAGATGTTAGGATTTTTATAAGGTGCTAAGTCACTGGAATGAATAGAGACAATTGACTTGATCCTACAAGGAGATGTTATGGGCCAGAACTTGAAACAAGGTACTGAGTGGAATTGAGGAGACAACGATTAAATCTAATTTAGCATTGATTTAATCCTACAACAAATAATGGTTTCCTAGTGATGAAATGATTGGTGTATACTCAGTGTGCACCGTATAAGCAAGAAACTCTCAGGTCCAAGCATAGAGAAGCCCACAATCCCACTCTCAGAGGCAGAGTCTGATTCATTCCCACTTCGATGTTCATGCTTGCTGGAGGCTTTGGATTCAGGGGGAGTGGAGAGAAGATTTGGAAAGAGACAGTAAAGGACTTTAACTCCTGGCTGCATTTTGGGTATTACTGAATAGAAACTAAAACTAAGGCTGGCTCCAGAAGCTCCCCAAGAGATCTGCCCCCAGAAAATGATTATAATCTAAAGACAATAGAACATTACAATGTGCAAAGCACTGGGGATACTAAAAAAAGACAAAAAAAAAAATTCCTTGTTGTTGAGTTGACTAATGGAAGAGGTGATATACAAACAAGAATATAGATAAATAGGTAAAGATATATATATAAAGAGAGAGAGAGAGAGAGAGAAAAAAGAAAGAGAGGGGAAGTGAGAGAGAGAGAGAGAGAGAGAGAGAGAAATATAGGATAAAATTGAAATAATCTTAGAGGGACAGGAAATATTCATGAAGAAAGTAGAATTTTAGCTGGCACATGAAGAAAGCCAGGAAAATCAGGGAAAGGAAGGGGATAATAAACATTTATTAAGTATCTACTATATGTCACCCTCTGTATAGATATCTTCTTGGCATTATTATCTCCAATCAGCAAATATATATGAAATCTGTACTATGCATCAAACATTAGGAATACTGATAAAGACAAATGAAGGACCTGGAATCAAATTCTCCCTCAACACTTAGTTTTGTGACTACAAACAAGTCAGTTAAGGTCCTTGACCCTCAGTTTCCTTATCTGTATACAGAGGCTGAATTAGATACTTTAAAGGGCCTTTCTAGCTCTTAATCTACAAACTAATTTTGTTCAGTTCCAGAAGACAATATGACAAAATAGGAGCTTTAGCTTGAGATCCTCAATATTTGAGTCAGACCATGACTTTGTTATTAAATAACCGTGTTATCTTGGATGCATAATTTTACCTCTCTAAACCCTTAGATTTATCATCTATGAAATGGTGATGTCAAACCAGGTGATCTCTAAGGTTTTTCCCAGCTTTTATAATCAATGATTTTCAGGGCATGCCATAAGATCACTTGATAGTTTCAGCAATGTAGTTGCCTAGCAACATCTAGTTACTTTTTCTGTGATCTTGTGCATAGTCCATACAGCTAATTACCAAGTTTGACCAGTGCAGTCCCAATCATTTGCCAAAGAAATGGATTCAATGGCTAAATAAATCAGTAGAAGTCATTAGCAGAGGAACAGGGAATAAGCAACCTTTGAACATGAGTTCCAGAAACTTCTATAATTTTTTTTGGGTGGGGGAAGAGCAGGGTCAAAGTTTTTAAGTAGTTAATATGGAACACATATCAAAAGATTTTTCCTTAATAAAAATTTTTGGTGAGGCGATTAACTGGACTGCATCTTTTCTTTGTTTTCCTATCAGGCACTGAAGGACTCCATATTCATCAGGGCAGCTCCTTCTCAATGTCACTGAATTGTAGAGTCACATGAGATAATCTTTGCCAAAGTGCTTTGTAATCAGAAATCTCTCTCTTAATACATGCACTTGATAAATGCTTAGTGATTGATTGATATGGATTGAACTATTTATTATTCTTATTATGAGGGTTGTTAGAGCCAGTAAGCACCTTAGTGATTGTTTCATATCATAATTTTAGAGCTAGAAGGACCCAGTTCAACAGCCTCCTTTTGCAGATAAGGAAACTAAAGCACAAATGCCCTACTATTATTTATAATGATTCTATAACCCTCTCCCCCCTCTCTCTTTTGTCTCTTCCCTCCCTCCCTCCCTCCTCTCTCTCTCTCTCTCTCTCTCTCTCTCTCTCTCTCTCTCTCTCTCTCTCTCTCTCTCTCTCTCTCTCTCTCTCTCTCTCTCTTTCTCTCACTCTCTCTCTCTCTCTCTCTCTCTCTCTCTCTTTCTCTCACTCTCTCTCTCTCTCTCTCTCTCTCTCTTTCTCTCACTCTCTCTCTCTCTCTCTCTCTTTATACATATATATATATATATATATATATATATATACACACACATAAATACATATGTGTATATATATATATATATATGATTATATATATAAAATGAATTCTAGCAGAATTAATATTAATAGCATATTCTTAATTGTGATGTCCCGACTAGCTTTCTGGAGGATCTCTGGACAAGCCTTGGTCTTTAGGTGAAGAAGTGATGAAGGCAGAAGAGCCACCACAGGGCTCGTCAAAGATGGAGTCTAGAGTCTGAAGTCTGGAATTTTCTCTTGTGTCTGTGTCTGAGACTCTCAGTTCCCAATCCTCTCAGTCCTTAAATACCTCAGTACAATTACATCACTACAGCAACTCAGCATGTGCCAACTGTAGAACTATTACATCACCATATCACACTGCCAACTAGAGTGATTACATCATTACATCACATTAAATATATGTTTAGCTAGAGAACCATTATCCTATCAATCACACTGAGTAGGTGCTTAACTATAAGCACCCTGCTGTTCTTGATTCAATTATACCTTTCCAAAGTTCAGGACCTCTACACTTAATGTCAATGACATCATTTTTATTAATAATGTTTTATAGTGATACAATAGAACTGTGCTGAATCTGAAGTCAGAGTTTCTGGGTTCACATCCAAAATTGTACACTTACTACCTGGGTAAACTTGGGCAAATTATCTAATCTCTCTAAACCTCAGTTTCCTTTTTTGTAAAATGAGGAGTTGGGACTAAATAAACTCTAAGACCCTTTCTAACATTGAATTTGTCATCCCTACTTTTCTCTTTCTTTTTTACTTTTGAGATGAAGAAGGTAAAGCTCAAGAAAGTCTAAGCAGCTTGCCAATAGAGGCAGTCACACTAAAATTAAAGTCAAAATTTGCCACTGGGTCTAAAAGACTCTCACAAAAATAACAGATGAGTCAATCATTTACTGAAAGGAAATTTTGCCTTTTATTTCATTTGTTTATGTCCTCTTATATAGGAGCTAGAACAGTCCTGCAATAGGATAAACTGCTTTCATATAAACAAGCCTGGGAAGAGAACAGGGGAAGAATAGAATCTTTTTTTAAATAGATTTTTATTTACAAGATATATGCATGGATAATTTTTCAGCATTGACAATTGCAAAACCTTTTTTTTCCAAATTTTCCCCTCCTTCCCCTCCACCCTCTCCCCCAGATGGCAGTAGACCAATACATGTTAAATATGTTAAAGTATATGTTAAATACAATATATATATATATATATATATATATATATATTTATATATATATATATATATATATATATATACACATGTCCATAAGTTATTTTGCTGCACAAAAAGAATGGGACTTTGAAATAGTGTACAATTAACCTGTGAAGGAAAGAAAAAATGCAGGCGGACAAAAATAGAAGGATTGGGAATTCTATTTAGTGGTCCATACTCATTTAGTGTTCTTTCTCTGGGTGTAGCTGGTTCTATTCATTACAGATCAATTGGAACTGATTTGGATCCTCTCATTGTTGAAGAGAGTGACATCCATCAGAATTGGTCATCATATAATATTGTTGTTGAAGTATATAATGATCTCCTGGTCCTACTCACTTCACTCAGCATCAGTTCATGTAAGTCTCTCCACGCCTTTCTGAAATCAATAATCCTGCTGGTCATTTCTTACAGAACAATAATATTCCATAACATTCATATACTATAATTTATTTAGCCATTCTCTAACTGATGGGCATCCACCTAGTTTCCAGTTTCTGTCCACTACAAAGAGGGCTGCCACAAGCATTCTTGCACATACAGGTCCCTTTCCTTTCTTTAAGATCTCTTTGAGATATAAGCCCAGTAGTAACACTGCGGGATCAAAGGGTATGCATAGTTTGATAGCTTTTAGAGCATAGTTCCAAATCGCTCTCCAGAATGGCTGGATGTATTCACAATTCCACCAACAATGTATCAGTGCCCCAGTTTTCCAACATCCCCTCCAACATTCCAATCTGACAGGTGTATAGTGGTATCTCAGAGTTGTCTTAATTTGCATTTCTCTGATTGATAATGATTTTGAGCATCTTTTCATATAGCTAGAAATAATTTCAATTTCTTCATCTGAGAATTGTCTCTTCATATCCTTTGACCATTTATCAGTTGGAGAATGGCTTGATTTTTTTATAAATTAGAGTCAATTCTCTCTATATTTTGGAAATGAGACCTTTATCAGAACCTTTGACTGTAAAAATGTTTTCCCAGTTTATTGCTTCCCTTCTAATGGAAGGATAGAACCAATATAAAACCAATAATGTTGCTCAGTAGCACAGTAGCAACATGTGCATGGTGATCATTAGTTCATGGAAAGAAGAGGCTGTGAAGATACAGGACTCCTGGAAGAGTAACAAGAAGAAGAAAGAATAAAAAGAAGAAGAAAGAAGAAAAAAGTAGAAAGAAGGAGGAGGAAGAAACAGAAGCAGAAGTAGAGAAAGAAGCAGAGAAAAAAGAAAGAAGGAAGGGAGAAAGGAAAAAAGGAAGGAAAGAAAGAAAGAATGGATGGAGGGAAAAAAGGAGGGAGGGAGAGAGAGAAAGAGAGAGAAAGAAGGAGAGAAAGAAAGAGAAAAAGAAAGAGAGAAAGAGGGAAAGAAAGAGAGAGAGAAAGAGAAAGAAGGAAAGAAAGAAGGAAGGAAGGAAGGAAGGAAGGAAGGAAGGAAGGAAGGAAGGAAGGAAGGAAGGAAGGAAGGAAGGAAGGAAGGAAGGAAGGAAGGAAGGAAGGAAGGAAGGAAGGAAGGAAGGAAGGAAGGAAGGAAGGAGGGAAGGAAGGAGGGAAGGAAGGAGGGAGGGGAAGGAGGGAGGGAAGGAAGGAGGGAAGGAAGGAGGGAAGGAAGGAGGGAGGGAAGGAAGGAGGGAAGGAAGGAGGGAAGGAAGGAGGGAAAGAAGAAGGGAAGGAAGGAAGGAAGGAAGGAAGGAAGGAAGGAAGGAAGGAAGGAAGGAAGGAAGGCAAGGCAACAAAGAAGGTACCAGATAAGAGGAAAGAATACAGGAATAGGAACTTGCTGGTATGTATTTAAAAATAGGGTAGGAGGGGGAAAGGGAAGTGATATATAACACAATTTTAAATGTAAAATGCATTATTAACACTTAAATCTAGACAATTAACAAATAATAAATGAACCCCAGATTTGTAGCATTTCTAAGGTGTAAATGCTCATACCAAAGCTTTAACAATCAGCTCATTGGTTAGAGGTGACTCTAACAAAATCCTGAGAGTTCCTTAATTAGAGCAGAGAGCCTCTTGGGACAAAGATTTCAGCATCAATTGTTTAGACTCCTAGGCCCCTCTTCTTTCCAATATGAATTTATAGATTTTTAGAACTATAAGTTTCTTTAAAGATCACCTCATCCAACAATCACTTTACAAATGAGGAAAATAAACACAATTGGTCTGATAATCTGTGCTGATACATACTCACTATATATTTTGAATATACAAATTTAAATTCTCCAGTATTTTCTCATTGGTATCATCTCACTGATGACTCTCAAACTTAATAGTTTGCCTTGAAATTGTGCTTGGAGTTCAACACTAGAGGGAATTTTGTTACCATCATTGCTTATTGCACTTGAGACCATCTCAGAAGAAGTATGCTTTTTTGTTCACAATAGAAATTATTTTTTTGGAACACTGGCAACACTAATTAGTGTTGCTCACTCCTGAAGACTTTGATGGAGGCTGAAATGGAGAAGACCAGAGACCAGAATAGGAACATCAGGAATACATAGATTTCTGCCCCAGCTAAGTAACTCATTTTCCTTCTATAGTGAAGTCCCTTTGCAAGGTGGATCTTGTTTTCCTTTTATCCATGGGCAGAAGAGACATGTAGGAACTTCAAACTGGAGTTGGGAGTATCTGCCCTTTGTCAAGACCCGCTATTCTACTGTAGTGCCTGGCCACAGTATCTCACTCTGGCTGAGGATTCCATTCCTAATCTGGGGGAGATACTGTCAGGCTTTTATCATCTAGTAGGTTCTATTTCATTTCTGAAAATGCCATGGCTTGGCAAATAATACTTTTTAAATGGAGAGAATGTAATATGTTAACTTTCTTTAAAAAGGAATAATGCAAATTTCCATGGACCCTCTTAATTTTCTCTTGAAATTTGGGAAGATATCTATGGAATGAACATGTTGTCTGTAAAGTATTTCTCATACTTTCTATGTGATCATGCCATCTTCTTTTTTTTTCTTGCATACTTCATTGATGATATTCTTTAGCTTTTTTCTGTTTGTAATATGGTAACTGCAGTATCCTCATACTATCTATGTGGTTCTCCACAGCTTTTGGGTGATCTTTAACCTCATTTATTCTGTTACTATGGTATTCCATGATCCATAATCATAAAACACTCAAAGAAAGATGTTTTTTTTAAAGCTTATCCTTTATTTCATCTTTTAACAGACTCTGTGTTCTATGGCATCCAAATGATATATATTTTTAGGAAAAACTGTTCTCTGGAGGCAAAAACAAAACAAGACCCAAAACCCACAAAAACAAATCCATATACAGCATAGAAGTAAAATGAATGTGTCCCAAAGAGTTTCAGTAGGTTAGAAAAACTCCTATTTCTCTCTCCATTAGTAAATGCATACTGATAAGCTATTTTAGAATTCATTCAACATTCATTCACTTCACCAAAATATTGTTTCAACTTGTGAGGTAGTATGCTAAATACTTTGAAGGAAATAAAATTATACTAAGTTCTCTAATATATGACCCTGTCCTCAGTGAGCTTATGATCTAGTAGAGAAAGATCAATGTTTGCTAAAATCCTAAATAAAATTAAGAGAATTCCCTAAGAAGAACATCTAAGGAAACAATAATTATCCTGCACTTTTTTTTTTTTCAAAAACCTTCAACCAATTCCCACTGAAAAGGAGTAATTGAATCTGTAATTATTTTCTTTGCACTAGGGACACAGACATGTATGCTAAATATCTAATTGTGATGGCTATTTTCTTAATTACCTTAATTGCTTTGTAGAGAACTGTACCTTCTATTCATTCAGGATTCAATAACTTATGGTAACTGTGGACACCATTTTTGCTATTTTGGAATTTTTACTTTGTAGTATTTCTGAAAATTATGCTGCTTATTTCAAATTCTAATGACCCAACATGTCAATGAGGGCGTCATATTTTAATGAATAAAAGAACAGCAGCTTTTGAGGAATAATATTAGTTAAAAATACAAACAAATGACATTCTGACAAACTCTCTGCAAAAAGCTATAGTCAAGATTTTGAGTAAATGAAAGAAATGGCTGACTATATGATATGATTTCAGGTGAGCTAGCAAAATCCTCTCTCCCCCAAAATCACCTCACACTGGCTCACCAACACCTGCATTTCTAGAATTAGCTTTTCTTTCATTTGGTTTAATGCATTGTTTATGTAAAGGTGAAAAAATTCTAAGGAAGACAGCATTATCATAATAATTGACATTTATGTCAAACTTTAATGTATCCAAAATCTATTATTTTATATGTTCATTTAATTTCAAGCCTCCCAATAATCTTCTGAGATAGATGCTAAAGTTATTCTTATTCCCACTTTATAAATGAGCAGGATGAGGCTGAGGTTAATAGACTCATCCATGGTCATACCCAGATTATCCAGACTCCTACTCTAGGACTTTACCACTATGCACTGCCTAAAAAAGCCTACAAGTTATTTTGGCATATTTTTAAAGGTTCTCCTCCCATGCTTCTTAATAATTTTTCCATAGAGAAAAGAAATCAAGGACAATAGTAACAATAAAATTACAATACGTATAATTAATAAGATCACAATTACATGGGGAAAGGATAGGATATATCTCATAAATGTTTCTTGTCTGGATACTTGAGCTATACTGAGGATACTTTCAGTGATGCTTACATTGCAATACTTTGATTCAACAACTAAAACAATTGTTTTGCTTTGTTGTTCATGTTCATGTTCTATAGAACATTATGTATAATAGAATGATTGTGGATTAGCAGCTTGCTCCACAATTGTTTCAATCAAAACTTCATAAAATAATATGAAATATACTTCTACCATGTTTAACAAATGTTGAACTACTTGCCATCTAAGAGGAGTGGGAGAAGGGGAAAAAATTGGAATGCAAAGTTTTGCAAGAATTAATGTCAAAGAATTATCCATGCATATGTTTAGAAAAATAAAAAGCTTTAATAAAAAATAAAATAACATGAAAGGGAAGAAAAACACGATCCTTGTTACCAAGAGCTCATGTTGTAATGGGAGATACAAATGCAAATAATTATTATACTATAAACAAGAAATAATCAATTATATTATTATCTACTTTAAATAAAGTTTTCACAACTGATATTGCTAAATAAAAATCTGAGATCATTTACAAGGAAAAAATTTGGCTGAGGAACAAGAAGGGTGCAACAGAAGCTTCCTAGCATAAAGTCCAACTTATTAATCAGTTCAGTAATTATTGAATAACTCAGCAGAAAACACCTTTATTGATTATCTCAATCTTAACTCAGTTCCATAATCATGACTTAGTTACATAATGCAAAGTATTAAATAAATCAAAAAATAATGAGAATGCTGTAATGTTTGATGTTTACATAGAAAAGTTTTCTTTATATAAAACACAGGAATGACTAAATGATGTCTAGAATAATCACTGTAAAGTCTGATGTTTTTCAGTGAATCCGTTTAAGGCTGCTGTTAGTCTGAATTACCTTCAGTTCCTTAATATTACTCCCAAATAGAACTGAGTATGGTTCCCACATTGAAGAGGGAGTACAAATGTCCATGAATGACATCAGATTACAGAGCTTAGTTGCAATTAAAAAAAAAAAAAATAGCATCTTCATCTTATGGGAACTTTCTCTAGGGAAACCAAAAAAATAAATTATTTAGACTCAATAACAGCAAAATTCTTATAGATGCCAAGAAAAATTAGTAGCTAAAACCCTGAAGCTTGAATATAGAGATCAAATAGAAGCAATGGATGACAGCAAAACAAATATTTTAGTGTTCAATACATGAAATTGTCAGTCAGCATCCTCTATGGGAGGAGAATCTAGGAGGAGCCTTCAGATATCTACACCCTTCATCTTCTCCCCCCACCCATAGTTCTCTCCAACTAGAAATAGGGAGGAGCCCCAAGGACATGGATACTGAGAGGGTGTGTCTTCCAGAGTTGATTTCATTTTTCAGAAAAAGAATGCTGCTCTTTATAAATCAAGATAGTTATTGACATCCTGAAGTTAAGAATCAATACGAGAAAAAAAATCATTTAGAGCAATTAATATTTTCAAAGTATCATCTTTAACTTGTACTTTTGAAGTAGTAAAATGCATAGCAATAGAATTAGAAGATATCAAATAAGATACAGAATCTACTTCTCTAGGGTAAGTATAAAAAATTAACTTTCTCTTTTCTAAAAGAAGAACTGGTCGGTGTTCTTAGATTAAATGATAGGTTTTAAAACTTCCATATTTTTTGAAACAGATACCACTTCATTATATATAATATAAATGGTTTAAAAAAAATCGTCAACAGGTCCCCTTTTATAGCCCTGCTACTTCTCCCTAAGTTGGTTCACCATATGCACCACCACCATACTAATAGCCATGTTCTTTCAATTTTGTTTTTATGGGCTCTTCTTTAAAGCCCAAAAAGGTTAGATATTTCCTTGCCTCAGGAAATAAAGTGAAAAACATTCCAAATCCCAGAATTCTCTGGTAGTTCTGACCAAATTTTTTTTTCACTTAATAGTATTTTACTTTTTGAAATGACATGTAAAGATGGTTTTCATCATTCATTTTAGTAAGATTCTGAGTTCCAAATTTTTCTCACTTTATTTTCCCTTCCCTAAGGCAGTAAGTGATCTGATATGGGTCATTAAGTTAATTATTTAATTAAATAATTAAAACATTTGTCATATTTTAGAGAAGAACCAGGGGGGAAAAAATAAAGAAAGAAAGAAAAATAAAGAAACAAAAACAAACAAAAATACCAAAATAGTATGCATCAATTTGCAATCAGAGTTTATAGTTCTTTCTCTGGATATGGATAGTATTTTCCATTATGAAACTTTTTGAATTGCTTTAGACCAATAGATTGCTGAAAAGATCAAAGTCTATCATAGTTGATCATCTCATAATGTTGCTATTACTGTGCACAATGGTCCTTTGGTTCTGTTCAGTAGCATCAGTTCATGTAACCCTTTCCAGGTTTTTCTGAAATCTGCCTGCTTATCATTTCTTAAAGAATAATAGCATTCTATTACATTGCCATA
Organism: Sminthopsis crassicaudata; assembly: GCF_048593235.1. Classification (NCBI taxonomy): domain Eukaryota; kingdom Metazoa; phylum Chordata; class Mammalia; order Dasyuromorphia; family Dasyuridae; genus Sminthopsis; species Sminthopsis crassicaudata. The sequence goes on along the minus strand of NC_133621.1, from coordinate 93,425,846 downwards.
ACATAATTTGTTCAGTCATTCTCCAGTTGATGCCCATCCCTACAATTTCTAACTCTTTGCAACCACAAAAACTGCTGCTATAAATATAGGTCCTTTTTCCCCCTTTTTGAGGTGATCTTTTTGGAATACACACTTAGTAGTGATATTGTTGTAAGAAAGGATATGCACAGTTTGGTTGCCCTTGGGCATAGTTCAAAATTGTTCTCCAGAATGGTTGCATCAGTTCAGAATTCCATCAACAATGCATTAATGTTCCCACTTTCCCATATTCCTTCCAACATTTGTCATTATCTTTGTTGTCATACCAGCTAATATGAGAGGTATGATACCTAAGAATTGAGGTAAATCTGACTCACTTCTCTATATATTTGAGAAATTAGGCCTTTATCAGAAACACTAATTATAATTTTTTCCACATTCCTGCTTTTCTTCTAATCTAGGTTGCATCGGTTTTATTAATGCAGAATTTTTTAATTTAATGAAATCAAAATTATTCATTCTTCACTTCATAATGTTCTCTATCTTTTTTTGGTCATAACTTCTTTCCTCATAAATCTGACAGGTAAACTATTTCTTGCTCTTCTAATTTGCTTATGGTATCACCCTTTTTGTCTAAAGGCATATACCCATTTAGATCTTATCTTGATATCTTTATATATCTTAGTGTGATCTATTCCTTATTTCTACCACATTATTTTCTTGTTTTCCCACCACTTCTTTATCAAATGGTGATTTCCTGTGGCAGAAGCTGGAGTATTTGGGTCTGTCAAACAGTTGATTATGATAGTCATTTGCTACTGTGTCTTATGTACTTAACCTATTCCACTGATCTGTTTCTTAGCTAGTACCAAATAGTTTTGATGATTGCCATTTTAAAATATAGTTTTAGACCTGGTATAGCTAGGACACCTTCCTTTGAATTTTTTTATTGATTCCCTTGATAATTCTTGACCTTTTCTTCCTCTAGATGATTTTTGTTTTTTAACTCTATAATATAATTTTTGGTAGTTTGATTGGTATGGCACTTACTAAGAAAATTAAATAGAATTGTTAGTCTTCCCATGAGGAATTGATATTTTCCCAGTTGTTTAGATTGAAATTTATTTGTATGGAAAATATTTGTAATTGTGCTCATAGAATTCTTGGGTTTGTCTTGGCAGGAGAATCCCAAATATATTATCTGCAATTATTTTAAATGGAATTTCTTTTTGTATCTGTTTTATATCTTTTTGTATCTGAATCTTTTTGTATCTGTTGCTACTGGGCTTTGTTGATCATATGAAGAAATGCTGATAATTTGTGTGGGTTTATTTTATTTCCTTCAATTTTTCTAAAGATGTTAATTGTTTCAAGTAGTTTTTTAGTTGATCTCTAGGTATATCATCAGCCATCTGCAAAAAATGTTAATTTTGATTCCTTACCACCTATTCCAATTCCTTCAGTTTCTTTTTCTTTGATCTATTATTTTTCTATCTTATTCATGTAAACATTTAGACATATAAAATTTTCCCTAAAGAACTGTTTTGACTGCATCCTATAAGTTTGGTATCATGTCTCATTATTGTCATTCTCTTTAAATAAATTACTGGTTATTTCTATGATTTGTTGTTTGACCCACTCATTTCTAAAGATTAAATGATTTGCTTTCCAGTTAATTTTTAGTTTATCTTTTAATGTGCCTTTGGTACATATTATTTTTGTGCCATCATGATCTGAAAAGGAAGCATTCAATATTTCTGCCTTTCTCTATTTTATTGTGAGATTTTTATTCCCTAATACATGGTCAATTTTTCTATTAGTGTCATATGCTGCTGAGAAAAAAAGGTATATTCATTTCTGTCTTCATTCAATTTTGTCCAGAGGTCTAGCATATTTATATTTACTAAAATTCTATTAATCTTCTTAACTTCTTATTTATTCTGAATGCTCACATTTATCTAATTCTGAAAGGGGGAGATTTTCCTTCACTAGTATAATTTTGCTGTCTATTACCTTCTGTAACTCACTTCCCTTCTCTGAAAATTGGATGATGACTAACTTGATGCATATGTGTTTAGTATTGATATTATTTGTCTATGATACCTTTTAATAAAATATAGTTTCCTTCCATCTTTTAAAGAGATCTATTTTATAATAGCTTTTCATTTTTCAAAATACATGTAAAAATAGTTTTCAACATTTACCCTTGAAAAACCTTTTGTTCCAAATTTTTCTCCCTTTTTCCCTTCTCCCTTCCCCTAGAGAGCAAGTAATCCACTATTGATTAAACATGTACAGTGCATCTAAACATATCTCCATATTTCCACATTTATCATGATACACAAGAAAAATCAGATCAAAGGGGAAAAAATGAGAAAGGACAAAAACAAGCATGCAAACAGTAAAAAAGGTGAAAATATTATATATTTTCAGTCCCACATTCAGTTTCCTCATTCCTCCCTCTCTGGATGCAGATGACTAATCTCCATTACAGGTCTATTGGAATCGGCCTGCATCACCTCATTGTTGAAAAGAGCCAAGTCTTGGTTCTTGGTTCTATTCATTTCACTTAGCATCAATACATGTAAGTCTCTCCAAGCCTTTCTGAAATCATCCTTCTGATTATTTCTCATAAAATAGTAATATTCTATTACATTCATATACCATAACTTATTCAGCCATTCCCCAATTGATGGGCATCCACTCAGTTTCTAGTCCCTTGCCACTACAAAAAGGGCTGCTACAAACTTTTGTGCATATGAGTCCTTTTTCTTCCTTTATATCTTTGGGATACAGACCCAGAAGAGATATTGCTGGATCAAAAGGTATACACAGATTGATAGGCTTTTGAACATAGTTCCAAATTATTCCCTAGAATGGTTGGATCATTTCACAACTTCAACAACAAGGTCTTAGTGTCCCAGTTTTCCCATATTCTCTCCAATATTTATCATTATCTTTTCCCATTATCTTAGCCAATCTGAAAAGTATGAAATGGTGCCTCAGAGAATGTCTTTTTTTTTTTTAATCATTAATGATTAAAGCATTTTTTTTTATATAACTAAAAATGGACTAATTGTTCATATCCTTTCACCATTTAAAAATATCTACTTTTGCTATCAGGATTGCTACTTTTTTAACATTACCTGAAATATAATATATTCTGCTCCAGTCTTTTACATTTATTCTCTGTATATCTCCCTACCTAAAATGTGTTTCTTGTTAACAACATATTTTAAGATTGTGGTTTTTTAGTCACTCTGCTATTTTCTTCCATTTTATGGGAAAGTTCATCCCATTCACATTCAAAGTTATGATCCTTAAATGTATTTCTAGCCATCCTATTTTCCTCTTATTTATACTTTTCTCTCTCCTTTCACCCTGTCCCTCTTCATCAGTGCTTTGCATCTGATTACAGCCTCCCTCAATTGACCTTCTGTTCCATCTCTCTCACTTTTCTTTCCAATATCTACCTTCCCTATATCTCTCCATTTTATCAGCACTCCTTCCCTGTTCTTTCATCTTTCCCCATCTAATTCCTTATAAAGTAAGATAAATTTCTATGCCCAAGTATGTGTATTTGTTATTCCTGCTTTGAATCAAAACTTATGAAAGTAAGGTTCAAACAGTTCTCACCCACTACTTTCTTTTCCTTTATTGTAGTAGGTGTCTTTTTGGCTCACTTTTTTCTTCTCCCAGTACAATTTTTTTTTAATATCATGACATCAAAGTTAATTTATTATATCCATACCTTCTGTCTAACTGCCCTAATAAAGATATAATTCTCAAGATTTACAAGTATCATTTTTCTGTGTAGGGAGATAAGTAGTTTAATCTTATATAATAATAATAATAATATGTTGTTGTTGTTTTTCTTTCTCTTTACTTATTTATGTTTTTCCTGAGTCTTGTATTTGAAGATGAAATTTTCTTTTCAACTCTGCTCTTTTCATTAGAAAAATTGGAAATTCATTAAATATCCATTTTCCCCCTAAAAGAGTATGATCCATTTGTTGTATAGTTGATTCTTGGTTGAAGAATTCTTGCTCCTTTGTTTTCTGAAATATTATATTCCAAGCCCTCTGATCCTTTAATGTAGAAGCTGCTAATCCTGGGTAATCCTAATTGTGGCTCTTTGATATTTGAATTGTTTTTTTGTAGTTGCTGCCAGTATTTTCTCCTTGACCTGATAATTCTAGGATTTGTCTACAATATGCTTTAGAGTTTTCATTTTGGGATCTCTTTCAGAAGATTATCATTGGATTCTTTTAATTACAATTTACCCTCCAGTTCTAGCATAACAGGATAGTTTTTCTTGATAATTTCTACAAAAATGCTACCTATGCAATTTGTTTGATCTTGGACTTTAGGGAGTCCAACAATTCTTAAATTACTTCTCGATCTATTTTCCAGATCAGTTGTTTTTCTAATGAGGTATATTACATTTTCTTTTATTTTTTGCAGCCTTTTGAGTGTGTTTGACTAATTCTTGATGTCTCATAGAGTCCCTATCTTCTATTTGCTCAGTTCTAATATTAAAGGATTATTTGCTACAGTTGGGTTTTATACCTCCTTTTCTATTTGGCTAATTCTACTTTTAAAGGTATCATTTTCTTTTCTTTTCTTTTCTTTTTTTTTTTTCCCCCCCTGAGGCTGGGCTTAAATGACTTGCCCAGGGTCACACAGCTAGGAAGTGTTAAGTGTCTGAGACCACATTTGAACTCCGGTCCTCCTGAATTCAGGGCTGGTGCTCTATCCACTGTGCCACCTAGCTGCCCCCATTTTCTTTAATAAAAAAAAAAAATTTCCAATTTTGCTAATTCTGTTTTTTAAGGAGTTATTTTCTTCAGCAAATTTTGATGCTTTCTTTTCTAAGCTGTTGACACTTTTTTCATAATTTTCCTGCATATCTCTCATTTCTTTAACAAATTATTCTTTTGCCTCTCTTACTGATTTCTAAAATTATTTTTGAGCTCTTCTAAGAGGGCTTTTTGGACTTAGGAGCAATTAATATTCTCTTTGAGGCTTCACGGTATATTTTTGATATTAATGTCCATTTCTGTGTTTGTATTTTGATCTTCTCTATTGCCACAATAGCTTTATATGCTCGGGGCTTATTTTTGTTTTTGTTTTTGCTCAGTTTTTCAAAGTTTTATTCTACTCAAGCACAGGGGACACTGTCCCAAATTTCTTGTTCTGGAGACCAGCAACCTGTTCACTACTAGCTTTCTGAGCTTCAGCTTTATCTGCTGTCAGTTTGCCCACTGTGCTGAGGTGGCCTAGTCTAGTAGCATCTGTTGTGTTGGGCTTCTGGAGCTAGCAGTTGGTCTTCTGTACTAAGGGTAGAAGCTTCACTGCTAACCTGCTGTTCCAGTAGCCTGCTGAGTCAGGATTGACTTGCCTATGTTGCTGATTTTTGCTGTGGCTACCCACTGGCTTGCTCAAATACTGTCTGCATTGGGCTATGCTCCCCTTTACCCAAATGAGACAAACCTTTTCTGAAGTCCTACTGAGTTATCTTAAGCTGGAAAATTTTTATGCTCTGTCTTTTTATAGATTCTGTAACTCCAAAATGATTTAGATACTTGATGTAATGTTGTTTCTAAGGATAACTGGGGAGAGCTCAAGCAATTTCTTGGCTTTTCTGTATCATCTTGGCTCTGCCCTTTCTCCAGTTCTGGCCATTGTTTCCTACTTTAGAGGAGTTAAAATAGAAACCGTGCAATATATTACTATAGGTTATAAAAATCTATCTGAATATATAAAAATCTATCTGAATACTTTGAAAAATAATCACCATTCAAATTATCCACCAAAGCTCACTCTCCTTCATAAATTCCTGTACTTTATATTCAAACCCTATATTTCCTTAAAAATTGTACACATACACAAAAAAAATTGTATTGTAACCAGAGCATTATCAGATACAAAATTGTTGTTCAAAGTTGCCCAAACATTATCAGTCATAGAAATCTAAAAACACCACCACTAGTGAATGTCACTATACTGAATACTCATAATTTCTAAGCTCTACAAAACAAACAATTTTCAAAATCTAGAGACCTAGCAGAAGAAATCAAAACTATATGGGAAGAGGAAAAAGTTCAATCCTTATCATTGTGTTTACTATTGGACTTACACTGAAAAATGAGGCCAAATGAGTATGTTCCATCACTTAGATTCAGTTTTTAAAAAGTCATTTTATCTTTTAATCCAGTAGTCTGCTAGACATTAAACATCAAAAATCAGATAACCACTTATTCTCTTCCCTTTTCTATCTGAATTCCACTGAGTATAAGATGAGAACAGGACTGATAACAACATTAATAATAATCTATCTTGAATGAATCTTTAGGGTCCTTTTTGAGCAGCTGGGTATGATCCCAAGGAAAGAGTAGAAAGGAGATAGCATTGAGAGCCTAACCTGGCAGACAGAGGAAAGGGAAGAAGGAAAGGCAACATCATAAGAACAAAAGGGGAGAGGATACAGGGAGAAAAATTGTTCCTTATTTAACACTTTTTCCAAGGATTGGTTCATAAATGTGTTTTATAATTTTCCCTACTTTCTCAAGAAGAATGAGATATCAGCTTTTCAGCAGTAAGTCACTGTCTGTTATTACTTTTTAAAATGGTAATTTGCTTCTTTGGATCCAAGCATGCCTTCCTTTATGCAATAGATAAATCATTGAAATGTATTTTTCAGATTGAATTTTGGTAAATTGAATCACATATCCCTTTTACTTATATTATAATTTTAAATATATTTCCATGGTAAAAGTGAGAGTTTGGTGTTAAAAGATCACTTTTCCCAGAAGTCCTATCCTCAAGAGTTCAGGTTACTGTTCTATAAAATGAGGGCTTTCCTTCCATACTTATGAATTTATAGCAACCCTAAAAGTAACAGTAAGAATGAATTGTCTCTTCAATTCATATATTTATTGGAAAATTTTTTTTGTATTTCTTTTTAAAAACTATATAGAAATTGAAAGACAGGCAATACTTGAAAAAATGATTACAACCATTTTGAGGAAAAATCACTAACAAATTTTCAATGTCTTCTCAGAGAAAAAGAGATCTCTTCCTGAACAATTCCCTATGGATAATTTCTTTGCAGACATAGTGAAAGCATTAAAGTTGTACTAGAAAGGCAGTGCTTTGTACTTAGTTCCACAAAATTATACTATCACCTTAAACATTCAGACAAGGGCTTTTACAGGATTTTTGGAAGTACTATGTTAGGCCATTTGTTCTTCTTGATAGAATTGTGGTCCAAACTCTGTGCAGTAGTTGCTTTCATGAAAACTAACAGGCAGAAAAGAAGGCTGTGATTGCTGAAATTTTGTGGGTTTTATATGTTGTTGACTTAGGGGGAGGAAGGGAATTGTGTATCTAGGTTCTTTTTTTTCCTACTGAGAAAGCTGAGAACAAGACAAAACTGGAGATTTGTTTGACTTCTCAGCAGGACAACAAAAGCAAAGGCAGGAAGATAAAAGCGAATCCAGACAGACCTTCCTTAGGAAAGTAGGAGAGAAGCAAATTACAAAGCAAAATTAGAGAAGAGAAATCCTCAGAACAAAGTTTCCTTTAGTCTCAATGGTGAAAAGAAGAAAGATAACTCAGAAGAGTGACAAACAGTAGGGTGTATTCCAAATGCACACATAGAATATATCAACAGTAGATGTAGAACTGGATGTTCTCTGTTATGTATAGATTTAGTCTAAAGACTTGGCTTCATGTCTGGATTTAGACATTAACTGGGCCAACTTAAGACAAATCTCTTAAATTTCTGAGCCTCCATTTATTAAGTGGTGTAGTGGTAGTGGTAGTAAGAGTAGTATTAATAAGAGTAGTAGAGTAAGCAAATGGCAAACCATTCTAGTATCTTTGTCAAGAAAACTCTAAATGGGATCATGAAGAACTAAACAAAACTAAAATAAGTAAACAACAAAATAGTAGTATTTGGTGGTAGTGGTGGTAGGAGTAGTAGCAGCAGCAGTTATAGCAGTAGTATTGTAAAAGTAGTAGGAGTAGTGGTAGTGTAGTAATTAATGGTAGTAATTATTATTAATAATAGTTAATATGTATAAAGTACCTTAAGTTTAGAAAGCATTTTACACATAGTATTGCTCTTGATGCTCAAAACACCCCTAAAAGTTAGGTGGTGTTCTTATTCCCATCTTATAGATAAGGAAAGTGAGCTGATAAGAGAGGATAAGTTATTTCCTGCTGATCTTATAGCAAGTAACTGTCTGAAGCCGGATTTGGAATTCAGATTTTCCTGCTGCAATGTAAAATACCTCCTGAATGTCTATGAATCCTACCTAAATCTTTGTGATTGCAGGGACCACATAATCCATGGGGTTTTCCTGGCAAAGATCCTGGAGTGGTTTGCCATTTCTTTTTCTAGTAGGTTAAGACAAATGGAAGTTAAGTGGCTTGTCCAGCATCACATAATATCTCGGGTCTTCTTTGAACTCATCTTCCTGATTCTAGTAACCCATGGGTACTACAATGTTGTAGCTATTACTCTTAGAGTCCCTTCTATTTCTAGGTTTTTATATGCTAAGAAACAGATATAATTAGCTCAGTATCTTGTTTCCCAATTTTTAAACATTTAAAGTTCTGAGTTCTAAATTCTGTGTCTGTCTCTCTTCTTATCTCTCTTCCTGAGAGTAATCAGATACAGGTTATACAAGTGCAATTATATAAAACATTTTCAAGTTAACCATTTTGTACAAGAAGACTCAAATAAAAGAAAAAAAATTAATTAAAATGAAAAATAACATGTTTCAATCTGTATTGTCAGTATCAATTCTTTCTCTGAAGGCAGATGGTTTGCTTCATCATAAGTCTTTTGGCATTACCTTGGATCATTGTATTACTTAGAATCACTAAGTTATTCACAGTTCTTTGTAAAACTATATTACTATTACTGTATACAATGTTTTCCAGGTTCCATTTACTTCACTATGTGTCAGTTGATGTAAGTCTTTACAGGTTTTTCTGAAATCACCTTGCTTGTCATTTCTTATTATCTTAACAGCTTTATGAATATTTTTGATTTCTTTGACTTGTGCCTGAAAATGAATGAATAAATAAAAGCACTTACTACCAACTTATTACATGCAAAGCATTTGGCTGAATTCTTGGGCTACAAATAGAAAAACAAGGACTTTTCTCATACTCTAATAGAGGGTTTTAGCTAATGAAATGAAAGGCTAAATTTTCCTTAAAGTACAGAGGCAAAAACTATGGTCATTCATCTTTTTTTCCTATTATTTCAGTTGGTAAAATCTTTATCTCCTTTTGTTGTTGATTCATCTGACCATACCAACAATTTTGATTTGGAAAGTATTTTTTGTCAAGATTTTCAGTAGCATTAGCTACTGAGGAAACAAAGGCAGCATATTTTTGAGGTCACATTTACACAAAAACTGTTCCCCTACATGGTAATAGTAGGGACTGGACTGAAAACAAGTTTAGTTTAGAGAGCATCACTCCTGGATTAGTTTATTGGCAAAACTGATGGTGGTAGCAAGGGCAGGGGAACTGAAAAGACTACAACTTTAATAAAGATCACTTTTCTTTATTGCACAGAATTATAACACTGAAAAATAGGGGGAGGTAATTAAAATATTCTTCTAAGGAACTGTATTTTGCAATAACCTTATTCCACACCTTTCTAGAGTTGATGAGGCAAGAGAAGGTCTTATTTAGTATGGCTCTGTAGCACTATTAGAATAAATAAGAAGTTATTCCAATACTAGGTCAATTTATTGCCATCTACAAATTTAGTCTCACAGATATATTTCCTTCTAGAATAAAGAATAAAGAAATTGCCATGTTAAAATTTTGTATTTGACTCTTAAGTGATTTCCTCCCTTTCCTTTGATATAAACAAAAGCAAGTATGGATAGGATCATAAATTTAGAATTGGAAGGGATCTCAGCAGCCATCTATCCCAGTGCCCTCACTTTACCAATGGGAAAACTGATGTCTCAGGGAAGGTTAATGACTTACCCACCATCTCAAAATGTCAGAGTTACGATTTAAAACAAGGAACCATTGCTCTTTTCACAATGCCACACTGCTTTCATTGCCATTAAAATCTTAAGAGTTTACCACTCCCATGTTATGTGACCAGTGGAGTCAAATGAGAACTGTGCTCCTGGGGCCCACATTGATTTGGAAATCCACAAATTAATATGTTTCTATGTTGCTTTACCTCTTTATTTTGTTAAACATTTCCAAGTTATATTTTAATCAGTTCTGGCCACATTCAAGAGTGTGGTTACAGTTGAAGACTGACTTACAAGTTTGACACTTCTGCTCCAAAGTACAGGAACCTTGAAACAGTGTTACATAGTGGATAGAGAATAGACAGAGTTAGCATGGCTAAATTCAAACCTTCTTTTTTCTATACTCATTAATTAGGTGATTAAAAGTCACTTGGACCAGTTTCTGAGTACCCTGATTGCTACTAGGGAATAGATTGGAAATTCCCTGCCATCAGATTGAGACTCATTTTTGTAAGTGATAGCAAGCTCTGATATCTCTGAAAAGGTCTTGGCTTGATGGCCTTCAAATCTAATCCAATTAGCCTTTATTATGCTCATTCTGTGTATAAGACACTTTTCTAGAGGTGGAGGCTATAAAGACAATTGAAAAAAATTCCTGCTATCAAGGAAGATTTATTTGACTGAAGATCTGTATATTTATCAATCAGTCCACAAGCATTTATTAAGTAGCTATGGAATGTTAAGTACTGTGAGAGATGTATATGATACAGAATTTAAAAGAAAATAGTCTTCCCTCTCTAGGAGCTTGTATCCTATTGGTAACATAGTGTTTATTTTTACAAGTGACAAAATCATTAGTCTTGAGGGAGGAGAGGTAGGGAGGGCACAAGCAGCTTGAGAGAGAATTAGAAAAAAGGTTCATCAAAATGTGATTCTTGATCCTGTCTTATTTTTGTGCTGGTAGTCCCTGAAGCCTGAAATACACTTCCCAATTCACCTCTGCCTCATAAAATCCTTTTCAGGGACCACTTTCTATTTGGAACTTTTCCTGATGCCTTCACCTACTAGTAGTACCCTTTATCTCAAACTACGTTGTATTTACTATATTGTATATTTAGTCATTTTATATTTATGCTGCATATGTGTGTGAGAAAAAAAGGTTGAGACAAAAATTTGAGACATTTTATTAATTATGGCCAGCAATTAATCTCTATTAAACCAAATACCAATCATGACAGTTTTTTGATGAGCATATGCCCTTGGAAGAGTAGGTATTTCTAACAGGTGACAATCAATTCTGATTGATTAACAATTAATGAGAAGAGTTAATATTATAAGAAGAGGATATATTCTAATGAGGGTCTGGGGCACTCAACTTCGATTATGTTACTTTAGCTCCTAAGTTTCCCTCAACCCTAGACAATCTGGCCAAAAAAATTTATCCTCTAATCAAGCCTGAGTGGAGCACAATGGACTTCCTAATTTGGATAGTATGAACAAGATGGAGGGAAAACTACTTCAATCTCATTATCAGCAATGTCCTTCAGATATTGACTAAATAAACTTCAAGAGGTTGAATTCTGAATGAGGAAATAAAAAGGTATAAAATCTTAGATTTTCCCAATAATAAATGGTTATTAATAGAAGAAACTTAGAATGTAAACCCCTTTATAACTGCTTCATATTTTTTATTTATGTACCTATTATAGTGACTAGAACAGATTAGGCACTTAATAAATGCTTCTTGACTGACTGATTAAAAGAAGTAAAGGACTCTACAAGATAGAGGTGAAGAATAAGTGCATTCCAGGAATGGAAGACCAATCACAGGATGGAGAGAGGCAATTGAGTATCCCATGTGAGGAAAAACAAGACTCTTAGTTATACCAAAGAGCTTGGAAAGGGGAAATGTTATTAATACTATACTGTGTTAGGCAAATCATTTAATCTCTCTGACCCTCATTATCTTCAAATGTAAAAAGGGGGATTGAACTAGATGATCTCTCAGATTGCTTATAGCTCTTAATCTATGGTGCTGTGGTTGCTGAGGGCATATAAAAGAACTTCCCTTAAAAATTGGCACATTAACCGAGCTTTGAAAGAAGTCAAACCAAACAAACAAATAAAAAGATAGTAGAGATTTATTGTTAGGTAACTGGAAACTATTATCAGTTTTTACAGGCAACCAGCAATAAAGTCTGGATCAGTAATCAATATCTTTTCTCTTTCTCTTAAAATCTATGTAAAAAGGTATTGATCTTAATACTCAGAATTGGCAAACTCTAAAGCTTAAAGTAGATATATCATCAGAACTATGAAGTTTTTGTTGGTTGGTTGTTTTTCTTCCTGAAGAACACCTTGAGATTCCCAGAGAAGTTTCCTAATTTCCTTGACTATTACCTTTCTCAGAAGATACCCCAGAGTTCTGAGTTTGGTATTATTTGGTATGGTAACTGTATTTATTTAGTATTTATGCCTGAATATGCATCCAATTAGTTCAGTTTTAAATTATTTCAATGCCCAGGTTGCCCACGTGTCATTGAGCTTCATGGTTTGTTTATATAGCAAAGTGATTACATAAAAAGTTGAAAAATATTAGAAGGAATATAAGTACATAATAAAAGGATGATGTTCCACAATCTTATAGAAAGAAGTAGTCAATAAATTATCCCAATTGGTTCCTACTTGATCCCAGCTCTAATTTGTTTGAAACACCCCTTTTTTTATTCTAAAAGTGAATAATAGAAGAAATGCCAATGAGGCAACATAGAAGCAAGAAGTTTATTTGAGACACACAGGCTAATTCCCATTGGCTATAACTGGATTTCTTATATAATCTGGCATGGGTGACAGTGTGATTTCATGGCCATTTTAGAAAGTCATCAGGATGGCGAATGGACTCTCTGAATTTAGGCCTTGGAAAAAAGAAACCCGAGTTCTCTACTCCCAAACATTTCCCACCTTACCATGTACCCACCAAAAAATGTGAGGTAAATCTCTTAGTCATATTATTCCTTAATTTCTCCTTCTTTCAATTGAAATTGAAATTCCTTTTCTCTATGACAGGTAGTGTTACACAGTGGCTAGACTGTTGGACTTGGAGTTATGAAAATTTGGGTTCAAACACTAACTCAGCCACTTACTAGCCACATGACTTTGAACAACTCACTTCACCCTCTCTGAACCTGTTTCCTCATCTATAAGAGGGGATTGTAGTGCTGGTAGTATGTTTCTTAGAAGATTGTTTTGAAGATCAAATAAGATAATTTATTCAAGTGCTTTTTTAAACTTTATGGCACCATATGAAAGTCCATTGTTTCTCTACAAATATCATTGTCTTTCATAATGCCTATTTTATGTATAATTCCAAATTTAGCTAGGTACAAAAAAGCAGATGCAAATAGATATAGACATGTAGATATGTAACTTTCAAGATTTTTATTGTTTGATTATTTTTAGAAAATTTCTTATAAGAGACTTAATTGCTAGGCAGCATAATGGATAGGCTTATATGCAAATCCAACCTCAGGTGCTTAACACTAGATGTTATTATTAAGCTATACATGCAACTGCAGGGAAAAACAAAAACAAAAATAAAAACAAAAACCAAAACAAAAACAAAAACAGCCTTTACACAAGTAATAACATCTTAGGCGACTCCAACAAGACCCACTTCTGAAAAATATCCTCCAAATTTGGCTCACTATAACTGACTTTTATCCTTTCTCCTTTCTTCTCCCTGTCTAACAATTTTAGAAAGTACTATGTGAAAATTTGGAGCATGGGGAAGGGGTTGGAAGGAGGTAGATAGGCAGAAGAGTTTCATTTAAAATCAAGTGGTGAAACTAGTGACTTTTGCAACCAGGGCAAGCTGACCAAAAATTGTGTTCTTAATTCACTTGATGTAGGGATAAGGGTACAAATAGACTCTAAGATCCTTCTAAGAAGTCTATGATGGAGGATTGGGGTGGTCTAATCTACTGATAGATAAATAAGCCTTAGTAGATAGGGATATGGGGAACTATGCAAGTTAGATAGTGAAGTAGGAAGCTTTCTATGAGTTTAAGAAAGAGAAGGAAGAATTAAGCACCTTGTAGATTAAAAAAAAAAAAATGGAAATGGAGCGTGGGGGAGAACAAAAGGGACTGTATTTTTGGTACAATCTATTGCAGAAGTCCACTGTCTGCTCTTCTCTGTCTAGAGGAGATAATGAGATATCCACTTACCAGAAAAGCAGTGAGAATAAAACATATTCGAGATATGGTTCAGCTCTGAGCACCTTGAGATTCCCAGAGAAACCTCCTAATCTCCTTGGCCACTACCTTTCTCAGGAGATTCCCCAGAGTTCTCAGTTTCATATTGTGCAAGTAAGGATAGCTTCATTTATTTAATTTTCATGCCTGAGTATGCATCCAATTAGTTCAGTTTTGTTATTACAATGCCCAACTCTGTTCATGTGTCTTTGAGCTTCGTGGTTTATTGTTTTATAGCAAGGTGATTACATAAGAAGTTGAAAAATATTAGAAGGAATAAAATTTGTGCATATTTTCAGAATTAGATTTACTACCTCTCCCTTTTTTGATGACTGCAAGATCACGTCTAAGAAAATTAGAAAGAGGCAGCAAGGTATAGAAGATAAAATATTGCATTTGGAATCAGTAACTTAAGTTCAAATTCTGCCTAACATATTTAAAAGTTATTTGTGACCCTAGGAAAGTCACTAAACCCCTATTTGTCTTCACTTTGACTATCTATAAATTGGGTATATGAGGACTTGACTCAGGATTATAGTGTAGATAAGATTATATAATATATGTAAAGCTCTCTGTAAGCCTTAACAACCAACGTGAATATTGATTTTACTATTAATTACTATAGCAAATCATAATGAACCTCAATTTCCTCATTTCTAAAAACATGCTTTGGGACATGCTAATCTAGAGGTTCCTTTCAACTCTATTTCTACTCCTATGAAATATCTACAGGCATAGCATATAAAGAGAAGGGAGCTTTGGTATCCCTCAGTAAACCTCTGGGAAACTGAATATTATTTGGGGATACATGTGGTTAACCCAGCTCATGGTTTTAACTTGTTTCTTTTTCTTTTCCTTTTTTCCCTTTCCTTCCTTTCCTTCCTTCGTTCCTTCGTTCCTTCCTTCCTTCCTTTTTTCCTTCCTTCCTTCCTTCCTTCCTTCCTTCCTTCCTTCCTTCCTTCCTTCCTTCCTTCCTTCCTTCCTTCCTTCCTTCCTTCCTTCCTTCCTTCCTTCCTTCCTTCCTTCCTTCCTTCCTTCCTTCCTTCCTTCCTTTTTTCTTTTTCTTTATGTTTTTTTGATTCAGGAGAAAGGATGTTGGCTTATTATCCTACAAAGATCATTTGCCTGTCAGCCAGGTGGTAGTTGGCGATATTGACCGACCTGGTTCTGAAGCCAAACTGAGTGTGGGTCCAGTACGCTGCCAAGGAGACCGTAAGTTGGTTAAGTAGCTGCTTGGCAAATGCTTTCTTCTTATGGCCTTGCAGCTCTATATTTCTAGGCTTTTCAGGGTACCTTGAAATATGGGTATACTCTTATCCTCGAGTTCTGCTAGAAACCTCATAACTCAGTTCCCTCACAGAGCAGAATGAAGGACTGAATAGATATGTAGGGTATAGGGCTATGGCCATAAAATCTCTAGTACAGGGGCCCAGATTTGGGCATAAAATATGCCTATTAATCTTCCTTGTATTGTATATGTAGCAACTTTGACTTCCTTAGTTTATGGTGATATAAATAGGCGTACTAATAGCATAAATGCAGCACTCTACAGCTGTGATGCCATTGAGGGCTGCTGTTAATACCATTAGCAGCACTATTTATACCACCATAAACTAAGTTTATGGTGGTATAAATAGCAGCATTATGGCTTAATGTATCATTGCAAACTTGGATTATGGCCATGTAAAGTTTGACATTATTGCTATCAAATTTCATCATCATCAGCACTTGATGATACCTTGTAAACCAAAGATTGTTTCTTTAACTGTCTCTGTTTTCAGGATTAGCAGTGCAAAGAGGAATTGGGGGCTCCTTCTTGAGCCCTAAGTGGGAGGGATGGGAGTTAAAATGATGGAAGTCCTGCCTAATTAAGGCTACCATTAGGAGTTAACGTTCTTTGATACCTTTCACTGTGCTTTATATGCAATAGGAGAGAAAGGATGACAAGGATTACTTTAGGGAATCCAAAAGAGGGTCCTGAGCATACTTTTCCCTTCAGCATATACCTGTGAAACAATTTTTTTAAGAGACCAGGTTTCCCTTACTGCCTAGGCTAGATATGCAGTTGTCAACTGATGCTTGATCCTTCTACTTCTAGTCTGAGTCAATTTGTTCCCTCTTAAGAATCCTAGTCCTACCTTCATCTTGAAGGGGTTTATCATATTGGTGCTAGACTTAGTGCAATTCAGAACTCCAGAACTCAAGCAATCCTGATTTCAAGCTTCCCCAATATTGGCAATTACAGAAATGTGTCACTGGTTCATGTGACCCTACTAAGTCTGTTGGGAGTTATAGGTATAGAAAATCCTAACCATGTCCCTAAACTAGGCAGCAGGAGATCTAGGCTTTGTTTCTTTTATGAATGATTAGCCAAGAGACCTCAGGCAAGCCTCTCCATTTCCTCAGCTGTGGTCAATAAGACACTGATTGCTTCCTATGTTACTCACTGGATTCCTCCTAAAAGAAAGAGTCTTTTTAAAAGGCCATAATTCCTATTTCTGTAAATCATGGTAGAGTTAGAATGACTCAGTATTATATTTTCATATGTGCTCAGAGAGATTTCTCAAGGAAAAGAGTGGCATTGATTTGAGAGCTTATAATAGTCAGCTCTGGAGGCATTGGAAGCCAACTATTGCAACCTTAGTCTGAACCAAAAAAAAAAAACAAAAAAAAAAAAACATATATATATAGTGCAGGATTAGCAAAGTGATAGTCCCACTGTACTCTGTCCTGGTAGATTACATCTGAAGTTCCATTGTCCTTTCTGGGAACTACAGTTTTGGAAGAATAATAAGTTGGAGACAATCTAGAGAGGGCAACCAGTATGGTCTTCAGTTCTGTTAAAGTTCTGTATGATGAACAGTTCATGAAACTGCCAATATTTTGATTGAAGAAAAGACTTGGGGAGCTCCTAGTTGGAATCTTTAAGTCCTTGAATGGTTAAAATATAAAAAAGAAATTTGACTACTTCTATTTGGTCCCAAAGTACAGAATGGTAAAATTAATTAATTACTTTATTAATAAACATTGACCCAGCACCTACTTTGTACCCACTACTGTGGATGTGGGACACAAAGATAGGTAAGTGACATAAGGAGATATTTCCCAATAATTAAATCTGTCTAAATATGGAATATCCTGCCCCAGAATGAAGTGGAGTATATCCCTTACTGAAGCTATGATTGGATGACTTATTTATTGGATGTCAGAAAAGAAATCCCAATACTAATTAGACTCTTTGGCTTCTGAAATATCTTCCAACTCATTTGAAAAGTTCCTAATGAAAGAGAGAGATGCTATTTGAGACTATTGTTCCTTCCTTCCATTTAGATACAGGGATAGGAAACTTTTTTTTTTTTTTCTGCTAAGAGCAATTTAGCTATTCATAACATCAATCACAGACCATACAAAATTATCAATTTATAGAACTCAAGCATTAGGAAGCTTTCAGCTCAGTTTCACCTATGGTTTACTTTACCCCTGGTTTTTTGAATAAGACAAAAGGTAAATTTTAAAATTTACATGATTAGAACAGAAGTTGTACTTTTGCAAGCATATAATATCACCTTTGCATACTAAGGCCAGTACTAGGAACTATTTCTTGAGAGAAAGGGTTCATTCAGGGGGGAAAAAAATAGTCTACTAACCAAATAAATAAAAGCAAAGTATGGCCTTTACAAATACCAAGCGTAATTGAACTGTAAATTAAATTCATATTCATTTGGAAGATACCTTTGTCCAAGGTGAAAATGTGATGAATACACACTTCATAGAGTTAGACATATCTGGATCATGTGGCTATAAAGGGCTGAGATGGATTTTGCACATGGCATATAGTCACTAGTTTCATTGCTTTATAATTATGCCACATTCAGTGTATATTGATATCGTAAACCAGCAGGTTTCTCATATATATTTTCTAGTTTTGAGATTAGCTTCTAAACAGATGATTATTATCTAACAAGTTCCTAATGAAAATTGAATAATTCTAAAGTTCTGCATTACTATTCTTGAAGATATGAATAGCACATATATTTTGTGACACACATTTGTATATCTACATAAATAGAAATGTGTATATGCACAGACAAATACACTTTTAAAAATTAAGGCCATTCTTCTTTTTCTACTCAACACACCCTAAACTCTTTTCCCTTTAGAAGATACCAGTTGGTCAATAGCATATAAGAATCACTTAATATGTACCAAGCAGTGTGGTAAATATACAAAGAAAGGCAGAAAATAATCCATTCTGCAGAAGCTCATGATCTAGTGAAGAAAGGCAATATATCACTGTGTAAAAAAATATACACACACACACACACACACACACAGGATAAATTGGAAATAATTTTAGCAGAAAGGCATTTGCATTAAAGACAACTGAGAAAGGATTCTTTGGCTGAGAACTGAAGGAAGACAAAAAAGTTAGAAGGTAGAGATGATGAGGAGAGAGAATTCCAGTTACAAGTGGCAGTCAGTGAAAGTGTTTTGGGTTTAGAGATGGAGTATCTTGCCAGGAGCCTGGCAAGGAGACAAGCGTCACAAGATCAGCAGAATATGTAGAAGAAAAGTATGTATTCAAAATTAGGAAAGCTCCAGGTTAAGAAGACCTTAAAATCCAATTAAGGGGTTTAATCTTAGACATAATAGGAAGCTTCTGTGCTGAAAGAAAACAGCATTAAAACACAAAGTGGACAAAAGTCCTCTTTAATCCCAAGTAAATTTGTGTATAGGAAGGAGATATTGGTATGGGTTAAAAACCTTCATTGTAGTCCTAGCTCTTGTATGGTCCAGATTTATGCTTTTGGTCACTGTCTCAGGAATTTAGTTTAATGACAAATAATTTTAAGATTCCTTCTAGCTCTAACAACTTACATTCTGTCATTTGGCAGAGTGGATAGAGTGGTGAGGCTGGAGTTAGGAAGCTTCTGACACTTATTAATTATGTAGATTTGCCTCACTTTCCTCAGGTAAAATGGGGATACTAAACACCACCTAAGTAGCAGGAGGGTCACAGAAAATATTTGTCAAAAGCACTAAGTATAGTGCCTGACACAAAGAAGGTTTATAAATGCTTATTCTTTTCTTTTCCCTTATCCTTCCTCACACCTCACAAGGATGGTCTCATGAATACTTTTCAAAGTGTGGCAGGACATTTTGTTGTTTCTGGGGTTAACTTTCCTTGATATTATTTAACTAAGCCTCTGGTGTCCAAATTGACAGTAAAAGGAAAAATTCTAGTTAGAAATGATTCTTTCTATAGTTCAGATGTATAAGAGACTACAGAAGCCATAGTATAGTGATTTAAGACCCCAATTCTGTCCTAGAGTCCTGAAGAATGAAACAATTTGGGGGGCTCTGCCCAACCGTTTCAGTGGTTTCGGTTGATTTCATCATGCCTGCTGAGTTTCATTTTTAGTTTGATTCATCTGAACCCATGGACCCTTATAATCAAAATGCTGAGGCAAATCAGTGAGTTCCACTCAGGTCCGCTGCACTTCCCATATAGCATTGTGACATCAGCGTGCCCTTGCCTTTTCTTTGCAAACAGGTTCAAATGGAAACCTCAAATCTAAATGAAACTGAAAGCAGGGCTAGCTGTGGAAGGTTAGTAGAGATAAAAAGTCAGGTGAAATACGAAGTCCCTTCTTAGACAAAACATACTTATCAAATAATAAACAAAAGAGCTATTTGGAGGATGAGGTAGTCTGATTTGCCCAGAAATATAACATTCTTACAAGACCTAGGTAAGCTCAAATGTATTGAGCTTTCACATGGATTCTTTTGCTATTAAGGAAATCAGGTGACCACAACTATCAGAGCTGGAAGAAGGCACAATGGACTCTAGATAAGGTTTGAGGATTGTACTCTCAGTGTCTTACCTTGGAATAGAAATTGTAAACCCTGACTCCAATATGTGGAATTTTACTAATCACAAAAGAACTACCAGTACATTATAGGGAGCCGATTTTTAAAAAATTAAATATAGATATATTTGTAAAAAGTTTTATCAAAAAGTTGCACCCTCTGTTTTCCTTACTTCTCAGCTTAATTCTGACAGCTAATAATTTCAAATAGTAAATATTCAGTAGCTATAGAAAAGTAATACATGACAGGTTGCAGCTTTAGTCTCCAAAGTATGATTCATTTCTATCAGTACATTATCTGTCTGTGGGAGCCTTGGAGAACCAACTTGAATTAAAATAAGCAAAGATTCTGGTTCATTGACAACTGATTGGGAGACATGCCTAGAAAACAGTTTTAGAAAGCAAGCATTTTTAAACAAAGTTGAATAGAATTAGGTCAGGAAAATAGTCAAAACTATATCAAAAATTATTAAATGCCTACTATGTGCCAGGAAAAGCTTTAAAATGTAAAAAAAAAAAAAAAAAAAAAAAAAAAAAGAATTTATTTCATTCCAGAAGATATGGAAAGTCATTGGAGGTGGTTAAATGTGAAAATCCTATGGTCAGATATGAGATCACAGAAAATTACCTTGGCAATAATATGTATGTGTGTGTGTGCATGTGTATATATATGCGCATGGGTGTGTGTGTTTATATGTATATATGTGTGTATATATATACAATAGTATATATATATATATATCCTATTTTATAGATATATATATATCCTATTGTATATACACACACACATATATATCCATATCCATATATATATATATATATATTTACACACACACATATATATAATAGGATAGACTGGAGTAGAAAGACACAAATTAAGAGGTTCTTGTAATAACTCAGGTGGGAGGTAATGAAGACCTGCAAAAGTTGTTAAGTCTAAGTGGAAAGGTGTTGAAATATTTTGTGAGGAAGAATGAAGAGTTCAGTATAATGTCAAGATCATGAAGCTGGGAGGCTAGAAGGCCGAAGCACAAATGCAGTGCACAATGCAATTCCACAAAAATAAGGACATTATAAAAAGAAAGGATTCAAATGGAAAGATATTGAATTACATTTTAGACATATTGTTTTTATGACATCTACTTTGAAATGTCTAATAGGCAGTTGGTGACTTGAGACTAAAGCTCAAAGAAGAAATAAGGGTTTGGATGTAATGATCTAGGGACATGGAGAAGAAAATTAAACTCATGAGAGTTGAGATTATCAATAGAAAGATTGTAAAGGGGGAATACCCACAGTTAGAAAAACTACAAAAGGCTATGAAAGAAATTTTCCTTGACTGAAAAGCACCAGTAGACAAAATCCTAGTTTCACAGAGTTATCAATATGCAAATTCCATTACTCAGGATTTTTGAGGTGATTCGAAAAGGCAAAGTATAAAAAATCTATCAAAGCAGTTCAAGGAAGATTGATTCAAAGGTCACAGATAAAACACGATGTAGAAAGACTAAAGAAAGGAAAGGGGAATTCTATATGCATCCAAACCATACCAGAATAATTTGCTTTGGGAATTTAATCACAATCAATCATTTTCTAAAACACCTTTGGTATGCCAAGTATTGTGTTAAGTCCTAGAGTCACAAAGAAAAAAGTGAAGTCGTCCTTCACCTTAAAGAGTTAACATTCTACCCATTTTCTCACATATGATGGGGGATAAAAGGGATTAGCTTATTTGTGAAATTAAAATAAGAATAAAACTATTCATAATTTTAATGTGCTGGTAACAACAGCCAGCCCTTATTTCATCTCCCAGAAGATGTAGGATTAGTCTTAAAGGAGGAGAAAAGGGGAGGGGTTTTTTGGGGGTTTTTTTGTTTTGTTTTGTTTTTTAATAGACCATAATTTGATCATGCTAAATTTAGAAAGGACTTTACAGTCATCTAGTCCACACTCTTCCTTTTCCAAAATAGGAAACTGAAACTGAGGAAAGTTAAATGATTTATCTCTATGAGCAGCAAGCTTTAGAGATGTGATGGCTCCTTTTGGCTGCCAACCTAGAAATCATACTTAACTTGTAGCTGTTTACTACTTTTCCACTAAAGTAGCTAGATAGTAAATTGGATAAAGCACACAACCTGGAGTCAGGAAGATCTGCGTTCAAATCCAGTCTCAAACACTTACTAGTTATGTGACCCTGGATAAGTCACTTAACTCTGCATCATTTCCGTATCTATAAAAAAGAGAGAAATGACAAACCATTCCTGTGTCTTTGCCAAGAAAACTTGAAAAATAGGGTCCCAAATTCTGAAACAACTAAATAACCTTCCAATAGATATACCTTTTTTCCAGCAATGCCTGTCTGACAAATTCTCAAATTGGTTCTCTTCCTGGGAATTTAGGAACTAGGCAACCAGTCTATATTTTATTGCTGAGAAGATATCACTATGTAATGCATCATGAAATGTTCCCATATGACAATGGGGATTATAGTATAAAAGAAGATTCTGAACCAGGTTCTGAAATTCAGAAAGAAAATAAGTAGGTAGATAATAACAACAAGGATCCAAATGAAGTCACATAGATAGTTGGGATGAACCTCAAAAGAGGAAATAAAAGAGTTATAGTGACAGATGGAGGGTCTAGAATAAGCATTGAGGAACAAAGAATATGGCACCTCATTTCTTCTGAATGTTCAAGGACTTGAGAGAAGGTACAATATTGGAAAGGCCTTTTAGGGTTGCAAACTTTCCCAGAGGACCACGTTTCTGTAAAGGAAAGTGTGATAAGATATTAAAGATAAAGAAGCATTTTAATGTTCTGTAGGTTCTTCTAGAAGGTATTGTGGAAAAGAAAGTCTGATAAGAAAATGCATAGGGAAGAGATAGGACTGAGTTTGCTAAATATAAGGATAAGAGAAGAGAAAGTTGGAGAAAGAGGCTTTGGTTCTAAATGCTTTATGAAGTACAAATTGTCTAGCCATTGATACCAGTTGGTTTTTAATGTTACAGGGAACTGTGATGATAACTGTTGGTAATGGGCCAGTATTTCCTTTGAAAACATAAAACACTTGAGAATGGAAGGGGAAAGAGTGACAGTTGTGAGCTCATTCTTGAGATCTGGGTCCCCAGATTTTGAACTGAACTTACCTCTAGGTCCAGCTTGGTAGTTACAGCCCCAAATAATAAGTGAGTATCCATTCCTTGAGAATACAATCAATTATCAAACCTGATAGACCTTGGTACATACATCTACACTGTATCTAAGGCCCTGTTCCGAAGAGTATTAGAACTTTGCCAGAGGCTTTCTGACCTCAGCTATAGCCCCCAGTTAAAGCCAAAAACAGGAGATGAAAACTCAGAGACTCTTAAACTTTACAAACTAGAAGATAAATTGTAGATTATGTAGCTTAATTTCAATGCAAAGAATATGTAGCTTTTGTCACTATAGGTACTCCATTCACTGATGGAGCTTACTGACCATCTAATATTATGCAATAGTTCATAAGAGTTTCCTTGACCAAAAGATCCATTATAATGCAATCAGTCTGTTGATGAGACCCTCCAAAAGCATCCAGGCAACATATAAACAGTTCATGATTAAAATTGCTGGAGGCCTTTCCAGCATAGTAGAACTAGAGCTGGTGCTTTGCTGATATAGTGATAGCCTTTGAGAAGCAAGGATCGCTTTTAAATCATGTTGTGGCATCAGAATAGAATCAAACACACCTTCCCCTCATCTTATAAGATCTTTGAGAGGAAAATTGTTTCATTCTTTGAATCTTTATCCTTACTGGAAAGTACAGTGCCTGGGAAGGTAATAAGTGCTTATTGAGAAATTGGTAAATGTTATTATCTAATACAACTAGTGAAAAAATTTAAGTTTAGAAAAATGAAAGGGACATGTAAGCTTCTCTGAAGAGAACACACTAAAACATTTATGAAGTGACATCATAGATTATAAAGAACTCTAGATTTGTAATCAGAGGCCTTGAGTTCAAAGATTGTTTCTCTCTTACTACTCGTGTGACACTACAAAAGTCATTTAACTTCTCCGAATTTCAATTTCTTCATCTATAAAATGAGATTTTGGCAAGACATTTTGTAAATCCTGCATAATTTTAAAGCAGTGAATCCAAGATCTTTTTTAAACATAAGCATTTATTTTTGGCAAGGTTCAATAATCAAGAAAGCTATTGAACCACAAAGAGAAAGCTTTGAAATGGATCTCTAGTCTTGGCCCCTTTTAATAATCTGTGAGAGAAGCAATAATATAATATTAGAAGACTCAATTTTACACCCTACTGTGATACCAGCCATCTGGAAAACCCTATAGATAATTCACAACAGCAGGGATTGGGATTTTGAGAGCAGAAAGTTGCTTACTTTTAATTGCTACCTTTACTTTTCTCAGCTTTGGATGTTTTTTGGTTGATGGTATAAAAGAAAAAAGCAAAGAGATTTATGGGAGGGGAACCATTAACCTGGATTCCTTTTATTTAATGCTAGAGTCCCACTTCAACTTCTACAGGCACCTGAACAGCTGCAAAGCAGCAGGAACCTTAAGGATGAGTAGAAAGCATAATATTAGAGTGCCACAGCCAAAACTGATTCGTACCATGGGGCCGAGCATTCTAGGGCATGTCTGAGGTCATTCCCAATTAGAAAAGCAGCAATTTGTAGAAAATGGGAACAAATCTTTTTTGGTTTGTGACTTCAAAGTTGTGCCTCAGGCACAAAGTTATTTTAACCCAGGACTCCATTAACTATATTTGGTGACCCAACTCTGAAAATTCACTTTCTTGTGAGTATAAGAGTTGTTAGCCTTAAAACCTGTACTTGTTTTGCAGAATATCTACTTCTCCTTTATGAAATTGATTCCATCGATTATTTCCTGAAATGAGATCATTTTAATTTTTTTTAGTATTGCTTCCATTGTAAATGGCTAAAATATCAGGTTGATATTCATCATTTAGATTTAGCTCTCATCTCTGCAACTTACTGATTGATGAGACTTTTAAAAAATCATTCCATTCTTTGAAGACTCATTTTCTTCATCTGTAGAATGAATAAGGTATATGGGATGGCTTTCTATGATCCCTTCCACCTCCATGTCCTATGATGTTTGAGAGTTCTTCAAAAGAAGAACATCCTATATAAAAAAAGCAATGGCATTGTGGATATAGTATATATTGGTGATTGTTATATTTTTCAGTACATCACAAAAATGTTTAAATAAAATTATCTGATTCAGAACTTGGTTGATTCATTCCAGGATCATTTATCTAACTGCTGTTATCTTGTGAATTGAGTTACAGAAATTCAGTTAAATTAAAAAATGTTTAATTGAACACCTGCTATTTGTTCTTCAATGTGCTCAGCATTGCAAGGATAAGAGAATTACACTGATCTATATATTCTAGATATAGACATCAAGATTCAGGATGGTGATGGCCTTTGGTTTCATACTGTGTAAGAATCTGTTCATAGGAATTAGCAATATTTAACTGGGGCAAGAAAAAAACTAAGTGTCTTCAAGTATTTGGGAGGATTTTGTATATGAAAGAATTTAGCCTGTTCCTTTAGGTCTCAGAACTGGCAGAAATGAGTAGATATTATAAAGAGATAATTAGAGGTAATGTCCGAGGAAAAAAAGTTTTTAAAAAGTTTACTTCAGGAGGTATTTGGCCTCTTCTCATGGAAAATGAGAGGGTTGGATGAGATTGGTATTTAGACAAAGTCAGGGTAACTAACAGGTGGGTTGTAAAAGAGAATTACTTAGGAATTGGACTAGCTGGCTTCTGTGACACTTTTCAATTCTGTAATTCTATTTAATAATCCCCACATCCCATTTTCTTTTCTTCTTTTCTTCTTTTCTTGTATTAACTGAAACCCTACCTTTCATATTAGCATCATGACATTTTATATTTTTGTGCTCCTTGAACTTTACTTGGAAAACCCTTATGAACCATACTTTGATGAACCCCTGGTCTGTTTGCACAGTTCCAAGCATTCAAAACATAGGGATGTCAATCTAGGGCCAGAAGAGAATTTGGAGGTCATCTCATCAAACCTCTACATTATGCATAGGAGGAAGAAGGCCCAAAGAGTTAGCCAGTGTGATTTAGCCAAACTCACACAGGTAGTAAGTGATAGAGTTGAGGTTCAAATCTAGACTCCCTAATTCTA
The DNA here is from genome assembly GCF_048593235.1 of Sminthopsis crassicaudata. Classification (NCBI taxonomy): domain Eukaryota; kingdom Metazoa; phylum Chordata; class Mammalia; order Dasyuromorphia; family Dasyuridae; genus Sminthopsis; species Sminthopsis crassicaudata. The sequence continues at coordinate 93,399,540 of NC_133621.1, read as the reverse complement.
AATACAGTATTCTTTCCACTAAACTGCAGTTACAAAAAGGAAAAACACAAATAATTATCTGAATATCAGCACTGCTATCATCTAAACAATACTATTCCAGAGGTTTCATAGAACTTGACAGAATCCACAGATATGGAACTGGGAAAATATTATAAGATTCTTTTCCTATATATTGGTTGGCTTTTCCATTTTTTTTCTCTTTTTCATCTTTTTTTCTTTTTATTTCTTAAATAATTTTTAAGGAATATATTTCTGAGAAAGGAATAGGAGATAAAAAGGGGGAAAAGATGATATAATAAGATATTAATAAAAATAAATAAAAATTTCAAAATAAAAAAAAGTGTTGGATTGGGTACTGAGAAATGAGTTTCTAGTCCCAGCTTTAATCTTAATTTTCCTTGTGACTTTGACAAAAATGCTCAGCCTCTCTGAGTTTGTTTTCTCATCTGTAAAATGAAATGGAACTAAATTTTTTCTTTTTCTTTCTGAATCTAAAATATATGTGTGAAACATCTGTGTATTTGATTAATATGGATAAATTGTAAGCATTCTTGTTTTTTTTAAAACATTTTTCACTTATATTTTCTGTCCTATAGTCACAATATGTAGCTTTATTAATTTTTCTGTTGTAGATTATATTGTGATATACACTGAACATATAAAGAAGTTACTAAGCTATTTCAACTATATTTTCACTATACAATTACAAAATGCTAAAGCTAGAAGGGACATTAAAGATCATCTGGAATAACCTTTCTCCATTTAAAAACTGAATATATACATACATGTGTAGATAGACATACAGGAAGAAAGATCACACACACACACACACACACACACACACACACACACACACACACACACACATATATATACATAAACATTTCTTTTTCTTTTTTATTTTAATAATGGCTTTTAATTTTCAAAATGCATGCAAATATAGTATTCAACATTCACTCTTGCAAAACCCCGTGTTCCAAGTTTTTCTCCCTCCCTTCCCCTCAATTTCCTCCCCTAGACAGCAAGCAATCCAATGACATATTTTTCTTTTTTAAAGAATCATTCTATTTAATATCTTCTGTTTTCAAATCAATTTCCTGACCCACCCCAAGAATCATCCCTTGTAACAAAAAAATTAAAAATAAAGTTTAAAAAATTGTCTTAACATCATCAAAGTCTGGAAGTATAGTCAGAATTCTTTATCCCTAGTCCTCTTCCTTGTAAGGAATAAAATTTTTTTAAAAAAGCACATTTTATCATTTCTTCTTCTAGGTCAACAATGACAATAAAAATTGAACAATGTTGAGTTCCAGTTATTATTCCTGGCATTACATCTACTAATATTGTTGTAATCGGTGTGTGTGTGTTGTTTTACTTTTTTGTTCTGTTTGTCTTACCTTGAATCAGTTTATACAAGTCTTCTTAAGTTTTTCTGTCTTTGTCAAATTCAATTTTTGCATCATAATAATAATGCATTGCAAACATGCTCCTTACTTTTAATTAGTCATTCATCAGTCAATAAGTATCTGCTTTGTATGTACTTCTGTCTTTCTCACAAAAGTATTGTGGTGTATGTGATACCTTTGTTTCTAACTTTGACTTACTTGGGGTATTTACCTAGCAGTGAGATCTCCAGGTCCAAGAATATAGACATTTTATTTTTGTATGTATTTAAAAAAAAATGTTTTGCACTCTTACTGTGTTCCTGTGCTAGAGAAGGATTCAAAGGAAGCAAATGACAAGGTCTCTGCCTTTAAAGAGATTATAATAGAGTTGGAAAGACAAGACATAAACCTGAGCAAAGTTAAATAATGATAAAAGATTTAAATAACATTTCAAAACAATAATAGGAAGGATGTCACAAGGTAGTCCATGATTAATTGCCCAATGAATTGAGCAGACAATAATTGCTATAGGAGCTTGGAGAAGGCGAGCATCACCTCATTTATATGCCAAGCTATTTTTAATCCCAACAGAGGTTTTGCCTATTTATTCATCACATGGCAAAAATGAAAATTATAACTCTTTTGTTGCTTGAAATTCCCTTGAATGAGATGTTTATCTTAAAATTAAACTCAGAAGAAAAGTTCTTTTGCTTAGTGTTGATATTTTCCACATCATTTCTAAATTAAGATGCACAAGAAGCCCAAAATCTACAGAGCCATTGTTTAAGGTAAATTAGATTAACCTTTCTCCACTACCCCCCTGCCCTTCCCAACTCAGGTGGAGCTCTCTCCACTTTTGTTTACCCAAGTCTCAAGGTTATCTCTGTCAAAATTGCAATTAGTCTGTACTTCAGACCTATTGTTAGGGTACTATGCTGAGAGCTATAAACTACCTCACTCTGGCATAATTAAAACAATGTTCCAGTTCACCTGTTTTATGATACCTACTTGGCTTTTCATAAAGCATCTTTTCACAACCCTGACTGTGTTCAGACCTTTGAAACTGTAGCACTTTACCAAGGAGGAAAGTGAGTGTTTCAGTCTTTCAAATAACTCAAAAGTTCTGTTACTATAAAAGTTATTATGTTACAGTAAAAAGGAAGAAGCCTTTCATCATATCAATAAAAAATAACTTGAATTTCTGTACCATCATGTGGTTTTACAAAACACTTTCCTCTAAATCTATGAGGTAGGCAATAAAAGGTTCATAATCTTCATTGTTAATTGCTTTTTTCTATCCTTGCTCTCAAGAAGCTTATATTCTAGGTGGCAAATACAAACATACAAAATGGATGAAGCATTAGAGAGGAAGTTTCTAATAAGTGGGAGGACAATATAAGGCTTTCTATGGAGCTGAATCCTGAAGGAAATGAAGGATCTTAAAAGATATAAGAAACAGTATAAAGACATAGAGATGGAAGATGGAGTGTCATGTTCAAAGGAATAGCTAAGAGACCATTAGATTGTTGGGATGAAAATAAAATTTTAAGACAGGAAAGAGAAGGGGCAGTTTGAAATGAACTTTGAATAGTACACAAAGGACTTTATGTATGATCCATTAGATTGTGAGATCCTCAAGGGCAAGGATTACCTTTAGGCTTTCTTTGTTTCTCCATAATGCTTAGCAATTAGTAAGTATTAGATAAATTTTTGTCACCTCACTAGAGGGAATAGGATCCCATTAGAGTATTTTGATAGAAAGATCGGGACAATATGGCTAAACTCTTTTTAAAGATCACTTTGTTGATTATGTAAAAGATAGGTTAGAAAATGACCTACATAATAAGTTTTCCAGTTCAAAGCCCTGTGATCCTATTTGTGAGTAAGATGTGATTCCTTCCATCAAGAAATCTTGATGTAATCTACTGCCTTGGACACAGGTCTCAGAAAATAACGGAGTTTAGTAAGGAGATTCCTTGAGAGACAGACAATGTGACTTTAAAAGGACCAAAGCTGAAGTTGCAGGACTTAAGATTTAGATCCTGGCCATTTACCAATTGCATAACCAATGTCAACCTCCCCTCTCTAAGTCTCTTTCCCCATCTACAAAATGGAAAGATAATTGAACTACTTATCTTATAAGGTTGTTATGAGCACAGAACTTTATTAATTTTTATAATTTTTATAAATTTGAACTATTGTTATGAATTTTCAACAGTTTCCTTTGTGGGCTTTCATGAAGCTTCAGGACACGACAGTCAGTGGGCCTCTCATAGTGGATGTGAAGAAACTGCAACAGATAACCAATGAGGAACTTTAAAGATTAAGGAACAAATAAGGAATCTCTGAGAATAAGGAAGATAGGATGTTATCAGGGAAATAAAAATCAGCTGGTCAAGTTGTAAGGTCTCCATTGGTGAGCTCACAGTGTTAGAAGGAAATGAGAAGCCCCAGAATGTTCAGTGAACTCCAGGTAGTGAATTTGGGGTAAAATGGACAAAAATTATTTAGAATGAACAGGCATGGAGAGGTTGCATGATGCATCGTAGGAGAGAACAGCTACTTTGCTAAGATTAAAGATCTATTAAGTGTTTTATATTTTCCTTACAGAAAACTGAAGTCTCCCATATGATCAGGAGAGCCAGAGCAATTAATATTACGCAGAGGGGAGGCTCAGTTTCTACCATAACTTTTAAGAAATATTCCCTCTTATGAGCTCAAATCACCGCAAAAGATAAGTGTCTCCTTATTCAAGCAATCTTAAGTTCCATATCCAAGTCAATCAGTCAATCAACAAACATTTTATTAGGGGCTTTAAGTATTTTATTTAGTAACAAAGGTATCCTGAGAATTCGGCATATATCTTTTTTGATGCCATCAGTTCAAGCCCAAACTATTTGTGTTTCTTACAACTCATGGGTTCCTAGGGGCAGCTAGGTGGCACAGTGGATAGAGCACCAACCTTGAATTCAGGAGGAGCCGAGTTCAAATCTGATCTCAGACATTTAACACTTCCAAGCTGTGTGATCCTGGGCAAGTCACTTAACCGCAGCCTCAGGAAAAAAAAAAAAAAAAAAGAAATACAACTAATGGGTTCCAGTGAATGGTTTAGCATCCCCATTCCATTGAACCATTTTTCATCAATTAGCTTTGAGAAAGGAATATTTTAAAATGTAGGTTTAACAAAAGTACAAAGTTTTCACCCATCACTTTAGGAAACTCATCCTTCCATGTCCCATCTCAATCTCTGGGAAAAATAAGCCCACACTCAGATTAGTTCCTACATTACTTTGTTCCCACAAAGTTCATCTCCAAAATAGCCTTATTGCTGGATGATTCTTTTCAGCTTTTCCCAGCCTGAGTTTTATAGGTCACTCTCAAAGTTTACTTCTTCTTCATCTTCTATTGGGAGTATCTCACCAACCTATTTTCAAAATCTTCACCTAACTTATAGTAAAAAGAAATAAAAATAAAGTCCATATTTTTATGATATTCAGGATATGCAAGATAGGGAGTTGTAGAGGAGTTTTGCCTTATCTAATTCTTTGATAGTTGTCTTGATCTGGAGAAAAGAAAAATCCATATAACAGAAAGGAATCTAAGAGAGCAACTGAATGACCTGGACAGGTGTGCTGTGCTTTAGGTGCCTTATTATAGGATAAGCTGTAATGGTGGGGAGTCAGCCAATCTCCATAGGGCGCAAAGAAGTCTGGACATATCCCAGAGTGCCAGATCATGAAGAAGAGCAATCAGGTTTCTAAGGTCAGTGCCCTGCCTCCATCCCTTCCTTTAGAAAAGTACAAGTTTCTTTACAGCTCAATAAGCAAGTGTCCATTTGGCCTCCATAGTTGTCTGAGCAAGGCATTTCTTACCTTATTTAAATGCAGGAAGTTAATTGACTTGAAAATTATTTCTGTAATTCCTGTGACCCATGCCTTAGATAGTGAGTCTAATGCAGATGCTGTAAGTTGCCCCCAATTAATTAATGTCATGGAGTGGGTGGACTTAGGCCTTTTGAAATGAATTTTTTCATTTATATGAAATAAGATGCAAATTACAATGAGTTTAATACCTAGTATTTCAATGGGAATGCATTATTGGTTCTAATCTTAAATGTGGGCTCAGACTCTTGTCTTATATTTTCTACTTTGTTTTTCCTTATTTCCAACTTGACTAAAAAAGCATGTATCTTTGCCTGCAGAATGTGAAAAGGCTGTGAGATTTATCTAATGCTTGGAAGGAATTCCTACCATTGAAAGAAAACACAGCCAAGCTTGTAACTTCAGATCATAGAATCAAGAGCTAGAAGGCCATGCACCCCAATCTCTATTTTTTTAAAACAAATTAGAATATTGAGGCCTAAGGAAAGTCACACAGGGAGTCAGTGGTAGGTCTAGAATTGTAACTTAAGTTCTCTGGCCTCTGAATCTGGCCAGATTTTTTTTTATTATAACATGCTGCTTCCCACATATTCTTAAAGTGTTTGAAGAACAGAGGTTAAATGATTTTATAGTAGCCTGAATCAGGATTTGAACCAGGTATTTCTCATTCTTAGTCCCTATTTCTTCATCTCTACACTCTAGTATTACTTGTAACTGAGTCATTTCAGTCTAATCTAATTCCTCATGACCATTTGGGCTGGGAGGGTTCTTTGCAAAGATCTTAGAGTGTTTGTTTTATCGTTTCCTTCTTCAACTCATTTTACAAGTGTATTGTTTTCTCTACATTTACATTTACTAGTGAGGAACCTGAAGCAAACAGGATGAATTTAATTGCCCAGAATTACCAGTATGTTTGCCTGTATTGGAGGGCAGATGTGGAGGAAGATGATTCTTGCTAACTTCTGGTCTAGCATTATGTAGCTGGATGACTTACCCCACTTCTCCCTCTTAACATTTGTCTATAAAAACTTAGACCTTTTTCATTTATTTTTTTCTCTTCATGGAAAACAAGCCATTTTAGTAATATGCTTTAAGATCTTAGAATAAGACTAGCAATTGGACCTGTGATTTCTTTGATGCAAAAGACTGTGGGAGAGAAACTTATTTTCTCTGTATATTTCAGTACATTCCTCACAACTTAAGAGTCTTCAATAGTTATTTAGAACAGAGATGTCAAACATGTAGCTCCCATGAGGTCCACAAAATTCCCAAGTATGATTTGAATCAGGCGAATATCATTGAAAAATATTTAACAAAATAAAGAAAAATATAGTACAACATAGATAATGTTAATGTGTAGTTTTTCAAGTCAGCATGCAGGGATCCATTTCTAGCTCATTATGAAACTACTTATCTAAAGCACTTAGAGGTGTAGGAAAAGTGTTTTATTGTTTGAACCCAGACCCATCACTAGGAGATGAGATTTATTTAATGATTAACTCAGGATCCAGGCTATGCTGACCAGAAACAAGAAAACTTAATATTGATGCAAAGCATTCCTCACTTCCTCCCCCAATATCTTAATCAGTCTACCTTCTATCTTATTTTAAAATTACCACCTCTATTCTAGCCAATCAATTAATGTTTCCTTGTTCCTTTGTTTAATCCTATATAATATAATTTAAATATACCAAGCAAAAGTCAGGTGTCCCTTTTTCAGCTTTTCAACTTAAACTTTTTTTCTAAATTATTTCAATTTTGTTGTTTTGTTTTCAGCCTAACAAATGTTAAGTGATCTATCCAAGATTACATAGCCAATATTTGTCAGAGGTTGGAGTTAAATAACTGTTTTCCTGTTTGGGAGGCCTCCTCTCTATCACCTTTATCACACTGCCCCTTTAGTGACAGCATAATCTCCACTTTTGAATGAAACTTGTAAAAAGGAGTGAACAAAACTAGATGTAAAACAACACTTACAACATTGTATGTCATTACCTTATAGCTTCCTTTCAAGATGTTAAAAAATTCCCCTTTTAATCCTTCAAACTGTCATGAAATATATGTTTGTTTGTTGGAATTTGTAGAGTTAATAGCTCCAAAATTAACACCAGATTTTTCTTCTACTGGGTACTTGATGATTTACATAGCTCATTATGATTCACACTAAAGGGAGTTGCCTGTCTCCTGAGCACCCATAGAAAATAAGATAGCACCTCTCTTATCTTCAAGTCAAGAGGTAGTAAAGCAAAGTTTATTGCCTCAGTCTTTTGATCTAGGAGGTAAAACAAGCTATTGATCCTAGTTTAGGTTTAGATGGTGGTGTTTCGCATTTCAGATCGATCACTTCCCAAAGCAGTTTTAGAGTCAGACTTTGTCTTAGTTCACTGGAAGTCAGTTAATTAATTTTGAGATAGTAGTAAGAACATATTTTACAAGAAAGAGCTAAATTCAGAATAGTTCAATTCCTAGACTTTAAAAAAAAATTTATTTTTGTTATGGTGTTTAGCTTTGAGAGCATTGTTGATTCCAATAATTCAGTCTTGATTGATTTGGTTTAAGAAAAGTTAATCTGGTCCTGTTTTTCTTGAAAATATATAAATTTTATTGATGGTTTATTGTTTTTTTTAAATTATAGTAATTTCCTGCCACCCTCCTTTAAATTCCAAATTAATCCTTATTTATCACAAGGGAAAATTATCATGCAAAAATAAACCCTAACTCCGTCCCTCTATCCAAAGAAAGAAAATAAAATTTCATTGTCTATGCTCTAGGACCAAGATGAGTCATTATGAGTATTCAGAATTCATCTTTCTTTCAATGACTCTTATTTATGTTATTGTAATCATGTAATTCATTTTCCTGATATGCTTACTTCACTCTGCATCATTACATACAAATCTTCCCATTCCCCCCACCCTGAATTCATCATATTCATTATTGGGTGAAGAGAAATATATTTGAATACATTACAATTTATTCAGTAGTTTCCTAATTATTAGATAGTCATATGAATTTGATTTTTCTTTTTTGCTGCCAAAGAAAAGTGCTGTTATAAATATTTAGACATATATGGATGACTCCTCTGAGAATAACATATGGTATATTTCTTAGATAGTCATTTAAGATTGTCAGTCACGGAATATGAAAGTTGAAATGAACTCACCCCAGTCCATTTTTTAGAGAAATTAAACAACTTATCCAAAATATTAGAGTTGGTCTTTTGCTTCTTCTCTTCCCTTTCTCTCTTTTTATAAAAGTGTTGTTATTCATTTGTTTCAGTCAAGTCCAACTTTTTCTGACCTCATTTTGGATTTACATTCTCACAAATTCTTACTTTTCCTTAGCACATCTTCTTTCTTCTACCTCTCTTTTTATAGAACCATTTTGTACCTCTAGGTGAAACTGTCTTTCTTCCTCAACTATAGGCACTAAAAAACACTGAGTTTTTAGCCTGGTCAATGACAGCCAATAAAGAGATTCAAGGAATTAGAGTAGGTAATGAGGAAATCAAACTATCACTCTTTGCAGATGACATGATGGTATACTTAGAGAACCCCAAAGACTCTGCTAAAAAGCTATTAGGAATAATTCAGAACTTTAGCAAAGTTGCAGGATACAAAATAAATTCACATAAATCCTCAGCATTTTTATACATCACCAACAAAATGCAACAGCAAGAGATACAAAGAGAAATTCCAATCCAAACAAATGTTGAGAGTATAAAATATTTGGGAATCCATCTACCAAAGAAAAGTCAGGAATTATATGAGCAAAATTACAAAACACTTGCCACAAAAATAAAGCCAGATTTAAATAATTGGAAAGACATTCAGTGCTCTTGGATAGGCCGAGCGAATATAATAAAGATGACAATACTCCCCAAACTAATCTATTTATTTAGTGCTATACCAATCAGGCTCCCAAGAAACTATTTTAATGACCAGGAAAAAATAACAACAAAATTCATATGGAAGAATAAAAGGTGGAGAATTTCAACTAATGAAAAAAAAGTCAGATGAAGGTGGTCTAGGTGTACCTGATCTAAAGCTATATTATATAGCAGTAGTCACCAAAACCATTTGGTACTGGCTAAGAAATAGACCAGTCAATCAGTGGAACAGATTAGGTACAAAGGACAAAAAGGGGTACATCTACAGCAATCTAGTTTTTGACAAACCCAAAGATACCAACATTAGGGATAAAACTTCATTATTTGAAAAAAACTGTTGGAAAAACTGGAAATTAGTATGGTAGAAATTAGATATGGATCCACATTTAACACCATATACCAAGATAAGATCAAAATGGGTCCATGATTTAGGCATAAAGAATGAGATCATAAATAGATTAGGGGAACAGAGAATAGAGAATAGTCTACCTCTCAGACCTGTGGAGGAGGAAGGAATTTATGACCAGAGGAGAACTAGAGATGATTATTGATCACAAAATAGAAGATTTTGATTACATCAAACTAAAAAGTTTCTGTACAAACAATACTAATGAAAACAAGATTAGAAGGGAAGTAACAAATTGGGAAAATAGTCTTAGAGTTAAAAGTTCTGATAAAGGTCTCATTTCTAAAATATATAGAGAACTGACCCTAATTTATAAGAAATCAAACCATTCTCCAATTGATAAATGGTCAAGGGATATGAACAGACAATTCTCAGATAATGAAATTGAAATTATATCCACTCATATGAAAGAGTGTTCCAAATCACTATTGATCAGAGAAATGCAAATAAAGGCAACTCTGAAATACCACTACACACCTGTCAGATTGGCTAAGATGACAGGAACAAATAATGATGAATGTTAGAGGGGATGTGGGAAAACTAGGACACTAATACATTGTTGGTGGAGTTGTGAAAGAATCTGGCCATTCTGTAGAGCAATTTGGAACTATGCCCAAAAAGTTATCAAACTGTGCATATCCTTTGATCCAGCAGTGCTGCTATTGGGCTTGTATCCCAAAGAAATACTAAAGAGGGGAAAGGAACCTCTATGTGCCAAAATGTTTGTGGCAGCCCTTTTTGTAGTGGCTACGAACTGGAAGATGAATGTATGTCCATCAATTGGAGACTGGTTGGGTAAATTATGGTATATGAAGGTTATGGAATATTATTTCTCTGTAAGAAATGACCAGCAGGATGAATTCAGAAAAGTTTGGAAAGACTTACATGAACTGATGCTGAATGAAATGAACAGAACCAGAAGATCGCTGTACACTTCAACAACAATACTATAGGAAGATGTATTCTTCATACATAAAGATCCAACTCACTTCCAGTTGATCAATGATAGACAGAAACAACTACACCCAGAGAAGGAACATTGGGAAGTGAATGTAAATTGTTAGCACTACTGTCTATCTACCCAGGTTACTTATACCTTCGGAATCTAACACTTAACGTGCAACAAGAAAATTGGATTTACACACATATATTGTATCTAGGTTATATTGTAACACATGTAAAATGTATGGGATTGCCTGTCATCTAGGGGAGGGAGTAAAAGGAGGGAGGGGAAAATTTGGAAAAATGAATACAAGGGATAATGTTATTTTTTTTAAAAATTACTCATGCATATATGTTGCCAAAAAATTTATAATTATAAAATTTAAAAAATAAATTATAAAAATAAATAAATAAAAATAAATAAGTGATAAAAAATACTGAGCTTTCCCAACCCTTTAACTTAAGAGTAAAGATTGTATAGGATCATACTTTAGTAAAAACAGAAGAGTTTTGGGAATCAGCAGATTTCTTTCCTGGGCTTGTTTTGGGAATCCATGAATAGTTTTGTTCAGCTGCATAGTGTGATACACACATAAAACAGGATTGTTATTTGAGAAATAGAGCTAATCTTTTTTTTTCTTTTTAATGTCATATTTATTGTTGCAAGAAAATACAATAGCCTCAGTGTAAACAGGTAGATTAGCAAATCTTTTCTTTTTTTAAAATTAATTTTATAATTATAACATTTTTTACAACATTATCCCTTGTACTCCTTTCTGTTCTGAATTTTCCCCTACTTCGCTCAACCCCCTCCCCTAGATGGCAGGCATTCCCATACATATTAAATATGTTATAGTATATCCTAGGTACAATATATGTGTGCAGAAACGAATTTTGTTGTTGTTGTTGTTGCAAAGGAAGAATTGGATTCGGAAGGTAAAAATAACCTGGGGAGAAAAACAAAAAAATGCTAACAGTTTACACTCATTTCCCAGTGTTCCTTTTCTGAGTATAGCTGATTCTGTCCATCATTGATCAATTGGAATTGGATTAGCTCTTCTTTATGTTGAAGATATCCACTTCCATCAGAATATATCCTCATACAGTATCATTGTTGAAATGTATAATGATCTCCTACTTCTGTTCATGTAGGTCTCTCCAAGCCTCTCTGTATTCCTCCTGTTGATCATTTCTTACAGAGCAATAATATTCCATAACATTCATATACCATAATTTACCCAACTATTCTCCAATTGATGGGCATCCGTTCATTTTCCAGTTTCTAGCCACTACAAAAAGGGCTGCCACAAACATTTTGGCACATACAGGTCCCTTTCCGCTCTTTAGGATTTCCTTGGCATATAAGCCCAGTAGTAGCACTGCTGGATCAAAGGGTATGCACAGTTTGATAACTTTTGGGGTATAATTCCAGATTGCTCTCCAGAATGGTTGGATTCTTTCAACTCCACCAACAATGCATCAGTGTCGCAGTTTTTCCACATTCCCTCCAACATTCATCATTAATTGTTCCTGTCAGCTTAGCCAATCTGACAGGTGTGTAGTGGTATCTCAGAGTTGTCTAAATTTGCATTTCTCTGATCAATAGTGATTTGGAACACTCTTTCATGTGAGTGGAAATAGTTTCAATTTCATCATCCGAAAATTGTCTGTTCATATCCTTTAACCATTTATCAATTGGAGAATGGCTTGATTTCTTATAAATTAAAGTCAGTTCTCTGTATATTTTGGAGATGAGGCCTTTATCAGAACCTTTAACTATAAAAATGTTTTCCCAATTTGTTACTTCCCTTCTAATCTTGTTTGCATTAGTTTTATTTGTGCAAAAGCTTTTTAATTTGATGTAATCAAAATTTTCTATTTTGTGATCAATAATGATCTCTAGATCTCCTTTGGACACAAATTCCTTCCTTCTCCACAAGTCTGAAAGGTAAACTATCCTATGTTCCTCTAATTTATTTATGATCTCGTTCTTTATCCCTAAATCTTGGACCCATTTTGATCTTATCTTAGTATGTGGTGTTAAATGTGGGTCCATGCCTAGTTTCTGCCATACTAATTTCCAATTTTCCCAGCTGTTTTTGTCAAATAATGAATTCTTATCCTAGAAGTTGGGATCTTTGGGTTTCTCACACACTAGATTGCTGAAATAGAGCAAATCTAAGGTTAAAGTTATAGTGATATGATAACATGATGCCCTCAAAGAAATAGTCAAAGGAGAGGATCATGTGACAGAGTACAGTCCATGTAAAGTCCTGTCATCTCTCAATTGGAATCCTTCTCTGGGAGGAGATCTCTTTTCTGTATAAACTTTTCTCTGTGAGCAGGTTTCTTGGGAGCTCTGAATCTCCTCCAGCTCTTGTCCTTCTCCAATCCAGACTCTCCTTCAGGCCACCATCCCAACTATGGCCCAGAATGGACTAACTCCTTGCTCAATGTTGTCTTCTTTTATCCTCCCAGAGAATGGGTGTGTGAGAACTCAAGACCTTTATCCCATCAAACATTAAGAGGGAATAATTATAGCCTAAGGTCTAAGATATAAGACCTTTATCCTAACATTAAGAGGGAATGGTTATAAACCTGAGGCAGAGTAACTGAATAGGACAAGTAGGGAAACTGGGTTAGGACTTTAAAAGGGAACTGTGGTACAACATAACAACTGAGATTTGGATGATGTTTGAAGTTAGGAAACCTCAGAGAAGATTATACTTAAATTAAATCTGAAGGAAGATAAGGATTCTCAAAGGCAGAATTAAAAATGAATTACATAAATTCATAAAGAAGAGAAAGGGTCTTAAAATTTGGGAGAAAAACTCAGAGTTGGGTTTCATTTATTAATCAGTCAACAACCATTTGTTAAGCACTTACAAGAAATTGTTGAGATCTAGGAATCAAATAAGTTAAAAAGAAAGAAGTTCTCACCCTTGAAGAGCTTATATTCTAAAAGGATAAGACAGAACATAAAAGGAAGTTGAAAAGTGGGAGAAGAGAGAGTGGGGTAGAGCAAGATGGAGAAAAATGTTTGGGGAATCAGGTGTAAAGCTCAGAGAAGAAGAAAAGACTGAACATGCATGGCTTCGACCCTTCCTTCAAAGAGATATTCATGAAGAATTGAGAGGTAGAAGCTATAATTCTGAAGGATCTTCTGCTGGGGAAAGGGATTGGGACAGAGGAATCTTCTAGGTTGAGAAGTTTTGGGGGGAATGATGGAGAAAGATGTCCATGGAGTCCAGAACAAAGCCACAAAGAAAACATAATAAATTTGTTTGGCCTGAGCCCTACCTATAAAAGAGGTTCTGTGTAGATTTGAACATAAGAGGAAGGGGCCACAAGTAAGGAGAAGTCTTTTGGAAATCATTTATTGACTATAAAGAACTTCACTGAAGAATTTTGAGTGGAGTATAAAATCATGAGATCTATATTTTAAGATTCACAGAGTGACAGAATTCCAGTGATAGAAGGGATTTTAGTGACCACCTCATCCTTTTGCTGGCTGTTTCTTCCAACTTCTGTACATTTATGTTTTTTAAAGATCTAAATTGGTATGTGATTTTTTTCTATCATTAAAGATTTTATGTTTTTACCCTCTTATTAAAATAATTTCCCTTTTTTTTTCAGAATTTTGTGCTTGAGAATTTCCCTTTGTTCATGGATTTATTTCTCTTATGCTATTTTAGTCTTTATTATATTACATATATTTCCTGTAAACCAAGAATTCCTAACCTTTTTTTAATATCATAGACTCCTTTATTAGTCTGCTGAAGCCTATGAACTCTTTCTCATTAAAATGTTCTTAAATTATAAAATACACAAAGAAATACAATGCCAAACAAAGGAAACCAATTATATTGAAATAAATAACTTCTCCCATTCAAGTTCATTGACCTCTTAAAACCTTTTCATAGTCCCATCTCAAGTCTGCTTTCCTAAAAGGTAGGATGCAGCATATTATGTCTTTTATGTCCTTTTCTCTATCATAAGAGGGAGTGGTCACTTTTTCAGTATATTCTCATTATTTCAATCCCAGCAATAGTTTCTCTATTAGATTGAATTCCCCATAACATTTCCCCTTTCTGATTCCTTTATCTTTGAAGGATGAATTTATCTTTAAGGCAAATGAGATGTAATTAGTTACTACATTTCTGATGGTCAAAGATACCTCTAGTAAATGTCTAAGTAAGTGGTCTCCCATCACTATCATTTCTTAGGGACAGCTTTTGAATTATTTCCCAAACTCCTCATTCTTTTCTCCTTATCTAGGTGATCTGTAATATGCTCCAACAGCAAAATTGCTTCCTTTTTTTTTTCTCTCCAAAGAACATTGCCCATTTATTCTCCACCATTGTTCCCCCTTCTGATTCCTGAATTTCCTCATGTGAGTATAATTTTATAGTATTTAATGCTACTCCATATCTTCAACAATGTTACTTATACTTTTTCTTTTAATAAGATATAGTTATTCAGAGCAATATTTCAGTATCAGATTTCCTCCTCCCAAGCCTCACTGTTACTTCCTTATCTTGACTGCTATTCTTTTTCCTTGTATCCTAAATTTTGAGTTAATTCTTTTTACGAAGTATCATAGGGTAATCAGGTGATATATGGGGTATAGTACTGGGCATATAATCAGGAAGACTCATCTTCACAAGTTCAAATCTGACATACACCACATACAGTGGGCAAATCAATTTATCCTATTTATCTCAGCTCTTCATTGATAAATAGTCTGGAGAAGGAAATGGCAAATCATCCCAGTCTCTTTGCTAAGAAAATCCTCAAATGGAGTTGTGAAGAATCAGACATGACTGAAATGATTTGAGAGCAACAACTAAGTACCAGAGATTAAATGTGGCTCCTGAATAAATTACCTCTAAGAGCTTATTTTATTCCTTTTTAGATAGAAACAAGGAAAAAAATAAAAATAGCTAGCACTTATATAGTTCTTTAAAATTTCAAAACAGTACACATGTATATCAACTCATTTGATCCTCATAACAATCCAGGAAGGTAGATGATATAATTACACACACACACACACACACACAATATATATGTATATATATACACAAATGAAGAAATTAAGGCACATAGAAATTAAATGATTTGACAAGATGCTTTACAACTAATCCTTTTACGACTAATTTTTATGAAGTAGAATTCTAACTGGGGTCTCACTAACTTCTACTCCCATACTGTATCCATCCAGTATACTATCTACCAAACATGAGTGGAGGAAGAAAAGTCACTAGAACTTGTTAGTCAAGTGACGCCACTTCAAAAAAAATACAGTGAAGAGGGAGCAGGGAAACAAGAAGACACTAAGGAAAGAAAAATAGATTTTTTTTTTTCCCCTCAATGCCAGAGGAAAAGTGTTTAGGGAAAGTGGCAGAGAAATTTAAATGGATTATGATGCAATTTGCATGTTAATAATAATTTTCAAGAGGCACTTGCTGGGAGGATCTAGGCCATTGGTATATTTTCACTTTTAGCTGCGAAGTAGATAAATATATCATTGGTTTACTTTTTTTGCATGTAAAAGCTTTTAAAGAACTTTTAAAAATTATACATTTTGTAACTGTTTTCTTTTCAGAATGTAGTGAACCAGCATAATTTGACCTTATGGAGGGAAAGCATGTGTGTGTGTGTGTGTGTGTGTGTGTGTGTGTGTGTGTGTGTGTGTATGTGTGTGTGTGTGTGTGTGTGTGTTTTATATGATGTATGAATTCAAGGAGAACTATCATCTTTGGTGTAAGGGTTTGCCAAGTCTTTTTCAGGGCTCCTCATCTATATTTGGTGTCTACTTAGCACTCAACTTTCACCTGTGACTCCAAGAAACTATGTAGCATGCACAGGAGCCACATCTTGGTAAATCCTTTTCAGCAGATAGGCTAAACCAGGTTGAAGGTAACCAATAGGTTAGACAGTTATCTCCCCAAGCATGTTAATTCTTTCCCTGGAGCATTGGGCAAATAGGAAAAATGTGTTCTGATAGTCATGAATGTGGCTAAAGCTGACAGTGTAATATACTTAGAGCTTAGTCGAACATAAAAAATAAGAGGTCATTTAATGGATCTTGGGACACAGTCAATCATCCTGATTTTTTTTTTTCCTACCATTGAACTTCACTATTCTGGAAAAGAGAGTAAGGCTGATGGCTTTAAGCAACTCTGCCCTATTTAAATCCAATTTACAAACAACTCAAGCTAGTACCTATAATATCATTAATTCTTTTCCAAAATGAAGGACAAACAACTATAGATAGATAGATAGATAGATAGATAGATAGATAGATAGATAGATAGATAGATAGATAGATGATAGATAGATAAGATAAGATAAGATACAGACATTAATGTGTGTATATATACATTATTTATTCTTTGGTCTCAAAGAAGACACTATGTGGAAATCAAGGTAAAATGTATCCAAATTATGGCTAAGCAGACCAATATGAGTTTGGAAGACTCAAATACTCCACAGATTGGACACAAATAGTCCACATGAATATTTAGAGTGGAAATGTCTCTACATTTCTGCAACTCACATTTTTCTTGAACTACTACAACCCTGCTTTGCTGATTGAGCATGTAGGCCTTTTTCAATTTAGGCATGCCATGCTAGGTGGTCCTTTGTCAGTGTCTTCCCCATCATGCAATGGATTCCAAAAGTCTTCAGAAAGACTCTGAGAGTGTGCTTGTATTGCTTTTTTTTTTTTTTTCCCATATCTTTATGATAGTACTTGTCTCTTATAAGTTAGCTATAAAGTAATATTTTAAGCAATCTACATTTGACATTTAAACCAAGCCAACCCATTGGAGTTTCAATCTCTGCAGTAGAGTAATACACATGTATTTTTTCCTATTTTTAGAAACACTATAGTATGACTATTACGATTCTTTGCCTCTCTTCTAGAAAGTATAAAATGGAATGAAAATAAAGTAATCTCTGAGATCATTTGCAACTCAAAATTCTATGATCTTCTGGCACTAAGGCAATGGTAACAGAGAGTTTAATTTTAGCTGCTTAGGTTCAGGGCCTAAACTCGAGATTTTTAGGCATATTGAGTAGGAGAGATGTTTGTTACTCTATATCAACATCCCATTGGCAACAAACTCAGAAGTACTTAACCTAATTCCTACAAAGAGACCTGAAAGTAACTCTACCTTGAGAGGAAATTGAGAATGATAATGCACCTTAATTTTGATATTGAGTGAACATTGAATCAGTGGGGTCTAAATAATGTTTTGACAAAGAAATATACAATCACCTTTTTATTGTACTATCTTATAGAGATGCTTGTTTTATTCTATAAATTAAAAATAAAATTAAAAAAAGAAATGGACTTAATAAGCAATATCACATTGTAAGTGAAAGTTGTTTTCAAAGTTTTTTGCCAATGCATTTAAATATATTGCAAAAACTTTTATTTCTTCATAATTTCAGGAGGGATAATTTTTTTTTCAATACACAGTACTTTGGAGCAGCCCAGCTGTTAAATAGGGCTTATCCATTAGCTAGTATTCAGGAATAAATGTAATTATTCATAAATTCAGACTCACCTTGTATTCATGATTTTACAAATGGGTGCTATTTACTATGCTTACACATTTCTTATTAAATATCAGTCATTTCAAGGCCATAAAGCCAAGTCCTGATAGAATGATTTTTCCACTTAAACAAAAGTCCATTAAGTTCACAAATCCTTTCTCCATGACTTGATGCTATCTTTCTGCATGATAATTAGCAGAATAGCATAATAGCTAAGGAATTCTGCAAAACTGTTTATAATTGGGTACTCTAAGTATATTTTCTCCACTATTTCCTATCATTACTCCTCTGCCACATAGGCTTTTCTGTGATCATGGTGATGAAGATGATTATAATGATTTTTATGCTGATAGTCAAATTTTACTTTCAGCTTGTTATTAATTCATGGTTAGAAAAAATAAATGAAATGTGCAAAATAGCCATATCAGCTATGCAGAGAACTATACTTATTACATATATTTATATATTATATATGGAACATTGAATAGATTCTAGAGAATAAGGAAAGCTTATCTTCATGAATTCAAATATGACCTCTGACATTTTATATTTGTGTGACCCTGGGCAAGTCACTTAACCCTATTTGCCTTAATTTCCTTGTGGGTAAAATAAGCTAGAGAAAGAAATGGCAAACAATCCCAGTGTCCTTGTCAAAAATACCTTTGTCAAAAATGAAAAGTCAGACATGTCTTTGTCAAAAATGAAAAGTCAGACATGACTGAAAAACAACAGAATGGCAAAATTGTATTATGTGTAGACATATGTGGAGATATATATATATATATATATATATAATCTAAGCATGAATTATTTGTTATAAGATTAGCTTTGGTAACCTCTGGCATAGTCATGTTTATTAATGAAGAGAATGTATTCTAGCAATACTCTTTGTAAAATATGTAAAAAATGGAATATAAGTCTTGTAATCTTAAGATTCAGGGAAGGATAGATTAGAGTGTAATATTCTGGTTAGCTTTCTGGAGGTCTTGGGACCAATCTCCGTTTCAGAAGAACAATAACCATGAGAATAGCCAGGGATAAAGTCCAAATTCTTTATTATCTTCTTCACAATTTGTCTCCTTCACCTGGGGCTCAGCTAGCTTTCTGGAGGTCCTCCAGAATGTGTCTTGGTTTGTGTGGAGGAAGCAGGAGAGTCACCACAACGGTCTCTGTCTTGAAGTCTGTTTCAGTTTAAGAGCTTGAGCTCCAGCTTCCAGTCCTCTGTTTTCTCTGAGTCTGTCTCTGGTTGAGTTTGTCCCAGTTTATATTCTCTATTACAATTACATAATTACAGTATGCTGAGTATAAACCAATCATTATATCACTAGGGAACCATTATTTGTTGTAAGATTAAATCAGTCATACTGAACTCACATGCTAAACTAGATAACCATTGTCTTATCAATTCCACTGAGTTAACACCTAGTAAGAATCCTTGTTTCAAGTATATTTCTCAAGAATTCTGGCCCATTACATTAGAGGACAGGTGGTATATGTTTAGGAAACAAGGAAAAATTTGATTATGAGGAAAATTAAAATTATCTTCAAGAATGATCCATCTTATGATTTTGGGTACCCCTCTGCCAGTATATCTACTCTACTTTGGGATAGATTTCAGTGCCTGAAATGTCTTTGACAAGGAATATCAACATTCATTCTCTGTTTACTGCATAACCCATTTACTACATCATAAATATACAAAGAATGTCAGTTGTGTGTGTCAATTCACCCTGATTAGAACATTCCAAATGGCTCTTTTCCTCCCGCTCATATGCCTGAAAGAATAGTCTAAAATTGTATATGACTACAGTCAAATCTTTGATAGTTAACTAGGAGAGAACTTTTTGTTGCAGGAAATGATAGGAATAGATATATGGGAAGACCAAAGAACACTAAAAAAGAATAGAAGAAATATAGAACATAAATCCCATAGACATAGTTATGATCCTTTTTGTTTACCATGATTCAAATGGGAACAAATCAAAAGGGTCTTCTGTCAAATGTAGTAACTTGGGGGAACTGTGTGGCACAGTAAATAAAACTCAGCACCTGGAGTCAGGAAAACCTCAGTTAAATATAAGTTCATAGTTATATGACCATTGAATATCTTTCTGCCTGCCTCAGTTTTTTCAACTATAAAATTTTATTAAAAATTTATTATTATAATAGCACCTTTCTCTCAGGATTATTGTAAAGATCAAATGAAATAATATTTAAGTGCTTTGTAAACTTGAAAGTGCTATATAAAATTAGTTTCTGTTGCTGCACTATTGCTGTTGTTACTACCACTTACTACTACTACCACCACTGCTATTCCAGAAGTTGATATGTATCATGACATGTCTATATGTCGTTGAGTTATGTTGTTGTTGTTTTTAACATGGCCAACTTGCTTCTAAAGAAATTTTATTGCTGTAGTATTTATTAATTAAAGTAATTCTATATACATATTAGGGATTTTGAGTTATAACAAAGAGTAAATAGTCCAATATTCTAAATCTCCTAGACTTAGTATTTCCAACTAGAAAATATTTCCTACTAGTGGTCCATAAGATGGGAGGGACTCATTATGGTAAAGTAGAATAAACACTAGATTTGACATCTGATAATGAGTTCAAATCCTTGCTTTTACATACATCAAGTGTGGCACAGAGAAAGAGCCTCAGTTTCTCTAATCAGTAAGAAAAGAATCAGATTAGATCATATAATTATAGTTTTAGATCTAGAAAAACTTTCAAGATTGTTCTGATCTCAGACCAGAACATTCTAGTGGCACAAGTGGAACTGCTAAGATGTGGTTTATAGAAAACACTTCTAATAGTAGCATAGAAAAGAAACTCAGCAAGGATACAAGACTCACTCAGATAAAAACAGGTATTGCAGTCTCTATGAAATGCTAGGCACATAATGGGTGCTTAATAAATATTTGTTTGATATGATGAGCTTGAAATGTCATGTCTGTAAAACATGATGGCCACTGACTCATCATGAACTGTCCTTTTCATACCCCGAGTTACTAGAAATATGAACAGTAGCTCAAGGTTTACTTACCTGGACCTGACAGATTTCAGAGGCAAATTCCCTCTCTTTTAGAGGAAAAAAAAATAGTTCAACTTCTCTGGCAGGTGTCCTTGTGAATATTCCTGCTACTTCAGAAGCCATGCTGTGCCATCCCCTCATCTTAGTGATGAGGACACTAAAACCCAGAAAGGTTAAAGGCCTTACCCAATGTCATAAAAGTAGGAAATGACAGTTGCATAATTTAAACACAAGTTATATGCCTGCAAAACCATTGCTGTTCTCCTATGCCACATTTCCTTTTAGTGAACTCTGAGATCTTTACAATTTTAAATTTTATGATCCTAAAATTTCAAGAGTTTCATTTGTTGTGTTCATGAGGTAAGGTTTATAAGTCATAATTGGTGTATTGCTACTATATAAATTTATATTGGGTCTATAGTGATATTTTACCTCTAAAAATCTTCAGTGAAAGAAGTTCGAACCTGTAAGCATGAATCGTCCCTTAGGTTCACTGATCAGGGGCTGGACTGAATTTTCAGTGAATGTCAATTACCTCTTATGATATATGAGCAACTATACCCGTGTGCCATTTAGATGTAGGTCACTCAGTTCACTGAATCAAATTGTTTTTTATTATTCTTTCCTATGAAACCTCTTCTAGCTGGCTCTCATAAGAAGGAATGGCACAGTGGGGTATGCTTCAAAAACTTTGAAAACAAATAAAGCTGCTCAGCCCCATTCTTTATTATTTAATTAAAATGCTTCATCTCTCAGCTCAAAAACTGCCTTTTGTTCCAACCCTTTGACCCCTTTATTAGATATGATTTGATTAGATTATTAAATGGGACTCACATTTTCCCTCAATACTTCAAAGGAGGGACTTCAAAATGGGCCAGTCCTTCCTAGCAACACATGTATTTTTAATTGAAATTTCTTCTTTCATTCCCATTGACACTGAAACAGCTTATAGAACATTTTCCAAAACTGACGCTGAATCCTATTGTACAGAAGATGTTGGAGTGGATAGTGTTAGACTTGGAGGCAAGAGACCTGTAATTGGATGTTTACTCTAGAGAAAAGGATGGGGGGTGATGAATTTAGTATGGTAGAAATCTTCAAGAATTTGAAAAGCTGTTAGGTTAAAAGAGAAATTAGACTCCTCTGCTCCCAGAGGATAGTATTAGGACCAGTGAGAGGAGGACACAGCAAGTAGAAAGGGCTAATTGTAATTAAGTAGATTTAATGTTGGCCTCTGGAAAAGTTGCCTCAAGAAGTCATTATTCCACCCTTGTCATGACTGGGTTGTAGAAGTGGCTAGACATTTCAGTGGTTAGAGTGCTGATCTCAGAGACAAGAAGCCGTGTTCAAATCTAGCTTCAACCAGTAGATGAGTGACCTTGAGCATATCATTTAATTGCCATTTATCTCAGTTTCCTTAACTTAAAATAAGAATAATCATAGAGCCTTCTTCCCAGCTTTGTTTGTGATGATCAAATGAGATAATATTTATAAAGCTGAGCATTTGTTTGTTGCCTTTCATCCTCCTCCTTTCCCCCCCATCGTGTGCATTCTTCTCCAATTCTTAACACAGAACCTGGCACATAATTGACTCCCCCTTTTTTTGTCTTTTAAAATTTAAATATGGTTTGCAAAACCAAAATTCTTTTATAATCACAATTTAGTCATCAATTCATAGATACTTTGAATAATTTATACATTTTTTTAAATGCTAGAAATGTCTAAAATATAGGTAGTTGTATTCCCTTTTCTAAACTATTATTCCTCTGGGCTTTTCTTATGTTATGTTTGGAACCAATTCTCCCCAAAAAGAGATTATCAAATACCAAGTATTATTAAGGCTTTTACAAAAGAAAGTTCCACTAGTTCTATAATGATTTAAAAAATAACCAATTATATTCATTATGTACTTTTTCTCCATCCTTTGCAGCAAATAACAAAATTACTGGGAAAGATGGGGGGACTGTAGTATCACTTCCATAGATGACAATGTCACAGATAGCATACAATTTTTTTTTTTTTAATTTTTATTTTATTTTGTAATTATAACATTTTTTGACAGTACATATGCATGGGTAATTTTTTTACAACATTATCCCTTGCACTTACTTCTATTCAGATTTTTTTCCCTTCCTCCCCCAAACCCCTCCCCCAGATGGCAAGCAGTCTTATATATGTTAAATATATTACAGTATAATTTATATACAATATATGTGTGTAGAACCGAATTTTTTGTTGCACAGGAAGAATTGGATTCAGAAGGTAAAAATAACAGTTTACATTCATTTCCCAGTGTTCCTTTTCTGGATGTAGCTGGTTCTTTCCATCATTAATCAATTGGAATTGGATTAGCTCTTCTCTATGTTGAAAAAATCCACTTCCATCAGCATACATCCTCGTACAGTATCATTGTTGAAGTGTATAATGATCTTCTGGTTCTGCTCGTTTCACTCAGCATCAGTTGATGTAAGTCTCTCCAAGCCTCTCTATATTTCTCCTGTTGGTCATTTCTTATAGAACAATAATATTCCATAACATTCATATACCATAGTTTACCCAACCATTCTCCAATTGATGGACATCCATTCATCTTCCAGCTTCTAGCCACTATGAAAAGGGCTGCCACAAACATTTTGGCACATACAGGACCCTTTCCCTTCTCTAGTAGTTCCTTGGGGTATAAGCCCAGTAGTAGTATGGCTGGGTCAAAGGGTATGCACATTTTGATAACTTTTTGGGCATAATTCCAGATTGCTCTCCAGAATGGTTGGATTCTTTCACAACTCCACCAACAATGCATCAGTGTCCCAGTTTTCCCACAGCCCCTCCAACATTCATCGTTATTTGTTCCTGTCATCTTAGCCAATCTGACAGGTGTGTAATGATACCTCAGAGTTGTCTTAATTTGCATTTCTCTGATCAATAGTGATTTGGAACACTCTTTCATATGAGTGGAAATAGTTTTAATTTCATCATCTGAAAATTGTCTGTTCATATCCTTTGACCATTTATCAATTGGAGAATGGCTTGATTTCTTATAGATTAAAGTCAATTCTCTGTATATTTTGGAGATGAGGCCTTTATCAGAACCTTTAACTGTAAAAAATTTTTCCCAATTTGTTACTTCCCTTCTAATCTTGTTTGCATTAGTTTTGTTTGTGCAGAAACTTTTTAATTTGGTGTAATCAAAATGTTCTATTTTGTGATCAATAATGGTCTCTAGTTCTCCCTTGGACACAAACTCCTTCCTCCTCCACAAGTCTGAGAGGTAAACCATCCCATGTTCCTCCAATTTATTTATGATTTCGTTCTTTATGCCTAAATCTTGGACCCATTTTGATCTAATCTTAGTATGTGGTGTTAAATGTGGGTCCATGCCTAGTTTCTGCCATACTAATTTCCAGTTTTCCCAGCAGTTTTTGTCAAATAATGAATTCTTATCCCAAAATTTGGGATCTTTGGGTTTGTCAAAGATTAGATTGCTATTTTTATTCACTATCTTGTCCTGTGAATCTAACCTATGCCACTGATCAACTAGTCTATTTCTTAGCCAATACCAAATGGTTTTGGTGACTGTTGCTTTATAATATAGCTTTAAATCAGGTACACTTAGACCACCTTCCTCTGACTTTTTTTTCATTAGTTCCCTTGCAATTCTCGACCTTTTATTCTTCCATATGAATTTTGTTGTTATTTTTTCTAGGTCATTAAAATAGTTTCTTGGGAGTCTGATTGGTATAGCACTAAATAAATAGATTAGTTTGGGGAGTATTGTCATCTTTATTATATTCGCTCGGCCTATCCAAGAACATTGAATGTCTTTCCAATTATTTAAATCTGACTTTATTTTTGTGGCAAGTGTTTTGTAATTTTGCTCATATAATTTCTGACTCTCCTTTGGTAGATATATTCCCAAATATTTGATACTATCGACTGTTATTTTGAATGGAATTTCTCTTTGTATCTCTTGCTGTTGGATTGTGTTGGTAATGTATAAAAATCCTGAGGATTTATGTGGATTTATTTTGTATCCTGCGACTTTGCTAAAATTCTGAATTATTTCTAATAGCTTTTTAGCAGAGTCTTTGGGGTTCTCTAAGTATACCATCATGTCATCTGCGAAAAGTGATAATTTGATTTCTTCATTTCCTACTCTAATTCCTTGGATCTCTTTCTCGGCTCTTATTGCCAAGGCTAGAGTTTCTAGTACTATATTGAATAGTAATGGTGATAGTGGGCAACCTTGTTTCACTCCTGATCTAACAGGGAAAGGTTCTAGTTTATCACCATTACATGATAGCATACAATTTTAAAAGGAAAATGCAATTTTATTTAGGAAACAATGTACTGGAAGACATGATGTATACAGACTAATTAAAATAACATCTTTAAAATCCATGATCACAACTTCAATTGCTATTTATGCTTCATTTAATATGATGTAAAAATTGCCTATGGAATGTTATCTGTGCACCAGACAGATCACATCTTCCTAATCAATATTCTAATAATTTATGTTTGTGTTAAAACAAACAAACAAATAACCCAACAACCAGCACTTAATTTCACTTCTTTAAAGACAATTCTAAATAAAGTCACTTTAGATTGGCTTATTGTAACCTAAATATGTGTTGTTGTTGTTGTTTTGTTTTTTTTAATTATTACGATAAGATAGGATGGTCTTCTTCTTAGGAGAACTACTAAAAATCTGGCATTTCCAAATACTTGGTAAAAATATTCCTCTAAATTGCAGAAGAAGGGAACTAACAGTGACAATTGTTATAAGACTCTCTGTAAAATATTTCAGATTTAGTTTCTTTGTCTCCTGCTGACTCAGAAAGTGCGGCCTCTTCATTTTTAGTTTCTTCATTTTCTGCAATCAAGCCATCTTTATTCTCTTCATGGTTAGTCACTCCAGATTGCTTCCTTTTTGATTTTTTTTCCTTTTGTGTGAATTTTTGTCCTACAACTTATCCTTCCCTGCTGTCTTTTGGGGCTCAAGTTCAACCTGTGCATAGGCTGGTTTAACTGACATTCTTGCTAGGGTTCCTTCCTTACTTGTCCTTCAGTACGGTTCACCTTTCCTCTTGAGCATCTTGGCTGAAGCAAGCCCCTCTCCCCAAAAATAGGACAACACAAATGCTGGTGATAAGCATTTTTCATGGGGGATAGGAGTAATAGAAGGGTCACAGACAAATGCATTTTGTCAAATAGTTCCTCTAGACCTTGCTTTCCTAGTTTCCTCTAGACCTGTTTCCATCCAGGATACTAGAACTGGCAGCAGTGGGAGCAGTCAGAAAATCAGATGAAACCTGGTGAAAGGCTGCTTCCCTTCAGTTCCTCCATCTCCCCTTTCCCCACATAATAGACTCTTAAGAAATGCTTGATGACTTCTTGACTTCAGGGACGGATGGGATTAGATGATCTCAAGGTCTCTTACAACTCTGAAAATCTATGATTCTGTGAAATAATTTACATTGAGATTATTCATATTTTCCATAAAAACAGAAACTCCAATTTTTAGAAGCTTTGTGAATATGGGCAAGTCCCTTTTTCTCTCTTTATCTTTAATAGGAGGAGGAAGGGAGAAAGGAGAGTCAGAACCAAACAGATAATAATCTGTACTCAACAGGGTTTTTGTGAGGATGGTGCCTTGTACATTTTAAGGTGACAATTCATTATTCAGTTTTCCAAATAATGGTATACTACTAATACTTTTTTTTTTTTTCCCCTGCAAAAGCCCTTGCCTCAAATAGACAAGGGTACATTTTCTTAATGTCACCATAAGTGTTTTCTTTCTTTCTTTCTTTCTTTCTTTCTTTCTTTCTTTCTTTCTTTCTTTCTTTCTTTCTTTCTTTCTTTCTTTCTTTCTTTCTTTCTTTCTTTCTTTCTTTCTTTCTTTCTTTCTTTCTTTCTTTCTTTCTTTCTTTCTTTCTTTCTTTCTTTCTTTCTTTCTTTCTTCTTTCTTTCTTCCTCTTTCTTCCTCTTTCTTTTTAAAATTCTGTCCTAGAAAGAAATGGCCCCCATGGTTGCTTAACCTGATATTTAACACCCTCACATTAAGTGTCTCTTAAGAATGCTCAAGGTGTCAAAGCAGAGAATAAAAAAAAACACTCTGAAGTCTTAAAGCCTTCCCTCATGAGCTATAATCACTGGCACTTCATAGAAGGAAAACAAATACAACTAAGGTGGGCCCTTTTTCCTAGCCTCTTTTGATTGGTCTACTCCCTTTGCCTGCCTTCAAAAAAATAAGGGATTGATGGTGAAGGACATTTAAATGGTTGCCATGTCATCAGGGAGAATTTGCAAGTATCATAAACTAGAAAATTGGAGATAAAGGTGAAGTGAGCATCTTATATATGCCCTCCAGAACACTTAACCTTATTCTGATAATATATGATGCATGGAAGCCTCAATCACAAATAGAAGCAAAAGACCAAATAACCACTCTAATGTTTTTGGATATACACAGTAATTTACTGTTTCAGAAGTCTTCTGTGATCTACAAATATAATTGGTCTAGTTATATGTGAGTATTTCTGTTTTACATTTAAATTTGATTTAAATGCCAGCTATCAGTGATATCTTGAATACACTTTTTTTTTTAATTTAAATTTAAAAATTTAAATTTTTTTTAAAAAATGGATAACCTGCTAGAGAAATAACTTTTCAATGAGAAAAATACATAATGCTGAAAATATTCTGATGTTACATCTATTTGTGCTATATTGCTAGCTTTTCTATCTGTGATGAGAATACAGTCATTCTTTCTTCATCCATGTCTCACCAATACCTCTTTCAGACTCCTTTTCTCTCAACTCACTCCAAAATTGTCATCCTAATTCTCCTTATCTGTTATTTAGACTATCAGAGCAGTTTTCTAAGGGGTCTCCTTGCCTCAAGGCTCTCCTCTTCTCTGATTTATACTTCATGTAGTTGAGAAATTGGTTTTCTTAAAAGCACCAATGTCACTGTGTCTTTCTCCGGCTCTAAAAGCTTTAATGGCTTCCTGTTGCTTTATCGTAAAATGTATATGCCTGTATTTGGCATTCTAGCACAACTTTCCTGGCTAACTGCATGTTACTCTCCTTCATATATTTTATATTCTGGCCAAAAAGGAATTGCTTGCTTTTCCAAGCTTCTAACATTCCCTCTCCATACCTCTGCACTGGCTCTTCACTATGATTGCCATATTTCTTTTCTCACTTCCCCTTCTTCAAATTCTTAGATTCGTTCAATGCTCAACTCATATCATCTCCTACATTAGGCTTATCCTGATTATTCCAATGGGTAGTGAACTACTGGTCCTCATTGCCTTATATTTACATGCATAAATATATATACATATTATATATATACACATGTGTATTTATCATGTTTTTAAAGTTTATTTTTTAAGCTTATTTATCTGTTTGTGTTGTGTATGCTCACAGAAAGAAACAAAATAAAAAAATTAACTTTAAAGCCAGCAATCCGGGCCCAAGTCCTCTAACTAATTAAATCCAGCATTCTTGCCATTGTTCTACATTGTCTCTTAATAAATTGAAAATCTGCAGTCAGACATTTGAAATCATCTGCAGTCTGATTCCCCCATATTTCTGAACTTACTTGATACTACTCTTTACCAACTACATTTGCCTACTATGTAGACTGTCAAATTCAGCATTCCATCTTCTGCTTCTTAAACTTGTCCCCATGCCTAGACTGCAGCCTTCCTCAATTCTGCCCCTAAGACTTTATGATTTCTTTCAGTACAGCATAGTATAGTGAACAACACTGGCTGAAGGATCAAAGTATTTGGGTTGAAATTCTGTCTCTTATATATACTATCTATATAACATTAACTTCCTTGACATGCCTATAAAATGAGGAAGGTTGGACTAGATAGTCTCTGAAGTTCCTTCCAGAAGTAGATGGAACAGTGTGCCTAAGGTTATGCTCAGTTCAGTTTACTCTTTCACTCTAAAGACTTCCTCAATCTCCTCTCCTTCACTCCTACTTGCTAGTATTCTCTGCTTCAGTAATCCTTACAGTACAATATAATTAGCAGTAACTATTTTCATGTTTTAAAAATTTATATCCTTAACTCCTTAACTAGATACAAAAGCACTTGATTAATAAATTAATAAATATAATTAGCAGTAACTATTTGCATGTTTTTAAATTTTATATCCTTAACTAGATACAAAAAGCACTTGATTAATAAATTCATAAATATCTTTTTATTTGAATTGAGTTGTTTCTCCTCCAGCTTCTCTTCCCATAATGAATTTAAATGTATTATGGGAAAGATACAGGAAGAGTCAGTACATATGACTTCTACAAAGTATTCAAAGCATTATCTCTGTGAACAAAAGTATATGAAGAGATAGGACAGTTTTTATTAACATCTGAACACAAGAATTTGGATGGAACCAAATGGAAGAAATAAGAACATGATATGGGGAGGGGGAAGAAGTCATAACTTTGTACTATCAGACTTTAAAATAATTCACCTCTCTCACAGTTAATGATCCTAAAATGATCTTAAAGGATGTAATAAAAGCTTGTTCAGAGAGAGCCACATTACCTACCCATACAGATTTAGAGCATATAAAATTTTGAAAGCCCACAGGTTGTGATTTTTCATTTGTTATCAAGGTTCTGTCCTTGGTCCTTTTATCATATATATGCCCTCTCTCTTGGCCATCTCATACTGAGATTCGCATTTACTTCCAACTTCAGCACTCCAACTCAACATTTCCAATTGCTCACTGCATCTCTCCATTTGGATGTCTCATAATAATGACTATGGTCCAACTCATTGCAACATACCTTTCTGTGCTTCTGACTGAAGACACAATAATGAAATATACCTTGCCGGCAAAGAGTTCACATTTTACTAACAGGATACAATATATAGACAAGGAAGTATATTTTGAGGAAGAGAAGAAGGGTGGAGAATGGAAGCATGAGATAGGATGCTCTAGGAAAATTTGATGAGGGAAAAAGGGCTTATACCTGAGCTATGCTTTGGAGACACGATGATTTTGAAAAGCAGAGATTAGAAGAGAGTATATTTCAAGAATAGGAAATTGTGAAGAAAGAATGAATGGATGAATGAATGAATACATGAAAATTTATTAATTAGCCTGAGAGATAAAAGCCCTAGAGATAAAAATAGAGATGTGGAGATAATTCTTGCACTCAAGGGTTCACAGTCTATAGGGGAAGATAACAAATATAAATTGTAAATCACATGGAAAAGACCTTTAGGGCACAGAACTAAAGAAGTTGATAATGGATCTTTAATATACTTCTGAAACTCAGGCATTTGATAGTGCCAAGTATTTTGGTGGTGAGAACTTTCTTTTACCACTAGCTGTGATTGTTGAGGAAGAAGGGGCTACTAAACTTCGGGAACAGTTGCCAGGTTTAGTCTGCACAGGGATTATTCCTAGCATGAGGACTTGAGGGATTTTACTAGACACAAGGGCTTGATCTGCAGAGGCACTATTAATCCCAGACCTCTTGAGTTCAGGGTCTTGGATTGTGTTTAAGAGCTTGTTGTCAGGTCTCAATAGTAGTTTGACTCATTTGGCATATGCTGTCTCCTGTCTTCCTCAGATTGCCTTATTGTTTGCTTATGAAACAAAAACTAACTATTCCAGTGACAAGCTAGTAGTCCAATTTAGACAGTATAATGGGGACTAATAAGAGATAAGACTAGAAAGGTAGGTTGGACTCAAATTATGAAGGGCCTTGAATGCTGTATTAAGGAGTTTATTATTCTAGTGGTAATAGGGAGACAAGATTTTTAAGAAGGAGAGACATGGTCAAACTTATGAGTATTTTTAAGACAGCCATGTGAAGAATTTATTGGAAAAGGGAAAAAGTTATGGCCAGGAAACTCTAAATTAGGAAACTATTAAATTTATCCAGATGAAAGATGATGAGGGCCTGAATTAAGGTGATAGATATGAGGGAAGAGATGAAAGAACTATTGTAGAGGTAGAATTAATAGGACTTCTGAACTAATTGGCTCTGGTTAGAAGAAAGGAAAAGCACCTGATTACCCCACAAAGTTATAAGCTTGAATTACTAAAAGGACAATGGTGCTCTGGGTGGAAAGAGATAATTTGGAGAAGGTTATGATTTAAAAGGGAAGGTAAAGAATAAATTCATTTCCAGTGGTAGTTCCATTGTGATTCACCCTTTCCAATGACATTTGAAATAGTTTAATAAGCTTTCAGCATCCTATTTTAGTCAGGACACTTGTCCAGAGGAAACTAGCCAAAACAATGAAGGATTAGATGGTCTTACCACATCAAGACTCATTAAAGAAACTGGAAATGTTTTACATAGAGAAGAAAAGAAAGGGGCTATAAAAATTATAACTAGCATTTCAATAATGCTTTGTGAGTGCAAAACTCTTTCTAGATATTATCCACAATTCTGGAGAATAGGAGAGAAATTAAGTTTAATCATCTAGGTCTAGAATACAGAACAAGGAGGAATACATAGAATTTGGGAATTAAAGAAAAACTTGTAAAGAAGCACATTTAGACTGCATGAAAGGAAAATACTTTCTAACAATTAGAGCTAGAGCTATCCAAAAGCTCAATAAGTTATCCTGGAAGGCAGTGAATCCCCTCTTCCCATTCCCCATTCATTCAATTGTAGAGTCACGGTGACAAAGAGACCTATGGGCCAATCTTTGAGGGGAATAGGAAGAAGGGATTGGATCAATATAATATATATAAAACCAGATTTCCTGGGTGTGTTTTTTTTTTTTTTTCCTTAGGGACATTTTTAAACTTCCTCATTGTCATGGATCATTTTGTTGCTGAGAAGAGCTGAATCATTCATAGTTGGTCATCACAGTATTGTTGATATTTTGCTCATTATTGTTTTTAGTAGGAATGGGTGCTGCTATTTGTTAAAAGCTTTTCCAATTTCTATTATGATAATCACATGATTTCTGTTGGTTTTGTTATTGATATGATAAATTGTGTTGAATTTTTTAAACATTCAACCCTTCATTTCTAGTATAAATTCCACTGGTCATATTATATAATCCTTGTGATATAATGCTATAATAATTTTGCTAGTATTTTGTTCACTTGGTGCATATATGTTTAGTATTGATATTGTTTCATTCTCTATGGTACCTTTTAGCATCATAAAGTTTCTTTCCTTATCTTGTTTAATTATGTCTATTCTTTCTTTTGCTTTGTCTGAGATCAAAATTGCTAATCCTGTTTTCTTTTTTTAACATCATCTCTCTGATTCAAGTGTGTTTTTTGTAAACACCATATTATAAGATATTGATTTTTGATCCACTCTGCTATTGCCTCAGTTTTGTGGGAGAGTTAATTTCATTCATGTTCATAGTTATGATTGTAAAATGTGTATTTCCCTCTATTCTATTTTCCCTTCCATTTGTTCTTTCTCCTTTCATCCATTCCCTGTTTTGCTTCTGCCTGCCACCTCCCCCAGACTGCCCTCCCTTCCCAGTGATACTTAATCTTTTCCCCTCCTACTTTCTTATCAAGTAAAATAGATTTCTACATTCAATTGAGTGTTTATATTATTTCTTCTTTTAACCAATATAGCTGAAAATAAGATTCAAGTGATACTCGTTATCTACCTTCCTATCTTCCCCTTCACTGTAATAGGTTTTCTGCACCTCTTCATGTGAGATAATTTACCCCATTCTACTTCTCCCTTGCTTCTGCATCCACTGTACTTTTCTTTCTCATCTCTATATTATGTTTATGTCATTCTATCAAATTCCCCTTCTACTTGTATCCTCTGCCTATGTGTATTACTTCCAGCTGTATTCTTAGTGATACAATTTTTAAGAATGACAGATATCATCATCCTAGGAAAAGATGTGAACAGTTTAGCTCTATTGAATCCCTTTGTGTTTTGGTTTCCCTTTTGACCTCTCTGCTTCTTTTCAGTCTTGATATTGATAATCAAATTTTTAATTTAATTTTGGTCTTTTCCTTTTGAAAACTTGAAATCTTTTCATTTCATTGAATGACTATTTTCCCTTTGATGTATTACCCTTAATTTCACCAGGTAATTGATTCTTGATTATGGTCTTAGCCCCTTTGCTTCATGACCTCCAATCTTTTAAGGTTGCAACTGCTAAATCTTATGTAACCCTGAGTATGACTCCTCAGTATTTGAATTGTTTTGTTTTTTTCCCCCTGGGAACAAGCAATGTTTATTCCTTAACCTGGTAGTTCTAAATTTTGGCTATAACTTTCCTTGGAATTTTTATTTTGGGATCTCTTTCATAAGGTGATCAGTGGATTCTTCCAATGACTAGTTTGCCCTTTGGCTTCAGGATAACAGGGCAGTTTTACTTGATAATTTCTTGAAAAATGTTGTCCAGGTCCTCCTTTTGATTATGGCTTTCAGGTAGTCTAATACTTCTGATATTATCTCTCCTAGATCTGTTTACCACATCACTTGTTTTTCCCATGAGATGTTTTACATTTTCTTCTTTTTTCATTCTTTTGAATATATTTTTTTATTGATAATTGATGTCTCATTTTGACTTTTTTAAAAGATTTTTTTATTATAGCTTTTTACATATAAAACATATACATGGGTAATTTTTCAACATTGACCCTTGCAAAAACTTCTGTTTCAACTTTTTCCCTCTTTCCCTCCACCCCCTCCTCTAGATGGCAGATAGTCCCATACATATTAAATATGTTAAAGTATATGTCAAATATAATATATGTATACATATTTATACAATATCTTGTTGCACTAGAAAGATTGGATTTAGAAAGAAGGTAAAAATAATCTGAGAAGAAAAAACAAAAATGCAAGCAAACAATAACAGAAAGAGTAGTAATATTATGTTGTGGTCCATAACTCATTTCCCAGTGTTCCTTCTTTGGGTGTAGCTGGTTCTGTTCATTACAGATCAATTGGAACTTCTTTGGATCCTCTCATTGTTGAAGAGAGCCACATCCATCAGAATTGATCATCATATAGTATTATTGTTGAAGTATATATGATCTTTTGGTCCTGCTCATTTCTCTCAGCATCAATTCATGTAAGTCTCTCCAGGCCTTTCTTAAATCATCCTGTCAGTCATTTCTTATAGAACAATAATACTCCATAACATTCATATACTACAATTTATTCAGCCATTCTCCAATTAATGAGCATCCATTCAATTTCCAATTTCTAGCCACTATGAAAAGGGCTGACATAAACATTTTTGCACATATGGGTCCCTTTCCCTTCTTTAATATCTCTTTGGGATATAAGCCCAGTAGTTACACTGCTGGATCAAAAAGGATGCACAGTTTGATAACTTTTTGAGTATAGTTCCAAATTGATCTCCAGGATGGTTGTATTCATTCACAGTTTCCACCAACAATGCATTAGTGTCGCAGTTTTCCCACATCCCCTGCAATATTTGTCATTGTCTTTTCCTGTCATCTTAGACAATCTGACAGGGATGTAGTGGTATCTCAGAGTTACTTTAATTTTCACTTTTCTGATCAGTAATGATTTTCATATGACTATAGTTTCAATCTCTTCATCTGAAAATTGTCTGTTCATATCCTTTGACCATTTATCAATTGGAGAATGGCTTGATTTCTTATAAATAGAGCTTATATTTTGGAGATGAAGCCTTTATCAGAACCTTTAGCTGTAAAAATGTTTTATCAGTTTATTGCTTCCCTTCTAATCCTGTCTGCATTAGTTTTACTTGTATAAAAGCTTTTTAAATTAATATAATTGAAATTTTCTATTTTGTGATCAATAATGACCTCTAGTTCTTCTTTGGTTACAAATTCCTTCCTCCTCCATACGTCTGAGAGGTAAATGATTCTATGTTCTTCTAATTTATTTATAATCTCATTATTTATGCCTAGATCATGAACCCATTTTGAGCTTATCTTGGTGTATGATGTTAAGTATGGGTCAATGCCTAGTTTTTGCCATACTAATTTCCAATTTTCTCAGCAATTTTTGTCAAACAGTGAATTCTTATCCCAAAAGCTGGGTCTTTGAGTTTGTCAAACACTAGGTTATTAAAGTTATTGACTATTTTTGTCCTCTGAACCTAACCTATTCCACTGATCAACTAGTCTATTTCTTAGCCAATACCAAATGGTTTTGGTAACCGCTGCTTTAGAATATAGTTTTAGATCTGGTACAGTTAGGCCACCTTCATTTGATTTTTTTTTCATTAGTTCCCTTGAAAATCTTGACCTTTTGTGCTTTCAGATGAATTTTGTTGTTATTTTTTCTAGGTCATTAAAATAGTTTTGGGGGAGTCTGATTGGTATAGCAATAAATAAATAGATTAGTTTAGGTAGTATTGTCATCTTTATTATATTTGCTTGACCTATCCAAGAGCACTTAATATTTTTCCAATTGGTTAGATCTGACTTTATTTGTGTGGAAAGTGTTTTGTAGTTTTGCTCATATAGTTCCTGGCTTTCCCTTGGCAGATAGATTCCCACATATTTTATATTATCATCAGTTACTTTAAATTCAATTTCTCTTTGTAATTCTAACTGTTGGATTTTATTAGTGATATATAAGAATGCTGATGACTTACATGGGTTTATTTTGTATCCTGCAACTTTGCTAAAGGTGTGGATTATTTCTAACAGCTTTTTAGTAGAATCTCTGGGGTTCTCTAAGTATATCATCATATCATCTGCAAAGAGTGATGACTTGGTTTCCTCATTACCTACTCTTATTCCTTTAATTTCTGTTTTATCTCTTATTGCCAAAGCTAGCATTTCTAATACAATGTTGAATAGTAATGGTGACAGTGGGAAACCTTGTTTAACTCCTGATTTTACTGGGAATGATTCCAGTTACCATCAATACATATGATGCTTACTGACGGTTTTAAATAGATGCTACTGACTATTTTAAGGAAAAGTCCATTTATACCTATACTCTCTAGTGCAGTGGTCCTCAAACTTTTTAAAATAGGGAGCCAGTTCACTATCCCTCAGACTGTTGGAGGGCCAGACTATAGTAAGAACAAAAACTATGAACAAATTCCTATGCACACTGCATATATTTTTCCCCCCCTGAGGCTGGGGTTAAGTGACTTGCCCAGGGTCACACAGCTAGGAAGTGTTAAGTGTCTGAGACCACATTTGAACTCAGGTCCTCCTGAATTCAAGGCTGGTGCTCTATCCACTGCGCCACCTAGCTGCCCCTTGTATCCATATTTTCAATGTCAATAGAAAATGGGTTACAGAGAAGCTGTATGTCCTGTTCATGGAGATGAAGCTCTTTAAATCTCAATTGAAACTCCTTTTGCAATTTTTCCAATGAATCCACATATGTTTTGTTTGGGAATGCAATCAGTGGTTTTTCTGCTAACAGATTTTGAGTTGTGGGAAGATGGCAGAAGTTTTCCTCCTTCACTTATTTGATAAGGAGGCCTAATTTTACTTCAAATGCTTTGACATGTGATTGCATATCACAGATGAACTTCCCCTTTCTTTAAAGTTGCATATTGAAATTATTGAGTAGCTCTGTTACATCTGTTAGAAAGGCAATGTGCCATTTCTATTCTGCATCATTGAGCTCTTTTCTGCTTTCAAAAAACAAAGAAGTGCCATTGAGCTCTGGTACTTCTTTGTTTTTTGAAAGTAGAAAAGTTGTAATTTGTGGAAGTAAGTCATAGAAACATTTCAAAACTCTCCCTCGACTCAGCCAACGGACTTCTGTGTGATATAGAACATCTCCATACTCAACATTTAGCTCAGACACAAATTCCTGAAATTGTCTCAGATTTATTGCATTAGCTCTAATGAAGTTAACACAAGTCACACTTCAGTGATTTACTACACAGCACTTGTTGATGCATGAGGCAGTGTATGGCTATTGGATGAAAACGGTTATGTTTGTCCATCTCTTGGTTAATGGGAGCAATTATTCCTTTCTTATACCCCACCATGCTAGAGGCACCATCAGTTGTCATGCTGGCTAGTTTAGCCCAGTCCAACTCCAAAGCATTCATAGTTTGGCAAGCCTTTTCATAGATATCCTTTCCTGTGGTTGTTCCTTTGATGCTTTGCACTGCAGCAAGCCCTTCTATGATTTCAAAATAACCATTCATCCCATGAATAAAAATTAGAAGTTGTGCAGAATCACAAACATAATTGCTTTTGTCTAGTGCCAAGGAAAAATATGAATTTTTTTTGGTAGAGTTTTGCAAATGCTGATGCAGATTGTCTCCCATTATTTCTTCAATCCTCCATGTAATTGTAGGTCCTGAAACTAAATAAATTGGCCTACTCTAGACACATCTCTTTGGCAACAGGAAGAAGGCATTCTTTAACAAATTCTCCCTCCACAAATGGTCTGTCAGTGCATGCTATTAGCTTGGCAACTTGAAAACTTGCTCGCAGTGATGAAATATTTAGCTGCTTCTGCTTTACAAAAATATTTTTGCTGAGTTGTCAATGTATTTTTCATTTTTAATATTTTGCCTTTTCTCACTTCTCCAACCAAACAATCATATTTATCTTTATATTGAGTTTCATAATGTTGACGCAAATTATAAACAGACACTATATTCTGGCATATCACACATACAGCTCTTTCCTTGTACTGCATAAAAAAAGTAATCATAAGTCTACTGTTATTTGAATATCCTACGCTCCAAGTCAATTTTTCTTTTTCTTGACATCATTATTTCTAAGGGATTTCAAATTGCTATTAGTAAAATACCAATGTGTATATATATATATATATATATATATATATATATATATATATTTATATACACACACACAGCACTACAAAAACAATATACCAGCAATAACTTTGCCCACACAGAGACAATGCCCATCTTCCTCCAAGCTGCCTCTGTGCTGTGATGCCTCTGCTTCCTACACTCTCTCTCCCGTTTCAGACCTTCACTGCACACAAATCACCGCTCAGGCGGCCCTCCCAAATGCCCTGGCTTCCTCTGAATCCTGGGATCAATTCTCATGATCCAGGGCTGCATGATCATACATGCTGCACTCATAATTTATCATAATCGCATGCAAGATCATACATATATGTATATAACAGCACAATATATTGTATGTGTTGTTTTGTTCTTTGGAATTTTTTTTCCATTTCACCAATTTTTTTTTAAAGAATTATTTTCCTTTTCCAGTTCACAAATTCTGCTTTTCAGGGAGTTGATTTTGTTTCCACTCTATCTTTTAATGAGTTACATGTGTTACCCTGACCCTCTTGCAAAGCTTTCCTTTCCCCATTTTTCTTCTAGCTCTTTTAAGATCCTTTTTAATTTCTTCTATGAGAGCCTTATGTAGTGGGGACCAGATCATATCCACCTTTGAATCTAGAGGCAAACTGTATTAGTCTTCTCAGGGTTTGAAGTCTGTTCTCTTTCTGTATAGTAGTTAGAGCTCGGTTTGCCTTTTTGCTCATTTTAAGAAAAGAACGAAAGAAAGAAAAAAAAAAAAGCTATGGTCTGCTTATAGGGAATTTCCAAGAGGCTTCTACAAACAACAGGAAGTAGCAGTGAAAGTGGCAGTGGGTCAGCACCCATAGTCTGCCTTGCTATTAGCAGTTGTGCTGAAATCAGCAGCAGTGGGAAGATAGTATCTTCACTGGGAACAGCAACTGTGACTGGGCCGGGATCTGTACCTGCAGCTGTCCTTGGATCACTCTGACTCACTCTGGATGTTGGGTGGGTGTGGCCAGGTCCCTAGAGACTCTAGCATTTTGGGGTTATAGTCTTTACTCCCTGTGTTTATAGCTTCTCTGCTGATCTGTTGGCTTGCTTCCCAGGTAGAGTAGCCCACACTATGGTAAATTTCTCCCCACAAATTTTCTGCCAACAGAGACCACATCCCACCTCACTCTGGCCTGCTCAGCGTGAGCTGTTCCTTGTGCTACAATAGCCTGCCTTAGTTTGCCCCTGGCCTACCCTGTTCTGTCCCTGTGTGTGAGCAAAAACAGACCTTTTTCTGGTGAATTTTGAGATTATCTTCAGTTGTTAATGTGTTGTACTCCCAATATTAATGGGTTCTGATGATCAAGCACTAATTCTGAGGTTGAATTTTGTTAAAATTGATTGAGGGTAAAGGAGAGCTTAGGAAGATGCATGTGTCCTCTCTGCCATCTTGGCTCCACCCCCCAAATTTTGACATTTAAGGAGGTGTTTTCCTCAATAGCTTTTGTACTTTTTTTTTTTTTTTTTTTGACCAATTGTATTTTTTAAGCAGTTTTCTTCAGTGGATTTTTATATCTTCTTTTCCATTTGGGCAATTCTACTTTTAAGCACTTATTTTCTTTTTCCAAGCTATTAACTCTTATCCCCTAATTCTCTTGAATCTTTTTCATTTCTTTTCCCACTTCTTCTTATGCTTCTCTTATTTTTAAGCTATTTTTAATTGCTTTCATGAGTGAGTTCTTGGCTCGAGACCATTTCTTTCAAGTTTTACTCATAGGTTGATGCCCTCTTCTGAATTTATGTCTTGGTCTTTCTATAATTTTGTTGAGGTTTTTTTGCTTGTCTTTACCTTTTTCCTTTGTTTTAAATTTGAGCTCTGCTCCTGGGGTAGAAGGGACATTGTTTTAGGCTTCTTGTGCCAGGAACTACAAACATTAGGTTTTACCTGGTGCTGTACTGATATTGCAGCAACAACAAAACCACAACAATGGGGAAAAATGTGAAAATAGTTTGTTTTGATCTGCATTTAGTCTCCATAGTTCTTTCTCTGAATGCAGATGACATTTTCCATTTAAAGTGTATTGGAATTGTTTTGGATCACTGTTTTGCTGAAAAGAGCTAAGTCTATCATCATTCATCAATATAATCTTGCTATTGCTGTGTACAATGTGAAATATTTTTAAAGAAAAAAGTATAAAATATATAAAGAACTTTGTCAAATCTCTAAGAATGTATATTTTTCCCCAGTTGAAAAAGTATCAGAGGATATGAACACACAATTTGCCAATGAAGAAATCAAAACAACTTATAGTCCTTTGAAAAAATGCTACAAATCATTATTGTTCAGAGAATTAAAACTACCTTGAGACATCATTTTATACCTACCAGATTGAAATAAATTAAACTTCCTTGAAACATCATATTATAACTACCAAATTGGCTAAAATTATGGAAACAGAAAGTAAAATATGTAGAAAATTATGACACTAATTCATTGTTGGTGGAATTATTAACTAGTCCAACCATTTTGGAAATCAATCAGGAATTATGCCAAAAGAGTTATTAAACTACAATACCAAAGCTGATTAGGGAAAAAGGAAAAGAGCATATATGTTCTAAAATGTTTATAGCATATTGCTTTGTGGTGGAAACAAGTCAGAAATTTCAAGGATGCCCATTATTTGTGGAATGGCTGAACATGTTGACTATTATGGGACTACTACTCTTCTAACATGTTGACTATTATGGGACTACTACTCTTCTAAAAGAAATTATGAGATCAATGACCTTAGGAAACATATACAGACTTGTATAAAATAACATAAAACAAAAGGGATAGAATCAAAAGAATACTGTATGATTTGTTCAGTCATTCTTAAATGTTCAATCAAAAAGAATATTGTATGATTTGTTCAATCATTCTTAAAATAATTTTAAGTAACAGCTATATTATTTTAAGAATGATTGAACAAATCAATTTCCTTGATTATTATAAATACCCAAATTGATTATAAAGGACACTATCTGTACCTAAAGAGAGAATTGATAAATCCAAGTATGCATAGAATAATTTTATATACATCTCTATTGATGGGGAGAGAAAAGGAAAAAAT
This sequence comes from Sminthopsis crassicaudata, assembly GCF_048593235.1. Taxonomy (NCBI): domain Eukaryota; kingdom Metazoa; phylum Chordata; class Mammalia; order Dasyuromorphia; family Dasyuridae; genus Sminthopsis; species Sminthopsis crassicaudata. Next base: position 93,358,632 of record NC_133621.1, on the reverse strand, counting down.
AAATTTACATAATAATTTTGTTGTTTATTTTAACAAAATAGTAGATATCTAGTTTTATTATAGTCTTTTTAAAAAATCACACTATGTTATAGAAATGCTTTTATTCTATAAGTTAAAAAATTAAAATTTTAATTTTTTTAAAAAGAAAAGAAAAAATAGAAGGTGGGAAATCAGGAAAGCCACTCATTACTCTAAAAAGTCTGAAACATGTGCAATGTACCACATCTGTGCTGCTCACATTTTTGCAAAAAGGAGTTGGGTGGGAAAATGTTTGTTCTTTGTCATTTTGCAGCATTGACTTTTTTTTTTTTTTTTTGCTTTTTGATTGTTCTTTATGTTTCTTTGTGCTGTGTTCATCATTGTGTATATTTTCATGCATCTGCTTACTTCACTCTGCATCAGTTTACATACATCTTTCCATTCTTCTCTGTAATCCTCAAATTCATATTTTATAGCACAATAATATCGTTATATTCATTATTGCAATTATTTAGCTATTTCCCATCTTCAATAACTTTCATTTGTCTGTGTAATAAATTTCTTTGACCAGTCTTCAAAGGCAATCAGAGTCCATCTTCACCTTATTTTTCCCCTTTTATCATACATACTACTTACTCCTTTTAAAATATTCTAGTTTCCAATCAAACTAGACTTTCTACTGTATCATTTATATATATATAAATATATATATATATATATATATATATATATATATACACACACACATATATATATATATACACATATATATATATACACACACACACATATATATATATATATATATATATATATATATATATATACATATGTAATGTTTCACCTCTCACTGTTTTTTATATTCTTCTGTATATCAAGAAAACTTCCCTTTTCACAAACCCTCACCAATTCAAAATTCATTTGTTAAGATTCTTTTCAAATATTACCGTCCTCTAGGAAGCTTTCATTGATCCCACCAGTAAAAAAAAATACTCTTTCCTTCCTCAGAATTCCTCAGAACACTTTTAAAACCATATCTTTTAAACTTATAAAACCAATATCCTTTGACTCAGCAAGGGTCATTACTGAGTCTGTATCCCAAGAAAAACATAAAGAAGGGGAAAGAACCCACATGTGCAAAAATGTTTGTGGTAGCTTCATTTTGTGGCACCAAAGAATTGGAAACTGAGTAGATACCCATCAATTGGCCAATGACTGAATAAGTTGTGGTATGTGAGGGTAACGGAATATTATTGTTCTGGAAAAATGATGAACAAGCTGATTTTAGAAAGGCCTGGAAAGAGTTACATGAACTAACACTGAGTGAAACAAACAGAACCAGGAATACATTGTACACAATAACAGTCAGAATGTGCTCTGATCAACTATGAAAGACTTGATTGTTCTCAGTGGTTCAGTGATCCAATGAAATCCCAATAAAACTTTGGATACAAAATGTCATCTGCATCCAGAAAGAGAACTATATACTATGTTCACTTCTTTTTTCTTTTTTTTTCTCTCCCATGATTTTTCCCTTTTGTTCTGATTTTTCCCTCCCAACATGATTCATAAAGAAATGTGTATTTAATTTATTTAATTAGTGTTAAGAAAGGATTCTCAGAGCACTATCTTTATATCTTTCTTGTATGTTTCTGCAATAAGTATTTGTATATATTTCCTGTTTTCTCTGGGAAACTACCTGGCATTGTGGATAGTGCTAGACATAGAGTCAAGAACATGGAGTTCAAATGTTCCTCATATCCTTAGTATCTCTGGAAACCTGGATATACCACTTAATCATTTCAGTCTCAGTTTCCTCAAGTGAAAATAATAAAATTTAACTCACAGAATTTATAGAAGGATCAAAAGAGAAAAAGTGAATGCCCAAATTTCACCATTCATGAGTGTTAAACTGATTTGGTGACCAGGGTTCCTAAACCTAATTCAGTATAATTTTAAGAATAACCTGTAATTTTTGTCATTTGACAAAGCAAATGTTAACTTCATTCTTGAAATCTAATGTTTATTCTAAATAATATAGCACATATAAAATGCTTTGTATACTCTCAAGCTCTGTGTAATTTTTATTTATTATTTTTTAATGCTTAGAAGGTCATGGGATTAAAAATTCAGAACTAGAAAGGACCATAGATATTATATGATCCATTTTACCCCTATTTTTAGATGATGGAAACTCATCCCTAAGGAAATTAAAAGTCTTGTCTAAGGTGACACAAAGATGAGATTTAAATGCAAGCATTTTGACTCCCAATTCAGCATTCTTTTTCCTGGATAGGTAAAGTTCTATTTTGTAATCTGTTAGAATTAAAAGTCTTTTTTCAGTTTGTATATATGAAAAAAAAATCATATACAAACATTTTACTTTTTATTTTATGCCGAGAGTCACAGAAAAGAGTTGAGTGCAGAAAATCTTTCCTATCATATTCTTTCTGCACAAACCTTGACTGAATTTCATGGACCACCCAATTTCCTCTCTCATAATTGTAAACATCACATTCCATCAAGAGCATCTTATGTATTGTTCATCTTTTGGCTCATGTATTACAAGGGCTCATCTGTTGAATGCGATTTAGCCTCATTTAAAAAGGAGAAAATGATAATTTTTTTTCTCATTTTTAAGGAGACACTTGTTAGGAAGAGACAAGCAGCCAAATGCCTCAGCTGTTTTCAAAGCTGCCCTTCAGCATTTTATGGCATCCATCAGTTTCTAGTACTCACACATTATAGATTGTATTATTTAATATCTTCCCCATGTGCTTCAAGTGATGGAAAATTTTGCTCTAATTTTTTAACAGAATAAATATTTATATTTTGGTAGAGAAATGCTATAGTTTATTCTTTGCAGGAAACCCAAGGCCTATATAGCTTTGCCTTCAGACTAAATACATTCTCTTTCAAATGATGGAATATTTTATAGAATTTATGCTGATAATCTGCCAAAAAAAATCTAAAAAGGATTATATTTTTTCAGAGTTGAGTTTATTAGTGGCTTGTATTACTTGGGTGAAGTAATAATAATAATTAACAATAATGATTATGATAAATGATATTGCCCTTTAAATTTTGCAAAGTACTACATAGCTTTGTTTTATTTCTATAAGGATTCATTAGTATTCCTAAAACAATCCATGGCATAAAGTTGGTACTTGATAAATGCACGTTATCTCTACCTCCAGCTCTATGCTTTGAGATATTTGTGGCATGAAATCAAAAACCTAGATCTGGAAAGGATCTCAAGGGCCTTTTGGTACAACACCTTCATTTTGCTTGTAAATGGTTGAAGAAAATGAAAAGCATAGGATTGGAATGCCTTACTCACTTTACTCAAGGTCTAACAAGGGAATTCTGAAAGATTTTTTTTTTATAAACCCAGAAACTGTGGGGTCCTTTGGGACAGATGGATACTTATTTGTAAAGTTGTATTTTTAGGAGAGTGTAAGAACCTCCTAACTGGTTTTAAGAGTAAAAGCAAAAGTGAACAAGAATTCAAAACTACATAGGTATAGCTAATGACATTTCACATGGGCATAAATATTCTCAATGAGTTCTGGCATTGCTAGGGGCTGGCCTTAGCTTTTTCTCTCAAGTGAGAAATCACAGGTCTTTTTATAAATATACTTATAATTTTCTCTTTGAGGTGCTATATATGGATTCTAATTCAAATTTTACAAAGAATATGAGAACCATCTTCTTATACAGAATCAATTATAATTGTTATTATCATGACATGTATATTCATTCTCCAGCAAGCAATGTCACTTGAAGTGGCAATTTTTTTTCTTTTCTTTTTTTTTTAATTTTATTATTATTTTTTTAATTTTTTATTCATTTTTCCAAATTATCCCCTCCCTCCCTTCACTCCCTCCCCCCATGGCAGGTAATCCCATACATTTTACATGTGTTACAATATAACCTAGATACAATATATGTGTGTAAATACCATTTTCTTGTTGCACATTAATTATTAGCTTCCGAAGGTATAAGTAACCTGGGTAGATAGACAGTAGTGCTAACAATTTACATTCGCTTCCCAGTGTTCCTTCTCTGGGTATAGTTATTTCTGTCCATCATTGATCAACTGGAAGTGAGTTGGATCTTCTTTATGTTGAAGATTTCCACTTCCATCAGAATACATCCTCATACAGTATTGTTGTTGAAGTGTATAGTGATCTTCTGGTTCTGCTCATTTCACTCAGCATCAGTTGATGTAAGTCTCTCTAAGCCTCTCTGTATTCCTCCTGCTGGTCATTTCTTACAGAGCAATAATATTCCATAACCTTCATATACCACAATTTACCCAACCATTCTCCAATTGATGGACATCCATTCAACTTCCAGTTTTTAGCTACAACAAAAAGAGCTGTTGAAGTGGCAAATTTTTAAAGAAGCAAACATATATTTAGATCATAAGAATGGTCATAGCAACCATCAACCAGACACTGAAATTAACTTGGATAGTAATTGTTTAATGGACCTTCTTTTACTCAAGCATTCTCCCAGGTACAAAATACTAGAGGCAGTATACCAAAAAGAAAGCTTTAATAATAACAAAAAGGTAATGTTGACAGAAGTAATCAAGATTGATAGTCCAGTATCTCACAGAGTGGTCATTGTTATTTGCAGACTAATTTCTATTGTTTACTGATATAATCACTGTTATAAAGTATATTCATTATTCTGGGCTCGTTAAAGATCCTATCTTATCTGTAGCTCCTAAACATGGATTTCAGAATCACACATATAAAATGTTTGATCTGGAAAAAATCTTAAACCTCTCCCAAAGTCATGGCTCACTCTACACTGGCTGCTGGCCCAATAAGGACTACAAATTATTTCATGATTCCTATAAATTTCTTTGGGAAGTAAATAAAATTTATAGTGGAATTTGAGGTTTCCTTTCCAGATTCAGTAATGGATTAGTTTTGTATTAATAGAATTCAAACTTCATTTACGTATCATAAAAGGGAACTTATGGAGACCCTCAGACCTGGTCAATACTCAATAACCTCTTGGTGGGCTAGCTATATTTAAATTGAAATAGCCAGTTTTAGCCAGTGCAATATACTGGTAAGAGAAAATACCCCTGGGGTGTGAATTCTGACAGCTGTCTAAATAGATGTCTAAAACACAGTTTCTCAAATCTGTTAAAATAAGATAAAATTTCTTATTCTGCCTTTACCTAGAGTTAAAATGTGAAAAACATTTTGTAAGCACTGTAGAAAGGTAAACTATTATTATAACGTACAGAAATAGAGATAAATTGTTCTTACTTTACTGATTTTCTCCTTAGAAGGGATAACTGATTTCTCACCTGGCTTCACTGTCCTATTTCAAAGAGGAAAACTAATTATTTAGGATTTAGCACAGCAAACAAAAATTGTCCCCCATTTTAGTAAAAAAAAAAAAACCTTTAAGTATTATTGAGGCATTTTCCCTGACATAGTAATTTCCATATATGCCTCTCCCACTTCCCTGACTCCCTCTTCTTCAGATCTTTCCCTTTAACAAAGTTGTTTCCTGGTTTTTTTGTTTCTTTTGATTTGTTTTGATTTTTTAACTAGTTCAGTAAAGCCAACTGATACACTGACTGCATATGACATCCTACATCAGTAGTCTTTCATCTCTTAAAAAAAAGGAATTGATTTTCTATGTCTTCATAGGACAATGATTCATAATTATAATTACTGAAAGTTCTGCTTTGTTTTATAGCTCTTTTCATTTACATGGTTGCAGGTTTTTCTCAGTACTAAGTTACTCAGTACTATTTTGTTACCACAGAAAATGATTACATTAAAATTTTGATCTATATATATGACTTTTTTTTCCTAATTTGACTTATTTCAAATTGCATCCCTGGGATAAAGCATTTGAATAGTTGTCATTTTCTCCCTCAAAATTTCAAATTGTTTTTCAGAATTTCTGGGCTAGTTCATACCTCCTCTAGCGTAAAGGTTATCTCTAAGTTATAATCCTTCTCTGGGAGGAGATCTCTTTTCTGTATAATCTTTTCTCTGTGAGCAGGTTTCTTGGGAAGCTTCTGGAGCCTCCAGACAGACTCCCTCCTTCCAGACTGCCATCCCAACTCTGTCCCAGACTGGACTACTCTCCAGCCAATGCTGCCCTCTTTTATCCCCTAACAGGGCTTGTGAGAACTCCTACAGCCAATGACTTTGCTCCTCTTAAAGGTGAAACTCCTTTAAACATGTAAACTCTCCCCCAGAAGTCCAAAGGTGCAAACTCCTTTCAAAGGCCTGAACCAAAGGTGTGAATTCTGAGCTAGAGAATTGTTTAGACAGCCTGAGTTATCCCCTTGTAAACTTAACATCTCCCCCTTTCTTTTGATTTAGAACATAGGGTGGTCATGGCCTTGAAACATAAATCCATCAATATGGGAGGTATTACACATAATTACATAAATTACATAAACACATAGTAACATAACACATGCTAGAAGTGATGTAACAAATAACATGATCAAATAATCATAAATTGAGAATTTATACATGTTCATAAGTCCATTGTCCATTAGTCTCCTCTTGTGTTAGGAAATCCAATGATTCCTGCTGGTTTTAAAATTCTTTAACAGTCTTATCTTGTGTTAGGGAATCTTTAACAGTCTCCTTATCAGCCATGCTCTTTCAGTGTCAGATGTTTCTTAGATCTTCTCCTTTGTTTTGAGGTTTTTCTCTTTTTCTGTCTCTCTCTGATGGATAAGGCGAATACGACTAGTTGGCACCCATCTGATTCCTTCTCCATCTGAAGAAATACAAGCAAACCCTCTCCCCCAAGCAGTTAACCTATCTGGTCCCTTCCATTCACCACTTTCTGGGTCTCTCCACATCACCTGGCGCTTATCTAAGGACAGTGGAGCTGCTCACACTGGACACTGCCCTTCTGGTGGTTTATAAAACATGTCTGCTGGAGCCAGTGAATCTTTGCCAAAAATTAGAAAATTAATGGAATAGAAAACTAAATTTAGAAGTTCTCTAGGGTTACCTGTGGCTGCCCCTTTCTTTTGTTTTTGGAGGAGTGTCTTAGTGTCTCTGTTTCTTCTCTCTACTATTGCTTGACCTTGTGGATTAAAAGGTATGCCAGTGGTATGTGAATCTTATACTGCGCAGAAAAGTATGCAAAATGTTTAGAACTATATGCAGTATATTGTATTAATATTCTTTATCTTTCAACAGCTGGCCCATTAATTGATTTTATCTTTGCCAAAAAAGATTTTTTTCTTGATGTGACATGAAACCTTAATTGGTTTAATTTACATTTTGAAATTCAAATTCACCTATTAGGAAATTACTCTTGATCTTTTATATTTGTAGTAATTCACTATATATTTAATTTTTCATAAAGATTAAATACATTTTTCCCTGACCTTCAGCTTCCTTTTTATCTTAGTCAAATGAAATTTACATATGAAAAAGCTATTAAATATTTCTATTTTGTGTTTTGTGATTTCTTCAAGTCTTTGTTTAATTAAGAATTGTCCTTCTGCACATAATATTTTTTTAAAGAAATAATATGACTTTATTTAGGTCATATATTCACTTGGAACTTGGAACATAAGATGCTGCTTTAAGCTTTTTTTCCCCCTGAATATTCTCTTTTCTAGTTTTCTAGTAGTTCTTGTCCAATAGGGCATTCTTCCAAAAGTAGTTTATGTTCTTGGGCTTATTAAACATTGTATTTCTAAGTTCAGTTGTTTCTGTTTCTTACTAATCTAGGATATTTCACTGATATTTCTCTTTAATCAGTAAAAAATAGTTTTTGCTGGTAACTGATTTATGATGTAATTGGAGATCTAAAACTATTATTCTTCCTTCACTCTTACTTTATTTCCCTTGAGATGCTAGACCTTTTCCTACAAATTTAATTTAATTTAATTTTTTAAGTATCATATAATTTTTTTTATTATTATAACTTTTTATTGATGGAACATATGCATGGGTAATTTTTTACAGCATTATCCCTTGTACTCACTTCTGTTCTGACTTTTTCCTTCCCTTCTCCACCCCCTTCCCTAAATGGCAGGCAGTCTTATACATGTTAAATATGGTATAGTATATCCTAGATACAATATATGTGTCCAGAACCATATAGTTTTCTTGTTGCACAAGAAGAATTGGATTCAGAAGGTAAAAATAACCTGGGAAGAAAAACAAAAAATGCAAACAGTTTATACTCATTTCCCAGTGTTCCTTCTCTGGATATAGCTGATTCTGTCCATCATTGATCAATTGGAACTGAATTAGATCTTCTTTATGTTGAAGATATCCACTTTCATCAGAATATATCCTCATATAGTATTGTTGTTGAAGTGTATAATGATCTCCTAATTCTGCTCATTTCACTCAGCATCAGTTCATGTAAGTCTCTCCAAGCCTCTCTGTATTCCTCCTGCTGGTCATTTCTTACAAAACAATAATATTCCATAACATTCATATACCATAATTTACCCAACCATTCTCCAATTGATGGGCATCCCTTCATTTTCCAGTTTCTAGCCACTACAAAAAGGGCTGCCACAAACATTTTGGCACATACAGGTCCCTTTCCCTTCTTTAGTATCTCTTTGGGATATAAGCCCAGTAGTAGCATTGCTGGATCAAAGGGTATTGCAGTTTGATAACTTTTGGGGCACAATTCCAGATTGCTCTCCAGAATGGTTGGATTCATTCATAACTCCACCAGCAAAGCATCAGTGTCCCAGTTTTCCTGCATCCCCTCGAACATTCAGCATTATTTTTTTCCTGTCATCTTAGCCAATCTGACAAGTGTGTAGTGGTATCTCAGAGTTGTCTTAATTTGTATATTTCTGATCAGTAGTGATTTGGAACACTCTTTCATATGAGCGGATATAGTTTCAATTTCTTCATCTGAAAATTGTCTGTTCATATCCTTTGATCATTTATCAATTGAAGAATAGCTTGATTTCTTATAAATTAGAGTCAATTCTCTAAATATTTTAGAAATGAGATCTTTATCAGAACCTTTAACTGTAAAAATGTTTTCCCAGTTTGCTGCTTCCCTTCTAATCTTTTTTGCATTAGTTTTGTTAGTACAAAAGCTTTTTAATTTGATATAATCAAAATTTTCTATTTTGTGATCAATAATGATCTCTAGTTCTTCTTTGGTTACAAATTCCTTCCTCCTCCACAAGTCTGAGAGGTAAACTATCCTATGTTCCTCTAATTTCAAATTTAATTTTATATTATTTTTCTGACTTTAATTCATCAACAATCTGGTTGGCAAATAATGTATTTATAAACTATTATTAATTAATTTATCTGTCATCATCCTTTTTATTATTTTGTCATGATCCAACCATAAGTAATAAAAGTTTCCTTGACTATTAGTCTTTCTCTAATTCTATAGAGTGTTTTACACTTATATGGGCCTGTGTCTTAAATAAGTCTTTGTAGATGAACTGCCCAATTATTTTATCCATTTTAATATTTATTTTGAATTAGGATACACTTTCTGTTACTTCATCTTACTCTTTGTTTTTGCTACATGGAAAAGCTGAGAATTTTGTGGATTTATTTTATATCTTGTTTCTATGCTAAATCTATTTATTGTTTCAATTATTTTTTTTGTTGTTAATTCCCTGGAACTTTCTAAGTCAAGCATCATGTCATGTGCAAGCAGAAAGTTCTTCTCTTTGCCAGTTTCTGTTTTTAATTTATATCTCAACTTAGTAATATTGCTAGTATTCTAGAAGTATGAAAAATCTTATTTTGATTTTAATGGGAACTAATTAGGTATGAAAAAATTATCTGATGCTATTAGTAGCATGTTCTCAGATATACACCATTGCACTTGGACTCTGTCTTTCTAGTGCTTAGTGTCTAGTAGATTCAAAATCTCTAGTCCTTGGATTTGGGGTTACATGAGTAAATTTAGTTACTAAACCCAAGACTAACTTCCTATTGAACTTTTTCCTCTCCCTCTGCTTTTCCTACTAATTTTTGTCCAAAAGCATTGGGAGAAGGAAAGAGAAAACATATGGAATTACTCAAAATCTTAGCATTCTAGGCATCTCTCAGACTCTAAGCTAGAGAGAAGATAAAAACCTGTTTTCAAAGTAGGAGTTTTCTTCATTTTGGTGTTTCCTTTATTAACGAAAACCTGGAACCAGTTCCTCTCCCTTTCTTCATTTTATTTTGTTTCTTTTAGGGATATTTGTCCACAGAGCCATCATTTCTTGCTAGATTTTTGGGATCTAAGAAGTATTCAAACTTTGGTTCAGTAGAAGGCACAACATACCATTACATTTCTAAGGCTGTCCTTCATAATTCTCTCTAGATAGAAGAGGTTCCAAGAACTGCACATCATAGAGATCGTTGGGTTTCTGACACTATATGTGTACACATGCTTACTCTGAACCACTGGACCAACTAATTTTTATTGGTTAAAGAAGAAAACAAGGGAATCCCAGGGCCATATCCCAAACAGGTACTCGAATTCTTGTCCTCTTTTAGAACTGGAGAGATATCACCATTTCTGATAGAGATTTACAGAAAAAAAATATGCAACTGTTTTCTAGACTAGTGAACTTGTTAGTAGGACCTATGAGATGCTTTAAAACAGGCAAGGGCACACTTTAGCACTGTGGTTTGTGGCTCTTTTATCACTTTCTTGTGACCCTGCAACAGTGTAGTAAAATCTTTCTACTGTCCTCACTGGGCTCTCCTTCATGCCAGAAATCTTAAAGGCCATAAAGTCTGATGTGCTTGGAAAGTGCTTCTGAGCTCACCCAGAGACTCGTTTCTTATAAAATGTATAACAGCCTGTAAATTGAATGGAAGGGGTTTGGTGAACATATACAACTTTATTCCCCCGCTATTAGTAACTTATAATCAAAGAAGCTGTGAGGTTCATATTTTTTTCTTAAATGTTTTACACAATATCTATAAAGTTGACACCAGCCCAAGCCAGGGGGATGGTTGGTTTTTTTTTGTTGTTTTTTTTTCCCACTATGTACCAATATTCCTTATCCTTACTTCAGGAGCACAATTTCTTTTCTTACAGACATTGTTATTATTTCTTGAAAGAATAGTAGACAATATCTCTAGGAAAAAAAAAAAAAGCAATCTCAGTTGATTGTTATGAGTAAAAGGCCACATAACTGACACCTTATCCTAATCCTTTTCATCCTTTAAGATCCAGCTGTAAAGTAAACTCCTGTAACTTTCTTTGTTTCTTCTTTCACTGCCCAACATACACTACCAGATATCATGTCGTTGGATTCTCAAAGTGCTTCTTTTAAATATAATTTCTTTCTATACTTTTATAGTCATTTCATTTCTACTTAACAAACATTTTGAGCACTTGTTATGTATAAGATGTTTGCTTGATACCAGAGAAACAAAGGCATTAAAAAAAGAGTCCTAGCTATATTATGAGAAAGAAGGAGGAGAGACACAACTTATACACAAATAAGTAATAATATGGTAACAAGAGGGAAGGGAATTGGGAAAGGTATGAATCAGGTTCCACCTGAGCTGTACCTTAAAGAAAACTAGGGTTAATCAGAAGTGGGAATGCAGATGGCATTCAATTTAAGTGGAGTATCATGTTTGTATCAAAGCAGGAAATGGAATGTTGTGTATGGTGAAAACCTAGGTGACTAAGCAATCTGATAAGCATCTTCTATGTGCCAGGTACTGTAGTAACTGCTAGGAACTGAAAAAAAGACCAAAAAAATTAGTCCCTGGGTTTTTGTTTGTTTGTTTGTATGTTTGTATGTTTGTTTGTTTTGATGTGGGGGGAAGTGGAGCAGAGGGAAAGAAACAGAGATAGGAAGAAGTGAAATTAATTGGGGAAAAGGGAGGGACTTTCAGATCAAGAACTTTATTCTCAATCTAATAAGAAGCCAAAAACTTTTTTTGGTGTAGAGAGATGATATGTCCATATACATGTGTTACGAATTTCATTTTCAAGATGGATTGTGAAAGAGAAAAGGGACAGGAAGAAAGTAGAAGCTATTATAATAGCAATCCAAAAAAAAAGGCAAGATTACTTTGTGGAGAGACTGTGTGAGGAAGCATATGACAGCGTAAACGAGAGCTCTGATCAAAGTAATTTTAATAAATTTTGCTAATTGATTGGTCATGGGGTTGAGGGAAAGGGAAGAGTCAAGGAAAATTACAAGATTGTTTATATACAGATCTTGTCACCCCTAGTAGGCAATAAATTCCGACAACAAAGGGAAATAAGTTATGTGGGTGAACAAGATTTCTACTTAGAAGAATAGATTTCACTTTCTGTCCATGATGGATACCTCCTTCTCGTAAGTATAGCACCCTGTCTTACACAGTTGGTTCTCAATTAATAGTTACTGAATTGAAGTTCTCATTGAAGTTCACAGCAATTCCTACAGTTTATTCTCTCAAATCAAAATTATACATAGCTTTTCCTTTTAGTTAAAATACCCTTCCACTTCTGTGGTAAAGGAACTAATGTCTTTGTTAGTCCTTCTATCAATGGTTTAACCATTTTTTAGTTTCTTTCATAGCTGCTTTCATAAGATATAATAGAGAAGAGATGGGGAAAGGGAAAAAGGAGAGGAGAGGAGAGGAGTCCCAAAAAAGGAAAAAGTGAAGGATAGTGAAAAAACAAAATGGGAGAAGGATAAGATAAGAAAAGGAACTTAAAAGAATATTGTTTTTGATCCTTCTCTTGGGAATTTCTCCTACTTTGTACAAATCAGAGTAAATATTCCCATGATTTCATTGAATTTCTTTCCATTCAAAGATCCAGAGACCTTTGTAGTGAAAGCTATAATTAAACAGATTAAGTGCAGCCAAGTGACTGTTAAGGATATAAACAGAGCAAGTAGCTAATAAAGCAGAAGCCAATTTTCAATAAACTTGAAATCAACGGGAAAACTTTAGTCTTTTAGTGTGAAATCCACCTCAGTAATCTTATAAATATCATCCCATTCCTAGCTATTGGACCCCCTGAGTGAACTATATCTTTTCACTGTATATATCTGCTATAAATCATGAATGAAGAGAGCAACTTCATATTGCTATGAGTATATTGTGGGAAGATAGGTTTCTATCACCAATGTTTATGATTTGGTTCATATTTTGTTTTCTTCCATGGCAGAATTAGACCTCAAAATATTGTCCTAAAGAAGATAAAAAGGCATTTTTTACTATTATTAGCACTGTAAAAAAAAAAACAAAACTACATTATAAATTAAGTTGTTTTTTGTAGGTTCACTTAATAATTATTGTTTGCACAGAAATGTGGATTCTTAATTCAGAGCAACAGATTAACAAATGAAGTTTTGAAACGTAGCCTATGCAAAAGTTGGAGAGAGCTTATACTCTATTTTGGCATTGTTTTAGCATTGGTTTTTTTTATTTTTTATTTTTTAACAATATTTTAAACCAGAAACCCTAACATGAATTAGAAATGTATGTAACTGATTGCCTCACTTTATCTCAATACATCAATACTGGGTGTCACTTTCCCCCAAGCTTCTTCCCATTAATAACCACTGCCCCTGTTCTTTTGCCTGAGATTCTGCTATTGACTTTTGCTGTCACATTATATAGCCAGTTACCCCCCACCTAGGTTCCTATCACTTAAATGTTCTGTTCCACTCTCTTCTACCACCACCTCTGACAAGCCACTGTAGAAGTGAGGTCTAGATTGTCTTTTGTCCCAGCAAATTATGTGCAGACTGTATATGAGTGGTATCTCCTCCTCCTCCTCCTCCTCCTCCTTCTCCTCCTCCTACTACTACTACACACACATATACACACACCAAAAATGCATACACAAAATTAATTTTTACTTCAGGTTATAAAATGTTTTCTTCCAGCTCTAATTCAGTAGAATAATCATGAACATTATGAAATACTGGACAGAAAGCATTCCTCAAAGCCATGAAGAAGTGATTCAAATTCTGACATATATTAATTGTGTGACCCTAGCTAAGTGCCTCAACCTTGCATTGTCAATTTTTTTAGGACTCTTAAGATGCAGTGAAGTTTCAGATACGCTTTGGAAGAGGCCCTACACTCTATACTCCATTTGATGTCAGGAGACAATACCTTTTATAAAATAATGAGCTTATACTTTATTACCTGGAGTTTTGTTTTTTCTTTTTGTGACTTGCCCAGGGTCACACAGCTGGGAATTGTTAAGTGTCTGAACCACATTTGAATTCAGGTCCTTCTGACTTCAGGGCTGGTACTCTATTCACTGTGCAACCTAGCTGTCCCTTTTGTTTTTCTTTTAATAGTATTAATTCTGTTCAGATCACTTTGAGGGGAGGGATAAATTATTTTGACCAGTTTTTTTGTTTGTTTGTTTTTTGAGGAGGAGAAGGTTGTATGTATGTTTGTTTGTTTGCTACCAGAACATTCTAAACCAGTGGAGACACTTTTTGTGTATTGTCACTGCCACTTCCTCCAAAAAAGGTGCAGGAAGGAATGGTAAGCTGTATCTACTTCTTTTTCCGCATGAATTGTGGCAGCAACTTATGAGTAAACTGATATAAAGAGGATTACAGCACTGAAATTCATTAGCAAAATATCACAGAAACTGGCTCAGCACAGCTTGAAGAACTCAGCAGAGGAACTAATCAAAGAAAGAAATAAAGCTGAGTGATTGAAGTAGAGTAAACACTTTGACTAGGAGCAGGCTGGGGATGTCCTCAACCTCTCTCCATAGCATCACTGCACTGGAAACAAGAACATGCAACAGATGAAAGAACGCTTCTCCTAATTAAAGCAGGCACATCAGAGATGGGCAGCTCTGAATAAAGAAAAACCAGTGTTTGGGGTGCTTGTCTCTCTCAAATGATCAGGCTGCATCTTCTATTATTATTTATTATTTGCTAGGCACCAACCATGTTACATTGTGGCACATGATGGTATAGCACAAAAGAGCCCGGCTTCTGCCCTGAGGCTTTTAGTACCTGAACTGGCAATTGTTCTGTGAGAAAATGCTTTATTTAAAATGGCAGTGTGCATGACTGCCTCTGTGTCTGATAGGAAATACCTAGGTCATTAGCATAAAGTTACTTCCACTATTTTACTCTTCAATTTGTAGAACATCAGATAGTATTCATAAGAAACTGATGCAAATAGGCTTGCTTGTCAGGCTTTCAAAAAAATTTAATAGGATTTTATTGTATCAGATTTGTAAACAGTTATCTCTTCCATGCTGAGCGGGTTGCCCCCACTTTCCTAAGATTCCCTTTGTAGAGTTTTCAACTTAAGAAACAGGAAATCACCTTCCTGCAGAGAAGGCAGAACAAAGTGGTGTCTACTTTGTACACAAAGATGTAGGAGAGCTCTCTGAAACATGTACATTCATACAGAGTGGGCATTTGTGATACCCAAATGGATGGTTTGCATTCATTCTTCAATAAACACATCCTTGAGATGCTTACCATGTTCTGAATGACCCCGCCATGGCATTTCTCATTAGTATTTTTGTGTGGAGATGGCTAAGCTTGCTCTAACTGGTTAAGAAGGCAACTTGTGTGTGGCTTGTGCAAATAAGGCACCTGACTTCTATGTGTTGAGCCACTCTAGAGCCAATGTGGCTGAGGCTGAAGGAAGGTTTTTGTCTGATGCTGACCCTTCCACATGTCTCATGCTTTGCTACATTCAAAAAGGAATCTTTTTATTTCAGGATTTCTTTCCAGTTCAAAGAAATCAGATATCATTTAAAGAAGATTTATTTAGATGCAAGTTAGACCCAGTGGTGGAGAGGTAGCCTGATGGAGAGAAAAGAATGCTTTACCTGAAGTCAGTGGCTCTGGATTATAATTCTAGATATAACACTTACTTGATGATCTTGGACAAATTATTTAACCTTTATAAACTTTTATTCCATCATCAGTCAAATGAGAAGGCTCAACCACTCAGGTCACTTTCAGCTTTAAATTTATGATACTGTAAACAGTGAAGCTTTCAGAATAGATATCTATCTGCAGATTAGTAATGTCAAAACTCTTTTACTAAGTTCAGGAATTCAGGGGATGATTGGGGCCATTTTTAGAATTTAAGTTCTGATATTTTCCAATTCATTATTCCAGTTTTAGCCTCACATATATCATCAGCAAAACAAATTTTGCTTGTTCAAATTCACATTTTAAATACTTGTTGCATCTAAAATAACATGTATTTTTAAATTAACATTGGACAGGGGAACTTTTTGAGGGGTTCAAAAATCAACTATCATTTAATTTTTAAACGCAAAATTATTTTCCTCTTTGAACTGAGCAAAGAATAAATCCCCTTGGGACTTTAGAACTGGGATGAACAAAGATAAACCATCGTTAACACCTGTCAGTGAATCTCCATGCTTAGTACTGAAGTATCCTTGAAGTTCCCTCTAATTCTGAAGTATTGCTTTGCAATTCTTCTTCCCACTGATCTTTGCTTGGAGTCATGGTACTTGCCACAGATCAGCACTGCTAAATAGGCTCTTTCTGATCTCCTTTGCCTGGTTTCAGATGTTTGAGTTGTTCTGCTGTTTTGACTGACCTTCCTGAATACTCATTTTCCTGCTGTGGATGCCTATTGACAGCTCCTGAGCCTGGTGTCACTCAATAGGGAAGCACATGCCCTATTGAAGCCAATTCCTATTTTCACTTCCTATTTTCCCTTAGCAAACTGTGTCTTTGGCTTTTCTTCTTTTCTTGAAAAGATTTGAGAGCTAGCTAAGATAGCAAGATGGGTGAAAGGAGACAAATCACAATGTTCATTTTCAGCATTTCTAAGAGAGAAATGTAAGGAAGCAAAATAAGATGGGAAATAGAATGTGATATAAAATGAGTTGGATCTTGTTTATTTTTTAAATTCCCATAGGTCCCAGTTTATAGCATTTTAATTGTACGAATTAGAATAGAAAGTGAGTAATTAATGAAACACTTTGTGGAAAATTATTCCTATCCCTTCTTGTGCAATAGCTCCATGTAATTAAAGCCTTTTTCTGTTTATTTTTCCTGAGTGTCCAGAATCATGCTTTTCCAAAATGCATTTGGGTCAGTGCTCAGCTAGAAACCTAGCAAAACACACACATTTCCACACCATAGTTATATTCATCTGGAACTAGGGAGGAGGAGAAAGACCTTGGGAATATTTTTCTCAAAACCATTTAAGATCATATGCATTGCAGGGATGCCTAGACTGTGAATAACTAATATAACCTTTAGTGGAAGGTCAGAATAAATTAAGCAATATCATTTCAATGAAGAAATCCTTCTACTCCAAGCAGTGAAAGGACCACTCACTCTGTATTGTCCAACTTTGCCACTGAAACTCATAAGATGGATCATTCTTCATTATAAAGGGAATCTTGTTATTTCTTTTTGAGTTCATTGGTTACTCAGCAAGCAGTTATTAAGCATATACTGCCTTAGACTCTGATGACTAAAGAAGTGAGTGAAATTAATAATTCAGCACAATTCTGCTTCACTTACATCCAGTTCACTCACAAGTTAAGACACCATTCTCATAATATCATCTGTCCTTTTCCACAATTAAGGGTGAACAACAACAACAACAACAAAAAATCAATTTTAGCAGTTCTTCCCAAAAAGTTTATACTTTTAATAGAGGAGATAGCATAAAAATAATTGTGAACATGTGATTATATGTAGAATAGATGAATGGTCATCTAAAGAAGTAAGGCACAAGTACTTGAGACACAACAAAGGCCTCCTATAAAAGGTGAGATTTAAATGGAATCTCAAATGAAGGCAGCGAAACTAATAGCTGAAAGTGAGGGGGCAAAGCATTCCAGGCACATAAGAGGCTGATGCAAAGGAAAAGAGATAGTCTGTCATGTGCATTGAACAGTAGTTAAGTCGGTGTAACTGGGTCATAGATTTTATGGAAGAGCTAGGTTGTGAAGAGCTTAAATGCCAAACAGGAAAATTTATATCTGATCCTGGAAATAATGGGGAACTAGTAGAGCACTAAGGACCTAATTGTGATTATATAATAGAAATTTGTAATGCACCCAGTCATCATGACTTCATGATTCCCTCCAGCTCCCTCCACATAGGAATAGGGCTAAAGTAGGTGGATGATAGAAGAAATACACTATTGGAGTTTGGATAGATATGACTGGAAATTGAGCAAAGGAGTAACAGATTCTAGAGTAGAGTGTGATGGAGCTGAATTAATGAACCAAAGGAGAGTGGTGTAGCCAGTACAAAGGTAATGGCACAGAATAAGGGGTTGAAGGAATAGGAGGGGCATTACAGTTAGGATAAAAAACAGGGTTAGTTAGGGCTTATAAGTCATAAGGAAAAGGACAGTTATAAAATATTATGATTACATAATAATCAAAAGCAAAGAAAAAGAACACTTGAGGATGATGGCAAAATCAAAAGTATGGCCATCTCTGTGTATAGTGAGTTGGAAAGGCAGAGTAAGTCCTGAGAATTGAGTGGAGAATTGAATACACTAAAGGAATTCCTCACTTCGGAATCTTGAAATCCAAAACTTGCTTCAGGGTTCAGGAAGAACTATGGAAGAGAGAGTGAGGCTGACTCTTTGTACAACACTGTCTCACTTAAATCCAACTCACTCTCAAGTCAAAACATCATTTATTTGTGATGTCATTTGGCTTTTTTGAAAACAAAAGATGAACAGCTTTAATAAGAATCAGCTCTTTTACCTCATTTGGTGGTGCTCATCCCCAGCAGTATATATTTATTTGGTACATGTATGCATAACCATGGTTATAATTATAACCATGGTTACAACATGGTATATGTTTGCATGTGTGACATTATATCCCTATATCAAAATGAAAACTGCTCAAAAATAGAAACTACCTCATTATTCAAGAAAAATAGGAGCTACCTCATTATTCAAATACTACATTCCTAATAAATAACACAGTACCTGGTACATAATACTTAATAAATGTTTGTTATTTCATTGATTTCTTAATGGAAGCTAATCTGAGGAGAGAGTGATAACTGGAGGAATCTGGAAAGGTGAAAATCTAGTAAAGAAACTCTGATAACTTTTGACTCTTTTCTTCCTTTAAGGTAGAAAAATAAATTGGTGATTTGAATTGTGCTACAGTGCTTGAGATCTTAATCAATGAACAGATCAAAAACTTGAATAGTGAGAACCCTGAAGTATGAGGACAGTTATAAGTTCATAATAACTTATAATAACTAAGCTCTTTCCCTTTTTTCTTTAGTATTGCCATTAATGTCAAATAAATGAACCTCTGACAGTCAGTGACTTTTGGTCCCCTGTCATTCTGAGGAATTAGTGAGTAACTCACCCTTGTTTTTAATGTGTCTCAATTAAAAAAAAAAAAAAAAAAAAAAAAAACAAAAACAAAAAACACCTTATTCATTTTTACATAGCTATCATCTACTCAGTTATTTTAAAATTAAATATAAAATAAATACTCATGTTCAGAGAAATTAAATAATTTGTGGAATGTCATAGTGCATGTCAATTGCTGAACTCAGATCATGAGACTCTTATACTGTTGTATACTTTTCATATGTTCACTTCTAGTGCTGTGCAATTGTCTCTACCTAGAAATCTATTTCATTCTTGCTTGGTGTCATGAAAACTTCAATTCAAATTGGACTAATTGTATGACCCCGAGCAAGTCCCTTAACTGATGTTTGCCTCAATTTCCTCATCTGTAAAATGGAGACAATAATAGTTTTACTTCTCAGGATTGCTGTAAGGATCAGCAATAATATTTGTAACAGTTCTTGGCTCATAGCTTTATAAATGTTAGTTATTATTATTGTTGACATTTAGGAGAATAAAAATGGTGGTAAGGTCATGGGGTTTCCAGTTGTATATGTGACATATGAGCATATATGTATGTGTGCTTCTATATATACAGATATGTACACACATATATAAAATACATCATGTATATGATGTAATAGGCACATATATGTTTACATACCTATTTATCCTTATTATATATATACTTACATACATATGTATGTATACTTATGTATACATATATATAAATATGCATGTATTGTACATATATACATATATTTATGTATATCTGGAGTATGTCATATACATATGTGTACATATGCATTTTTCAAACTGATTCTCCCCAAAGAAAAGTCTCTACATTTTTAATAGGAATATTTTTTTCTCTCTGTATGTTAATCACCTGGAAAACCTGAAATTTTGCTTAAGGTAAAGCAATTACAGTTCCCTTTCTTATAATAAACATTCTTAATTACCTTTCTTTAGACTGCTGTGTTAGACTCTTCATATGTTTATCCCCCAAGGAGAATGTGAAAAAGCATCCAACAAGACTGAACTTTATCAAAAGTTTAGTAAAATAAAGGACAATCAAACACAAGAATAGGTTAAATCTTGGTAAGATCAAAAGGAAAAATCAGATGCTCCCTCATAGCTCTAGATTGAGTACCACATTCATGAGTCCAGCTGTGGAATGATTTTCTTTAATCACTTAATGCTGATTTTGTCAGCATATTAAGAAACAAGAATGCTTCATACTTTTTTTTTTAATGTTGTTTGTTTTCACTATCCCCACCCCACAAGATGTATGTAAGTGTATATGTTTATGTAAACAAAATTATGCATCTGCCTGACTGTGTGGGATCATAATAAAATGTGACAAATCTTCAGATAGATGGGAGTATGAGATCATTTTATTTGTCTCCCGAAGAACTTGAATGCAGGCTAAGAAGCAACAATGAAAACCAAGCATGAAACAATTAATTGGTTTAAGATTAGAAAAGTTATACAAGGCTTTATATTATCACCCCATTTTTAAAATTTATATGCAGAGTACATCATTCAAAATATCAAGGTGAAATTCAGTTTGGCAGGGGAAATATCAACAATATGATATGCAGATAATATCAATGGTGGAAAAAAATGAAGAATTTCAAAGCCTTGATGAGAGTAAAAGAGAAGAATACAAAAGTTGGCTTTAAGCTTACCATTAAAAAACAAAAAAACTACACACACACACACACACACGCGCGCACACACACACACACACACAGGAATTTGGCAACTGGTCCCATCACTTCCTCACAAATAGATGTAAAAAAAAAATGGAAGCAGTGTCAGAATTTATATTTTGGGGCTGAAAGATCAGTGCTGATACAGTGCATGACTGCAGCCATGAAATTAAAAGATATTCCTTGGATGGAAACCTATGTCAAACCTGGACAGCATACTAAAAAGCAGAGACATCATCTTGCTGACAAATTCAAAATTATAATTTTTCCAGTGGTAATGTAGAGTTGTAAGAGTTGAACTATGAAGAAAACTGAACACTACAACATCAATGTTTTCAAATTGTGATTCTGAAGAAGACTTCTGAGAATCTCTTGGACATCAAGGAGATTAAGTTAGTCAATACTTAATGAGATTAACTCAGACTATTTAGCAAAAGGTCAAATATTGAAAACAAAAGTTAAATGTTTTAACTACATAATGAGAAGGCAGGACTCACTGGAAAAGACCCTGGTGGTGGGAAAAATTTCAGTCAAAAAGAAAAGTGAAAGGCAGAGAATAAGATGGATAGATAGTGCCATGGAAGCAATGAACATGAGTTTGAATAGACTTCAAGAGACAATGAAAGATAGAAGTACCCATCAGGCTATAGTCCATGAAGTAGTCATATAGTTCATGATTCATGAAGAGTCAGACATGACTTAACGAACTGAATACCAACAACATTTATGTATGCATGAAAGGCAGAGATGGAGACATGGATTAGCTTTACTTGAAGTGGTTCCATAAAGAGCCCCTAGGAACAATGGGTAAAAGTTAAGAGAGGTGGATTTGGGCTCAATGCAAAGAACTTCCCAGAAATTAGAATCCCAAATTGCAATAAGATGCCTTGGGAATTTCTCACTACTAGTTATGTTTCAGTATAGCTTTCTTTGGATGATCACTTTGGTGACAGGGGACAAAATTGTAGAAGGGATTCCCTGATGATTCAGACAAAGTATAGTCTGGATAATCTCTAATGTCCATTTGAATTTAAAAGTTTATAATTTTTATTTTGCTTAATTTTATTACTAATTATATTTATAATTTGATATTGAAAATTTTGGACTAGAAAGTTAGAAAAATAGAATTTGTTCTTAACTCTCCCACTAAATAGTTTGGAGTCCTTGAATACCTCTCTGGCCCTTAGATTATTCATTAGTAAAGTGAAAAAACTAGACTAATATCTAATATCCACTTCAGATCTAAAATGCTAATATTCCTATGAATACTTCAAAATAAATCCATTAATATGGCTTTAGCCACACTGGAACCCTATTCCATTGGGAAATAGTCAATTACCAATGAAAGGTTTCTGTCACCCAAGTTGCAGAAGTTGGAACATTTTGTCTTGTCTAGTCACTGTGTCTAAAGTCCCTAGCACAACATTTCTTCTTGACATTTTCACCTGTAAGGACATCCATGTTGAGGGTTTCAAAATATTCAGACTGAAATATGGCTTTGGGATTGAATCTAAGCTAACTTCTGATTTAACAACACAAGAGCAACAAGGCAACTTTATGTGTTAACAAAAACTCTGCCTACTGTATCAGAGAGACTGAAAAGTGAATTTTAATCTATTTTATTCTATAGAGGATTATATTTTCTAAATAGTCCAGAAAGCATTTGGGTCGTATCTTAGCAACCCTGGAATCGTTTAACTACATTCCCTCTGTAGGTATGAAGGTGTTAGATGGCAGAGTAATGCCAATATTTTCTTATGATTTATAAAAAATAGGAACAGAATTTTAGGACCATGCCCTTTTACAAATGTCTAAAATAAGCCCATGCAGAAAGTTGAATTCTCACAGTTATCTCCTCCTTTGTCACTACCATTATATTGCCTCCATTAATGCTTTGTGTTTAGTTCAAAATTTCTTTGTAATGAGTGGAAAAAAATCATTTAGAATCATTGTCCCTGAAATTCCCTCTTCTGAAAGAGAAAACTCATCTTTTTACCCAAAACTTTACTTTTGGAAATTCTTTTCACTATGGCTTTGTTACCAAATCCAATCTAATCCAATCGAACAAGCATACATTGTTCTAGGCATTGTAAGATAGAAATATTAAATGAAAGAACAATCTCTGCCTATAAGATGCTTATAACCTACTGGTACTTTTTCCTCTTTTGTGATAATACACAAGTAAGTAAGCCATTAGCCTAAAAGACAGATATAGAGTACATGGTTAATAAACAAAATCTATCCTGTGACCTTGAATAATCAAGAAATTTAACTATAAGCAGTGGAATGAAGGGACAGAACTGCCCTGATGGCAAGATCCCATGTGCCAGGATGATTAATGGGATAGCTTATACCTTTCAATGGTTCTGCTTAAATTAGTTTAAATATTCATCTGTTGTTTTGTTATGATGAATCTCTTTGTATCTTTTTATTTTTTCTTTCCCCTTGAGAGCTCTTGACTGGCTAGAATAAGGCTGCTTGGTTAAAGAGAAAAATGACCAATAATCTTTTAGTGAATATAGTATAATTGATCACAAATTAGAATATGTGAAACAAAGAGAATGGCATTTCTTCATGGGTATTACAAACATATCTAGGATAGCACGGTGGATAGAACACTGGGCTAAAGTTAGGAATATCTGAGTGTAAATCCTGCTTCAGACACTAGCTTTGTAACCCATATTATCATTTAATTACTGTCTGACTCAGTTTCCTCAACTATAAAATTGGATAATAATAGCAAGTCCTTTTTAGAGTTATTGTATTATTCAAATGAGATAGAATTTGTAAAGACTTTAGCATGTGTCTGCTACATAAGACTTGCTTTATAAATGCTTACTTCCTTCACTTATGCCCTTTATGTTTGCTAATCAGTAATTTGCAAGCATAAGACAGTAGATAGAGAACTGGCCTCAGGAAGATAGGTTCAAAATCTGCTGATTAGCTGTAAGTCACATGAGTACATTAATTCACCACTGCAAGTCTACTTTCTCATCCATAAATTAGGGACAATAATGTCGACTGTAATATCTGGAGATTATTTTCAGACTCTAATAAACTATTACAGGTAAAATGCTTTGCAAGCCACCTGGGTTCCAAGACTCTGAGAACTGAGTCTGTGCCAGGTTTTGCATCTAGTTCTTCAAAGAAAGACCCATTCTAGCAAGAGTTGAGAGAAGAACTCATCTAGCAGGGATGGCACATTTGAACTTGAACTTACTGGGATCTGCGCTCCTCTTTCCAGAATCCAAGGAGATAAGGAGGAGAATATGCTCCCAAGGTGCTGGAGAGCCATATTTAAGCTTCCTTTATTTCTATAGTAAGGCTGGGCTGATTAAGAAGAGAAATGACCAGTAGTCTTTTAGTAAATATAGTTTATATATATATATATATAAGATATTCATTTGTGAAAGTTAAAAATAAGTGTTTTATAAATTTTAAAGTATTATAGAAATGTCATCCATTGCTGATGTTGTCATTATTATTATTGATTTTTTCAATCTATTTACTGTGATATCACATGGTAAGATTGATGATAGGACTTCACAGTAGAAAAAATAGTAGGGGCAGCTAGGTGGCACAGTGGATAGAGAACCAGCCCTGAATTCAGGAGGACCCGAGTTCAAATCTGGTCTCAGACACTTAACACTTCCTAGCTGTGTGACCCTGGGCAAGTCACTTAACCCCAGCCTCAAAAAACAAATAAATAAATAAAGAAATTTAAAAAGAAAAAATAGTGTATGCATAGTGGAATAGTGTAGGATAGAATGGTGGGAGGACAGGAAGACATTGGGGTCAAAAATTTGTACTTATGTAATGGAGAAAAGCTGAAAGTATTAAACAGGATTATGTCTTTATCAGAGCAGTATTAAGGATAAAATAGAGTAAGCAGAGCCAGTTTATTTTAGTATCCATGTGAGAGAAGATGATGGCCTAAAACTGGAATGGTGACTATGGAGGAAAATTGACCAGTAATTGGACCTGGGAATCAGAATAGGGAGAAGGAATAAATTCAGGTAATGTGAAATCGTTTTTGTTGTTGTTGTTTTATTTTAGCTTAGGTGTATGGAAATACATTTAACAGAAATTAAGTGATAGGAGGAAGAGCATTTTGTTCTGGAATACATTGAAGTTGAGATGCCAATGAGACATTAGAAAAGACATCCAACAAGTTGCTACAAATTAAGGCTTGAAGTTTTAGAGACAGGTTGGGGCTTGAAATTAAAATTTTGAACATTTTCATAAAGGCATAATCAAAAGCTTTTAAGTGAATGAGATCACAAATATAGAAAACATTATAAGAGAGACAATGATGGTCATAAGTACAGCGATTTAGGCAGTAGTCATATTTGTACAAAGTGGGGAAGAATAGAGAAGCTAGTTAAAACTAAAAAATTGTCACAGTGGGAGAACTGAGTATACAGTACTCCAGAGGCCAAGGAGAATAACAAGACCGAGGCATTGTAGTTTATCATGACAAAATGTTATTATGAGGGATAATGGAAGAAAAGGACTAAAAATATCAGTGGAATTGTCAGTAAAGAAGTCATTCCTAAACATTGGGAAAACTTCATTTTGGTGATGGAGATAGTTATACACACACACACACAAACACACACATATACACACAATATATATACATCCATACCCACATACATACCTATGCCCATATATATACATGTGTGTGTGTATAAGTTAAATGACTTGTCCAGAGTTAAATGGAAATTGTCAGAAGCTAAATCTGAATCCAGATCTTCCTAACTCTAAGCCTAGCCCTCTATTAGCTATATTGTCTTTCTCTATAAATAAACAACAAATTTCTTCTTACTTGAAGCCAAAAACTGTCCAAAGAAGATCTAATCATTACAGAATTTTTTATGTGCATTTAAGTAGTCTGCCTGATAGAAAATGAGCTTCCATATGCAGTAACATTTCAAGGCCATGGAATTGCTTCATTTTCTGATGTCATACTCAGGGAAAGACTCATTTCACCTTTATCTCATTCTCTCTTTGAATCTCTGAACAATATACTTGCCTTGATAAAATAATGAAATTTATTTTTCTCTTTTATAATGGAATTCTACTTTTAAATGCTCAAAATTCTAGTTAGGATACTTCTTTTATGAAAGCTATTAAAAATGTTTAAAGCCTACAGCCTTTGTGTACTTGCTTAATTACCATCTTCTTCAGTAGCCATTTTGATATTTTTATCATTCTATTTAAAATGCATGTGGCCCAAGATTTGATCATCCTGTCTGGTTTTTATTCTAATTTATGAGAGTTGATCACATTAACTTATAATGACAGAAAACAATAGCACCCTTTTCATTAAAGGATCTCTGAATGCAAACATTTTTGGAAATTGTTCCCAGATGCTAATGCACATTTTTACCAGTTTCAAATATAGTTGAGAGTCAAACCAATAAATCAGTATATGGCAAAACCTTTCTCAGATATGGCATGAATATTGTATTTATTTGTGACTGGCAGAGAATGCATTGGACTTTGCAAGCCAGAGATGAAAAAGTGAAGCAAGGAAATAAGTCTTCAGTCAATGTCTTCAGATTATATGCTGTTGGCTATTTAGGAAATGGCAAAATTTCTACAAATTGAAGGAAAAATAAGGTGCTGAAATTTTTCAGACTGCATTCCTTAGTATAACAATGAAAAATCCCAACATGATTAGAAATGCGTGGGAAGAACATGAGCCAAATTAAGTGGAAAATTTGGAAAATTTCCTTAATTCTTTGAAACTTTGTTTCTTCATCTATTAAATGGCATAATTGAACTAGATCACTGGTTCTTAACATTTTTTTTGTATCATGGACCCTATCAGTAATCTGGTAAAGCCTATAGAACCCTTTTCAAAAGAATGTTTTAATGCATAAAATTAAATATATAATATTACAAAAAAGACTATTACAATGAAATACTGTCATCAAAATATTAAAAAATATAAGCAGTTCACAGATTATAGGTTTGTGTCTTCCTAGTTTAAAAAATGAATATAAATCTTACATTTAATATTTTTCTGAAAGGATTTTAAGCACTAAATAAATTGTAGAATAAATATTCCTTCATTTTCTTAGTTAATTTACCTTTAAGGGCTACAAAAAGTCATGAACTCAAAGATAAAGTTTGAAAGTAACTCCAAGAGAAGGTGACTCAAAAAACAGCTTTGACATCTGCCCCATTCAGGGAATGAATAGCTCTACATGCTTTTCTGTGACTCAGTTTGTTTGTCAGTATATTAACAGAAAACTATGATCCTTACAAAAATAAAATTATTACTATCACAAGTGGCTACTGCCTAATAAATTTCAGTTAGGACTTGATAGTTATTCATGGTGAATTAATATTGACCTTTGTGAAGAAACCAAAGGTAATCTCAAAAGCTTACAAAGGCTTAGTCTCAGAACTGATGTGAACATTAATTCTGTGACCCATCCCAAATAGCCTAAATCAATGTCTCTTCCTGAAAGTTCTCTCTTTCTCCAAAGGCCCATCCAAGTTAATATATAATTTTCTCCACATGACATAGTATATAAAGGTTGTCATGACAACTGGGTGAACAATTTAACCAGTAGAATGTGTGTAGTACTCTTTAGCTTGTGAATATTGCTTAGTTATTTTTTTAAAGGGAAAAGAGAGAAAGAAGGAAGTGAAAGAAAAGGGAAGACAAGAAACAAAAACAGAGGTAGAATGAAAGAAGGAAGATAAAAGGAGGGAGTAGAAAAGGAGCAAAAGAGTGGGAAAGTGAGTGAAAGAACAAAAGAATAAGAGAATGGTAAAGAAAGAATGGGTAAATGATTGAGAAGAGAATCTATGAATAAGGGAATGCTGGAATGAGAGCAAAAAATGGAGTGGATGAGAGAGAGAGAGAGAGAGAGAGAGAGAGAGAGAGAGAGAGAGAGAGAGAGAGAGAGAGAGAGAGAGAGAGAGAGAAGAGAGAGAGAGAGAGAGAGAGAGAGAGAGAGAGAGAGAGAGAGAGAGAGAGAGAGAGAGAGAGGAAAAAGCAGAAGAATAAGAATGAAAATATAATTTGATTATACAGAGTCTAGAGTACTGGGTCTGAAGTCAAGAAGATTCATCTTCATGAGTTCAAATGAAGCCTCAGAAATTTATTAGCTCTGTGACACTTGACAAGTAATTTAATCCCATTTGCCTCAGTTTCCTTATCTGTAAAATTAGCTGGAGATTCTTCTACCTTAATGCTGGTCCACCAAATTTTTACTATCTACTTTCTAGGGCACCTGACCTATATTTTCACATTTTCCTTGAAGTATGAACTTACATGAAGGCACTAATAACAAAAACTCAGGAAGGTACCTTAGAGATCACTTAGACCAGTCCTGCTATTTTACTATTGAAGATATCAATTTGGACTTTGAAGAATATTTATTCAATAATTGTGTAACTTTCCTAATAGTGATACACAATAATAGAGTTTAATGGTAACACAAACATCAAGCCAATCTATCAAGACTCTCAGGGCCACTCAAAAGTACTTTAACACTGTTTTATATTAGAGCCAATCTTATTACCAACAATGAAAATTCCAAACATTTTTCTTTCTCTTCACTCCCTCAACAATGTTCCTAGGTCCTATCCTTACAGCAAATAATTTCCCTACTTCATTTAGAAGACTAGTATCATCTGAAGTGAACTTTATCTTAAATTCTCCAAAATTTTTCAATATCACAAGTCTGCCTTCTTTCTTCCTTCCCTTGACTAAAGAAGTCCTTACTCCTCCCCAAGGCTAATCTCTCAATTTCTTCTCTTCTTCCAATCTCCAAGAATGTCCAGGAATCTTCTAATGTCTTCATCTTTTTCTATTCTTGAGAGACCTGATACCTCCACTTAATAATGCCTCAAACATTGTACTTTCTTTCTCGTAGATGTCCTTTTTCAACATCTTTCAATGGCACTACCAATCAAATAGTCTCTAATGTTTTGAATCATAGTTTTGTCTTTTAGTGTGTACTTTTTTATATGCATATGTGTGTGCACATACACATATACATATATCACATATACCTACACACAAAACATACATATACATATATAGAGGCATATATACCTATAAATACATAGAGGCAGTTATCAAATCTTGTTAATTCTACCTTAAATTAAGGCAGGAGAAGGCAAGGAAGGCAATGTAGCCCATCTTGGAATCAGAATCATTTGGGTTCATATCCATACTATATGCTTCTGAGCAAGTTAATCTCCTTTCAATATCTCAGCAACTCTTTAGGATTATAAATTTGTTAGTTTGCATAGGCATCAGTGGATAAAAGAGTTTCTATACTAAGAATTTCCCACTTCAGTTAAATCACATATCCAGACCAATATTTTTCTTATCCACCCTTTCATCTTTGCCTAATTATTTCCTATTTGTCCTGTTTTAAGGGCAATTAGATGGCATAATGAATAGAGTACTCAGGCTGGAATGAGAAAAGTTCTGAATTCAAATATGATATCAGATACTAGCTATGTTACCTTGAGCAAGTCACTTAACCCTCTTTCCCTCAATGACTCAATTCTTTATTTTCAAAGGAGAAGGAAATGGCAAACTTCTCCAGTGCCTTTGGCAAGAAAACTGCAAATGGGATCACAAAGAGTTAACATGGCAAATGGCTCAACAAGTGTCTTGTTTTATACCTTGCTTTGCCTATATTTATTTGTGTGTTTTCTCCCCCACCAAATTGTAAGATCATTGAGGACAGGGACTATCTTTAGCCTCTTTTTCTATCTCCAGCACTTAACACAATGCTTGACACTTAGTAGGCACTTAATAAATGTTTATAGATTGAATTATTGATCTTCAGTCCCCATACTGACATCTTCTGCTATAGACTCTTTTTTTCTACCCTTCTGAACTATTGGGATAATTTATTAACTAGCATATCCACCAGGGTTTATCTCAATTTAGTCTCTATCCTACTTCTACACTATTTATGGATACATCTAATTATTTCATTTCAGAAATTATTAATGAATTCACATAATTTTTTTTTTTTTTTCTGAGGCATTTGGTATTAAGTGATTTGCCCAGGATCACACAGCTAGGAAGTATTAAGTGTCTGATGCCGCATTTGAACTCAGGTCCTCCTAACTTCAGGGTCAGCACTCTATCCACTAAACCATCTAGCTGCTCTAATCCACATAATTTATGAAGTAACATTTACTTTCCTTTACTTTACTTTACTTTCCTATCATTGAATGCCCTCCACCATTTAATACCATATTACATATCCAGTTTTTAATTATACTCTCCCCCTACCATAATGTTCTCTTGGATCTACTTATTTCATTCTGCATTAGCTCATATGACACTTCCCAAATTATTCCCTTTTGAT
This sequence comes from Sminthopsis crassicaudata, assembly GCF_048593235.1. NCBI lineage: Eukaryota > Metazoa > Chordata > Mammalia > Dasyuromorphia > Dasyuridae > Sminthopsis > Sminthopsis crassicaudata. The sequence continues at coordinate 93,328,287 of NC_133621.1, read as the reverse complement.
TAGACACTGACAATATTAAGTTCCCCAAAACTGGAATGATCAAACATAAACAAATATACATGTGCTGACATACAAACATATATCTTCCCATTGCTGAAAAATAAAAGTTTCAGTTCTGTGAAATATTTGTTAAAAGCAAAGAATAGCTGGAAAAAACAATAGCATATTCATTGCTTTCCCAATGACTATGATAAAGTCTAATTTCTATCTGCTTATATGGTAATTTGATTTCACATATTAAGAAAGTTTTATGACTTTCAAGCAACCATTGAAAAGTATTTTGCTGTACTAAGAACATTAGCTCTCCTGTTGGGTTACTTACTCTTTTAGGAGATGTTAATTTGAGTAGATTTTAACACTTTTTCTGCATTTGTAAATTTTCTTCTTTCAATTAATTATTCCAGTCAGGTAATGGTGAGCTCAGCAAAGTAACCACATGTGTACCTCCCAAATTTTAGAAAGTATGCACTTAATGTCAGTTATAAATTTCCCACAAGTAGCTAAAGGAATGGCTATAATAAGGAAATTCTAATTAGTCTTTTAAAAGCATTATGCTGCAGAAGATGTGAGGATTTTTTTTTTTTTTTTTTTTGCAGACTTGGCTAATTGTCCCAACAATAGGTATGCATGGCTCTTGTTTTAGATCCAAAAAAAAAAAAAAAAAAAAAAAGATAAGTTTCACTTCCAGCTGGGATATGGGAAATTTAGAGGAATCTTCATATGATTTTCTTTGTGTTAAATAGCTAGAAAGTGCAACTATGAGATACTCTGCACTATAAATATATATTCCCATAAAATGAAAGCACAAAATGATAAAGTGTTTGGCCTCTTGGGGGAGGGACAGAGAAAAGTCACCATGCAAACGACCACTATTGAGCCTTACTTTAGAGTTTATGATTTCCCTAAATATCTTCACCTCGTGCACATTATTATTCAATAAATGTCTTGAAACCATACCAAAGTACAACTCTCATGCATTATTGTGGAGTTGAGGTGACCTTGCATTCTCCTAGGACAAAAATCATACATCCCTGAAATCATGAAGTATTTTGAAACTGTAATTTCCTATCTGAAAATACACTGCATGGATGAGTTTAAAAATGAAAAGACATGCATATGTGATCATAAAGAATGCATATTCTTTTCTTATTCCAACTAATACCATTTTCTAAAATTTGATTTTTCAGTTGCTCAGACTAACTCTAATGCTTCATCCTGATATGGAGGTGACTCTAGTTCTCTGAACTATGCTTACAAAGTAAAACTGGAAAGAGCTTTGTGATATATCTCTTGTTTGAAGAGACTGCTTATCAACTAGATTATAATGTTGAACTTGGGGTCACACAGTTCTCTCAGTCCATTTAGCAGTTCATAGAAGGGTTCAGATTAGTAAGTGCATGGATCCTCAAGGTGATCTTCCCTCCCCCCAGCCATTCTATATGCGCATTTAGCAAAGACTGTTATCATGTTATATGTGGCAACTCAGCAAAAGTCATACATTTCAAGAATAATTATTGCCATTGGTTTTTTAAATTAGAACCAGAGAGAACAGAATTCTATATAGGAAGGTATCTTATAGCTTATATCCCATTGTTATTCTTGATAACAACATGAATGAGTATACTCTTTAGTAAAGAAAATGCATATTCAATTCAAACCACCAAACATTTATGAAACCCCAATATATGCTATGCACTGAGGATGCAAAAACAAAGAAATGTTCTTACTCTATTCTTACTCTGAAGGTTCTTATATTTAGCTGTGGGGGAGAAGAGTAATATACATGATAGATAGATAGATAGGTAGATAGATAGATAGATAGATAGATAGATAGATAGATAGATAGATAGATAGATAGATGGATGGATGGATGGATGGATGGATGGATGGATGATAGGTAAGTGGAAAGAAAGAAAGAAAGAAAGAGAGAGAGAGAGAGAAAGGAAGGAAGGAAGGAAGGAAGGAAGGAAGGAAGGAAGGAAGGAAGGAAGGAAGGAAGGAAGGAAGGAAGGAAGGAAGGAAGGAAGGAAGGAAGGAAGGAAGGAAGGAAGGAACAAAGGAAGGAAGAAGGAAGGAAGGAAGGAAGGAAGGAAGGAAGGAAGGAAGGAAGGAAGGAAGGAAGGAAGGAAGGAAGGAAGGAAGGAAGGAAAGAAGGAAGGAACAAAGGAAGGAAGAAGGAAGGAAGGAAGGAAGGAAGGAAGGAAGGAAGGAGGAAGGAAGGAAGGAAGGAAGGAAGGAAGGAAGGAAGGAAGGAAGGAAGGAAGGAAGGAACAAAGGAAGGAAGGAACAAAGGAAGGAAGGAAGGAAGGAAGGAAGGAAGGAAGGAAGGAAGGAAGGAAGGAAGGAAGGAAGGAAGGAAGGAAGGAAAGAGAAAAAGAAAGAAAGAGAAATAAGAGGAAAGAAAAAGGAAAGAAAGAAAGAAAGAGAGGAGAGAAAAAGGAAAGAGAGAGAGAAAAGAGAAAAAGGTAGGAAGGATATTTAGTTAGATAAGTAAAAAACAAAATATAGGCAAAATAAATACAAATAATTTGGATCAAGGGAGAGAATAATCAAGAAAATCCTCAAAAAAAGACTACTTATGCAAATGTATGGTTGAATCAGTCATTTGGGGACAGATTATTGTGAGATGGAATCTAAAAATCATCTCTAAAACCCAGCTGATTGCAAATCCCAGATCCTCAGAGAGCAGACACTCATTGAATGCTCCACAACTAATTTATAATCCATCTGTGTACACCAGTAAATTACTCCTGCTGAGGTGTGTTGCCTCTTCTGCTCTGACTTTCCTCCATTTTAGTAAGGCTCAATTAGCTGGTTCTGCTAGATCCTTCTGGAGTTCCCCTTAATCCTCTCTAGTCTTGGCTAATTTGAATAATTCTGTGTCATCAGCAAAGATTTGACAGTTGGGCCTTAGCAAAATCAGAAAGTGGAATTGCAATTAGGGTTCCCTAATCACTGTGCTTGTCTTTTTGTTTCAAGGGAAAACATCAGAGCCCTAACTAAATGAGAGGGGAATTGTCAAGTTTGCTTAATGTGCCACATTTTTTAAAAATTCAAGGTTAGTAAAGACTGAGATTTTAGGTTTCAACAACTGCCATATTTTATATCCTGGTGGACACTATTAAATGCTGCATTTGCTTGGCAAAAAATAGAGGCTCAGAGAAAGCAGACATACAATGAGAACTAAAGGATTAGGGATTATTCTGCTGTTGTGATTGCGTGTGTGCACGCGCACGCGTGCGCACACTGGTTCATGAAATCACATGTGGTAGTTTTTTTTCTGGGGTTCTTGGTTCTCTCTTCCATGTTCAAAACTCTAAAAGCTTTAAATACAGATGCCTCAGTGATTTCAGAAGGACTTTGCTGCATCTGATTTTATTTTTACAAAAGCAGATGGTTAAAAAAAATAACAACTATTGTCATTTAGAAGATGTGAAAATTGAAGCTGAAAATGATTATGTGATTTGAGCAAGGTCACAGCATTGATTTTTCCCTTGGTTGACTTTCCTGGGTAATACCAGCTTTTCCTATTTGTTTTTCTTTAACATTTACATAGAGCTGATTTTTCTGACTTGCTTTTCCATTTTTGTTTTGTTTTGTATTTTTTGATGAGCCAGTCTCCTACCTACAGGGAATACAAGCACTCTGGAATCTCAAGGGCAACATTGTGTGCATTATGGTGGCAAGATAAATTATAATCTCATCTGAATACACTATGTTACTCCAACATTAATGCATGTAGTAGTTTGGTGTGTAGAAGGAGAACTAGATTTAACGCCCAAAGTAATGGATTTAAATACCATCTCCATAGCTTACAACTTGTGTGATGCTATTAAAGACATGTTTAGCCTCTTAGGACTCAATTTACTCATCCATAAAACAAGGGAAGATAGATAGATGAGCCCATGGCTCCTTTCAAGGTCTAAAACTATTATGATAAAAATGATCTTTCAGTGACTCCTAAGTAGCTTATAAAAATGAAACTCCACCTCTCCCAAATCCCTCTACCAGAATCTTATTTCCTACTAAGAAGGGACTTATGCAATGGAAAGTACATCACTTTACAGTGAAGATTTAGAACAAAAGCCTGGCTCTAAGAATCTGTGGCAAGATGGGCTTATTAGCTTGGGGATTAGTTAAATCTTTATTACTCCACTTGGTTGATTCAGCTGCTATAGATGAAGCAAATAGATCTGAAGTATGGAAGAGAAGACACAAAAGATGGGTAATAAAACTTGAAAGGACTTTCAGGGCCATCATATACTACCCAGTCATCTGATAAATAAGGAAGCAGAAGTCCAGAGAGATTGTGATTCAATAGAGAAAAAAATATTTTTAAGTGCCTACTATGTGTGAGGCAATTTTTAAAGCACCAAGGATACAAAGTCAAGACCTGTAACCATCTCTGCCCTCAAAGGTTTATCATTTATTGGGTAGCTACCACATTTAAAGAGATAATTCTATCCCTAATAAGAAAATGATAAGAAAAGACTTCCCATAAGAGATGATATATGAGCTAAACTTTAAAGAAAGATGGGGTTCTAAGAGGTGCCTGTAGTTAAAAACCTGAATCAGGGTAGTGACTATATGGAGACCCTTGGAGATTCACTCCCAAGAAAGATAGTAAGCATCAGAGGAAGAATTTGAACCCAGGTCTGTTGGCTCTGAAGTCAGTGCTCTTTTCCAATGCTACATTGCCCTCCATAGATATTAAGAAAGGCTGAGAAGTGACTGAGTTGGAAGGAGAGAGGGAGATTGGATAAATTCTGTTTTGTATTTATCAAGTCAGAGAAACCAAAGTCATCTAATAGAAGGTGTATGTGGTGTGTGTGTGTGGTGTGTGTGTGGTGTGTGTGTGTGTGTGTGTGTGTGTGTGTGTGTGTGTGTGTGTGTGTGAAAAAGTAAGAAAGAGAGAGAGAGAGAGAGAGAGAGAGAGAGAGAGAGAGAAAATGTGGCTCAGAATCATATGTATCATTAAACTCATGGAATTTAGTGAAATATATTACTATGAGAATGTACAGAGAGAAAATCTAGGATAGAGATTTATCCAAGATCACAGAAGAGTTGAACTCAGATATTCTGGTGGTTAAGTCCAAGCATCCCAATGCTAATGAACTAGGATGATTGCCTGGCTCACCCTCTTGAACTTTAAGCCAAACTTGGCAGCATTATGCCAGAGCATGTCAGTCTATGGAGATTAGGTGAAGCTAAAGAAGCAAGAGACAGTTCTAAATCCTGTCATTTTGGAGATCTCATGACTATCTGAATTGGAGAAGACACAGTGTCTCATTATATAATGATGCATATAACCATTAAGTCCAGTGGAATTCAGATGGAGCCAGTAGAGAAATATGATCATAAGGGGGAAGGAGAAATCTGGTAGAAAGAAACTCATGAGAACATAGCTTCTACCTACATTTTTATCTGCATTATCTCCCCTAAAAAGGTGAAGCATTTTTGCTTCATTCAATTTTGAGTCCTTCATTTTTCACCTCAGTGATTATTCAAATTGTTTAAATTGATCACAGGGTGCTCATCTACCTTCATATCTTAATGTGGATTGAATTTTTTATCCACTTTTTTTTTTTAGTGTGAATGCTTAAAACAACATTTTATATTACTAGGAATTTCACTGAGAGTCTTTCTGGTTTTCTACAAATTAGCAGAATAAATAAAATACTATGTACAAATAGGAGTATTTGGAGAATTTTGCTATCAACAAGGAATCATTTTTTTTTTGTTTAGACTTCATACAGGATAACTTCCATGAAAGTATTTAATAACTGGTAAATAACTACTTCTCTTTTTTATATGCTCATTTTATATCAATACTCAGAAACAAATATAGTTATCTCTCTAACCAAATCTGTTGTGTTCATAAAAGTTTGTATTACCTTAGAAACCTTTCTTTAGTAAGAAAAATATCTGCAATCTTTTCCATTCTTTTAGAATCCTCCCATCCCTAAGTTGTTCTGAGGTCCAGCTGAGAGTATTCAAATGCAGTTAATGTGTTGTTACCAGTGAGAATAATTCACTAATTTTTCCAAAAAGCATTTTATAAATATAAACTCGACCAGTCAATCCACAGATAATAAGTTATTGTTACTACAAACAAAAAGAAACAATTTTAATGAAACAGTTTTACATTTTTAGAATTTTTTTGATCCATGTGTACTTGGCAAATTAGAGTGAACAATGATAAATAGAAAAGCCAAGTGATACATTGGTATCCATGGAATACTACAAGACGCTACAAGATAGCAATACTATTCCCAGTTTAGCCAGTAGATACTTCATGGAAGACTTTCAGGAAAATATGGAAAAAATCACACATAATGAGAAAATATGAATAGCTTATTATCTAGATTATTAGTGGGAATCTTCAGATTTGTTGGTTTCCTACTCTAAGACAATAGCATGGGACTAAAATTGTGGGCTTTTTAGGAAAATCATCTGACTTTCACTCCACCTATACCTCCAGGTTAATCAAGTTAAGCATTGCTTTAACAGCTTGTATAAAATTGTCCTGTATCTATATTTTGGGCTTTTCCTTGCTACATGACCTAAGTAAATATTAAGCTTTATAAGTGCTTCAGCAGCTAATTTCACATATGGAAACTCATTGACTTCAGCCTTTATGAATCTCATACTTTTTAAATTTTTCTCATCTTGTAAGGCCCACCAAGTACACCCTTTTCAACTTAAAGCACAGTGGCATGCTAGGAAATGACTTATTTAATTTCTCCTGTGGTATATTGGAAATAGTAATGAAATTCTTAATAGTTTGCTTAATATTTGCTCAGATCAATCCTCTGTGTTATGAGCTCTATATTGCAAGTTCTGACAAGAAAAAGAATGAGAGATAAATAGTTAATTATATTTTGGCATATATTTGTCTTGGAATCATTGACTTTAATGCTTTATTTTGTGCTTTTTTTAAACCATAGAATTTTATGATATCAATTATTATAGAGTTTCTGATAAATTTAATCTGATATCTTCAAAGAAAAAGTTCTTTAAATATAAAGTTAGGTGGCACATTGAATAGAATGCTGGGCCTGAAGTTAGTTTGAAAAATCTGGATTAAAATCCAGTCTGACACTTACTAACTGTGTGATCCTTGGCAAGCCACTAAACCTTTTGCCTCGGTTTCTTCATCTGTCCAATAAGCTGGAGAAGGAAATGACATTATCACTGCCCAGAAAACCCCAAATGGAGCCATAAAGAGTCAAACAGGACTGAAATAACTGCATAAGATATTTTTATTTATATATAATATTTTTAATGTCAATCAACTATTTCTTAATATTTAGTCACCTCATTCAAATATTATATCCTTGGTGATATATATTTACCATTTGGTCACTTAGCTCAGAATTAGTTGGAACCATTGAGATCTATCAAGCTCAGATCTAATTCTTTCATGAGAATAAAGATTCATGAAGGTAGAAAAATATTGAAATACAGACATACACACATGTGTATAAATTTCATATACATGCACATATATGCATACATGTGTGTCTGCATTCGCACACACACACATTGTGTAGCCTTGTATTGCTTCTTCTGACTTCCACATGAGTGCTTGCCTTGCCTGAGTTCTCCATAAATTGGTCTTTTAGACAAACATATGTTTGTTGGAATTTTCAAGCATATGTCTGAAAGTGGTCAGCTGATTGGAGTTATGTTCTCTGCAGCAGAGTTTGAATCCTTGGCAGTTTAACTCAAGAAAGAACCTCAATGTCTGGTAGCTTATCTTGCCAGATGATCTTCAGAATATTCCTAAGACAGTTCAAATACAAGCAATTCAGTTTCCTGACATGGTATACTGTTCAGGTTTTGCAGGCCTGCAACAATGAAGTCAAGACAATAGTTCTGTAGACTTTTAGTTTAGTAGGCAAGAGGTTATATTCTCCTCTCCCACACTTTCCTTTAGAGATTCCCAAAAGCTGAGCTAGCTTCAGCAATGTGTTTTTCAACCTCTGTGTGTACATCTCTGTAAAGTCTACTGCCAAGGCAAGCAAACTTATCCACAGAATTCAACATTTCTCCATTTGCTGTAACTGATGATTTCACATACGGATGGCATGATGCTGGCAGGTGGAGAACTTGTTTTTTCTTGTTGTTGTTAGGCCAAAATTAACACAAGCCACAGAAAATCAATCCATACTTTGTTACATCTCAGCCTTAAGGACTGCACTAAGTATACAATCATCTGTCAACAAAAAAAGTCATGCTTTGCACAAGAGAAGTTTAACAGCATTGAAAGTTTAATCTTCTATTGGAAGTTAGAGAGAAATTGACTTCCTCTGACATATCAATGGTTTCAGCATCGTTGGATGATAGTCCACTGAGACTATGGAAGTTTTCATTCTATCTCTCTTGAGACTTTCCCCTCAGTTCTTTTCCCCACAGTTCAAGAATACAAGCTTCTAAAAGATTCTACTTTCTGAACTTGGTTTGATATGAAAGTAGTGAAATACTTTCCAGTGGTCCTCAAACATTTTAAATAGGGGGCCAGTTCACTGTCCCTCAGACTGTGGGAGGCCGGATTATAGTAAAAACAAAACCTCACACTCTGTCTCTGCCCCTCAGCCCATTTGCCATAGCCCAGCAGGCCACATCTGGCCCCTGGGCAATAGTTTGGGAACCCCTGCTAGACCAATTGACTAAATACAGATTGGATCATTAGTAAATGAATGGCAAACTTTTCTTTTTAGCTGCTACATTTAACAAGGTTGTTCTACTTCTACTAAGCTAGAGAGGGTTGTAAACTTTGTTATTGGAAATAGTGTGCATGCAAGTGAAAATGTGGATCTTTTTTACATTGGAATATATCCAATTCACTGTAATAATTCATGTTTTAATGGAATTTTATTGCATAACAAGGTAGTTCTTTTATTAATAAATCAAAATATGAAGTACAGATTTAGGACATTTTACCTATCTGATTTCTATCCTTAGAAATGCTTGCACAACTTAACTCTAGCTTGGAAAATGCTTACTGTAAATGGTTCGTATCCCCAAAGAGAGAATAAAAAAAGAATATAAGTTATTTTTACTTCCTGCTATTTAAAAGTAAAAGTACTTGGAGGGTGGATTTTTTGTTTGCTTCCTTGTTTGTTTTTGAAAACCAGAATATGTTCAGAGTACTAATAAAATTTTCATATTGTCTAAGAACCAAAATTCTAATAAAAAGAAACTACTTCTACTTTAGGAGGAAATGTGTGAATGGGCATACTTGAATATGAAAAAATTGCTATCAAGTAACAACTGAAATATATTTGACAGTCAGAAGGGATAGGGCAGAAATTCTACCAATGTGAACAAAGAAGGTAGACTAGCAGAAAGAGTATTAGATTTGAGCCAAAAACCTGTGTTCAAATTATACCTCTGATATTTTAAGTCATCAAATGATTGAATGAATGAAATCAAAAGCAATTATTAATTGTTTATTATATGCTAAGTATTGTGGGGACTCAAATACAAAAGGAAATACCTTTATGCTCAAGGAATTGACATTATAATGGAGAAGCAAAACATATAGAGAAGTGGGAGAGGCAGGACATGATATTTTGGTTGAAAAATTCAGTGATGGTAAATGGATGAATAAGGAGTCAAGTTGAATAAATCTAGTTGGAAAGAGATTTGGGGTCAAGAAGGGGAAACAGGAGCATAATACTTTGGACTGAGATGCATCCTATATAATATAAGAAGGTTAAACTGGATAACTAGAGGTACTTTTCAAGTTTAATTCTTATGAATTTATAAGCCATAAAGCAGAAAGGAAGAGGAAAGGTCAATGGCAAGAGTCCTAAGAAAAAACATTTCTAGGGCAAGATAAACCTTTTTAAAAAAAAATAATTTTACCTGTGAAACTTCTAGGAGAAGATAAACAAATAACTTAAACCCCTCCTGAAACTCGAAAATTAAGATTTAAAAAAAAAAAAAATTAGTACAACCTATTTCTAAGGGTTGTCATGAGAAAGGTGCTTTGGAAACACTTAAGTATTAACTAGATAAGAACTCATTTTTAAGTAAATACTTTTATTGATACTTTGATGGATCTCTTTAATGTAGATAACCTTCCTGTAGTGCAGATAGCAATGCTATAAAAATGCTATAAAAATCTCCTTAACTTTCCCACTTATGATTTATTGAATATTTTTAAAATTAATTAATTTGTTTTTAATACACATTGCTTTATGAATCATTTTGGAAGAGAAAAATCAGAACAAAAGGGGAAAACCATGGGAGAGGGGGAAAAAAACAGAAAAAAGAAATGAACATAGCATGTGTTGATTTACAGTCAATCTCCTTAAGTTTTTGTTGTTGTTGTTGTTGTTTGTATTGTTTTGCTGTTGTTGTTGTTTTTCTGGATGCAGATGGCATTTTGTATCCAAAGTCTATTGGGACTGCCTTGGATCACTGAATCACTGAAAAGAACCAAGTCTTTCATAGTTGATCAAGGCACATTCTTGCTGTTATTGTATACAATATATTCCTGGTTCTGCTTGTTTTGCTCAGTGTCAGTTTATGTAATCTTTCCAGGCCTTTCTAAAATCAGCTTGTGCATCATTTTTATAGAACAATAATATTCCATTATCTTCATATGCCATGACTTGTTCAGTTATTCCCTAATTGATGGGCATCTACTCATTTTCTAATTTTTTGCTGCTACAAAAAGAATTGCTATAAACATTTTTGCATATATAGGTCTTTTCCCCTCCTTTCTGATTTCCTTGGGGATACAAATCCAGTAGTGGCACTAACTGTAGGCTCAAAGGGTAAACACAGTTTTATAGCCCTTTGGGCATAGTTCCAAATCGTTCTCCAGGATGATTGGATCACTTTATAATTCCACCAACTATACATGAGTGTCCTAGTTTTCCCACATCTCCTCCAACATTTATCATTATCTTTCCCTGTCATTTTAGCCAATCTAAGAGATGTGGAGTGGTACTTCAGTTGTTTTAATTTGCTTTTCTCTAATCTATGATGATTTAGAGGATTTTTTCATATGATGATAGATGAATTTAATTTTATCATCTGAAAATTGTCCACATTCTTTGACAATTTACCAGTTAAGGAATGGCTTATATTCTTATATATTTGATGCTGGCCTTTATATATTTTAGAATTGAGACTTTTATCAGAAACACTGATTATAAAAATTTTTCCCAGCTTTGTACTTCCCTTTTAATCTTGTTTCTGTTGGTTTTATTTGTGCAAAAACTTTATTATTTAATGTAATAAAAGTTGTCCATTTTGTTTTTCATGAGTTCTCTAGTTTATCTTTTGTCATAAATTCCTCCCTTCTCAAAAATCTGATGGGTAAATTATCCCTTGCTTTCCTAATTTGCTTATGGCATTTTCCTTTATGCCCAAATGATGTATACATTTTAACCTTATTTTGGTATGGTCTGTGAGCTTTAGGTCTATTTCAAATTACTGACTTTTTATTTTCTAGTTTTCCTACCAATTTTTGTCAAATAGTGAATTTTTATCCCAGAAGTTGGAATTTGGGGGTTTATCAAATATTAGATTACTATAGCCCTTGTCTTTTGTGTTGTGTATAGTGTAGCTAATCTATTTCACTAATCCAACACTCTATTTCTTAGACAGTACCAAATGGTTTTGATGACTACTGCTTTAGGTTTGGTATGGTACTGCTATGCTACCATCCTTTGTATTTTTTTTCCATCAATTCCCTTGTTATTCTTGACTTTTTGTTCTTCCAGATAACTTTTGTTATTATTTTTTCTAGTCTACAAAATAATGTTTTGGCAGTTTCGTTGATATGGCACCAAGAAATAAGAACAAGAAAACCACTTTATACAGAATTGTCATTTTATTATATTAGCTTGCCCTACCCATGAGCAATTGATATTTTCCCATTTGTTTAGATGTGATTTTATTTGTCTGAGAAGGGTTTTGTAATTGGGTTCCGATGGTTCTTGGGTTTATCTTGGCAAGCCCAACACCCAAATATTTTATTATGTCTATAGTTATTTTAAATGGAATTTCTCTTTCTATCTCTTGCTGATGGGCTATGTCAGTAATAAATAATATAAATATAAATATTTTATTGTTAATATCAATATTTTAAGGACAGTTTTTGGTATTAACACACCTTTGACCAATTTAAATCATTGACCCATCATGAATTGAGATTATAATGAGAATTTCTTTTTCTTCTTTTCTCCCTTTTCTCCTTCCTCCCTTCCCTCCTTCCTTTCTTCTTCTCTCCTTTCCTTCCTTCCTCTCTTCTTTTGTCCCTCCCTCCCTCTTTTCCTCCCTTCCTCCCTTGTTATGGGCCAGAACTCTGAACTTGAAACAAAGAATTCTTACAAGGGCCTAAGTCAGTGGAATTGATAGAGATAATAGTTATCCAATTTAGCATGGTTCAGTATGATTGAGTTAATCCTACAAGGAGATGTTATGGGTCAGAACTTAAAAGAAGGTACTAAGTGGAATTGAGGAGACAATGGTTAAATCTAGTTTAGCATTGATTTAATACTACAACAAATAATGGTTTCCTAGTGATATAATGATTGGTTTATGCTCAGTGTGGAGCATATAAACTAGAAGCCTCAGCCAAGGAGATTCAGAGATTCAGAGACAAGCAAACAGAACGCTGGAGGTTGAAGGCTAGAGCACAAGTCCTTGGACTTAGATTCATCCCATCTCACTCCACCTTGGTGGCAGACTCTCCTCCTTCACTTCTCCACTGAAACCAAGACTCTGGAATGCCTCCAGAAAACTAGCAGAGTCCCAATTGAAGGAGATAGGACTTTGAAGGAGACAATAAAGGTTTTAGATTTTAACACCTGGCAGTACTTGTAATGATTACTGAACTGAAACAAAGGCTTCTCCTAGGGACCCCAAGAAAACCTCAACAGAGAACATTCCTTCCTTCCCTCCTTCCTTGCTTCCCTCCCTTCTTGTCTTCTTTCCTTTCTTCCTTCTGTCCTACCTTTCTTTTTCCCTCCCTCTTCCCTCAGAATGTTCCCCCTCCACAGAAAATATCTAACTCCTACTTTACCAAAACTTGCTACTCTTCCAAAATACTCTTTCCCTGCTCTCACTGGCTATCACAGAACATAACAAGAAATTCAAAATAATACAACTCATTCTCCTCTTAAGAAGTGTGTCTACAACATTGCTGTTCTTTTCTTCCTCTTTTAACATCAAAAGACCTGATAATTTTCCAAAATATTAATTTAATGATAATGAAACAACAGTTATGGTGCAATCAATATTAGTTAAATTCTTTAAAAAATGCAGACCACACACAAAAAGGGTCAAGCTTTCTATCTCATTTCCAATGCAGACTTCTCATAGCCCCCATATAGAAGTATTCCCTCTTACCACTAATTACATATTTTCCATCACAGACCAGTTCTAGCAATTTCTCTGTAGTGACTGAATCTCTGGGGTTACTAAGCAAAGGTTTAATCAAGGGAAGATTCTTTGTTGTCTAGCCCACAGTGGCTTTGTTCCTGCTGTGTAATCAAAACCACTTTCCCCTCTAGGATTGAACAGGTATTCATCCTTGTGTAAACAGTTCTCAGTTTCTAAAGCAGGCTCTTTTCTCTGGAGGTTTTTTCCCTTACTCTTAAATTTACTTGTTGACATTTAACTTCATGTGTAGCTTAATAGGAAATTCAGGACAAGTAAAATTGTACCACATGCCTACAATGTTAAATAAAAGAGCAGCGGATTCCATTTAATTCAATAAATATAAATGAAAAAATATCCCTCTTACTTTTTTACTCCAACTTTCTGCCCTGACCTAGTTTGACTATGAATTGGAAGAGACACAAAGGAAAATGACACAGATCTTAATAAGCATACATTAAAATTTTACTACATGCCATAAACATGCACTGGAGATACAAATGCAAAGAATGAAAGAACCCCTACTCTCAGCGAACTTCTCTTATTTGAAAAGACACATTATTTACAGGTGTTAAGAATAATAAAGAGAATAAATACAAGGTAGTTTAAAAGACAGTTTGAGTGCCCATTAGTAGTTGAAGAGATCAAGAAAGGCTTCAGATTGAAGGTGGTACTTGAATTCCCCTTAAAGGAGGAGAGTTACATAAGGAGATCCAAGAAACAGTAGCTGGAGAGCGTTTAAGTAAAACTCAAGTAAGAGGGAAACAAAAGGAATTTTTTCTTCAGAATATGTTACAGTCCACCTGGACAGAAAAAAGAAATAGATAAAGATTTAGAGAAACAAATCACAAGCCAAGAAAAGAAGCTTGATATAATACTAATGGATGATTTCAAATACCTAGACATCTACTGCAGCTCTCTTGATGTGATTCACTTAGTCAAAATACATTTATTAAATGCTTTATATGTATTAGGCACTAGAAAAAGTGCTATGTATACCCCAAAAGGCCAAAATACAGCATTTGTACTAAAGGAGCTCATAATTTAATGGAGTGGGGAGGGAGAGGGAGGAACAAGCAAATTATATACATACAATATACACAGCAGTAATCTCAGAAGGAAGATGCTAGTAGACAGAAATACCAGAATCAGGGAATTGCAAATAACTCCATTACTTATTTTATTTATTTTCACCCTTCAAAAGATGGAAGAAACACGCAGAAATTCTATAATAGACCTAAAAGAGAGGAACTGGCTACTTAGGTAACATTATAAAAAACCTGGGTGAGGGGAGGTGTAGCCATTTCTTCCTCATATTTATGATAGAAAGAGAAAAAAAAAAACAGGATATAGACTGAATTGTATCCTAAAGAAGATTTCACAGTGTACAGGAGAAGGATAGATAGGATTTCATGAATTAAAATTCTATAGAAGAAGCAGCTCAGGATAGATGGAGAATTCTCAAGAATGAAATTCTGAAGATAACAAGGGGAGCATTTCCAATGAGCAAGGTTAATAGGAGTTATCTAAAGAGACTGATGTGTTTTGCAAAGGGAATTCAACAACCAACTTAAATCTAAAAATGAATATGTAAGGAAGATGAAATTCAGAACAGGTAACAAAGAATGAATATGAGTGTGACATATATAAAAATAGTGACAGGTCTATTAAAATTCAAAATAAGCTGAAGATAGTAAGGAAAACCAAAGACAATGAAAAAGAATAAAGAATTATTTTTTTTTCTTTTTTTTTTTTTATTCATTTTTCCAAATTATCCCTTCCCTCCCTCCACTCCCTCCCCCCGATGACAGGTAATCCCATACATTTTACATGTGTTACAATATAACCTAGATACAATATAGGTGTGTAAATACCATTTTCTTGTTGCACATTAATTATTAGCTTCCGAAGGTATAAGTAACCTGGGTAGATATACAGTAGTGCTAACAATTTACATTCGCTTCCCAGTGTTCCTTCTCTGGGTGCAGTTATTTCTGTCCTCATTGATCAACTGGAAGTGAGTTGTATCTTCTCTATGTTGAAGATTTCCACTTCCATCAGAATACATCCTCATACAGTATTGTTGTTGAAGTGTATAGTGATCTTCTGGTTCTGCTCATTTCACTCAGCAACAGTTGATTTAAGTCTCTCCAGGCCTCTCTGTATTCCTCCTGCTGGTCATTTCTTACAGAGCAATAATATTCCATAACCTTCATATACCACAATTTACCCAACCATTCTCCAATTGATGGACATCCATTCAACTTCCAGTTTCTAGCTACAACAAAAAGAGCTGCCACAAACATTTTGGCACATACAGGTTCCTTTCCACTCTTTAGTATTTTTTTGGGATATAAGCCCAGTAAGTAGTATGGCTGGGTCAAAGGGTATGCACAGTTTGACAACTTTTTGGGCATAGTTCCAAATTGCTCTCCAGAATGGCTGGATTCTTTCACAACTCCACCAACAATGTATCAGTGTCCCAGTTTTCCCACATCCCCTCCAACATTCATCATTATTTGTTCCTGTCAGCTTAGCCAATCTGACAGGTGTGTAGTGGTATCTCAGAGTTGTCTTAATTTGCATTTCTCTGATCAATAGTGATTTGGAACACTCTTTCATATGAGTGGAAATAGGTTCAATTTCATCATCTGAGAATTGTCTGTTCATATCCCTTGACCATTTATCAATTGGAGAATGGTTTGGTTTCCTATAAATCAGGGTCAGTTCTCTATATATTTTGGAAATGAGACCTTTGTCAGAACCTTTACTTTTAAAAATATTTTCCCAATTTGTTACTTCCCTTCTAATCTTGTTTGCATTAGTATTGTTTGTACAGAAACTTTTTAGTTTGATGTAATCAAACTCTTCTATTTTGTGATCAATAATGATCTCTAGTTCTCCTCTGGTCATAAATTCCTTCCTCCTCCACAGGTCTGAGAGGTAGACTATTCTCTGTTCCTCTAATCTATTTATTATCTCATTCTTTATGCCTAAATCATGGACCCATTTTGATCTTATCTTGGTATATGGTGTTAAGTGTGGATCCATATCTAATTTCTGCCATACTAATTTCCAGTTTTCCCAACAGTTTTTTCCGAATAATGAATTTTTGTCCCTAATGTTGGTATCTTTGGGTTTGTCAAAGATTAGATTGCTATATATGTACCCTTTTTTGTCCTTTGTATCTAATCTGTTCCACTGATCTACCGTTCTATTTCTTAGCCAGTACCAAATGGTTTTGGTGACTGCTGCTATATAATATAGCTTTAGATCAGGTACACTTAGACCACCTTCCTCTGACTTTTTTTTCATTAGTTCCCTTGCAATTCTCGACCTTTTATTCTTCCATATGAATTTTGTTGTTATTTTTTCTAGGTCATTAGAATAAAGAATTATTAGAGAGGGGATAGGAATGTCTTCTCTTATAGGAGAGAGATGAAAACCAACAATAGAGATAAGGCAATACCAGCCAATTTTCATTTGCCTTTTTTTTTTTTTTTTTTGGCTAGAAACAAGAAAGCAAAAATGGCTACCAGAAAGTTGATGCCCAAGATAAATAGACTAATTCATTCAAGAAAGTTGAAAATTAGCAAGTACTTAATGAGCCTTGGTAGATTAAGTTACTTACCTACATTCTTGAGTAATGAAAACTGGTTAAGGGGATTTCTGAGTCAGTTAATGATATTTGAAAGAATGGGATAATGATAGAACTATAGAACAGGAAAAGGGGAAATATTGTCTTGATTTTCAGAAAAGGGAAGAACATCTTTAAACAGCTTTTCCTCAATTCTTAGGCAAACTTTAGATTAATCATCAAAAACGTTGGTTAGTAAATGTCTAGAAGAGGAAGTAATGATTACAAAAAAATGTGGCTTCATCTAGAAAAGTTCCTATAAGATCATTTTTTTCCCTTATTCAACATTGTTATAAGATAAAGAGATCAGAAGGATATTGCATCTAGAGCTTATCTAGAATCAACCAAAGCAAAGGAATTACAGCTATTCTAGTGAAAAAGAAATGGGGATTAGATGGTAATACTATAAATGATTTTCAGCCTGGTTGAATGGTTGGATTCAAAGCTCTGATCACCTAAAGAACTGATGATGATGAATGTTATCTACCCGATAAAGAGAGATGATAAGTGAAATACACAGAATAAGATACATTTTTAGAAATGACTATAGGAATTTCTTTTGCTTGACTATATATAATTGATACAAGGGTTGTATTTTTCTTTTGCTTTTGGTGAAGGAGTAGAAAAGAAAGAAAATAAAAGTCTGGGAATTGAAAATTGAAATTTAATTTTAAAAAGAGTATTAATAGTTCTCTGTCAACAAGGTAGTATATATACAAAAAAAATTCCCCCCACATCTTTCTACTGTGTGTTCTTTAACATTATTTACAATGATTTAGATAAAAATGCCATAGCTCATCACATTTTCCGATAAAATGATGATCCAATATATAAGAAGACAGAGCATTGATTTGAATCCAATAAGTTGAAGTTGAATAGAAATAAATGTGAAGTCACATGGCTTAAGTTTCCAAAAAAAAATCAGCTTCACAAAAATTGAATAGGAAAGGCATGACTAGAAAACATTTTGTCAGAAAAACTGTCTAGATGTTTTTGTGGAATGCAAATTCAGTATAAATTATCAGTGTGACATGGCAGCCAAAAGATCTTCAATTTTATGCTGCAGTAAAAGAGGCATAGTTTTCAGGAACAAAACGTGATAGTTACTTTGTACTTTATGTATCAAATCATCTGTAGCATATTTTGTACAGTTCTAAGGAACACATTTAGAAAAAGACATTGATGAGTTGGAGGATATAGAGAGGGAGATAGCTCCTGAGTATACATTACTGGAAGATCACAAGAAGGAATGAGCATCTTCTAATTTGGAGATGAGTCTCATGGAGACATGATAATTCTCAAGAATTTGAATGCTAAAAAAAGGTATCAAGATTGCTCAGTTTGATCATAATTGCTCAGTTTGTACCAAGAGAGCAAAACCAGAGTAATGGGCAATTTACACTTCAGGACTATGAAAATGCTCAACTGAAGCTTCCTACACAGAACTGTCCAGCAGCAGAATGAGCTATCTCAGACAGTTGTAGGTTTGCTCTAATTAGAGGTCTTTAAACTGAAGCTAGTTGGGCTTATCATAGAAATCCTTAACTATAGATTATTCTGGCTAGCTGCTGAGATTCCTCCTCATTATCAAATTCACTGTTTCTATGAAAAGGTAAAGCACTTTCCTAGAATTCATAAGCTGTGGCAAAGTAGACCAATACCTACAGGATGATGATAGGTAAAAGTCTTTGAGTGTGCATTATTGTAGGATCATATGAAGGAACAGAGGATCTTTCATCTGGAGAAGAGAAGATTCAGGGGAGACATGATAGCTGTACTCAAGATTTTGGGGGGCATATTAGATAAAACCCCACAGTATGTATAAGCAAATAAAGCCTTCTACCAAAGAACTGAAAAGCTTAAATATTAGAGATTCATAAATCAGGTCATTGAAAGTGAAAAACTCAGTCCTGAAAAGCCTCAAAGAAAGGATAACATTCAGACTATTAAATGACCATCCACTCATTTTTCCGCTTCCTATCTAAAATCCTATATACTTCTTACCCTCAATATCATCTTATGAAGCTGCTTAATCTTTCAGTGGCCTGGTGCCAGGCCTTAAAACATTGTGATATGAAAAAGAGACTAGGCTGGTCCTCCTGACTCCAGAGGGCAGAATTTAGATAAAAGATGGAAATCATTGAGGTAGGTTTAGATTGAGTAGTGAGGGGGGGAAAAGTTTCTAACTATTTGGAGCTCTCCAAAAGAAGAATTCTTTGCTTGAAAAAGTAGTGAGTTTTCATCATAAGATTACTTTAAAGACTGGATACCCCTTTATCAGGAAGAGATTTCATGTTTCAGATAAAGTTTGAACTGGATGATTCCTTTTCAGCTTTGAAATTCTTTGCTTTCTATTATCTATCTATTGCTGATATCTTTCATCAAAAATATATTTCCCCCATCCCTAAGACTAAAGAAATGAGGGACTGGAATCTCACTTAAAAATAATTAAAGTAGAAAAAGAAAAGAGCTCTCTTTCTATTGTTCTGCTCTGGTAACCTCTTCTGATTACTGCCTGTACATATAATAGCATTAAAAATGATCACAACAGTAAATTAAAGCTACAGAGAAATGGAGAATAGGGGTCTGGCAAAGTGTAGAAGAAGTGTCATATAAATAAATGTCTACATGTAATCCTTATGTTCCATATTTTCCTTTCCTGACCTTCATTGTTTTAGGGTTATCATTTAAATTTTTTGAGAAAATATGCACACAAGTAGAAGCAATATATAAAAAGAAAAAGTCTGGAGTAGTATTTTATTTTATAATCAAGAACAAGGCTACCACCATAACCAAAAGACTCTTTTGGAACTGAAAGGGGCCCTGGAGCTTTTTAAATCCATTTCCTTGCCTTGAAGCTAGGTAACCCAGACAGTTTCAGTTAGGTCAGGAGGGACTGTTTGCAAAGAATCTTTAAAGAGAGGGCGGTTCCACAGTTGTAGTTAGGGATGAGGAGAGGTTCAATTTGAAGTCATTTGCTAGGGAGTCTATAAAAAGACAGCTAGGGTCAGCAGACTCTGTCACTAGGGGACCTGTATCTGTTCTGTATTTAGAGTTATAGCTTGGTAAAAGAGGGGACTGATCTTTCTTTCTTTTTTAAAAAAATTTTTTTATTAATTTTATAATTATAACATTTTTGACAATACATATGCATAGGTAATTTTTTTACAACATTATCCCTTGTACTCCCTACTGTTATGAATTTTTTTCCTCCTTCCCTCCACCCCCTCCCCTAGATGGCAGGCATTCCCATACATATTAAATATCTTATAGTATATCCTAGGTACAATATATATGTGCAGAACCGAATTTTGTTGTTCTTGTTGTTGCAAAGGAAGAATTGGATTCAGAAGGTAAAGATAATCTGGGAAGAAAAACAAAAAATGTTAACAGTTTACTCTCATTTCCCAGTGTTCCTTCTCAGGGTGTAATTGATTCTGTCCATCATTGATCAATTGGGATTGGATTAGCTCTTCTCTATGTTGAAGATATCCACTTCCATCAGAATACATCCTCGTACAGTATCATTGTTGAAGTGTATAATGATCTCCTACTTCTGCTCATTTCACTCAGCATCAGTTGATGTAAGTCTCTCTAAGCCTCTCTGTATTCATCCTGTTGGTCATTTCTTACAGAACAATAATATTCCATAACATTCATATACCATAATTTACCCAACCATTCTCCAATTGATGGGCATCCCTTCATTTTCCAGTTTCTAGCCACTACAAAAAGGGCTGCCACAAACATTTTGGCACATACAGGTCCCTTGGGATATAAGCCCAGTAGTAGCACTACTGGATCAAAGGGTATTCACAGTTTGATAACTTTTTGGGCATAATTCCAGATTGCTCTCCAGAATGGTTGGATTCCTTCACAACTCCACCAACAATGTATCAGTGGGGCACTGATCTTTCAAAGACTGCCAGTTTGAAGGCCCAGGAGTCTAGAGTGAATCATACAAAAACAGGCCCAGCTTTGGTTATGAGACACTAGGTGTCATGATATAACTAAAGTGGGCTCAGGCTTGGAATGTCTTATCTCAATTGTCATATACAAAAAGGTAAAAAAAAAAAGAGAGAGAGAGATTTCTCCTATTAAAAGCTAGAAACCTGAATCCCAGATATTCTTCCTTGCTGTTTCTGGTTTCTGCAATAATTCCCTTGCTATTTACTCTATTGAAATAAGCAAGACCCAACTTCAAATTCTGTTTCTGCAGTTTTCAAACATGGGGAAGTCATGTAATCTCTTACTGACTTAGTTTTCTCCTATATAAAATGGGTATAATAATATATAATATGTATTTCAATCTTAAAACCCTAGCTTTTATTATTGATTTGATGCATTTTGGTTGGGCATAACATCTCAAATTAACTATTTTTATTTTACTACCGAGTGAGGCAAAATCAGATCAGAAATTCTAAGGAAAGCCAAGAATACCAATAATCCAGTTTTATATTATCTTCTGATTTGACCTGGTTAAAATCTTTATCCAACACAATATTGGTGCTAACAGCTAAAGTATGTGACACTTCAAGCCTATGTGTTATTATTTACTTTTGATCCCTAAAGTTCCATTGTTTGACTCCAAGTTCTTTGCTTTGATTTCTAGCCAAACGTGTTTATAACAAAACCACTTTTCCCCAAACCAGATTGTGCGCTTGGCCCCCGACTCTAGAAATTTGTTTTCTTTTGGTTTTCTCTCTGAGGCTCATGGCATCCCCTTTGCTATCTGACTAATTCTAAATTATCTGTCTGCCTCCTTGGATCCACCATACTTCTCTTTCCATGCCCTTCTTCTTTCCTTTTCTCAATCATTTTTCATCCATATATCCTTTCTCCTTTTGTCACCTATTTCCTTTTCTTGGACCTTGTATTACATTATGTCTTTTGGACATATCTGATCACACTTGGCCTGAAAATTTTTATTCCATCTGAGGCTGAATACAATCCAAAGTTCACCATTCTACCTTTACATCATCATTGTAGACATTTTCAAATAAATTTCAATAGGAATTTAAAACTTAAAATAAAAATCTTATTACCCATTATTGGGTGTACTATTATACACAAAAGTCTAGCTTTCCATTTTGGGGAATTTATCTTTGCTAAATTTAGCTTTGTCAAATGAGACATTCTATTACATGATTGAAAACAGGAGTCATCAGGCCTAAATTCAAATTCTCCCTCTAATATTTCAGCTTCTCAACCTGACTTCAACTTATCAGAGCCTCAGTTTCTTCATCTATAAAATGAAGTAGTTGGTCTAAATGGACTATATCTGTGATTTTATGGTATCAAGTTGCCCTATCCTCTGGTGCAGCATTCTCCTCTGGTTGTATCACCTAAACATGCAGAAAACTCTGTGTTACAAATACATGAAAATATGAATGCTCCTTAGACAAGTCTAAATATCACTTCTCAGTGAAGCTTTATCTGCTAAAAGTATCTATTTATTTGTGACATTTTAATTTTTGATATTTTGACATGATACATATTTCTTCAGCCTGATGTACTGCCACCTCCCAGTGTGACACAGTATAACTAATTCAGGATTAAATATGTTACTGCAGCCCTTTACAACTCTTACGAAACATTTAAAGATATTTTGACAATTACCCTAGGAAGAGAAATAGTCAGCACACTTCTGATTACTAGCCACTATGAAATTATGTGCTGCAATCAGCATATCTTTAAAAGTTGTTGATTTCTACAAGACTTCCAGAGAAGCAACACATGTTTGATATGGGAAACCCACAGGGGGGCTTTCCCATGGTTTCTTTTCCATCTGGTATTTTCTGGGAACCTGCCCATTTTACTTCGGTACCAATTCTTTTTTTTTTTTTAAACCTGTCAACCAAATGATTGGATTAAAAAGTTTTCATAAGTCACTGTCTGTGGCTTTCAAGGGCTCATGGACCATTTCCCAAAGCAAAATTACATTTAGTAGTTTTAAGATTTTTACAGTGGACTCTTAGTTAATGTTTTGCAAGGAAAGCAAACAACTTTAGAAATTTATTTAGATATAAAAGAGAATACTTAATGGAGATAACAGGTTCCTTCAAAAGAAGATTTGTAAAAAGAGCCTAGTTGACAACTACTTACTTATATGATAGATGGGTTCACTGTTCAGGCATGGGTTTTGCCAAAATGAGCTCTGAGGTTGTTTCCAACTTTCAGATCTATGATTCTGTGACCAATGTTTACGTCCTCCACATTGAAAATAACTAAGGATTCACACTACCCTGAATCCATTAACCCTAGTTGGGATAATGCATTCATTAATGCTTTGTTTAGAAGTTAGAATTTTCTTGATTCAGTAGCATCACTTTAATTTCTGGGTTTCCCCTTAAGTCCAGAATTTTAGGAGAGGCCCTCTTTATATTTTCATACATTGTTACATATTCCTAACTTCCTACCCCATGTGCTCCCACAAATCAATGTTGGAGTTACTTGGGTGGCAAATCAGCTTTGATTTATTAACCTCTGTTATTTGTCCTACGTTCTTTTCTCAAGCAAGTTTACCATCCGATTATAAAAGAAAGACATGAAAATAACCACCAGCAAGTTAATATTCTAAAAGAAAGAAAAATATGGTTGACAGAATTATCATAATAGTATATATAGTATATAATATATATACTATATGGTATATAATCTGCTTTTCACATAGTAAGTTGTTTGATTTAGTTATAATAGAAGTAATTCTCAAATAAGAGGTGCTAATTTTTAACAAATTAGGTAACAACAGCAGCAACAACAATAATAGTAACTAAAGTAAGTGTATACATACACACATGTATGGTATTATATATATATGTGTGTGTGTACGTACATATATGGGTGTATATATACTATATCTTTTATATATCTTATGTCATTTTGCTTGTATAACAACCCTTTAAATATCTACTCTAGGTTTTATTATCCTCAAAAAAAGTGATTAAACTATAATTCACAGAGCCTATAGTCAGAGAACTTGGGTTTCAAGATCCATACACAACTTTAGTGTATTATCTTGGACAAGTCTTTTAGATTCATTGAGCTTAGCTTTTGCATCTATATGATGAAGGGATTGGATAAGAGGGTCTTTAAGATACCCATATCTATTATAAAAAATGAAATGTTTATAAAGCACTGAGCGCAGCGTCTGGAACATGGTAGGTGTTTAATAAGTGCTTGGCCTCTCATCTTTTATTACAAGGATTACACACTTTAAAAATTGCAACACTCATTTTTAGTTTAATTTTATTTATTTTTTATTAAATTTTAAATTCCAAGCTGTCTTCTTCCTTCCATCTCCATCCCAATCTATAGAAAACCAGCATTTAACACAAATATACAAATAGAAAGATATAGATCCATACATATGTGTGTGTGTTTGTATAAAATCATGCTAGGTATTCTTGTTTATCAATTATTTCTCTGGAGGTAGAAAGCACCTTCCTTCATAAGTCCTTTGTAGCTGATTTGAATATGAATAATACTCAGAATAACTTAGTCATTCAGAATTATTCTTCAAACAGTCTTGCTGTCACTGTTATTCAACTTTCTCTTGGTTTTTCTCATTTCATTCTTCATTATTTCATATATCTTTCCATTTTTCTTTTTTTAAATTAACCTGTTCATCATTTCTCATAGCACAATAGTATTCCATCACAACCACATACCACAGCTTGTTTAGGCATTCTCCAATTGAAGATGTCCCCTCAATTTTCAATTCTTTGTCACCACAAAGAGAGATTCTATTAATTTTTTTGAGAATATATAACTTTTTTTCTTTTTTCTCTGGCCACTTTGGGAAATTGGACATAATAGTATTATTTCTGATTCAAAGGGTATAAATAGTTTTATAACTTTTGGGCATAATTTCAGCTTATTCTCCAAAATGGTTGTATCAAATCACAGTTCCACCAAGAGTATATTAATGTTACAGTTTTTCCACATTTCTTTCAACATTTGTCATTTTCCCTTTATCATTTTAGACAACCTGATAAGTCTGAGCTTATATCTCAAAGTTGTTTTAACTTGCATTTCACTGATTAATAATGATTTAGAACACTTTTTCTTGAATATACAAATATGTGAGTATGTTTTGTGTGTGTGTACGTGTGTGTGTATTTGATTTCTTCTTCCAAAAACTGCCTATTCTTATCCTTTGGCCATTTTTCAATTGGGGAATGACAAAATTTGACAAAATTCTCTATATATTTGAGGTATGAGACCTTCATCTAAGAAACTGTCTATAAATTTTCCCCAATTTTCCACTTCTTTTCTAATCTTAGCTACATTGGTATTATATATTCAAAACTTTTTAAAATTTAAAATAATTGAAATCATCTATTTTATACTTCATATGGTTCTCTCTCTCTTATATATTCATAAATTGTTTACCTATCCTTAAGTTTGATAAGTGATATATTCCATATTCCTTTAATTTATTTATGATATCACCTTTTATGTCTAGGTCATGTATCCATTTTTGCCTTATCTCAGTAAATGGTATAATCTGTACCTTGTTTCTGCTAGACTGCTTTATAATTTTCAAAGCAGTTTTTGCCAAATTAGAATTTTTATCTCCAGAACTTAAATCTTTTGAATGAAATAGAAGACTAATTTAAAAAAATTAACTGTCTAAAGTAATGGAAGAGCAAGTAGAATATCTAAATAAACCTATTTGAAGAAAAGAAATTGAAAAGGACAAAAATTAGCTTCCTTTGAAAAAAGCATTAGAACTACATGAATTTGCAAGCAAATTCTATCAAACTTTTAATTAATTCCAACATTAAATAAATTATTTGGAATAATAGGCAAAGGAACCCTTACCAAAATCCTTTTTGATGCTTGATAAATAAACTTGGAAGAGCAACAATAGAGAAAAGTTATAGACCAATTTCACTAATGGGTATAGATGTAAAAATCCTAAACAAAATACTAACTAGGAAACTACAACAATATATCATGAAGATTCTACCAGATATTTATGCCACCAAGTAAGATTTATACCAGGAATGCAGGGATGGTTTAGCATAAAGAAAATTATTAACATATATTAACATATCAATAACAAAAATAATATGATTATATTAATAGTTACAGGAAAAGCTTTTGACAAAATATAACCTTCATTCCTATTAAAAACAATTCAATGCATAGATATATAAATGGAGTTTTCCTTAAAATGATAAGAAACATCTATCTAAAACTATCAGTAAAAATAGTTTTGTAATAGTGATAAGCTAGCAGCATTGCCAATAAGATCAACAGTGAAACTGGGATGCCCATTATCACCAATATTATTTAACATTGTATTAGAAATGTTAGCAATAGTAATAAGAAAAAGAAATTGAAGAAATAAGAATGTGCAATGAGGTAATAAAACTACTTGTTTTTGCATATGATATAATGATATACTTGGAAAATCCTAGAGTTTCAATTAAAAAGCTAGTTGAAACAAGTTTTGCAAAGTAGAAGAATATAAAATAAACACCCATAAATCAGCATTTCTATATATCACCAACAAAATCCTGCAAGAAGAAATACTAAGAAATAATCACACTTAAAGTAATACTAGCCTATATCTATCGAGACAAACTTAGGAACTATATAAATGTAATTATGTAATTACATTATTATTATTATTATTGTTATTATTATATTATTATTATGTAATAAGTATAATTACTTTTATATAAATAAAGTCCAATTTAAATTATTGGAGAAATATTCACTGTTCATCACTAAGCAGAGCCAATGTGATAAAATGGACAATTCTACCTAAACTAATTTATTTATTCACTGCCATCCCAAGTAACTTACCAAAAATGTATTTAAATTACTTTATCAACTATAAAATGCTATAGAAAGGCCAACTATTGTTAGAAAGATGAATCTGTCCATTTGCTGGTCTAATTTTCCTGTTCAAATACATATTTGCAATTGCACTTTTCATTACAGGTCAAGGAAATAAACATATTTTAATCCCTTATTATTTTCAAAGTATATTTTCTGAATTAGAGTTACAAAGACAAATGTTATTTTCTTCTTTCAAATAACTTACTCTCGTCTATATTCTAGAAGATATTACAGCCATGTAGGTAAGTAACTAGGCAGCTATGTAATGTACTAAATCAAGCTCTGAGTCTGGAGTCTGTGTGATTCTGTTTATCTAAGTTTCCTCTTTTGTAAAATAAGCTAGGGAAGGAAATTACAAACTACTCTGACATCTTTGCCAAGAGAATTTTAAATGGAATCAAGAAGTCAGGTGCAACTGAAAAAAATGACTCACCAACAACAAAAGGTAAAGAACTAAAAAGTAGTTTAAGGGAGAAAGCGCTAACAAGAGGATAAAGGAAAGCTTTATGAAGGAAGTAGTGTCTAAAATGAACCTTAGAAAAGACATTTATAAGGTAGAAGCAAGGAAGAATATGATCCAGTTGTGAACTTTATACAAAAATTTAGAGAAGAGAGAATGGTGTACCAGTTTCTTTTGCAAAGTAGGTTGAAGTAGGGTAAAACATCATGTTGAGGAAATTAACTTTTGTCTTAGAAGTATTTGAGCAAAAACATAAGTATTATAATAATGCTTGACAGTTATCCATATAAATATATAAATATAAATTGACATTTATAAATATAAAGTTGATAAAGTGATTGATGTGTGCTAGTTCATTGATCCTCACATGATCCCTATGAACTTGGTACTACAGATTTTATTCCCATTTTATAGATTAAAAAACTGATGATTAGAGAGGTAAAGTGACTTAGCCCTTGCTACTCAGCTAATATGGATAATAAATGAACTTTAAACACATCTTTGCTGCTTGCTTTCTATAATTAGATGTTTATTTTAATGGTCAAATATATACCTCAGGAAGATTTTGATTATTGTTTTGGGAGGATGAATTGAAAAGTGAAAATTTAGGAATATAGGAGACCAATTAAGAGGTAATTATACTAGTCCAGATGAGAGAAGAAATTATGAAAATAGTGGTTTCAATTTGGATGGAGGAAAAGGGTCATGAACAAGAGAAGGTATGAGGGTATAATTCCAGGATTTGGCATTTAATTACTTATGTGAGATTGAACAGAGAAGGAAGGAAAAGTCAAAGAAGACTCTGAGGTTATGACCTGAAAGACTTGGAAAGTGAGAAAAACTAAGGAAGGAGGCTTAAGGGGAGGACATAAATAATAATTTACAAATATAATCAACTTGAGATGCCATTAAGACATTTAGGTAAAATTGATCAATTCAATTGAAATGTGGGACAAGAGATAATGGCTGTATTTATAATATGAGTCATGTGTATAGAGCTAATAATTGAATTTATGACTGCTCAAAGGATTATTGAGAAGCTATGGAGAAAGATAAGAGGTCCCCAGATATCTTTGAGGTACATCTATAGTAGGAAGCAAAATAGGGGTATTGATCTAGTGAAGGAGAATAAGGAATGATCAAACCTGAAACAATAGAAAGTTTTTATAGAAACCAATGGAAGACAATCTAGGAAATAAGAGTATTCAGCTGTCAAAAAGGGCAGAGAGGTGAAGGAGGATAAAGTCTAAGAAAATGTTATCAGATAAAAGTTAAAATTTAACTTTTGAAAAAATTTTCCCTTGAATATCTGGAGCCATATTATAAGGGTCTACTAAGTGAGAATGTGGTTGGAAAGCAGAAACATTGAAGATGGAAAATTTTTTCTAGGTATTTGGCAGTAAAAAGAAAGATAATGGCTCGAGGGGATGGTAGGATCTAATAAAATAGTGAAGTTTATTGGGAGAGGAGGGGTATTGTATTTTTAAGATGGGAATTATTTGAGTATTTATGTATACAGCCAGGAAAAATGTCAGTATTTAGGGTGGGGTTATAAAATAAACTAGTAAAAGAATGATTAGTGTCTCATGATCACAGAGAAATATGAAAGGTATAGGATCCAGGGAACAAGTATTATTCACAAGAGTTGATTCTTTCTCAGAGTCTGGGGCAAAGAAAGAGAGGGCAGATGAAAATATAACAATTTTGAGGCAGAGAAGTGGGAGAAAAGATATAGATGGGCTTGCTGTTTTTCTCTAAAATAGGAAAGAAGTCTTTTGTGAAAGACAATACAACCTAATACCATTAGGGACTCAATAAGAGAGGCAAAAGTTGACAAGCTAGGAAAATTAGGGAAAAGCAAAAGGATCCTTCTGCATTGAAGACTTGGCCAAAATTAGGTAACATCAACTTGTAACAGACACATTCATCTTAGATTTATGATTTTCTCCATCATAATTCAGCCATAGTTTAAAAGGTAAATCATGGAATTATGAATAAAATTCAAGGATGGAAGATTTTATATATTTTGGCTGTTTGATAAAAGATTGTGAAGAGAGCAGAATGTAGGAGTGAAAAAAGTAAACTCCTTTAGAGCATAAACTATTTTTTAAAATATGAATTGCCTTTGTTTCTTTAAGAGTCTAAGACAGTATGTTGTCTGTAGCAAATTTTTATTAAATGCTAATTGGGTTGACTGGGAGGGGGAGTGGAAACTGAAGCCAGATTCAAGGTTTGGCAGAATATAAGATAAACAGGAAGGTAATTATCCTCTGGTCTTAATGATGAGAAAGAATCATTTTAAAAGAAAATAGGCAAGGGGTAAGTTAGAAGGATAGGAGTTTATTTTATAAATGGCAAGTATCAAATTAGAAAAGAATATGTCATCACACTTTAAAATTAATAGAAAATTCTATTTTTACTATTTTGTGAATCAATTTCATATTTCAGCAAACATTTTTTCCATTGATGATTTATCTTTTTATATTTCTTTAGTCAATGCTAACTTGGACTCAAACTCACTGTACTTTCACTGACAAATTCAAATGGTGAAAGTATATCACTCAGTTCTATAGCCATGAAAAAATAATATTTGATTCTTTTAAGAAGGTACAGCACCTTTCATCTCAGGATTTGAAGAGTCTTTATAAAATTGTCCTGTTAGTCTTCTGAGAGAAGTGATGTAATCTCTACCCTTCTGACAGAAAATCCAAAGCCCTGAATAACCTTGATCTGAAATCACTAGAAGTCCTGGAATTGATCCTGACTGGTGTTCTTTCCCTGAAATCAGCTGGCCCTCAGAATTTACTTTTTCTCTTCATTATGCTCTCTTGAACTTGTCACGCCTCTAGCCTTTCTAAGGCACACTCACTTGGAGGAAATGTTCTCAGATCATAACTTGGAGAAAGTGCTCTCTACCACTGAAACTGACTGGGCAAATAGTCATCACAGACAACTCCAGATAGAGTTGCAGTGCCTCAGGCTCCAATACAATGTGTCATTTTAGCCAAAGGCACATAGATACCCTGAGGGGGAACACATAAACCACTTACTATTGGCTGCCTACCCTGAAGTGTTGGCTGGCCAGAAAAACCCAAGGATGCCTATAGGAAGGAAACATCCAAGTAGCCTAAAATACTGCAGTCACATTGTCCTGTTGCATATCCAAATACCTCCTCCCTTAGATTCCCACTTGAATCCTGACTACATCAGTTTTTCTCCAGATGAAAATGCAAGTTTTCTCAATACAATAACCCGTCCTTTCTCCCTTCCTCATTCTACTGCACTGCTCTCCATATCTGCACCAATATAAGTTTGGACCTTGATATCCACCTACTATTGATTTCAAATTTTGGCAGGAGAGAGAAAAAGGAACATATCTGGGATTTTACTGGTACAGGAAACTTTCACTGGGGATGCTTCCTCTACCCACATATATGGAAAACTGTTTTACAACTTATAATCTTTGAGAGTTTCTCAGGACACTGAGGAAATAAGCACCTTGCCCAGGATCATCCACTCAGTATGTATCAGTAGTGAAACTTAAACCCAGAAGTCTTCCTGATCCTAAGACTGAATCTGTACACACCACCTACCATATGGCCTGGTACATACCAGACCATACCACCTACCATTATTTATCAGGTGATGAAATGAGGAAGCAATAGATTAATTTGCCCTTTAATTCCAAATCTAGTAAATTTCTGAAGGAGGATTCACCTCCAAGCATCTTGACTTCCAGTCCTTCACTGCATCCACTTAGGATTTTTACCTTTCTCACTATGGAGTCATGAACAAGTCAGTGAGACAAAAGTTTGGCCCCAGAACTGAATATATAGGAGGTTGATGGTTTTTGCAATAAGAGGAGGAAAGACTTCATTTTAACACACAGATAGCAGGATAATTCGCTTAAACAAGAAGGAAGCTACAGCATGATGGTGGTTAAAATAAACACTTTCCTTACTCTGTCTTGTTCCCCTTACCCCTGTTTACCTGAGGGGAAGCTTTGTGCTTCTAAGCATGGGTCTAACAATTTCTAGTTAAGCATGTGTCAGCCAATTACTCTATCAAGTGAACTGGAGCACTGAGATATCAAGTATTATTGACTTAAATGGTTCAGTGACTTGTAAAAGTTATACCTGTTTCAGAACCCACAGCTACACAGTTTTTAAAAGATGGCATTTCTTGCATAACAAACTCTTTGTTTAGAGTAAATTGATATACTCTCTAGAGATTTATTCCCTGAAGACTTTCTTACTTATTCTTTTGGGAATAAAGCTAAGCTACCAGTGAAATCATAATTGGTAGGGGAAAAATCAGGAAAAATTTTATGTCATAAATTAAAAATGAAACAAAATTCTACTTCTTCCATTATTTTATTCTTCAAATCTCTCTGGACCATTCTAACTTCAGATACCTACTAGCTGAAAAAGTCTCTTAACCACTCTGTCTCAGTTTTTCCATCAGTAAAATGTGATAACAATAACATTTATCTCTCAGGATTGTTGTAAGGATAAAGTGAAACATTATTTGCAAAGCTCTTTAAAATATTTAGAATATTGTACAAATGCTAACTATTATTATTAGTAGTATTACTTCCATTCATCTTCCTCATAGCTGCCAAAATGATTTTATTAAAGTTTAGTATCTCCTTCTACTTACAAATTTTAATAGCTCCCAATCATCTGCAGCCCATTCCTACCTTTCAATGCTTTTTATACATTGCTCCTATTTCTATAATCTATGATCCAGCTATACTTGCTTACTTACTATTCTTTACACCTTCACAATATAGTTTTCCTTCTCTTTTTTGGCCTTTATACTGACTCTCTTACATTCCCAGAAAGCTCTGCCTCCTTAACCTGGTGTCTTAGAATATCTGATTTCCTTCACATTAAAACTCAAATGTCACTTCTGCAGGAGGATCTTTTTCCTCCCCTACATGGTTCAGTCGTCCTCTATCAATTTATTTCCATCTATTCTGTGTATGTATTTTGTATGTGCCTAATTATTTATATGTTATTTAGAATTTAATCTCTATGAAGGCAGGGACTGTTTTTGTCTTTTCTTACCCCTAGCACTTAACACAGTGCCCAACAGGATAGTAAGTGCTTAGCAAATTATTATTAATTTATAAATTACATCTTGGAATTGTGTAGGTAAGAAGTGTCAAAACCTCATTAACACTTTTCAAGCAGACAGCAAAACTCCCACATAGCCTAAACCAAATTAAAATATAATTGGTAAATTTTTAAGAGAAATAAAAACTACAATATGAAATAATATTAATTGGAGAGGTTACAGTAAATATGCAGAGCTGGGAATCCATTTTTATTTGAATTTAAACCCAATGATATAAATTTTCACAATGCCACAAGTAAATACTATAAGTTTCCTTATTTTCACATACTTATCTACACTAAATATTGCACAGGCAATACTAGGTCAATTTTTTAAAGAGATATGGCAGCTTAGTCTCGTGGAAACAACTAAGGGATGATCCTGAACACACTAGTTTGAAACCCAAAGTTCTAATTCTATCTACTACTAACTAATTGTGTAATCTTATGTAAATAATTTCACTTCTTTTGGTTTCTCTTTCCTTGCCTGTAAAATGAGGTGCATCTGAATATATAAACTCTTAAGATTTCTTTTAGTTCTAAAATTCTTCCACAGTGGGGTGGTAGAGTTTTTTCAACACTACAAATGTTAAATTCTGAAGAGCTATTATAAACACGCTGATATTTTCAAAGAGATTTTCAACAGTGTTCTGTATGCCTATAGAACAATGTTCAAAGAATAATGAAATAAAAGTTTCTTCAGGTATGGTTGATAAGAGTATAAATTGGGTTCTCTACTTTTCATATGCTATATCAAACCAAGATGAATGTAAAATATAAAGCTGAATCTTGGAAAGTTATCTTATTTCAATTTACATTACATAATTTATAGTAATTTATTTTGGTTTAACAAAACAGACTTTTCCCCACATATACTTACTACTACAGACACATATGCTCACACACACACACACATACACACGCGCACACACACACACACAGCTGCCAGATAAACTGATTATAACTGGTATTACATCTTACTTTCTACCATTTGTTGATAAAAAATATATAGTCTTTAACTTTAAAATTTTCTGCTAATTTAATAATAATAAAGCCTAACAATATACTAATAAAACCAAAAATTTGCTGTTTTTTAATGTTGTCTTCATTTATATAAACATAGTTACTGTGGTTTTTTTTTTTGTTTGTTTTGCTGTTACACTCCTTGTGATTTCTAACTTCTTGACATTTTATTCAGATTTTTTCATATTAATCATTCCTTATAACATAAGAGTCTTTTACAATTGTTAGGGAGAAAGGTAAGTTGATAAGGAAATATCTGGTTAACTTATTTCTCTCTTCCCAACTCAACATTTAGTAACAGACTATCCATTGATGGCTAAAGACCCAGTGCAGTCCTTTTATATGTCTACAAAAATGCAACAAGATTATATGATGATCAATTGTGATGGACTTGGCTCCTTTGAACAGTGAGATGATTCACAAAAATTCTAATACATTTGTGGTGAAAAGAGCAATCTGTATCTAGAGGACTTTGGGGAATGAATGTAGAGCACAATATAGTATTTTCATCTTTTTTGTTATTGTTTTTTGCTTGCTTGGTTTTTTTTTTCTTTTTCATTTTTTTCCCTTTTGATCTGATTTTTCTGGTGCAGCATGATAAATGTGGAAATACATTTAGAAGAATTGCACATGTTTGACCTATATTGGATTACTTGCTATCTAAGGAAGGGGAAAGTGGAGAGGGTAGGAGAAAAATTTGGAACACAAGGTAACACAAGGTTTTGCCAGGGTTAGTGTTGAAAACTATCTTTGCATTTATTTTGATAAATAAAAGGCTATTATTATTCAGAAATCAAAAACAAATAAATCACAGGACTATGATAAAAAAAAGTCTGCAAAAATGCTTAATATTGATTTTGACTTGTGTTTTTTTTTAAACATAATGGAGTTTTCCTTTTTATCGATAGTATTAAATTTTTATATTTACTTTGATAGCATGATCGGAACTCTTGCTTTTTGATTCCATATTTTTCTTTGCTTCTTAGACATATTTCTCATACATTGTGGAGTTGCAAGATCATAGATTTAGAACTGGAAGAAACCTTAGTAGCTTGGTAATCCAACACACTCTAAGGCAAAGAGAATTAAGTAACTTGTCTAAGATCACATAACTAATAGTGTCTGGAGCTGGATTTGAGTTCAGCCCCAGTGATATAAATTTTCAAAATTCCATGAGCAAATACTATAAGGTTCCTTATTTGCACAAACTTATCTATGCTAAATATTGTACAGGGAATAGTAGGTCAATATTTTTAAGGAATGTGGCAGCTGAGTCTAGTGGAAAGAGCTAAGGGATGACTCTGAACACAATATCCTGAAATTCAAGGTTCTAATCCTATCTGCTGCTAATTGTGTAATTTTATGTAAATAATTTCACTTCTCTTAGTTTCTCTTACAAAACTCACCAAAAGGAATCTTCCTGACTCCAGACCAAGCACTCTACTGAATATTATCTTAAGTGTCCTTTATGTAGTTAATTATATATTTTCTCCTTTTTCATCTTCTTTTTATCTTCTCAGATAAATGGTTAGTTTAAAATCTCTCCTCTTCATCCCCCTTTCTAACTTTTTATTCTAACCTTTTCATTTCATCTTAGTTTTCCCTTTTTATGTACTTTTTCTTTCACTTCTTCATGTAAGCACTGAGAATTGTTTTGCAGTATGTCATATCAAGCTTCCAGAAGGATTCTAATGTAGCCTCACTATTTATAGCCATTAGCCTTCTGAAGTATTCATAATAAGACATTCTTAATTAAATCTTTATGTCCTGGTTCCATCTGACTTGTTTTATTTGTTTTATTCCTAAGCATTAAGATCTACATTGGATTGAAAAGAATGACAATAAAGCATATCACTTGTCAGGCCCTAATGAGGATGAATATGAGTTTTTGTATTTTAAAAGAGAAAAGACAGAAATATTTTGGTATCAGAAGCATATACTGGAACTGACATTTTTGATATACATTGTTTATGATCAGCATGGTAGTATGGATCTGGCATTAGACTTAAAATTAGGAAAAAAAACTGAATTTAAACCCCATCTCAGACCTACTAATCCTCTCTGTGCCTCAATTTTTTTCAGCTATAAAATTAGCAGTAGAAGAACTATGATCTTTAATATTTTTTCCATCTCTATATCTATGATCCTGCAATCTAAGTGTTCATGAGAATAGTGTGGAGAATGAATAAGATAATAGCATATGAAAAGACTATGAAAGTATAAGATATCACCATTACTACTGCTAGTAATGCTGTCATAACCATCATCAGCCATTAATATTTATTGAAGTCTTATGGGGCAAAGGAGCAGATGAACAAGGAGTAGAATAATGAGCTCTGGATACCAGCAATGCTTTAGTCTTCTAGTCATTGTAGAAGGATATAAGCAGGAAATGTTGTCAACAGGGAATACTTTGTCAAAACTCAGTTTAAAAATCAGTGAAATTCATGAAGCACAAAGTTTGTTAAACTCTGAAACTGTTGGCTCTATATTAATGTTTCCAGTTTGGGACTATTTATTATGTTCCTCTTTGTATTTTGGTCATTTGTATATGTGTTTTTATCTCCCTGAAGATTGTAAGATCCAGGAGATCAAGGTTTAAACTTTATTTCTTCCTATATCTCCCAATGCAGTCTCCTGCATGTATCAAACACTTAATAAGCATTTATTAAATGGCATGGTAATGTTTTCTTTTTTCATTTAGCTCATTATAAATATGCTATAGGAAAAATGTGTCCAAAAATAATTAGAACCATTATGTAAAAAAAGCACATTGTAAGAAACATTGAATATATGATGCTCCTTTGCTGTGGATCATAAATCCATGGCTGATCAGCATCACCAAAGGAACTTTGAAAACCATTTTGTTCAGCTAATAACAATATAGAAATATCCTTATGACCTTCACTACCAAGTGGTCATTCAGTTTCTACTCAAAGATCATTTAGTTTTAATTGCTTAAATGGCTTTATTTTAATTCATTTGTAAAATGACAGGTTTGGCCTATGGAGCCTTTGAGTTCCTTTCTAGCTCTCCATTTATGACCCACTTTTTCTGTGTTATTAGGATGGGATTTGGGATTGAAGGTTAAAGGGAAATTATTTTAATGTAAAAACAAAATGTAATAACAAATCTTCCATAAAAAAAACTGAAATCATATCAGTATATAGAAAGAATAGCCTGAAAAAAAGGAGCCCACAGATTGCTATGCTGAGGTGGGGAAGGGACTCTAAGGGCAGCCTCCATATCTCAGCCTCCCTGACTATGTACTCCCTTTATATGGCTTACAAATGTCACGTGTTCACCCTTGGTTAATGATAGCAATCTAGTAGCAATCTAGAGTAGATCAAAGCATACGAAGGGAGCTGATACTTCTAATGATTTTACTTATATCATTGCCCACATTCTCTGGTGTTCTCCTACTCTTCACTCTCATCATATTTTTGCCAATCAAAAATTGTCAATAAAAATGGAAGTTCCAGATATTGTCACCCAGAGTAGTTGTTTCATCAGCCAAGTGAGTAATTAATTTAAGAATACATCTCATTTCTCAGAAGTATCTGGGAAAGTATATTGCCACTTCTGGATATTTAAGTCAGAAGTTGTTATCATTCTCTTAATGTGAAAGAGAAAACTAGCATATAGTCTCAAGAGAAGATGTAACAGAGTGGAAAACATGTTGGGTTTGGAGTCAGAAACATTTATGAGCTTTATGACCATGGGCTTCACTTAACCTCTCTGAGCCTCAGTTATCTGATCTGGAAAAAACAAGAATAATAATTCTGAATTGTTCACCTTCTTGTTGTAAAGTTAAATAAGATAACATATGAAAGGTATCAGTACAAATTATTTATTATTACAAAAGATTCATTCATTTGTTCATAATGACTGTTAGCATAGTAAAACCATTCAAGTGGCAGAGAATGGTAAAAAATAATTATTTCCATATCAAGTCAACTACCACAAATCTCTGGTATTTTATTTTTAAAAGGATTTACAATTTTGAAAATTGTATAAGTGATGGGTTCTATTGTATGAGGAAAGTGATCCTCAATAGCATTTAAATTAGTTCTTAAACATATTTAATTCAAAGAATTAATACAGAGGCAGCTAGGTGGCATAGTAGATAAGAGTGCCAGCTGTGAAGTCAAGAGGACCTGAGTTCAAATCTGACCTCAGACACTTAGCAAGTCACTTAACCCCAATTGCCTCAGGAAGAAAAAGAAAGAAAGAAAGAAGAATTAATACAGAATATTTAAATTGAAATATTTATATTGCTCTATACAATTTGGATATCAATTTTCACAGTTACAATATTCATTCATTAACTTCATCCTCTTTTTTACATTTTTTATATCATAGGTGGTAAAATGTTTTCAACATCTAACCTATATCCTCATGATATAAATATTTTGACTGTATACATGCTATAAAATACTTGGACTAAATAAACAATTCATTTCAAAAAACAACTTATTAATCTGATTCTTTTCACTGGCATGGATTGTAGGTTTGCTCAGTGCACTAAAACTATCAGCAATTTTTAATAGTAATACCTTAGAAAATATTTCTCAAATTTTTCAGAAATTTTTTTCTATTTCCAGTTATATATATGTACATATATGTAATGTTTATACACATATATGTTTGTATACATATGTGTATGTGTGTGTGTATATATATATATATGTACACATAAATTTATTGAACATTTTCTTGTCTGTCTAGCAAAGGATTTGTAATTGAGACATCAGTTGATTGGCTTAATTTGGGGTACATTAAACAGGGAGTTGAGTAATTATCCAATTAATGTGATCAATGTTGATCACCAGTGGGATATGATCAATGTCAACTGCATAGCTAATTCCCATTTACAATTACCTGGCTAATGCTTTATGGGGGATGCCATTAGAGAGTAAAAGAGGATGGATACACAGATTCTTAAATGCTAATGCCAGCAGATCCCAAATTCTGTCAGATTGTCCCAAGCTTATAACACTTGGTTTAAATAACCTGTGATAAACTGTGCATTTATCTCTGAGAACTAACATAGCTCAGTTTCAAGAGGTTCAACTTGATCACAGCCTGATAAATTTTCCAGCTTTCCAACTGAGAAAGAACCACTAACTAAACCATCCGTCCTTGAGGGATTGAAATGTAAGTACAAGGTATCCAAGAAGTTCTCAAATATGTAATAATTGAATGATTCAGACTACAAAACCATTTTTCCTTTAGGAAAGAAATTTTCCAATTTTAAAAATATGTAGAGCATTACTTATTTCTTTGAATTATTAGCATAATGGCATCAGTTCTGGGAATATTTCTGAATATATATTTATATCATTTACCTTGTTTTAATATTTGTGTATAAAATTTAATATCCAAATGTGCCTTTACTATCAAAGGAGAGTTTAGGAAGCAGTTAGGTGGCTCTGTGGATAGAGCACCAGCCCTGAAGTCAGGAGGAACTGAGTTCAAATCTGGCATCAGACACTTGGCACTTCCTAGCTGTGTGATCCTGAGTAAGTCACTTAATCCCAATTGCCTCAGGGGAAAAAGATTGTAGGAGTTTACATTCTTTTTATATTTCTTATCTTAATTTTGTACTACTTTAAAAATATCAGTTTAGTAATTATTACAAAATTTCTTTTTTAATTAGGGAAAGAATTATTTTCTGCTATGCATTCTGAGTTTTAAAAAGTTGACTTGATTTTTGATGTTCATATCCCAAAGATATAGGTCAACTAAATCACTGATTTTTATCCCTTCCACTTGAATGCAAATTTTGTTCACTTATTTCCATCTGCTCTTGAATACTAGAAATTTTCCTACCAACTTTGTGACCTTATCTGACAATATATATTCTACTTCCCTCTGATCATTATGAATATGACCATATTGGTTCAGGTTTGTCAAGTCATTCTTTTGCCTATTTTTCCTCTATTATAGAGCCATAGAATCCTCTATTCAATTCATAGGTGTCTGCTAAAAAAAATCAAAAGTGAATATCAAGGCCAATAGAGGTCCTTTGTGCACTATCA
Source organism: Sminthopsis crassicaudata (assembly GCF_048593235.1). Lineage (NCBI taxonomy): Eukaryota > Metazoa > Chordata > Mammalia > Dasyuromorphia > Dasyuridae > Sminthopsis > Sminthopsis crassicaudata. The sequence continues at coordinate 93,288,750 of NC_133621.1, read as the reverse complement.
CTCTCTTTCATTTTCTTATAATAAGGCAAGAGAGTATAAGAGGTATTCTCAGAGAAATTGGATTGCTACAAGAAAATATATCCTTGAATATACACATAACTCATTTTCTTTGTGCCATTCATGATTGTGGATCACATGAACAGGACAAGTTATACTATTCACTCCTGGTTCATGAATATATTTCATATTACTGCCTCCTTCTCTCTCTTAGCATAAAGAGTTTTCTGTCAAAATCAGAATATTTAAAGTATTTAGCATGCATCTTTTAGCAAAGATGGAAGATTCTGATTTTTTTTCCAAATACAATAAATATTTGTATCTCTCTACCCTGTGTAGAGCATTGTGCCAGATTCTCAGAAGCAAATAATTTTTAATTAGAACCTGGCCTTTGCTCTAGACACATAGTATGTGATCAATTAATTAAAGAACTCTGAAGGCAAGTATACTATGGAGTCTAAATGATGATTTCTTTATCAGTTGGTCAGATCAGTGAAGACTTCAGAAAGGAGAATTTGAGTTAGTCTTGAGAGGTCTGGAGAATGAGCTATATGAACATTGATTGAATGAACTATAATAATGGTTCTTAATATCACATTCATGAATCTGTAATAGAAGGGTAGACAAAAAGATAATATTGAGATATGCAAATACATAGAAACTGAATTTCAGTATGATTTGGGGTTTTTTTGGTAATTTTATGCATTTTCTTAATGCATGTAAAATATTCATTAAAAAAGGCATCTTTAAGCTTCATCATAATGTCAAAAGAGTGTGTTTCTCAAAAAAATTTAAACAAACAAATTTTGAACTAGAGAATGTTTTGACATTAGAGAAAATATTGGAGGATATGCCTAAGGCCAGCCTGACCCTGAGGTTTATATAATTCTATTCCATTGATTATTTTCTATTTAGCCTGTCTATAGTTTGTCTATGGTTGTTTGCATGTTGTCTTCCCATTAGACTGAGTTCCTTCAGAGCACAGATTGTCAGTTGCTTTTCTTTGTGTTCCCAGGGCTTAACAGTATGCCTGGCATATGGTAGGTGCTGAATAAATGCCAGTTGATTGACTGATGCTCTAGAACATAGCTTCAAACCTGAATGTGAAATATGGTTTCAGAGTACCTGTAATAAATGCAGGTTGTTAGACTTTCATTTAGAATTTTATTGACTAATGTAAGCCATGATCCTTAAGAAAGAAATCTAACCTTAAACCCAAAGCACTCTGACTCTCTTAAATTAACCAACAATATGTCCCAGGCCAAGTCCCAAGCAATTATTGATTCAAAATTAATGCAAATAGCAATCATTTCTGTTTGGACCGCAGACCCATAAGGAGCTTTCCTCCCAGATTTATCAATTTATTTGTTTATTCATTTGTTTGTTTGTTTGTTTGTTTGTTTATTTAGCTAAATGAAAGAGACCGTTCTTTGCCTCAATTTCTACCTACCCTTAATAACAAACGGATATGGCCTGGGCCAAGCTGAGATTTGGTGAAGTCCTTAGCTTAAAAAGACTTTCCACTATGGATAGGGCCATCTCCAGTCATTCTGATCTATTTTGGGCCACTAGACTCAGATGGCTCTGCAGGAGAAAGTGCACCAGGTGACCTTTCACAGCCCTCCCTGATGCCATGGTCTTCTTAGAATGAAGGACAAGCAACAACTCTATTGGCTGATATTTAACATAAGTCTCTTAGCTGACTTGGTCATTTGTTTGTTTGGTTGGTTTTGGCTTGGTTTGGTTTTAGGGAGTTGAGTTTGTTTTGTTTTATTGGGGTTGCTTTTTTTTTCAGCCTACAGCAGCATAGTAGCTGCAATAAATTTTGAGGCAGATATCTCTTCATGTTACTGTTAGAATCATGGAGAGCAACCAGACTTACTCTGCACTAGGCATTGGGCTAAGTACTGGTGATACTAAGAAAGAAAAAAACAGTCCTTGCCCTCATGGAGTTTATAAATTTGATGGGGGAGATATTATGCAAACAACTACATATAAGCAAGATACATACAGGCTAAATTAGAGATAATCTCAGAAGAGAGGCACCAGTTTTAAGGGATATCTAAAAAGACTTTGTGAAGAAATTTGAATTTTAGGTGAGATTTGAAGTAATTCTGGAAAGACAGAAGATGGAGATAAGGAAAACATTTCAAGCATGGTGGACAGTCAGTAAAAGTGACTCTCTCTCTCTCTCTCTCTCTCTCTCTCTCTCTCTCTCTCTCTCTCTTTCTCTCTGCTTCTCTCTCTCTCTGCCTCTCTCTCTCTCTCTCTCTCTCTCTCTCTCTCTCTCTCTCTCTCTCTCTCTCTCTCTCTCTCTGCTTCTCTCTCTCTCTCTCTGCCTCTCTCTCTCTGCTTCTCTCTCTCTGCTCTCTCTCTCTCTCTCTCTCTCTCTCTCTCTCTCTCTCTCTCTCTCTCTCTCTCTCTCTCTCTCTCTCTCTCTCTCTCTTCTCTCTCTCTCTCTCTCTCTCTCTCTCTCTCTCTCTCTCTCTCTCTCTCTCTCTCTCTCTCTCTCTCTCTCTCTCTCTCTCTCTCTCTCTCTCTCTCTCTCTCCCTCCCTCCCTCCCTCCCTCCCTCCCTCCCTCCCTCTCCCTCTCCCACCTCCCTCTCTGCCTCTCTCTCTGCCTCTCTCTCTCTCTCTCTCTCTCTCTCTCTCTCTCTCTCTCTCTCTCTCTCTCTCTCTCCCTTTCCCACCTCCCTCTCTCTCTCTCTCCTCTCTTCCTCCTTTCTTTCCTCCTTCTCTCTCTCTGTCTTTTCCTCCTTTTCTTTCTCCTTCCATCTACTCTATCTTTGCTTACCTCTCTTTCTCTTCTTTTTCTTTCTCTTTCTTCCCCAATACTAAAAGATAAATAGCATTAACCATGAAAGACAATACTGTCAAACTGAAATAGAAATTAAGATTACTAAACTGTTCACAAGGATCATGGTGGACTGCACATTGATTTAGTTTTCAAAACTAATATTATTTACATTTTATTGTATTTTATTCATTATTTTAAATATTTTCTAATTAGATTTTAATCAGCTTTTGCTTCTGTTCAGGAGCATTATGGGCCTCATAGGGTCTGCATCCTATACGTTTGACACCTCTGACTTAAAAGATCATGACCCTGGCTGTTTTAATTCAATCCCAATAAATTTTCAGTAGCAGAAAACTCTTCCCTTAAATCTGTATTGTGAATAATCTTTTTATCTCCTATGTTCAGCTGTTTATATTTAGCATTTTCTGTTGGGATTTTCTTTTTTGAAGAAAGGAAACCTGAATAAAAGACAAGCATATAAGTTTGCTGAAGGATCTGTTTCCTTTTTGTCTTTACATGCCCAGAACCTAGCACAGCAACCTGCAAGTAGAGGGCACTTATCAAATGGCTGCAAAACTGAGTTGAATTATGAAATTCTAAGATATTTATTTTTTCAAGCATGGAGTATAATTTCAAGATAGGTATGAAAACTTCAAACAAGCTCTCTGGGGCTCCTAATTTCATTGCAATGAATAGATTTACTTATTAATTACCTGAACAAGATATTATTTAATCAACTGAACAATTATCTTTCTACCTACAAGGCAGCAATGTCATCTCTTCCTCTATTCTCTTTATTTCCTGTCTCTACCCCTTGGAGTACTGCTCTTTTTATAACATTTTTTTACTTCCAATTGAAGTTCAAAAGAATAGCAAGCCACTTTTAAAACATCTTAAAGCAATTGAAATAATCTTCAGAGATGTAAATCAAAGGTTGGCATTTACTTTCCTGCCTTGAGCCTAACTTCTGTTGTATTCCATTTTATGAATACCCTCATGTTCTACTTCACTAAATGTCTCACTAAAATTGATTCTGTATCAACATGAGTTATTTCTCTTAGACCACTCTACACTCTATAACTTCATGAAGTACTCAAGAGGTAGTCATGCACCTCCATTGCAAAGTCATAAAATTATAAATCTAGAGCTAAAAGGAAGCCTCATTTTACAGGTGTGAAAATGGAAGCTTGGAATAGTTGTGTTTTTGAAAGATTACACAGTTAATAACTAGGATCTGAACCCAGATCCACTGATGTTTCCTAGACCCACTTCCACCCCTGTGGAATTATTAGGGAGTATTAGGGTGGTTTGACACAATTCAAATTGCTCTTAATCAATTCACTTCTGAATTTTGAAGCAGCAGAGAGGGAAGGGGAGGTTATAGGAAAGTCACACAAATGTTATAGACCCAAGATGGCATAAAATAGGCTAAATTCTGACCAGTATCAGTATCTTATTTTCCCTTCCATTTTCTCTACAGCTCTTTCATTTTCTCACTTGAACAAATTATGTTATTAATTAAAGAGGGTTTTGTTTTGTTTTTTTGTTTTGTTTTTTTTTCCCATTCAGGCTACTATGGAAACACTGAGGGCATTATTACCATAATTAAGGACCTTACCCAATAGAAAAGAGCCTAATTAATATAAATGAGTCAAATACACTAATTTTCTCAAGGAACTTTAAAGAAAAACTAAATTAAAACTGTAGTAATATTTGAATTATAAAAGCTCTACCCTTAGCACTTTAAAAACCATGTCAAAGAAACTTGGACATGTTGATGAAGAGATAGATAAATTTCAATTTGCTGTCTCACTTATATCACTTGTTTCAGATGTTTGGTATGAGTAATAATTCCCATTTATGTTATCTTTATAATTGAACCAATACTTTTCTCACAACAGTATCCTTAAGAAAGTTGTGCACAAATACCATCCCCATTTTATAGATGAGGAAAACAGTCTCAGAAATAAAAATGGCTCATGATCACAGAGCCAGTAACTACCAAAACTGGATTTCAACAATTTTATTTGGGAAGTTATTTTACCATATGGTAGATCCTACAATTGAAAGTTTTTCATATTTAGGTTTTCTTAATGTCCCTTCTATTCAATATCTCCCACAAAGTATTTTCCCATATGGAATGATCTCAGGGCCTTTTATTTCTCATTTGCCATTCTCTGAATATATTCTAGATTTTCTACTCTTCCCCAAAAGTAGTATCTACAACTTATTCTACTATTCCAGATGAGATCCAGATGAAGACAGAATGCATTGTCACTTTTCAAATTTTAGACACCAACTTATCTAAGTGAAACCAAAGAGCACATTATGGTTTGTTAGAGTTTTTTGTTTTGTTTTGTTTTGTTATTCATTTTTATTGAGCTGGCAGATTTTTTCACATAACTTTCCAGCTAACCATTTGTTTCCCATTTGGCACTTATAAAATTGATTTTTGAACCTATGTATCATATTTTACATTTGAGCCTATTGAATATCATCTTCTTAGATTCTAGCCTCTCAGGCTCCTTTTATAATCTGATTCTGTCATCCAGAATGTTAGCTCTGCCTATTAGCAGCAGGAAATATAAATTAGTACTACTTTGCCTTCTATAAATGAGAAAACAAATGGTAAAGTTAGAATATAACCTAAGTTTGATTCCTGATCCATTACACTTTTCTAGATTCTAATAAATGCCAAAATCCATTTTATTTATGGGTGATTGTTTTGTATTTTGCTTTGTTTCATGGATTACCAAACCAAAAAAATCATCTCACATGATCAGGGTATGGACAAAAGCACATGCAATATTTACATTCACTATTCACCACAATTTCTTTGTTCCAAAGCAATCCCAAGATAGACAGTGGAGCAAAATGTGGTAGTCAAGAGTAAAAACCTATTTGGAGAGAGACAGAAAATGAATTTGATTTAAAATATTCTGAGTTTGAAGTGATGATTATATAAATGTAAATAGAAATGTCCATCCTATTTTGGAATATGCAAGTGATTTAATTGTGGAGATCTGAGGTTCAGGAAGAACCTTAAAAAATATGACAATGGGCAGCAAGAGTAATATAACTAGAAGACAAAGAAAAAGTGATCAATTAGAAGGATAGGGAGATGCACAGAATAGTACAGAGTCATAAAAACCAGGAGAAGAGAACTAAAAAAGGTGCTCACCAAACACAAATTAGTCTAGAAAGAAGTCAAGGAGAATAATGAAAAAATGTTGAAGAAGAATAAGAAATAGCAACCATTAGACTCTGTAGCTGGGATATCACTAATTTCTTTTGGAAAGGTTTTTCACTGTTGAGATTGGGGGATCAAATCAGTTTCCCGAAATGGACAAAAAAAGGTGATAAAAAATGGGGTGAATAGTGTATATATCATTCATTTCACTTGTATGTCAATGTAGTAAGAAGTAAGTAGTAAGAAATAAGGCAAATTCGTGAAGAGTATCTAGAGTCATACAAAAGATTTGACAGATAGGGATGACATACATCGTTTTGCCATAGGATGATCTTAATAGCATAAGATTTCAATCTTGAAGGAATCTCAAAAACTATTTAGTCTAAATCTCTCTTTTTTTTTTCCAGATGAAGAATCTTAAGCTCAGAGTGTTTTAAACACTTTGTCAAGATCAACTATGATCTTGATAGCTGATAGTTGACAGTTGATAGCTGAGCTTTGATCTAAATCTATGCTCTCTGACTCCAAACTCAGCATTCCAACTACTATTCCAACCTAGTTAAGAAGGAAGAATGAGAGTTTGAGGTAAAAGGTGGGATAATCAAAAGACCAAAGTTCCAGTGAATGCAAGAAGAAAACAGAATAGAAATCTCAGGGGGTAACCTTGGAGTCAAAAAGACTTCTTTTTTCTCAGACTGGGGGAAGGAAGAAAAGATAGGTGGAGAAAGGGGTTGACTTGTTTTGTAGACTATTAACACTTTCCCCCACCTTCAGCATTATTAAGGGCCTTTAACTCTCTAACTTTTTAGTATTTTAGGCATGCTATGTGCCCTCTTCCATATTCATGTAATAAAATATAAGGGCAGCTGGAAGAGAGGAATTGCATACTTCTATTTCTTAAATCATTAATGTTCATGCATGTAGGTATAAGAAAGTCTAATTTTTTTTTTTCTAAGAAAGTCACAAGGAGAGAGATTTGCTAAACCAATGTTATCATTAGGCATCCTGTGCCTACTATGTGCCCAGCCCTGCAAATTTTGTACATTTTTGAGTCTAATCAGAGAAAAATACTTTTTTAAAGAATTTCAATTTGGTCATAGAGTTGTAATGAGTATTTTAAAGACAAATACCCCACCCTCTCTTCTAAGTTAATATTTTAGTTTTTCAAACCTTATTTCTTGCTGCCATCTGGTGGTGTTTTCTTTTAGACTTGAACATGCTGGAGCTTTACTGAGGTTTCCAAATTTAAAGAAGTGTGAGACGAGATTTTTCAGAGTTTTAAGATTCTATAAACCCACACAAAGATGTCTGTATCTCCATGTGTATACATAAATATTTAGACTATACATAGATATTTGTGTATATACACAAGTGTATATGTGCATCTATTGTATATATAAATTTGTATACTGATGTATAGATAGAAATACACATAGGTAGAGATTCATAGATGTAGATATACACACACATAGAGATTTTAATTCAGGAAGATGAGTTCAGGTAGATGGCACAGCGGATAAAGTGCCATGTTTAGAATCAGCAAAAATTATCTTCCTGAGTTTAAATCTGGCTTCAGACATTCACTAGCTGTGTGACCCTGATCAAATCACTTAACTCTATTTGCTTCAGTTTCCTCACATGAAAAATGAGGTAAAGAAGGAAATGGCAAACCACTCTAATATCTTTGTCAAGAAAATCCCAAAGAGATCATAAAGAGTTGGATGAGACTGAAAACTATTGAAATATGTTTATCTGTGCATATGTATATATGTGTAATATGTTTGCATGTGTATATATATACATATAAGTGTGTTTTTATATTTATGTATACCGATACTCAGGTATTACATATATGTGTGTATTATATATTATATACATATATGTGTATATACACAAAAATGTATATGTATGTTACATCTGCATGCTTGGACTTTCCACCAAACATCCTAGGGCGCTTGCAGGTTTTATTTCCTCATTTTCTGTCACTGAGGAAGTAGCATGTATGGAACACAAGGATTGACACAAGAGTTTGAAGTTGAAATGACTTGGATTAAAATCAATACTGTCATTTATTTCTTACATGCCCTTAAACTTTCTGAGCTGCATTTTCCTCATTTATAATATGATGGGCTTAGATGCAATGATCTCTGAATTCTGTTTCATTTCTAGATCTATGATTTTATAATTTCCTACAACTTTCAGCAAAATAATTCCTTTTGGCAATATCTCTATGTGATTGAGATTCCTCTCCATGTCTGAGGAGAAGGTTAATTTTACAATGTGATTTTGATTTCGTTTTCTCCTCCCTTCAGTTCAGGTGATTAAGATAGAAATTATGTTTCTTTAATTCCATTGCAAGGTGGTAACAGCACTATGAAGCTAGGATAGGAGTATTCCCATCATAATATTCTGTGCCTCTGGGCTTGCCTACCAAGTCATAAAGAGAGAGAGGAAGGGAGAGTTTTTAATATGAGCATAAACGACCCATAGTTGTCGGGATCAGCAAATGCATATGGAAACAATGTTGTTTTAGTTTGGCTAAATTTAGTTTAAGGTATTTTAGATGGTACTTCTATGAAATGTGTTTGGAAAACAAGCCAGCCCTGATATTAAACACCCCAATGATCCCTGATGCTTTTTATTCAGTAATAAGTCAGTGCTTAGTTTTATGGCATCGTGTGTTACCCACGACAGTCATTTAGTCGGTCAATTTCAGGGTAGTGATAAAACTGGGAGTAATGGGAGTACAGAGTTGATGCTCCATGCACTTTGTGAAGGGCTGCCCATAAATTAAAGTTCCCAGGTACACATTCAGTTTTCATTTAATAGCCATTATTAAAAATAATATCAAAGTAAAACTGGACTTTGACCCACATTTATGGGAAACTAATTAAAGCTATTGGAAACAGCCTGTTTCCTTTGGCTTATTTATGTAAATATATAAGAATCTGTGAATTTCAGGCAAGTATGATTTTCCCTCTACCTTCAAACGACTGAATAAAGCAAAGCCAGCTTCCTGAGAAAATTGCAATTTTTGAATAATGAACTCCAGATCAAAAATATTCTGTTTCACAAGGAATATGGCTTTGGATGATAAAATGTCAGCATTTTCAGAACAGCTTTTCATATTCCTACGATGTACAAAACCTCAAAACTTCACTTCTATGAAAATAATCATACATACACATACCACACATATTGATAATTGGTCAACATCTTCACAAGAAAGTTATAACTATGCTAAAAAAGAAAGACTGCTCTGGGAATTCTTTTGATGAATGAATTTATGGCTAACATTTTGATTTCTTACCTTTTAAAACAGAATACTACAAATTTAAAAATAATTTTAAGATTAATTTACATGTTATATTTCCCTTTGGCTTCTTAAATAAAAAAACATGCTTAAAATTAAATTCCTTAACAGAATACCTGCCATTCAACTAAATAAATTCAACAAAGATTTCATTGTGTCTACATGAAGGCATTCTTCAAGATGGGAAAGAGACAAAGAAAACAAAAAGACATATTTCCAGTTCAAAGAAGTTAAACTTTAATAAAATTGCCATTGTTGATCTACAAATGTTGCAAAGATTGGTGACCAGCACCTTGTATATGACAAATGCTCAATTAGTGTTTGTTGAATGAATTTCCAAGTTTCATTACAGTGATGGCAGTGTTATCAGTGAGACTGGTAGAAAACAGGAGCCAGGTGTGTGTTGGCTGGTAGCATCTTTAAAGCAAACCTGATTGGTCACTGAGATTGAGTGGGTAAGGTAATTATTGTCAGACAGAAAAGAGGGACTCTCAGGATTGAGTATTAGATACAGGGTTCTGGTTCTAGGTAAGATCACTCAGGATCACAAAAGCTAAGTAGATATAGCTACTGAGAGGACACATAACTAGAATGACATGGAAAACTCCTGCTAGGAGAAAAATGGAAGTAATATGATGATTAGCAGTGCTGTTGAGAGAGGGAAAAGCAAAAATGAAGATTAGTACTTGCTTCTGACTTTGCTTTTTTTTCCCCAAAAACATTTCCATATCCAATGCTACAAGTTGTAATAAGGATAGCATCACTCTGTCTTTTAGTGCTTGCATTATTTCTTTGTAATAAGAAAACAAAGAAATTTGCTGTATAAATAATACCAGAACTCCACAGAGTTTGTTTTGGATGTAGGAGTGAACTCTGAAATTTAAAGAGATAGACACAGTTGTTAAATGTTAGAAACAATGATATTTGTGCTATAGCAACCTGTATCTTAGGATTTGTTGGGACTCAAATTGTGCATTATTATGCAGTATATGTTACTCTCAGAGGAACCATGACGTGACACATAAACAATCTTTTTGAAGTCATAAAGGTCCAGGTTGAAGTTCAGTTTCTAACAAATACTTCCTGCTTTTCCTGTTTAAACCTAATATCTCAGTTAATCACTAAAGATTCCAGGTAACTAAAATGAAGCAGTGTGAAGTCTGGGTAGCTCCCTGGAGGCCTAAATATCAGCCGGAGTCAGGATAAGCAAAAGTCCTTGGTCTTTAGGGAGAGAAGTGAAGGGGATGTACAAAACTGCCACAAGCTCTCCACCAACCTCCTTTCTCCTCATCCTCCTCCAAAGTGACTCTGGCCTGTTTTACTCCACCCCCTAATCCCTCCTACAATTATCTGTGTATACCAAAAGATTGACCCAGCACAGAATAGTAAAAAGAGCCATTTTCCAAACATATGCTAATAGAGTATTGTCCAATCAGTAATTAGCCTTAAATGCTCAGTTGTCTGATTCCAGTGCACCTATTCAGAGTTTTAGCCCTTTACAAAGCTGCATGAGCAGAAGTTTCTTATGGGGAACTTCCTATAACGATATTTTGTTGTAGTAGTAATTTAGATTTTTTAGCCATATCCAACTCTTTGTGATTCCAGTTGGAGTTTTCCTGGCCAATATACTTGAGTGGTTTCCTATTTATTTCTCTAGCTTATTTTACAGATGAGGAAACTGAGACTAACATCATATAGCTTGTAAGTGTTTGAGGCCAGATCTATCCACTGCTTTAGCCAGTTGCTCTCTCTATAATGTGAATAATCAAATAAAAATGTTCAACCTAATGGCCTAAATCAGTCAATCCATTTCTTTAAGTAGTTAATACCTGGCAGACATCAAGGAAAATAAAATTCCACAGTCACCAATATATTTTGAAATTATTAAAATTTGTCAAAGTTTCAACATGATAGATCAACTTGGCCTCCTTATTGAAGAAAACCTCCAATCACAGACCATAAGAGCCAGAAAAAACTTTGGGCCATCAACCCACTCATCTTCCAGATTAAAAACAAATACAAAAACAGAACCTTAGAGAAGGTAAAAAACCTTACCATGACCAGAGTCATGCAGCTAATTAATGTTAGAGAATGATCTCCATGCTCTTTATCCCATGCTTTTTCCACTACACTCATTGCTTCCCCAAATAAGAGTAGGAGATGTAGTTGGAAAAAGATGGGGGATGGGAAACAGAGAGAGTGATGGTTAGGCAAATACAGAAATAAATGCCACCTTGAGAGAGTCCTCTCTGATTGATTCTAATTATACCAAGTAAACTGAATGAGCTCTCCTTTAATTAAACATCACAATTGCTTGCAGATTTTTTTTTTCAACAACAGCAGGTGGTATTTTGGTCACGGAAGAAAAGTTAGGTGTTGGAATGCTTTTGAATTATGTGTATAACATGACCTTTCTTTAAATTTTACTGATTTATACTTGGTTAAGCCACCATTTTGTCCTCCCAGAGTTAGTTTCATTTCAATGCTTGAAAATGTCATCTGATGTAATAAGGACATGATTAACCACCTGCATATGAGAAGTGTTCAGAGAAAGTATGTGAGAGATGAGATGTAGCCATTTTCTTTGGGTTACAAAAATGTCACTAGCAGATAAAGAAGTAAAGCCAAAGAAGAGAAACCAATATTTGAGGGACAAGAGAAGCCTACAGTAAATCTTTTTTCTTTTGTCCTTCACACACACACACACACATGACTTTCTTAAGCACTTGCTAACGTTTTTAGATCACTTTCTCACTTTCTCCTGGACACTTCAAAGAAAGTAATAGGTATATGTGAGACCCCTGTAATCTTGTTAGGATACTACAATTTCTACCTCTAGCATGCTTTGCAGTAAGCCTGGTTGTCAAGAAGTTTGGGGATACATATAATGATTGATTTAGAATTGTGCATTATTGAAATAGTAATCCCATCCTCTTGTCTCTATTGAAAAAAAAATACAGAGTTGCTCTTTCCCAAACATGAGTTATTCTCATGAGGCTACCATACCCTTTCAGAATCACAGAACCATTAATTCAGAGCTGGATGGGTCCTTATACCTCATCATGTAGTCCAACCCTTTCATTTTACAAACGAGGCTACTGAGGTCAGGAAAGGTAAAATGACTTTCCCAGAATAACTAGTGGAAGAACTGAATTCATACCAAATATTTTGATCTTTCAATTTTGGTTTAATTGCACTTAAAGATATTCATAACAGCCTGTCTTCCCCTCTGCTATCCTCTTATCATCCTGAGTGGATACTGGAAGAAGAGAATGGACCAAAATGTTTAACACTTCTAGTAGAATGTAAAAGGAGAAGCCTATACAATTTAGGGTCTGACTACTCTCCCACTATAATACTTTCCTAATTTGTTCTTTTTAAACTTTGAAATTATATGGGTAATACGTAAAATAGGATAATCTGAAATGTCTCCTAACACAAAATGGTAAGGGAGAAAGAATATTAAATTTGGAATCATTGCACTTGATTTCAAATGTGACATGGCTGTTTACTACCTGTATAACCTTGGGCAGGTCATTTAATCTCTCCCTTTAATTTCCACTTATATAAAATGACTGGGGTTGGGCTAGGTGAACTTTAAGATACATTCCTACTTTTGTTCTATGAACTTATATTTTAATTTTTTGTCTTCATCAATAATTAAGTAACTTGAAAAATATATATATATATATTTTTTTCTTTTTCTGAGGCAATTGGGGTTAAGAGACTTGCCCAGGGTCACATAGCTAGGAAATGTTAAGTATCTGAGGTCAGATTTAAACTCAGATCTTACTGATTCAGGGCTGGTGCTCTATCTACTGTGCCACCTAGCTGCTCCCATGCTTCTTTTAATAGTATGACATTTTAGACATTCAAGAGACATAATTTCTGGGCAATTCATTGTTTTATTAATAATGGCAGCATTTTTAATAAGAGGGTCACTGGCTTAATTAAATGCCAAAAGTCATCATGGTAGCAGGCTTGTGATTTATATGCCTTTGGAAGAGAATTGTTGTCAAGGGTGGCTACAAACTCTGATTAACAATTAATGAGAATGAATATAATGATGAGAGACCGGACCTGAACTTGGATTATGCCATTTACTTCTACATTACCCCAAACTTTCCATTATCAATCTATTGTTTCACCTTAGATTAAAAGTCTAATCTAGTTGGGTAAAGTAGCAATATCAAGAATAAGGAGAATGGTATTCTTAAATCCCATCCATCTTGTGTTTGAAAGATTAAGCAAGGAAATGGGACAGAGGGAAAAAAACCTGAGGCCTCCAAAATTTTAATTATTGGTTATGAATATGAGACTGAAATAATCATTTCCTCTCAAAAGAAACAACTGGGGTGAGGTTTACAGTCAGTTTGTGTTCCATGCATTAGCTTTCCTTTCAAAGGTATTTCAAAGAACATTAAATTAACTGAAACAAGCTTCATATCAAAGATGGAGAATAAAGTTTAAATGTGGTCAGGTTGAAACTTAGTCATATGTGCTTCTACTTGATGTCAAAGATGGTACCTAAGTATTCAAAAATGCTTGTAGGAATTAAAGAGTAAAGGCTAAATACCAAATAAAAGAGCCTCCTTTCTGTCTGCTGCTAGATCAAATCCTCAGTAGAGAGATCTATTTTCCCTCAAGACTTGATGTATCAGCTCAGTTCAACTCAGCTCCCAGAGAATTGTTCCCTTTGGTAGAGAGAGCACTGTAACTTGCTAAGCTACTCTATTTCATGGAGACCGGAATTCAAAATGAGACAGTCTATTGGTACACCCCAAAAGCAACATGTTGTCTTAAAATCTACATGTAGATGAAATTTGTTTTCTTGGCATTTTAAATGGATCATACTTTTTATTTTAGTAAACATTACTTATCTTTTCAGATGTTACTTCTGTGATAAAAAGCATATTCTAAAAAAAAAAAGGCGATGAGGTATGAAAAACACATTTACACAGCTAATACATATGCATTAAGAAAATGGACATTTAGAGAATTGAAAGAGTGAAAGTCACACCCCAAATAAATAATTTGTAGGGGAAATTAGGCTATAGCTGAAGCAAGATAATCTTTAATGGGATTTGATTCTTCTTGGTGCCTCAGTAGCCACCTGGTCTCTCACCTTTTGAATTTCTACTTTGGAACCTCTCTTCTCAGTCAGATTTTTTTCTTGATAAATGCACAGTGAGATAGTTTCTAATATCTTTCAAAAGGTGTGAAATGAGAGTGGAGGGAATTCTCATTTTACTTCAAAGTAAAATTTTGTGAAGTTTAAATGTTACTGAATAGTAGTGAGGAAAGAGTTTAATTCCTTCAAGAGTCAAATGTGAGATGAGTATTAGGGTGTTTTCCTCAATTTTTGTGGTTCATTCATTTCAAATTAGTTGATGATATTACTCAGATGTTTTCATTTGATTGGACTTAAGTACTTTTGCAGTTAATCAAGCAAGCAAACACAATGAATGCTTGGTGTCCAATGCTGTATGCTAAGTGTTGGGGATAAAGGACCTTAGAGTTAAATGAACTAGACAACATATTCATAAATAAATACAAATGTAAGAGACATACAGAGGAGAAGTAAATGAGGCTGATAATGTTATAGAATTCTGATTCACTTAAATGCAACAAGCCAAACTATCACCCTGTGGTCTTTGAAAATGAAGAACAAACAAAAATAACAATACCAGCTCTACAACTTAGTCTTAGAGAATTACTTAAGATACTGAGAATTTGGGTGACTTGTACAGAGCCACACAGCCAATAAAGGATTGAACGCAGTTCTGCAATTCTTTATTAACTGCTTATATACATGTAAATGTATATCTAATATACACAAATATATGCATATAAAATAGATGTGTGTATGTATTTGCATGCACACACATATATCCACACACATCTACATACATCTACACTGAAAGTTCCCCAACAAAGAGGTATTTCATTTACAAATTAAAGAATATCATGATTATGGGACCATAGCACACCAATTCTGCCCATGGTGTTTTCTTGGCAAAGATACTCAAGTAGTTTGACATTCCCTTATCCAATAGATTAAAGCAAACAGAGATTAAGGGATTTACTAAGGTGATATAACTAATAAGTGCCTGATACCAGACATTTATCAACTCCAGGCCCAGCACTCTATCCACTGAGCCATCTAGCTATCTCCTGAACATAGTAAATACTTAATATGTATTAAATTTTAAAATATACCTGTGTGGAAAAATACATATATAAATTTAAGCCATAAAGTAAGGGTTACAAAATAATATAAGGCACCTCCAAATATAAACACTAAAATGAGATCCTGGAAGAGTACATATTTAAGAATATATTGAAAATTATATGAATTGACATAAATATTATTCAATAGGGAGAGAACTGTTTTCCCCCAAATAAATATCTGCTACACAAAAATATAAGGTGTCCTATGAAACAAGTTAAAAACACCAAGGAAATTGAGGTAAGGGGTAGAATTTGATAAGTAAAAAAGGAAAGTTGGACATTTCAGGGCTAAGAAGATTGTCACAGATTCATCCTTTTTATTAGCCTTCAATTAAAGGCCTCCCCATCTCTTCCCTTCATCCCATTTCTGGAGCCCTTTGTTATTCATTTATCAAGGTTGGTATGCCATTTACCACCCAGACCTACTTGTGAACTAAATAATATTGAACTTTTTAATCTACAAGTGCCTAAATGTATCAGAGCCTAGGATTTAATTGACTAACATGAGAAGTTCCTAGGCTCTAGGAACTTCTCATGTTAGTCAATTAAAATCAACAAACATTTATTAAATGCTTATCCTGTGCCAAGCACTATACTAAATTCTAGGGATATAAAGAAAGGCAAAAATAATGGCCTCAAAAGGGCATATACTAATGAGGAAATAACATGCAAACACATCTGTGTATACAAAATCAATACAGAGTAAATTGGTGGTAAAGGTAAAATATTTATCCAGAATCTCAGAATTCATTTTTTTCTTAAAAGAAAGAGAATAGTAATATTGTTAAAGTTTTTCCACATAGTTCAGTAATTATTATTGACCTTTGTAGATCTTTAATTGCTAATTAGATATATAACTGATCATAACATTTTAGCCTAACTGTCCACAGAGAAAAAAAAGTAGATGAAAAATGCATGTTCAAATTGTAACATGCAGATAACTAAGATATTCTTAACCACGTACCTCATATTCCCATATATCCAAGAACAGATTTCAGAGAATCTGTGAATTTGTAGGGGGAAAATTATCTATTTTCCCTATTCTATAACTGAAATTTAGTTAAACTTCAATTGTTAAAAATAGCAACTATTTTTAAGAAGGGTTTCATAGGTTTCACCAAACTGCCAAAGGGGTCTGAAATACATAATCTCCTTTCTTCGTTACTATGAGGATATCTATATGGACATTTGATTAGATTACATTGCTTTCAAGAAATTTCATGATTCCTTTAACAACCTTAAACTTTTTCCAAATTAAAAGATCCCTCTTTCTGTCATGAGTTATAGAATACCATACTTTTTTTTGAAGAACTTAAAATTGTATCATCTAATAGGAATGAAAAGGGACACAGTGAGGTATGAAAAGCCTATAGCAAATGATAAATAAGAAACCACAAAGAAAAAGCACAGTAAAGAATTTCTTCAAAGAAACATATAGTCAAAAACGAAAGACAGACCAGTCATAAAGCAAAAACAAGAGAAAAATGGTGAACTGTGATGGAGCACTTGAATCTTCAAGATACTAAGAGAAAATAAATGAGGTCATCAAGAGTCACAATAAGTTCTGATTTGCTTTATGGAGCAAACATCTCCTTGAATAAGATCTAAATTCATCTGAGTATTTTGATGTTTTAATTTGAATATTCTACAGAGTTTTACATCTCTTTGTGGAAACTTGTATAAATGATTTCTAATGGCTGCCTTTTATAGATTCTTAGCCACCCCAAATAAACTGTAAGCTTTTTGAGGACAGGGACTTTGTCTCATTATCCAGCTGTATTCCCCTCAGAACTGTCACTAAAATGAATAGAAAAATGGGCTTAATAAATATGTGATAAATTAAGTTAAAATATGCTGGAGCTTCTCACTTTTAATGAGTACTCTTATTTTGAAAGCCACTGGTGAAGAAACATCTAATTCTCCTTATCATCTTCTGGCCTGGAGAACATGCTGAATCTTACTGCCCACCTCTGCTGTCTCTGCCTTCATCACAAGTGAGTTTAGTGGAAAAGAACTGAAGCAATGGAGGAATCTGAAGGCATTAGTGGTACCAGTGATTGACTAGATGAATCTTGTATCTATCAAGATTCTAGGAGAGTAAGTCTCTGCAGACAATTTAGAGATGTTCTTGTCTCAATAAAAGATCTAGGAACAATCTGTTTTATAAATAAAAGTGGAAGTTTGGTATGGTAAAAAGGTATAGTGGACCAAAAATTAGGAAATTTAGGATATTGTTGCTTCCTTTCTCTTGGCTTTATTTCCTTAAAAGTAAATCAAGGAGGGGATAGCTAGGTGGCGCAGTGGATAGAGCACCAGCCCTGAATTCAGGAGGACCCGAGTTCAAATCTAGTCTCAGACACTTAACACATCTTAGCTGTGTGACCCTGGGCAAGTCACTTAACCCCAGCCTCGGGGGGGGGGGGGGGGGGGGGGGGAGTAAGTCAAGTTGTAATAAAGCTAGACTGGGAAGTGGATTCAATTCTTTACTAGGGCCTTTTTGTTCTAAAATGAAATCCCAGTGATTCGCATTATTAATGTACTTGAAGCTCAGGATATGAATAGAATACCTATTATCATATCCATTTTTCCTAGAATGAAGGGACCTGTGTTTGAATTGTTGTTATGATGCTAACTACCTCTGTCACCATGGACAGATCATTTCTCCAAGTGCCCTTCAGTGTTCTCTTCTGTGAGATTATGAAAATAAAACTTCTATTACCTATTTCACAGACTGATTGTGAGGAAAGAATTTTGCTAAAACTTTAACAGAAACATGCTAGGTCATCATTGTTATTATCTTTGCTAAGGAAAATGTATTTGTGACAAAAGAAAAATCAAGGGGAAAGGAAAAGTTTCCATGAATTGTTTCTTTTCTTTAAAAAATATACTATATTTAAAATGGCATTAACAAAAGTAGTCTTCTGTTAGTAGTCCAAACTTTGACCTATTACATGACAATTCTAAGTGTAGTTTACTGTTTGAGAAGGAAGTTGAAAAACTGAGAAAATAAAGTGGATTGAAATCAGTAATAAAACTACATTTCTTTTACACCAAATGTACTTGAAATTTATTCCCACACATCTGTACATAAATGTCCTTCTGTTTCAGAAACAATAAATATCCATAAACTTCCCATAATGTTTGGCAGAGGTGAAATGTTAGATTGGCTTCTTTAGAATCAATTCATTACTTGGTTTGTGCGTCTTCCAGTCTGCATTTTAAAGCCTTTGTTCTTTGTCTGGAGCCCCTTAGGTTGTGAAAAGGTCAGAATGCAACATGTTTCAAAGCGGCTGTGCTCCAGGTGACTGCCAGACTGTGGGGGATAATTACTTTCAAAAACCAGATTATGCCAATATCCGCTTGCTATCTGACATTAGCATCATGCACAATACCATGCTGTGGCAGTTCAAATTTTTCCTTCTTTTTTCATTTCACTTAATCTTTAAAGGTGATGAAATCCTCAACAAGTTTGATTCTTGGTGTGCAATCATTTTTCCCCTTTAGTATATCTATAAAAAGACAGTTTCAGCTGGAAAATTGTATCTCGATCCTTGACCATTTTTAAGTCATTAATATCTGAGTGTCTGTCTCTTCTGTGATACATTGGTAATTCGTTAATTCTTTGATATCAGAAATGTTTTTACTCAATGGAGGAAACATTATCAATACATTATTAAGTAAATGGGAATTTTTAAAAAAGGAAATGACTTTGAGATTCCTTCCTTTTATATAATTTGGGAATCATATGGGGATAGTGCCTCTCTGTTCATTCAACAACAAATATTTATTAAGTAGCTCCTATATGCAAAGCAGCATGCTAAGCAACGAGTATTTGAAGTCAAAAATAATTACAATGTATGTACAGACATTCCAGAAGAGGGAAATTAATGTTTAAAATCATTACATGTAACTAGGGAATATAAAATATTATTTTAAAAAAGTATATATATACTCATAAATAAGTATAAAGTAATTTGAGGGAAATAGCACTCACAACTTAAAAGATCATGAAAGACTTTACAAAAGTCATGAAACTAGATCTCAGTCTTAAAGGAAGAAAAATGAAATTAAGTAGTGAGTGCCATCCTCAAGTGAGAAATGACTGGTGGCAAAGCAGAGGATGAGTTTAGAGAAAAGTTAATAGACCCATTAACCAGAGTGCATGAACTGATGAACAATATGAAAAAAGTCTGGAAAAGTCATTTAGAACAAATTTGTGGAGGGCCTGAAATGCCAAGCTAAAAGATCACATACTTTTTAGAGGCATTTTGAGCATGAGAGTGATGGAAATTGTGGTAGCACTTAACAAACAGGAGAACAAAATCAGGGAAAGTTGTATATATGTTGTAATAATGATCCAGGCAATGGGGAATAAGTTTCTAACTTAAAGTGATGCTCATGTGAGTAGAGAGAAGGTAATGGATTTGAAAGAAGTTATAGGGGTAAAAATTGAAACTAATTGGCTACTTACTAGATGTTTGTTGAGGGAGAAAAAAGAGCCAAGGATGAACTGATGAGTTTGAGGTTATGAATCTGGGTGACTGAGATAGTAGATATGGGAAAGTTCAGATCAGATATGAAGTAAAGGGGGAATGTGATAAACTCTGTTTTCAACATCTTACATTTGAGACACTGATGATTATTCAGGTAGAGATGTTCGGAAGGTGATTGGCAATAAAGGACTAAAATTCAGGAGCGAAATTAGAAAGAGATATGCCTTGTCGTGGCAGAAAGCTTGCATAACCAAATGTTTCATGCACAAATAAAATGACAAAAGACAAAAATGATAAGGACTTAACAGAAATAAAAAAAAAATTAAGAAGAGGTGGCAAGACAGATATTAACATTATCAATAACACAGTGGAGTGAACTAGTACCAGACATCCTAGAGAATGAAATCAAGTAAGTCTTAAGAAGCACTGCTCAGAATAAGGTTACTAAAAATAATGGAATTCCATCTGAAATATTTGACATTCTAAAAGATGATGCTGTTAAAGTGCTGTACTCAATTTGTCAACAAATTTGGAAAAGGTAACAGTGACTCTTGAATTGGAAAAGATCAGTTTATATTCCAATCCTAAAGAAGGATAATGTAAAAAAAATATTCAATTGCATTCATTTCAAAGCCAGGAAGGTTATGCTCAAGATCCTGCATATGTGAATCAAGAATTACCAGAATTGCCAACTGGTTTTCAAAGAGGCAGAGGAACTAGAGAACAAATTGCCAATATTAGTTGGCTTATACAGAAAACAAGGGAATTCAATAAAAACAACTACTTCTGCTTCATTGACTATAATAAAATCTTTGGCTGTGTGAGATCACAGCAAAAATGTGTCATGTCTTCAAATAGATAGGAGTACCAGACCATCCTACTTATCTGAGGGACCTATATCTTGATAAAGAAGCAACAGTGAGAATTGAACATGGAATAACTGATTGGTTTAAGATTGGGGAAGAAATATGAAAATGCTATATATTGTCACTTTATTTAAACTTATATGCATAGCACATCATGCAAAATGCCAGTCTGGATAAATCAAAAGCTATAATTAAGATAGCTAGGAGAAATATGAATAACTTCAAATATACAGATGATACTACTCTGATAGCAGAAAGGGAAGATGAATTAAGAAGCCTCTTACTGAGGGTGAAAGAGGAGAGTGTGAAAGTTAACTTGATACTAAACATCAAAATAATGAAGCTCTTTCCAGCTGTTTTCATCACTTCCTAGCAAATAGAGAAAGAAAAAATGGAAACAATATCAGATTTTATATTCTTGGCCTCAAAGATCACTGTAGATATTTAATATCTGGCAATGGTAGCCATGAAATTAAAAGATGTTTCCTCCTTGAAAAGAAAGCTATGGCAAATCTGCACTGCATACTAAAAAGCAGAGACATCACCTTGGTGACAAAAGTCCATCTAGTCAAAGCTATGATAGTTTTCTTTCCCAGTCACAATGTATGAGATTTGGACAATAAGGAAAACTGAGCACTGCAGAATCAACACTGTTAAATTGTGTTGTTGAAGAAAACTTTTGAGAATTCTTTGAAAGCAAAAAATTAAATTATCAATACTTAAATTAATTCAAATTATTAATTAGAATGTCAAATGCTAACGCTAAAGTTTAAATACTTTGGCCCTATAATGAGAAGACATCACCCATTGGAAAATACCCTGATAGAGGGAAAGATTTAAGTCAAAAGGGAAAGATTTAAGTCAGAGATTGAGATGGATAGAGTAAAGAAATGAACGTGAATTTGGAAAGACTGAGAAATAGTAGAGAACAGAAGAGCCTGGCATGCTGTATTCTGTGAATGGAGTCTTAGGGAGTTGGACTGAACAGCAACAAAAATATAGATTTGAGAATCTTCTCCTTAGAGAAGAACCGCTGGATTTGACAAAGTAATTGAGGGGAAGAAATATAATGAAGAAAATAGCATTTGGGATAATTTATCATTATTTTTTTAAAGAGCATTTTATTTTTTTTCATTTGGAAATAAAACTCTCTTCTCTACAGAGCTTCATTTCACATTGAACCAAAACACCACCACCACCACTAGAACCTAACAACCAAGTTATATTAGTTTTTAACATTATCTGGTTCTGATTTTGTTCTGAAACAATAGTGTCTATGAATAGGATACATGAATACATGTGAGACATTTCCTGTAAAGAAAATCATAGGAGGAAAGTTTGATTTGTGCCATATAATTGTATAGGTAATCTCAATCCATTACCTTATGATTTGGAGCAGTTTCCAATTTATGTATCCATCTTTTGCTGAAAAAGGATGTCCTTTTTCCTAACACTTTATTCATGTAATAGCTTTGTTATAAAATACGATTTTCTGTACACTGGAGATTTTTCTGATCTATTGTAATACCTAAGGGTTGCCTGACATTTTGCAGTATTGTTTCTCCGGTGCTCCTGATGAGCTCTTGATGGTGCTAAAAGCAGCAAGGTCTTTTATGGTTTTCCCACTATCATTCTCCATTTCAGCAAGGCAGCATATAAATGGGGAAATTGATGGTCCTAGAACATGAATTTCAATCATGTGAAAAGGCAAGAAGATGACAAGCAAAATGGGACATAGTAGAAAGAACAATGACTTGGGGTACCCAGAGACCAGGGAATCTAGTTCCAACTCTAACTTTTACTAGCAACGTAACCTGGAACATATCATTTCCTAGTTAGTTTTCTCATCAGTACAACCAGACCAGGAGAGAGGATTTGCATTGAGTAATCTCCTATTTCCCTTCTTTTAGCTTCCAGTTAATATTTTGTGATTCTATGACTCTAAAAGATAGATACAAGGGGAAAGACAGTAAAAAAGAGAAGAGAAATCTCAATGCTGGAAGACTAAAGGACTGTTGTTAATGTTATTTATTGCCATGTTTGTGATCCGGTTGAAGGTAATGGCTCACATCTGTTGAGAATGGCAGGCAATTTTCAGAGATAAATCTTAGTCTCCAGATTGTAAAGGACCTTTGAGGTCATCTTCTCCAATGTCCATTCCTGAAGCATGAATCTCTTCTGGGAAATTTATTTCAAGTAGTCATTCAGCCTCTACCTGAAGAACTCAGGCAATGGGAAATTTATTATGGCTTTAGGCAGCTATTTTCATTTTAAGACAGTTCTAATTATAAAGACAAGCTTTCACATACAGCTGAAATCTAATTTTCTGTAATTTTCTCATATTGGACTTAGTGCTATCTAGAGGTCAGGTCAAGCCTGGCCTAATATCTATTTCATGTCACAGTGCATCTAATATCTGAAAGCAAAAGTCCCACCTACCTTAAATCTTCTTTTCTCTTTGCATGAAATACCTCCACTTCCTTCAGCTGATTTCCACATGACCTGTTATTTCCCCTCCCAGATCACTTTTCTTCAGATGCACTTCTGCTTGTCAGCAACCTCCTAAAATTTGTCCCCTAGAATTAGACACAATTCTTCTTAAATTATGCCTACAGAACTGGGGTTTGTTTTTTTTTTTTTTTAATTTAGGCAAGGTGGTAATTTTTGACATTGATGTGTTTCAGTGGAGAAAAATGCTAAACATTTTAAAAGACACAAATAACTGATCTCAAAGCAAGAGAAATCTCTATATATTAAAGCTACATAACTATAACACCTCACATATGCTCAACTCCTCTAACATTGGGAGAAGTAGGCATGGATATGGCTCTGCCATTTTTTTCAGTTTTGTACATGGCTCACCTGGTAACAACTGGTGATAAGACCATAAAGCATGTTAATTGCATTATTGTATATTAATATAATTTTATTTTTCTGAAGGACTAATAAAAACATGCCAGTGATTGAGCAAAATTCAGAATTTTGCTATGCTAAATAGGAAGGAAGCAGGATCCATAGAGAATGCTGAACTAATAGTTAGAACATGTAGATGAGAATATAGTATATAATAATATGTATGACCATGGCAATTCAACTGAACTCTCTGGGCTTCACTTTTCCTGACTATAAAACAGGAGTAATAATATTTCCTCAATCTCTGTTATGGGGTTGCTGTAAAGGAAAATATTTGGTAAACCTTAAAATATAATTTATTTTCATTGCCTTTGTGAGGTTTAAAAGTTTGAAAACTGGCTAAGCCAATTGCCCTTTAAAAATATTTAACAGAGAATTAACATTTCTATAAAATGGAAGTAAAATTGCTGACTTTGTTTCTTTTGGTGATAGAGTTCATATACATCCAGCAAATTCCCTAGGGTTTATTCTAAGAGATTTTTAACATTCCAGTGGTCATCAGTGGTCTTTCTTTGCTTCTTTGTGACGTATAATATTTAGCATTCAAAACATTGAACAATCATTTAGTATGTACTTCTCATCTGCAGACTACTCATCCTTGGGGTGATATAAAGATTGCATATAACCCTATCTAATACTTTATGGGAGCTGCTCTTCTAGGGGAATATGACAAACAAAAAAAAAGATTGCAATAGAGAATAATACTTGGTCAGTGACAGTAATATCTATACTGTTTTGTGATGTCCAAGAAGAGGGAAGTTATTATTAGCTGAGTTACAGAAGGCTTTGTAGAGGAAATAATGTTGGCATGGGGCTTTAGAGCTTGGATGGATTGAGGAAGTGGAGTTTGGAAAGACATTCTAGTGTGGATATAGGGATGGAAAAGTGCAAGGCATTTATATAGAATAAAGCAAGTACTCCAGTTCAGCTCTAACAATAAAAACAACAACTTGTCAGGTATATAGAGGAAAATCATATGAGTTAAAGTAGGAGATATAAGATGGCATCAGGTTATGGGAGACTTGAACAGCAATCTAAAAAGTTTGAACTTTCTGGTGAGATCATGGGGACATAAAAACAAAATAAAAACAACCTATGGCTTCAAGCAACTTCAAAACTACTTTGGAAATATATTTATTTTTTAATATTTTTTCAATTATGTGTAAAGAATTCTTAACATTCATTTTTTTAAGTTTACATTCAAATTCTTACCTTCTTTCCCACCATTCTACCCTACCTGAAATGGCATACAATTTGATGCAGGTTATACCTGTGTAGTTATGCAAAATATATTTCCATATTAGTTCCATATTAGTAAAAAAAAAAAGTAGCATGATTCAGCCTGCATTCAGATTCCATCAGTTCTTTTTCAATAAGTGGATAGCATTTTTTCATCATAAATTCTTCATAATTGTTTTTGATGTTTGTATTGCTGAAAATAGCTAAACCATTTGCAAATGATCATCATACTTTACTGCTATTACTATGTATAATGTTCTCCTGATTCTGTTCACTTCACTTTACATCAGTTCATGTCCATCTTTTCAGATTTTTCTGAAAGTATCCTGCTCAATATTTCTTATAGCACTATAGTATTCCATTATAATCATATACCACAACTTGTCCAGTCCTCAATTGATGGGAATTCTCTCATTTTCCAATTTTTACCACCACAAAAAGAGTTACTACATATATTTATGTACATATAGGAATGAGAGTTGTACTTTGTTCAGTGTTTTTTCTGCATCTATTGAAATAATCATATGATTTTTGTTGGTTTTATTTTTATATGATCAATTATCTAATACTTTCCCAATATTGAATCAGTTTTGCATTCCTGGTATAAATCCTGTCTGATCATAATCTTTGATCTTTGAGACATATTGCTGTAATTTCCTGCTATTATTTTATTTGGAATTTTTACATCAATATTCATTTAAGAGATTGGTCTATAGTTTTCTTTCTCTATTTTTGCTCTTAGTGTTTTAAATTTCAGCAGCATATTTTGTGTCATAAAGATGTGATGTTCTCCTTTCCCTGTTTTTCTAAATAGTTTATATAACATTTGAATTATCTGTTCCTTAAATGTTTGGTAGAATTCATTAGTGAATCCATTTGATTCTGTGTTTTTTTCTTTTTTTAATTTTAAATTTATTTTATTTTTAAAAAACAGAATAAGAAAAATAGCAAAATAATATCAAACACAAGAGAACAATGTCATGTGCCCAGCAGAATATCATTGAGGATTCAAAATATATAACAAATTACCACATCAAGAAAGTATATTTATATATTAGTGGAAGAAATTATATTCATGAGTATTCATCTTTTCTTTACTTCCTTGCAAATTGTTCTTTTGGCCTCTGCTGCACACCTTTTTTACTTTATTATTTCCCCCCTTTTCTTCCCCCTCTCAACTCCCAAGCAGTCTGTAGTTAAGAAAGGATACATGTATATATGCATGTGAATATATACATACACATACTTACATGCACACACTACCCCCAAACACATATACAGAGTTTTCTAATGTCTTCTGACTCTTTTAATTCTGCTGCTTTACTTGCCTTGGCATTATTTAACCTTACCCTACACATGATCCTACCCTTATCCTCTTCCCTCATCATTTGCTTCCCCATCCACCTATCCCTCCCCCCCCTTATTTCTTTATAGATTTTGAAGGTTCTATACCTTTCATGATATATATGTGGTGTTGCCTATTTTACCCATTCCCAATGTGAGAAGATTTTTTTTAGAATTACAAGCCTTCCTTCCCCCTATAATGCTGCTGTGTGTCTTCCTCCTCTGAACCTTATTTCATTATTATAACATAATTACTACTTTTCCTTAACTCTGCCTTAATCTTTCTTTCGAACTACCCTGTTGTTGGTGTCAGTCTTTAACATAGGGTATATATTTCTCATATAAATAAAACATAAACCAATTTGTTCACATTGAATTTCTTCAAGTCTTTGATATTGGCTCTTATAGGTTAAATTTTCTATTAAGTTCTGGTTTGGTTGACAGAAAGTCCTGAAAATCTGCAAGTTCATTGAATTTCAGTTCTTTTTTTCCTCATTCAATTATAAGTAATTTTGCTATATCTGATACTTTTGGTCCCAGGTCTAGTTCTTTTGATTGTTGGTAGATATGATTCCAGGACCTGTAGTTTTTTTTTTTTTTTTTTAATTGTGGCTATTAATAAGTCCTGTACAATTCTAATTGTAGGTCCAGTGTATTTGAATTATTTTTTCATATTTCTTGCAAAATTTTCTCATTGATCTGGGGCTTTTGAAATTTGGCAATAATATTCCTATGTGTTTTCCACAAAGGATCTCATTGAGGTAGTGATCAGTGGATTTTTTTTCTGTTTCTAGTCCCCTCCCATGTTCTAACACTCCAGGAAATTTTTTCTTGAATTATTTATTGCATTATTGTGTCAAGGTTCTTTTTTTGGTCACAACTGTCTCTTCTTAATCTGTTCTCCAGATCTGTCACTTTTTTTTTATAAAATTTTCCATAATCTGTTCTATGTTTTCATTGTCTGGAATCTGTTTTGCTATTTCTTACTCTCATTGCTTCACTGGCTTCTCTTTGCCCAATCCTAATTTTCAAAGAGTTATTTTCATCTTTGGGACTGTATCTCCTTTTCTAGTTGACTAATCTTTTTTATAATCTTATTTTTCTTGGATTTTTTTTTTAGTTTTTCCTCAATGTTTCTCATTTGATTTTTAAATTCTGTTTTTGAGTTCTATAAAATCTCTCTGTGCAAGGGGCCATTTCACATTAATCTCTGGGTAGGAGCTCCTTTTATTTCAGTGTCCTCCTCTGAAGATGAATCCCAGTCTTCCCCATTCCAATACCAAGTTTCTATGGGTGGGGCTCTTTCTTCTTTGCTAGTTCATTTATTTTTTAATAAGAGGTATTAGTGTAAGCACCATGGAGTGGGGGGGGGGGGTCCTGTTGACCTGGAAAGCCCGAACCAAGAGCTCCACCCTCCTCCATCAACTGGCTCCAGCCAGCAGAATCTCTGCCCCACTGCCTTTGCACTCATGATGTGCTCTTCCTTCTTACCCAGGGCCATGAGTAAGCACAGTTGGGCCTGGTGTTCCTAATCAGCCACAGTTCATTCTCTTTCCAGACTCAGACTCTGTCTCCAAACAAACAAACAAACAAACAAACAAAAAACAGGAAGTTAAAGTTTCTGTGGTTCCTGCTGATACTACAAACCAGCTAGCCCCAAGATTCCCCACTTGATGTTTCTATGAAACTAGCCCAGAAGTGTTTGCACTTCACTCAGATTAATCCTTGACTCCAGGTCTTTATTCAGATCTTCTCACGTTGTACCTGGAGAAACCCTGTTCTGCCCTAAATCTTCTTGATTTTTCACCAAGTCTATGTTCACTCTGACATGCAAATTTGTTTTAATTGTGGGGGAGCAGAACTTGAAATTTACCAACTACTCTGCCATTTTCCCAGAATCCCCTCCCAATTTTTTTCTTAAGAAGCTCATTGATGACTTGTTCAGTCGTTTTTTTCTAAAATGGAGTTATTTAAGCATTCTATTTCCTCTTCTGCTAAACTAAGCAGTTTGCAATTTCTTTAAACATTCATCCATTTCATTCAGACATTCATATGTATTGGCATATAATTGGGCAAAATAGCTCCTAATAATTACTTTAATTTCTTCTTCATTAGTGTTGATTGTATCCTTTTCATTTTTATGCTGGTAATTTGGTTTTCTTCTTTCTCTTTTAAAATAAATTAATTTGTGGTTTATCTGCTTTGTTATTTTTTCATAAAGTCAGCTTCTGTTTCTGCTTATTAATTCAATGGTTTTCTTACTTTGAATTTTGTTAATCCATCCTTTAATATTTAAAACTTTCAATTTGATGTTTATGTGAGGATTTAAAATTTTATTTTTCTAGGGGTTTTTTTAGCTTCATGATCAATTTATTTACCTGTTCTTTCTCTATTTTGTTGATGTAAGCATTTAAAAATATACAATTTCCCTTAACAACTATTTGGCTTCATTCCATACATTTTGCTATGTTGTCTCATTGTCATCATTCTCTTTAAAGAAAATATTGTATCTCTTATTTATTCTTTGATCTACTTGTTCTTTTTTTATGAGGAATTTTATTTTATTTTTATTAAAGCTTTTTATTTTTCAAAACAGTGGACAATTCTTCAACATTAGCACTTAAAAATGCTGTATTCCACTTTTCCCCCTCCCTTCCCTCACAATTTCTCCAAAATGGCAAGCAGTCTAATATATGTTAAACATGGCAGAAACATATATTAAGTCCAATATATGTATATATATTTATACTGCACAAGAAAAAGAGAAGCAAAATAAAATGCAAACAAACAACAAAAAGAGTGAAAATGCTACATTGTGAATCACATTGAGTTCCCTCAGTCGTCTCTCTGGGTGTAGGTGGCTCCCTTCATCACTGAACAGTTGCAACTGGTTTAAATCATCCCATTGCTGAAAAAAGCCCTGTCCATCACACTTGATCATTGTATAATATTGTTGTTGCCGTGTATAATGATCTCCTGGTTCTGCTCATTTCACTTAGCATCTGTCTAAGTAATAAGGCTCTCCAGGCCTCTCTGAAATCATCCTGTTGGTCGTTTCTTATAGAGCAATAGTATTCCATAACATTCATACCATAATTTATTCAGCCATTCTCCAATTAATGAGCATCTATTCAGTTTCCAATTTCTTGCCACTACAAAAAAGGACTGCCACAAACCTTTTTGCACATGTGGGTTCTTTTCCCTCCTTTAAGATCTTTTTGGGATATAAGCCCAGTAGAAACACTGCTGGATCAAAGGGTGTGCACAGTTTGATAACTTTTTAAGCATAGTTCCAAATTACTCTTCTGGAGAGCAATTTGGAACTATGCTTAAAAAGATCCATTCACAGTGTATTAGTGTCCCACTTTTCCCACATTCCCTCCAACATTCATCATTATCTTTTCCTGTCATCTCAGCCAAATCTGAAAGATATGTAGTGTTATCTCAGACTTGTCTTAATTTGTATTTCTCTGATCAATAGTGATTTAGAGCACCTTTCCATATGACTATAAATAGTTTCAATTTTTTTTCATCTGAAAGTTGTCTATTAATATCCTTTGACCATTTATCAATTGGAGAATGGCTCGAATTTTTATAAATTTGAGTCAATTCTCTATATATTTAAAAATGAGGCCTTTACCAGAACCTTCATATGTAAAAATGTCTTCCCAATTTATTGCTTCCTTTCTAATCTTGTCTGAATTAGCTTTGTTTGTACAAAACCTTTTTAACTTAATATAATCAAAATTATCTATTTTGTTATCAATAATGATCTCTAGTTCTTCTTTGCTCACAAATTCCTTCCTCCTCCTTTACCTGAGAGCTAAACTATCCTATGTTCTTCCAATTTGTTTATAATATCATTTTTATGTCTAGATAATGAACCCATTTCTACTTTATTTTGGTATATGATATTAGGTGTGGGTCAATCCCCACTTTCTGCCTTACTAGTTTCCAATTTTCCCAGCAGTTTTTGTCAAATCATGAGTTCTTATCCCAAAAGCTAAGGTCTATGGGTTTATGAAACACTAGATTGCTATAGTTATTGGCTATTTTTTCCTGTGAACCTAACCTATTTCACTGACCACCTATTCTATTTCTTTGCCAGTACCAAATGCTTTTGATGACTGCTGCTTTATAATATAGTTTTAGATCTAGTACAGCTAAGTCACCTTCATTTGCTTTTTTTTTTTCCCATTAATTCCCTTGAAATTCTTAACCTTTTGTTCTTCCAGAAGAATTTTGTTATTTTGTCTAAGTCAGTAAAATAGTTTCTTGGGAGTTTGATTGGTATAGCACTAAATAAATAGATTAGTTTAGGTAGTATTGTTATCTTTATTATATTCACATGACCTATTCAACAGCACTTGATCTTTTTCCAGTTGTTTAGATCTGACTTTATTTGCATGGAAAGTATTTTGTAGCTGTGTTTCTGACTTACCTTTGGCAGATAGATCCCCAAATATTTTATACTATGAACAGTTATTTTGAATGGAATTTCTCTTTGTATCTCTTGCTCCTGGACTTTGTTGGTAATATATAAAAATGCTGATGATTTATGTGGATTTTTTTGTATCCTGCCATTTTCCTAAAGATGTGAATTGTTTCTAGTTGTTTTTTAGTTGATTCTCTAGGGTACTCTAAGTATGCTATCACATCATCTACAAAGAATGATAATTTGGTTTCCTCATAACCTACTTTAATTCCTTTAATCTCTTTTTCTTCTCTTATTACCAAAGCTAACATTTCTAATATAACATCAAATAGTAATGATGATAGTGGGCAAACTTGTTTCACTCCTGATCTTATTGGGAATGGTTCTAGTTTGTCCCTATTAGATATGATGCTTGCTGATGGTTTTAAATAGATGCTACTGATCATTTTAAGGAAAAATCCATTTCTTTCTTTTTTATATAGCTTTTTATTAACAAAACATAGGCATGGGTAATTTTTCAACATTGACCCTTGCAAAACGTTTGTTCCAACTTTTCCCGTCCTTCCTTTTACCCTCTCTCCTAGATGGCAGGTAGTCCCATACATATTAAATATATTAAAGTGTATGTTAAATACAATATATGTATATATATATTTTTTTATAATTGTCTTGCTACCAAGAAAAATCGGATTTTTTTAAAAAAGGTAAAAATAACCTAGGAAGAAAAACAGAAATGCAAGCAAACAATAACAGAAAGAGTGTAAATGCTATGTTGTGGTCCACACTCATTTCTCAGTGTTCTTTGGCTGAGTGTAGCTGCTTCTGTAGATTACTGATCAATTGGAACTGATTTGGATCCTCTCATTGTTGAAGCTAGCCACATCCATCAGAGTTGATCCTCATATAGTATTGTTGTTGAAGTGTATAATGATCATTTCACTTAGCAACAGTTCATGTAAGTATTTCCAGGCCTCTCTGTATTCATCCTGCTGGTCATTTCTTACAGAACAATAATATTCTATAACATTCATATACCACAGTTTACCCAGCCATTCTGATCATTATGAAAAGGGCTGCCACAAACATTTTTGCACATACAGATCCCTTTCCCTTCTTTAATATCTCTTTGGGATATAAGAACAGTAGTAACACTGCTGGATCAAAGGATATACACAGTTTAACAACTTTTTGAGCATAATTCCAAATTGCTCTCCAAAATGGATGGATCTATTCACAACTCTACCAACAATGCATCAGTGTCCCACCCCACATCCCCTCCAACATTCCTCATTATCTTTTCCTGTCATCTTAGTCAATGTGATAGGTATGTAGTGAAATCTCAGAGTTGTCTTAATTGCATTTCTATGATCAATAATGATTTGGAGCACTCTTTCATGTGACTAGAAATAGTTTCAATTTCTTCATCTGAAAATTGTGTGCTTATTCTTTTGACCATTTATCAATTGGAGAATGGCTTGATTTCTTATAATTTAGAGTCAAATCTCTATATATTTTGGAGATGAAACCTTTATCATAACCGTTAGCTGTAAAAATGTTTTACCGGTTTATTGCTTTCCTTCTAATCCTATCCGTATTAGTTTTGTTTATACAAAAGCTTTTTAATTTAATATAATCAAAATTTTCTATTTTGTGATCAATAATGACCTATAGTTCTTCTTTAGTCACAAATTTCTTCCTCCTCCACAAGTCTGAGAGGTAAACTATCCTATGTTCTAATTTATTTATTATCTCATTCTTTATGCCAAGATCATGAACCCATTTTGATCTTATCTAGGTATTAAGTGTAGGTCAATGCCTAGTTTCTGAAAGTCCATTTATTTCATAACACTTAATGTTTTTAATAGGAATGTTAGATTTTATCAAATGCTTTTTCTGCATCTATTGAGATGATCATATGGTTTTTGTTAATTTGGTTATTGAGATAGTCAATTATGCTAATAGTTTTCTTAATATTGAACCAGCCCTGAATATCTGGTATAAATCCTACTTGGTCATAGTGTATTATCCTGCTGATGACTTTCTGTAATGTCTTAACTAATATTTTGTTTAAGTGTTTTTTTTTTTTAATCAATATTCATTGTAAGATTGGTCTATAATTTTCTTTCTCGGTTTTCATCCTACCTGGTTTAGGTATCAGTACCATGTTTGTGTCATAAAAGGAATTTGGTAGGCATCTTTCCTTATTTTTTCAAATAGTTTATATAGTATTGGAGTTAATTGTTCTTTAAATATTTGGTAGAATTCACATGTAAATCCATCTGGCCCTGGAAGGTTTTTCTTAAGGAGTTGATTAATAACATATTCTATTTTTCTTTCTAAAATGGGACTATTAAAGTAATTTATTTCTTCTTCTGTTAATCTGGGCAATCTATATTTTTGTAGGTATTCCTCCATTTCACTTAGGTTATCAAATTTATTGGCATAAAGTTGGGCATAATAACTCCTAGTTATTGCTCTAATTTTCTCTTCATTGGTGCAAAGTTCTCCCTTTGCATTTTTGAGACTAACAATTTGATTTTCTTCTTTCCTTTTTCTATCAAATTAACTGAAGATTTATCTATTTTGTTGTTTTTTTTTTTTCATAAAACCAACTCTTAGTTTTCTTTATTAATTCAATAGTTTGTCATTGGGTTTTTGTTGTTGTTGTTGTTGTCTGTTTGTTTGTTTTCTACTTTCAATTTTATTGGGAAGTTTTTCTGAAGCAATTGGAATTAAGTGACTTGCCCAAGGTTACACAGCTACGAAGTGTTAAGTGTCTGAGACCAGATTTAAAATCAGATCCTCCTGACTACAGAGCTGGTGCTCTACTGTACTACCTAGCTGCCTTACTTTCAATTTTATTATTCTTTCCTTTTATTTTTAGAATTTTGAGTTTGATATTTGATTGGTTTTTTTTAATATGTTCTTTTTCTAGGTTTTTTAGTTGCAAGCTCAATTCATTGAATGATCTTCTCTTATTCTATTTTATGTAAATAAGAATCTAGAGATATAAAATGTCTCCTTATTACTGCTTTGGGTGCATCCAACAAATTTTGGTATGCTCTCTCATTTATTGTCATTCTCTTGGATGAAATTATTAATTGTGCCTATGATTTGCTGTTTCATTCATTCATTCTTTAGGATGAGATTATTTAGTTTCCAATTACTTTTTGGTCTATTTTCCCCTGGCTTTTTATTGAATGTAATTTTTGTTGCATTGTTATTTGAAAAAATGTATTTACTATTTCTACCTTTCTGCATTTGATTTTGAGGTCTTCATGGCCTAATATATGGTCAGTTTTTGTACAGGTTCCATGAATTGCCAAGAAAAAGTGTACTCCTTTCTATCTCATTCAATTTTCTCCAATGATCTATCATACCTTCACTTTGCAAGTATTTTATTTACCTGCTTAACTTCTTTCTTATTTATTTTATGGTTTGATTTATCTAATTCTGAGAGAGCAAGGTTGAAATCTATTATAGTTTTGCTGTCTAATTTCTTCTTGCAGCTCTCTTAACTTTTTTAGGAATTTAGATACTATATCACTTGGTGCATATATGTTTAGTATTGATATTGCTTCATTATCTGTGGTACCCTTTAGCAAGATATATTGCCCTTCCTTATCTCTTTTAATTAGATCAATTTTTGCTTTTGCTTGATCTGAGATCAGAATGGCTACTCCTGTTTTGTTTTTTTGGTTTTTTTTTGGTTTGTTTGTTTTTACTCCACCTGAAGCATAATAGATTCTGCTCTAGCCCTGCCTTTATTCTATTTGTATCACTCTGCTTTAAATGTGTTTCTTATAAACAACATGTTGTAGGACTCTGGCTTTTAATCCAGTCTGCTATATGCTTCTGCTTTATGGGAAAGTTCATCCCATTCACTTTTACAGTTAAAACTACCAATTCTGTATTTCCTGCCATCTTATTTTCCCCAAATTATATGTTTCTCTTTCCTTTTCCCCTTTTCCTCCTCCCCAGTATTTTACTTATGAGCACCACTTGCTTCAAGCAGCCCTTCCTCTTTAGAACCCCTCCCCTTTTCTTATACTTTCCCCCTATTATTTCTATTTTTCCTTCTATTAGCCTACCCCTTCTCTTTTTTATATAAAGTGAGAAGTTTCTCTGTGTAACCAAATATGTCTAATATTCTCTCTTTGAGCCAAATTTGATGAGACTAAGAGTCACACAATGTTCATCCCCCTCTCTTCTTTCCCTCAATTATGATAGGTTTTCTTTGTCTCTTTGTGAGATGTAATTTCCCTCATTTTACCTCCATTTTTCCTTTTTCTGGTATAATCCCCTTTACACTGCTAGTTTCTTTTTTATATTATAACAGTAAAATCAAATTATACATGCACTATCTATGTATACCTATAACAGAGATACAGTTCTCAAGAGTTCTTTTCTCATTACTTTTTATGCTTCTCTTGAGTTCTATATTTGGAAGTCAGATTTTTTGTTCAGCTTTGGTCTTTTCATCAGAAATAAATGGAATTCACCTGTTTTGTTGAATGTCCATCTTTTTCCCTGAAAGAAAATGCTCAGTTTAAGGGGAGGGGTAGTTTATTCTTAGCTGCATTCCAAGTTCCTTTGCCTTTTAGAATATCAGATTTCAGGCTCTTTGATCCATTAAGGTGGAAGCTGCTAGGTCCTGAGTAATCTTTATTATGTCTCCTTGGTATTTGAATTGTTTTTGTCTGGCTGCTTGCAATATTTTTTCCGTGGTCATATAGTTCTGAAATTTAGCCACAATATTCTTTGAAATTTTAATTTTTCAGTCTCTTTTAGAAGGTGTTTGGTGAATTCTTTCAATGGCTATTTTACCTTCTGATTCTGTGATATCTGGGCAGTACTCTTTGATGATTTCCTGAAAAATAATGTCTAGGCTCTTTTTTCATCATGGTTTTCAGGAAGTCCAATAATCCTTAAATTGTCTCTCCTAGATCTATTTTCCAGATCAATTGTTTTCCCAAGTAGGTATTTTATATTTTTTTTCTATTTTTTCATTTTTTTTTAGTTTTACTTGACTGATTCTTGATGTCACATTGAGTCATTTATTTCCATTTGTTGAGTTTCGATTTTTAGGGATTATTTTCTTCATCTACTTTTTTAGTTCTTTTTGCATTTGTCTAACTAAATTTTTAAATGAGTTGTTTTGCTTATACATTTTTTTCAATTTCACAAATTCTGTTTTTCAGGGGTTTGCTTTCTTTTTCCATTTCACAAATTCTGTTTTTCAGGTAGTTGTTTTCTTTTTCCATTTTGTCAAATCTATTTTTAGGGAGTTATATGCTTTTTCCATTTCACTAAGTCTATTCTGTAATGAATTTTCTTCAGATAATTTCTGTGTTTTCTTTTTCAAACCCTCTTGTAAAGTTCTTATTTCCTTTCCCCATTTTTTTCAGCTCTCTTTTAAGATCTTTTATAATTTCTTTTAGGAGAGTCTTGTGTATCAAGGATCAATTTATAGCACCCTTGGGGGCTTCATCTGGAGACAATCTGCTTTTATTCTCCTCAGGGTTTGAAATCTGTCTTTTTCTTTCACCATAAAAACTATCTATGGTCATAGCTTTTTTTTTTTTTTTTTTTTTTTTTTTTTTTTTTTTTTTTTTTTTTTTAACTCTTTTTTTACTCATTTATTTAAAAAAGTTGAGATCTGTTTTTAGGGCAGGGGAAGTAGCCTAAACTTCCTCTACAAGCAGCAGTGGCTGCATTTTGGTCAGTACTGATTACAGTGAGTCAGTGCTGACTGACTCTCAGTGCTGGGTGGGTGTGGTCAGGTCCCGTGAATTTCTGGCATTTTGAGGGTTCACTATTTACCTTTTGTGTTTATGTTGGATGCTTTGTAATTTCTCTGCTGATCTACTGGCTTGCATCCAGGACAGAGAAGCCAACACTGCTGTAGATTCCTCCATGTAGCTTCTCCAGCATGTAGAGCCCCAACATCCCTGGATCTGCATTGCCTACACTGGAGTCTGTGCTCGGCCTGCTTTTAGTTGGCTTGACTCCCTCCATGTCCAATTGAAACAGACCTTTTCTGGAGAGCTTCAAAATTATCTTCTGCTAGTAATTTGTTATACTCCTAAAATTTGTGAATTCTTCCAGTCTAGAATTAACTCAGAGGCTGGATTTGCTAGTTGGTCTGAGGGTCATGGGAGAAGGTCACAAAGAAACGTGTATCCTCTCTGCCATCTTGGCTCTGTCAATCCACTCATTCTTTAAAATTAGATTATTTAGTTTCCAATTAATTTGTAATCTTTCTTTCCAAAGCCTTTTATTCAATGTAATTTTTATTGAATTATGATCCAAAAAAGGATTTACTTAATACTTCTGTTTTTCTTTGATTGTGATGTGTTGTGCCCTAGTACATGGTCAGTTTTTTTTTAGTAGGTTGTTTCATTTTTGGTGCTTCCTTTACTAAGCTGATGGTTCTTTTTTCATGACTTTCATGTGTGACTCTCATTTATATTTCCAAATTGTCTTGCATGTCTTTTATTTGATTTTTAAAATAGTTTAAATTCTTTTCAGAATTTTTTGGGGAAACTGAAAACAAGTCACATTTTTCTTTGAGGCTTTTGGATATGGAAGTTTGTTTGTTTGTTTTTTAACTTTGTTGTCTCTCAATTTGTGTTTTGATCTTTTCCATCCCAAAGTAATTTTCTATGGTCAGGTTGCTTTTTTTTTTTACTTGTTCATTTTCTCATCCTATTCATATTCTACCCATATTCCAGTCTATTAACATAAAGTTAAAAGTTGGACTCTTCTTCTAGAGTGGAGGGGACACTGTCCTAAGTATCAGATTTTGTCTTATGGTCTTCAGAACTAGTTCCAGTCATCTGTAAAATTTTAGTTCTTTCAAGATGCTTTGGTCTCAGAAGAGGTATGGTCCCTACTCACCTGGCCTGTGCTAAGATCTGTGAGCAAATTCAAGAACTTTTTTTCTGCCCTGGACTATGATTTGGATTCCTGCTTTTCTGTGGCTATGAACTTCAGTGGGATACTGCTTCTCATCCTGTAATTGCAACCTGAGCTTACTTCCTAGATCCATGTATGGGCAAAACAATACTGCTTTGCTCCCCTGTGCTAGTAAAGGGTTCCTTCTGACCAGTTGTTCATCTCCTTTAATGTCTGTGGACTAAGAACTCCATAAGTTCCCCCTCTGATTCAGTTGTTCTCAAAGTGTACTGTTGACTTTCCAGGGTGCACCCTGTATTGGAATGCACTCCACTCTCACTACCTTTCTTATTGGCATTGTAGGTTGCTTTGAACTAAACATTGTTTCACTCTATCATTTTGTTGTTTCTTCCAAAAATCATTTTGTTACATTATTTTAAAGTTATTTGGATGGGAATTTGAGAAAGCTCAAGTAAATCTCTTTTTTATGTCACCATCTTGGCTCCAGCTAGAAAGCATAATTATCATATTTACATATATAAATAAATGCGATATAATTTAAGTGAAAAGAAAGAGAACAATTAAGTAGAGGAAGCAGTCATCTAATATGCATTTGTTAAGCAACTGTTCTGTCCCAAACATGGTGCCAAACAGTGGAGATATGAAGAAAGGCAAAAGACAATTCCAAGCAATATATAGGATAAAGAGAAGGTGATTATCATAGCAAAAGAATTAGAATTAAGAGAGATCCGGAAGAAGTTTCAATAGAGAGTTAGATTTTAGAGGAAACTTGAAGGAAGCTAGCAGGCAAAATCAAGGCTAGCAGAGGAGGGAGAGCATTCTAGTCAAGAGAGACAGTCTATCGGTCAAATGTCCAGAGCTAAGACATAAAGTATCTTATTTGAGAAATAATAAGGATCAGAGAGATTTCCCAATGATACTGAGAGGATGCTAAGGATTCTAACAGGCAGAGGTGATGAGAGAGGATATGCTAGGCATATATCATATTCTGTAGAAAGGCATGAAGACTTTTGAAGAAATGTGGAAATGAAATAACTTTCCAAAGGTCATATGTCTATGTAGTGGCAGAACAGAGCACAGTTGTCAAGTTTCAGAATTTAGAGCAAGTCACATTGTCTTAAGTTACTTATATTAATGAGCATATGGGTTCTTAAGAGTCTAAGGACTGTTTTTTGCCTTCCTTTGTATTCCAAGCACTCATCATAGTCCCTAGCACATCGTAAGAACTTTAGTGCTTGTTGATTATGCTTCTGATGCTTTATCTTCAAATTCCAGTATATTCAATTGTTGATTTATGATTTTTGTTCTATTTTTAGTAAATTTTACTTTGAACCCTGGAATGCATAGCTTGGTTCAAGCATGACTAATATTAGTGATCAGGGCATTTTTAAAAAAGATTTTTAGGAAGGCAGTTTAAAAAGGTCACCACACAAATTTGAGTCTATTTGTAGAGAGCCCTTCATCAATAAAAAGAAATTACTTCCTTCCTTAAACATTCTTGGCAGTCAGGTTAAGTAATAACAGTTTTGTTCATCTCTAAAGACTAGTTTTATAGAATAGGCTAAACTCACTGATCCATGCCAGACAAACTCCTCCCATCAGGGCTGGATCGTTTTCTATTATAAGTCACTAATTCCAGGCACACAAAATAAAACAAAATTAGCATCATGTTTCACAGTTGTTTCTAAACCCACTTTTAAAGAACATGTAATAAGGCACATGATCAATTTTAAACTATATTAACCATTCCATCTCAAGCTAACTAAAAAAAGCAGCAACCCAGCTGAATATGACTACTTATTGAGATCCTATTGTGAAAAGTACCTTGTCTGCCAAATTGGAGAAAACATTATAAATGTTATACACCTGAATACTCCTCCTGATGAATGTCTGATTGTTGGTTCTTCTGCCAGACTCTATTCTGCCACACATACCATAGATTGGAGTTTTTCACCTGAAGTATAAAGGGTCCCTGCATGAATTTCAAGGATGCTGCAAATTTGGATAGGAAAAAAATTATATCTTTTTTTTTCACTAAATTTTGATTTCCTTTGTATTTTATTTTTATTTTGTATGCATTTTATTTGGTGCATTTAAAAACATTGTTTTGAGAAGGGCTTCTATTGATTTCATCAGTCTGCCAAAGGAGTCCATAACACAGAAAAGCTTTTGAATACCGCTGTACTCCAAGCTAACAAGTGATAACTAGGAGACACTCGCATCTTTGAATCAATATGCAAATTTATCAGCATGGTATTCTGTTCTGTCATTCAGTTTGCAACCCTCTAGTTTGCAACTCTGTGAACTGATATGACCAAAATGTGTTTGATCATTGATCTTGAGCCTATATGAAATGAACAAGGTCAGTGCTAAGGCAACAGACATATAGGCATTTGGGAGTCATATTCAAACCCCTTGCAAATTGAGAGGACCAGATACATCCTCTGAATCATAGCCTTTTGTGACTCAGGATCAGCCCAACCCAAAGAAAAGTATCAAAATAGGACTTTAGTAAAGGATATAATGTCAATCACTTTTATTATTTAAGGTTTGCTGAGTTGCGGATCACTTGTTTTAGTTAGCATTGATGCTTGCTAATGAGATGAAACTTTGCCTACTTCAAGTAAATTAAAAGTTCTTTGAGGGTAGTGAATGTTTTTATTATTTTTTTCATCTTTTTCCTTTATCTTCCTAGTGTTTACTGTATGATTTTCCATGTATATAAGCCCTCTGTGAATGATGGTTGTGTTATTTGAGTGGCTCATTCCTGAAAAATCATATTAGCTTCTTTAGTCAGTCTTTTATATAAAAGCAGACTTAAAGATTTGCCAAAAAAACTTACATTATGCTAATAAGGAGATATTTTAATTAAGAAAATAATTTCTTTATAATGAAGGTCTTCTACAAATAAATGTAGATTATCAGGTAAATAGCACCTGTTATATCTGGCATAGAAGCCATGCTATCCAATAAGATAATGCCAAAAATAATGGCATTTTTAAAATATTAATAATCCTCTTCAAATTTTGCATTTATGTTCAGAAAGTTAGCTTCTTTGAATTGTAATCTAAAGTTTTTCAATATAGGTATTCTTATAACTCAACCCCTCTATAACCCTGAAGTAAATTGTTTTCCCATGACAAGAGTAGCCATTTTTTTTTCCAGTGGCAGGAATCACATGTAAGATAACATACCTTATATCAAGCCAAGTTCAACAAACATTGTTTAGCACTAACTAAAAAAAGGTGAAAAGAAAGCTGTGAGGAGCAATTTAATATGGGGCTAGGACAGAGAAGACTAGCTTTTTACAGAAGCCAAAAATAAAAGTGTGGATTTGCATTATCTACTTAGGAGTAGTTGAAATTTCAAAATCAGAGAATGCCACAGCTTTCTGCCAAAGTCACAAACTAGTGAAAAACAATGTGGCTTATGTCTCAGGAGCAGAGCTAGAATACTGTTCTAACCTAATCAAAATAGGCAATTGAAAGAGCCAGATAAAAGAAGCCAAAATATTTATTAACCAAGAAAACTTGGAGAGATTCCTAGCTTGGACTGCAGATAGAAACAGAAACAATATTAGAGAAAAGGGCATATTCAGTTATATCAAGGTGGGAATAAACCTGAATAGGGAATTTACTTATCTCAGGTCACCAGATGGATAGATCTAGAACTAAAGTTTTAAATGAAGCTAGGTTTTAAGTTGAAGCTAGATTGTGAAGCATCAAATATGTTTATAGTTGTCTGTCAGTGTGTAGTATGTGCCTTCATAAACTCTTACATTTGTAGTAAGGAATTTTTGTGTACTCTAGATACTTTGATCCAAGAAAGTATTGGGAAAAATATCTCTTACTGTTCAGGAGGTATACAACTAAGCAAGTTAAAAAAAATTGAATTCTTCATTCCTTAATGTTGGGTTGACAAACTTTTTCAGGCTTTTTTTTTTTTATGACAAAACATGGTGGTATTATTCCAACCAAAAGACTCTCTCTTCCATTACAACTAATTTTTTTTCATCCAAACAGGGTCTTTAGGATTTTATTTTGTTTTGTTTTCCCCTTTCAGACTCTGTTGTTTGGACCAAACTCTTTTTTATTTGCCTTATGCTTCCTTCATTGAGAATCTTAGGCACACCCCATGATCAGTCAGGCATCGAGAGAGATAACGATATAGCATAAGGTTATCTTGGGCAACGAATAATATGCCAGTAATATATAATGGTATAGTTTATTAATTGAATCTAAGTAAACTTTTCTTACCATATAAAGTTTGTTGCAATTCCAACCTGGCTTTTCTCCAAGCTTAATCATCACATCTTGTTCTATGTAGATAAACAAGCAAACAAATAGATATATGGAGATACAAATATAGAAAGAGATGGACTTGTGTCTGGGGGAGGTTTACGTATGGACATATAGGTGTACATGTCTATATACTTGAATATAGTATATATGTTTATTTACACATATACACAGATACCCATGCACATATATATCCTGTCTCTGAATTGATGAATTTCAGGTATAATGATTGGGATTGAATTAAAACTTTTTTTTTTTCTCTACAGCAAGTTCAATCCTACTCAGGCAGTTCCCTTGGCCTCTATCACCTGTCAGAACTCCCCTCACTAAGCCTTTCTCAGCTTAGAAAATCCCTTGCAGTATCTGCCTGAGCACATGATGTCCTGCAGTCTTTCCTTACTAGTCTTTTTCTGGTCAATGGTTAAACTATTTTCTCGTTGCTTACTAAAGCCCCAAAATCTGGATCAGATAATCCTGCTTTCTGATTACTCTTAGTTTCTAACACTCTGCACAGTTATGTCCTGCCCTGACCCCTTTCATGCTGAGCTCCAGCTCAAACACCTGATGCAGTTATACATTAACTCTGAGCCACTTTTGTGTCTTCATGAAATTAGCACTTCCTAAAGCCTGAGTTTGGATGAAACAATCTTTTATCTATAGGAAATGTGTATTTTTAAAACAGTCTCACACCAAAGAGGTAGCAGCTCCTCTCTCTCTCTCTCTCTCTCTCTCTCTCTCTCTCTCTCTCTCTCTCTCTCTCTCTCTCTCTCTCTCTCTCTCTCTCTCTCTCTCTCTCTCTCTTCTCTGTCTCTATTTCCTCTACTCTCTCTGTATCTGTTTCTCTCTGTCTTTCCCTCAATTTTTCTGTCTCTTTCTCCATATATGTGTATGTATATATTTATTTAAATACATATACATATATTTCCATGTGTGTATAACCTGTCTTTCTTTTTTGATAATAGCTTCTTATTTTCAAAATACATGCAAAGATAGTTTTCAGCATTCACCCTTGAAAAATTTTTAGTTGCAAATTTTTTTCTCTCCCTTCCCCCTCATTTCCCTCCCCCCTAAACAGCAAGTAATCCAAAATAGGTTTAACATGTGTAATCCTTCTAAACATATTTCCACATTTATCATGCTGCACAAGAAAAATCAGATCAAAAAGGAAAAAAATTAAGAAAGAGCAAGCTACAACCACACAAATGGTGAAAATGCTAATCATTCAGTTCCCACAGTCCTTTCTCTGGGTGCAGATGACTCCATCACAAGTCTATTGGAACTGGCCTGAATCACTTCATTGTTGAAAAGAGCCAAGTCCATCACAGCTGATCATCATATACTCTTGGTGCTGGGTACAATGTTCTCCTGATTCTACTAACTTCAGGTAGCATCAGTTCATGTAATTCTCTCCAGGCCCTTCTGAAATCATCCTGATAATCATTTCTTATAGAACAATTGATATTCCATTATATTCATATACCATAACATTCAGCCATTCCCTAATTTATGGGCATCCATTCAGTTTCCAGTTCCTTGCCCCTACAAAAAGGGCTGCCTTTCTTTTTTTATATAAGCTCTTTACATTTTAAATGCAAGGTAGTTTTCAACATTCACCATTGCAAAACCTTGTGTTCCATGTTTTTCTTTCCCTTCCTCCCCACCTCCCTCATCCCCTAGAAAACAAATAATCTAATATATAACCTGCCTTTCTAAAAGTATTTTAGATTTTAAAACAGGATCTTAGGTGTTTATCTACCATGAAGCCATCTTGAATTTTCCATTTGTTAGAATTTATGTATTTAAATTTACCTCTTGTGGTCTCCTAGTAGAATATAAACTCCTATTTCACATTTTTCATTTTTATCTCTAATATCTAGTACAATGCTTTAAATATTATGGATACCTAATAAATGTTGGTTGAATTTACTTATTGAATTTTCAATCTGAAAAATTATTGGGGATATTAAAATTATACATATTATAAGGTTTTCCCAATAGTTCCCAAATGTTACCTTTAATTCACACTACATAGTCCAATTTATATAAAGAAGCACCTACTATGTACCAAGAGCAGTGCTACATGTTAAAGATACAAAGAAAGGCAAAAATAATCCCCACATTCAAGGAACTTCTGATATAATGATGGATACAATATGCAAACAAGTGTGCAAACAAGATGAGTATGGGATAAACTGAAAATAATCTCAAAAAGGAAGGCCCTAGTATTTAAAGGGATAGGGAAATACTTTTTGTAGAAGGTTTAATCTGAAGAAACTAAAGGAATCTGGAGAAACTAAGAAGGAAAAGATTCCTGGCATGGGGGACAGTTGGAAACACACACACACACACACAAAAACCTCTACACACAAGAAAATTGGATTGTGATGTCCAAGAAACAGTAAAATCAGTGTCACTGTAGTGTCAAGGAGTGAGATATAAGAAAATTAGATAGACAGGAAGATGCTAGTTTATGAATAACTTTAAAAAGCCAACAAGATTTTATATTTTCGATGTGAGGTAAGAGGGAACAGTAAAATCA
The DNA here is from genome assembly GCF_048593235.1 of Sminthopsis crassicaudata. Taxonomy (NCBI): domain Eukaryota; kingdom Metazoa; phylum Chordata; class Mammalia; order Dasyuromorphia; family Dasyuridae; genus Sminthopsis; species Sminthopsis crassicaudata. The sequence continues at coordinate 93,244,176 of NC_133621.1, read as the reverse complement.
GTGTCACTGTAGTGTCAAGGAGTGAGATATAAGAAAATTAGATAGACAGGAAGATGCTAGTTTATGAATAACTTTAAAAAGCCAACAAGATTTTATATTTTCGATGTGAGGTAAGAGGGAACCATGGTAGTTGGCTGAATAGGGAGTAGAGGGTAAAATGATCAAACCTGTGCTTTAGGAGGATTGGGAGATGGACAGGAGTGGAGAGAGACTGTAGCGAGGAAATCAACCATGAGACTACTGTAAAAAGCCATGAAGGAGGTGAAAAAGTCATACCAGGTTAATGGTGGTGTGTCAAAGAGAGAAGGGAGGGTAGAAAAGAAGTTCTGAGAGGGTGGAATTAGCAGGACTTGGCAACAGATTAAATTTGAGAGGGTGAGAGGGAGAAGTCAAAATCAAAATCGACATTGAGGTTGTGAGCCTCGATGATTGGGAAGAAGGTAGTGATATCCATAAAAATAGCAAATTTCAGCAGAGAGGAGGGCTTGGTGGGAAGGAAAATGAAACCAGTTTGGGAAAACCTGAATTTAAGATGTCTATGAGATATCCATTTGGAAATGTCCAATAGGTAGTTAGAGATGCAAGATCAGTAGCAAAGATAGGGCAGAATAATTAGATTGGGCAATCATCAAAATAGTGATAATAATGGATTCTGTGGCAGCTAATGAGATGATCAAATGCAATAGTATGAAGGGAGAAAAGGGCTCCTTTTGTAATATAATTTTAAAAAAAACAACATTCTTTTTAGGAGTCTAAATCATTAAAAGTAATCAAAGATACTGGGAGATAGAGGACTCTAGATGAACTTTATAAGTTGAGATCAATACTTTAGCACTTCTCCCCCTCCCTGAGAAGCAAGGTGTAGATATAGGAAAACTGAGAAGAACCCAGAAATTCCAGAAGATGGAAGTCCAAAAGGGAGGATTATCATTATCATCAACATCATCATCATTATTAAATTGATACTCACTGAAAAAAATCTGTAAAGATGTTAGGACTATGATCCTATTCCACTTTCATTTGTCTAGACTATAAAAACAAGAATGAGAGCTAAATAGCTAAAATGACAGCCTCTGACTAGCATTATTCTATTATGCACAAATTCATTCATTTATATACATTAGGCAACTACTTAGTACTTACCTACCTTGTTCACAGGATTGTTCTAGGCTCAGCTCAGAGGTAGATTTGCTATTCAGTCTGAGACAGAAGAACATGATACGTGTGAGCATGCGGTAACTACTAAGCAAAATCATCTTGGGCAAGAAATACAAGAGAGTCAAAGTATGATTTGAAATCTGAGGAAAGAACAATCATTTCATAGGGATTATTGACTGTGGAATAAGTTTTAGGGAGAAGACTGCTTCTTGTTAGGAGCTGTCTGGACATAGATTCATAAACTCATAGGCCTAGAAATGGAACAGACTTCAGAAATCATCTCGTACATTTTACAGGCGAGGAAACTGAGACACAGAGAGGTTAAATGACTTGGTTAAGGTGACCCAAACAATACAACAATACAAGATGTAGTGTTGTACTCCAGAGCCCCTGTTCTTTCTTTCCTATTCCCCTACTCTAACTGGATATCATCGCTCTATTTATTAGCAGATTCATGCTTTTCTCTACTCAGAAACAAGTTGTAGCACTGAGAAAGAAACATTTAACATTTAAAACTAGAGGCCATCCAGTCCATCCCTCTCATTTTACAGATGATTTAACTAAGGCCCAGAGAGAATAAATGATTTCCCCCCAAATCACACAGCTAGTAAATTGGAACTCATGCGTCATAAGTAGTTAACTCAGTATCTGGGCCATTTTTGGTGTTACTGCCGTATGCTTGGTATTAATTTTCTCAACTTTTCAATAATTTTAAAGTTAGAAGAATATGTGCTTTTATAATATGTATTCCAGCTGTACGAATAAAAATACTTCCCAATCAGTAACAAACACAGACAGAAATGTAAATGAAATCATGGAGAATAAAAATGGCAGAGCTAGTCAAGGCACTCTCCAGAAATCAGCAACCTTCACAATTATTAACATTTATCAAACAATCACAATATTCAGGTCGCCACAGAACAGTGTAACATACCACAGAGTTACCACAGGTAGTACCTATCCTTATACAGTGAAATAGTATATAGCTGAAAGGAATAGATATTCTGTTTACTTGGCAGGCTTTGTGAGTGGCAGGGAGGATATTTTCTTGGTTCTTCTGCCTATGGATGAAATAAATAAGGGGTTCTAGGGAACAAAAACAAGCATAACTTAATATCACATCCAATCACCCTAGGCAATCTCTGTCTTTAAATGACTCCCATCTTCTGGGGTTTCTGAGTTCTCAGTTTACCCATATCTACACCTTGCTTCTCAGGGAGGGGGAGAAGTGCTAAAGTATTGATCTCAATTTATAAAACTCATCTAGTGTCCTCTATCTCCCAGGATCTTTGATTACTCTTAGTGATTTAGACTTCTAAAAAGAATGTTGGTTTTTTGTTTTTTTGTTTTTTTTTTTTAATTATATTACAGGATTACTTATCTATTTACATTCTGTATCTCTGCCCTCTCACATATTCTAACCCAGTTGATTTGAGGTTGCTTGAGGTCAAGAACCATTTCTCATACTGTCTTTGTGTCCTTGTCAAATGGCAGGATGCTTTTGGAGCAATAGGAACTTGGTAAATGAATGCTGGATTGAATTGGGAGGAAGATAGAGTCCAGCCTGGGTTTTCTAAATATTATTCATTGAATGTGTCTGAGAAACGATGGAATGTTGCTGGAGCTCTGAAGGGTAATATGTGTCAGAAGATAACATTCATGAGCAAATTTTATTCATGATTATGGTAAGGTATCGCAGAAATAATGAGAGTCTCAGGTTCCATTACAAGGGCTGGCATTCTGTAAACTTCAGTATAACATAAGAATCATACCATTTTAGATCTAGGGCTAGAAGAGACATTCTAATTTAACTCACTCATTTTACAGATGAATAAACAAAGGCCTAATAACTTCCTCAAATCCACACAAATAGTAAGTGACAAAAGTAAAATCTGAAACCAAAGAATCTAGGGTTCTTTCAACTATACCACATTACCTCTCATTTACTTTGCCACTCTGAACCTGTTATTTCATGTATGAATTAAAATAATAATATTTGTACTACTTAGATCAAAATGTTGTCTTGATAATTAAATGATATAAATTCAAAGTTCTTCATAAAATATAAAATTGATTATTATCATGTGATGCATCTCACATCCAAGTTGTCTGAGATGTTAAATGGGCAGCTTGGACTGAATAATACCACACCAGGCTGAGGAAGTGGGATGTCCTTGCTGGGTATCAACAAAGACCCTGCTTTGTATAGTCTTGATTACTTTGGACAATATCAAGGAAGACAGGATTTAATCAGTCTGAAAAAGAGTTTGGATAGGAAGAAGACACAGAGGTTGAGATGTCCTGGGCAATGGATCAGAATTAGCTAAGATTATAGGGCAGATTAGTTTGACTAGCATCTAGGCTAGCATCCAACTGTGATTTAGAATCCTTGAATATTGAGGGTATCAGATTGGCTTTGTTCTGTAGGTGTAATTTTTCATCATTGCCATCACCATCACCATCATCATTATTACCTAGCAAAGAATTTTACTTATGTTATTCAATTTGATCCTTATTTGAACCCTGTGAAGTAAGTACTACTGTCCTCATCTTACAGATGAAAAAAAACTAAACTTGCAGAGAAGTTTACCTTGTCCAGGATCACTTGGTTAATAAGATTCTGAGACACCATTTAAACTCAAGTCTTCCTGACTCCAAGCCTAATAATCTGATCTGATGGGCCAACACCACCTAATTATGGTGGACTTAATCCTTCTGGGGTCCAATAACTTAATCCCTCTGGGATCCATTTAATCTTCATCATATCTAGCAATATTGAGACCTATTTTAAATGAGGTTCTTATTATCTAATATAAATTAGATAATATAAAATAGAGGATATATGTATTTAGGAAATCTAGCCATTTTATTCCTGTCTTCTTATTCATCATGCAGTTATCCCCTTAAAACTCTAGAAAATTACTACTCAGAAGTACTTGTTACTCCTGAACAAGGTGAAGGACTGAGCCAGCAATTTAGGATCTAACCTCTAAAAGGCCCTTCCAAGTATAAAATTACATTTTTTCATGATATGATAGCTAGTAACATTTTCCATTACAGACAGCTTTGCTTAGTAAGTTTTTCAATGTTTCTCTGATAGACATAGTCATTGCATCCTACCACCAATTCAATAGCAGCTGCAACTGAGATTACTCAGTGCTTGAGGAATGTCTCTGGGGACAAAGACAAACAAAATGGTGATATGGGAAACAGAAGTGTTAAATTTTTGGTTTGTACTGAATTTTTTTACAAGAAATATTTTACCTGAATAGAATTCATTTTAAGACAAAACTTTCACATCATGCATGTTTAAAAAAAAAACATGGCTTATGTGGATAAAAACCATAAGACAAAGCTATTAGCAATCGATGTGGGCAGACAGTCACTCTTTGGAGGAAACATGCAGAGGAAACCTACTCTATAAATATAACAAATAATCAATAATGGTACAAATTGCGGATTTTATGTGGAATTTGAAGGCTTACCCTTCTGATTAAAATGACTTCCAAAGATTTCAGTGTGTAGTTTTGATATTGATCAGACCCCAAGAGGTGCAAATTAAACAGAGGATTTTGCCCTGCAAAAGTATGTTGAAAGCCAACTATCACTCTTCTGTAAAACATTTTTCATTTTCCCTTCAGAAAGTCAAAATTGTGTTTGCTTGTGAGATTTGGTGTCATCATTGTTAAGAAAGATGAAGTAAAACGTGGGCTCCTTACTAATAGAGAAGATTTACTGAAGCTCCGAAAGTGTATACTATTTAGGTTCTGGCTGTGTATAGCCCCTAAATTAAGTATATTGTCTTTTCCTTTCCTTTCACAGGGAATTACTGGAATGCTGCCTCATTTTTTACACCATCATCCTACCTTTACTTCTCCACTTTCCAAGGGGAAACAAGTGCTGACATCTCTTTCTACTTCAAAACTTCAGCTGCTGATGGAGTGTTTCTGGAGAATCTGGGGAATACAGATTTCATCAAACTTGAGCTGAAATGTGAGTTGATTCTGTTCAAAACCCCCATTAATAAGCATGGACAACAATATTGGCAAAGGGATAAAAATTCTGGTGCTGTGCTTATAGAAAACCTGAATATAGAGTTATTTTCAATCTTAGTGGAAACTCAAGTGTAATTGAGATCAAAGTGATTTATCCCACTTAAACTAAAGTGAAAAAGGGGCATGGCATTGCCAATAGATTTAAGACTTGAGTTCAAGTATCATCTCTGTCCCATATTGGCTGTGTGGCTAAGAGAAACTCAGCCAAATCTTCAAACCTCTAGTGACCAGTGAGGAAACTGAGGATCAAGAAGGATAAAGTATATGCCCAATGTCATAACAGGTTTCAAGCTTCTGAGGCAGGATAGGAACCAGAGCCTTTCACCCTAAAACCAGTTCTTTCTCCTGTACCATACTGCTTCACAACTCGAGGGAATTATCACAGAAGAAGGTCTTTGAGCTATAAATTTACAAATTTGGACCAAAGTTTAAGTTCTAGTGTGGTGCTGATAGAAACAAAGGCTTGATAAAAAATTCACATTTTCTATTATACTGTTTTGAGGAATCCCAAGGCTATCTGCGTGCTTTTGGATATCTAAAAGTATTTTGATATTGAGTCACTTCTGTTATAATATAGAAAATAAGCACATTTCCACAATCACATTTATTTCTCAAAACCTTATATATCAAGGAAATATGTTATTTACTATTAAATAGGAAACAAGATAGAGCATTAAACTTGGGAGGCAGGAACTAAAATCCTATTTAAGTTAGTTAATAAACATCTTCCATGGTTCCATTTTGCCTATGAAATAAACAACAGACTCCTCAGCTTGATATTCAAAACTCTTCATGGTTAGTTGCCAATATTATTTCTTTCTCCCCTTTGTGGTTATTGTTGTTCACTCATTTTAGTCAGGTCCAACTCTTCATGACCTCATTTGGGGTTTTCTTGGTAAATACTGGAATAGTTTGCTATTTCCTTTGCTAGCTCATTTTATGAATGAGGAACTAGACAGACAAAGTTAAGGTGCTTGCCTAGAATCATACATCTAATGTTTGAGGCCAGATTCCAGTCAAACTGGAATCCTGTCTATTGTGCATATATTACATTTTCTCTCCTTTCTCTATTCTTTTTTTTTTTTATAAGTTATCTTCCATCTCTACAAGGTAGTCTTTTCTCAGCTCTACTTTACTAGTGAAAATCCTTTTTTCCCTCAAAACAGAGCTGGGAAGTATAATAGATAGAATCATGGGCCTGGAGTAAAGAAGACTAAGTTCATATTCTTCTTCAAACACTTACTAGCTACATAATCTTGGGCAAGTAATTTAACCTCTGTCTGCCTCGGTTTCCTAATCTGTAAAGTGAGAATGATAATAGCACCAAATACCCAGAATTGTTGTGAGGATGAAATTATATATGGAAAACATTTTAAAGTACTGTATAATGTATAAAACTGCATAAAGCATTTAAAGTGCTGTATAATGCTAGCTATTATTATTATTAAACAATATTATTATTAACCAACTTAGATTTTACCTCCTTTGTGAAGTCTGCCCTGATTCCCTCAACCATTAACACTTTCTACCTCTCGAAATTACCTTGCATTGTATATAGTTTGTATCCAACATTGTACACTAATAAGTGCATTGAATTTAGAATCCCATGAGTTTCAATCCCACTTGTGGTACTTTTTGAGCAAGTCCCTAACAACGATCTGGTCCAGAGTTTCTTCATGGCTGAAATGACTTGATTGACTGAATAGTATCTGCTCTTTATAATCCTGTTTTTGTTCCTTTGATGTATTTACCAAGAGCAGCAGCAGCAGCAACCCCACCTCCAATAGAAAGGAAACCACTTGTGAACAGACTTCTTACATTTTGGTTTTTTGACTCTCTAGACCTTAGCTCAATTCTTTGCCCATAGCAGGCATTGGGTGGTGCTTGTTGAATTAAAACCAATTGCAAAATTATGAAACTGGAATTTAAAAGGAGAAAGGGAAGCAACAAAGAAATAAAAATCAAGCATTGAAACTGACATATCATAGAAGATTTTAGAGAAGAATTGGGGGAGGACAATAGAAGTTGGGGAAAGCAATTTAAAGAACATTTTGGAAGTTATTAGAAAACAAAGAACAGCTGATTAAATAGTTTCTGATTAGTCTTTTTTTAAATGACATGTTTTGATGGTTTTCATCAAATGACTATATACTTCTACTAAAATAAGTAATTTCCAAATATCTCAATGGAATGACTGAAATTAATCAAGTCAAAGGAATGCAGAGAGATACTAGAACTGGTACTGTCATTATGTTTATACAGAGAACTTCCAAGTAGGGAAAACTTTCTATCATTGCAGATTACCACTTTGTCTGCCAATTATAATCTTTGTGATTATACTAGAATACTCAGTAGTCAAAGCCAACCATGATGGTAGAGAGAGAACTTTTCTGGACCTGAGGTCAATTCTCCATCCAGAATTTTGCCATTGCCTTTAACTTAGTAAGGCAAAAGCAGACTCAAATACTCATCATTTTATTGCTAGAAAAAATAGTTTAGACTGAGAATAATGAACAAGGATTCTTTTTTACAAGTTAATACCTTTATAAATAGAATCAAAGCATCTATGGTTTCCCTGGTATAGATAGTCACTAAGCCAAGTAGGAATACAGTCACTAGTAAGAATAATTATAATAAATATGTATACATATATTGTATTTAACATATACTTGGACTACCTGCCATCTAGGGGAAACGGTGAGGGGGGGAAAGAGGGGGGAAGTTGGAACAGATTATTTTGCAAGGGTCAATGTTGAAAAATTACCCACGTATATGTTTTGTAAATAAAAAGCTATAATAAAAAAGAATAATCATAATAGCATTTATATAATAATTTAAGATTTTAAACATTTAAATATTTTAACATTTAACATTTCTAATTTAACATTGTGATCCTCACAACCCTGGAAAGCAGGTGTTATTATTATCCCTATTTTAGAGATAAATAAACTGAGGCAGACAGGAATTAAATGCCTTACCTGGAGTCACAAATATGAACTCAATTCTTCCTAATTCCAACCACCTAATTCTTTTCACTTCAATTGAGTCACTGGTCTTCATGAGTTACTGAGAGTGGGGAGAGAGATTCTTTCTTCAATTGCTCTGATATGATGATGCATTTCCTTACCGTCCCTACCTACACTGTGCTTTGGATAACAGTTGCCGAGCTATTATTTGAAGCTTTTCAGGTTTAGGAGACCTCGCATTCCACTGGCTTAGCTTTTGAGAACCAAGGGTCACAATGAAGCCTTGGAGCAGTGGAGGTCCAATGGTAATGAAGCAGTTTTAAATTCCATCTTTTCAAATTGAAGGATAGGAGGAAATGAAGCAGCTCTCTAAAAAGAAAAGATATTAGAAAGGGGTAAGGGGCACCGCTTGAAAAGAATGTTTTTAAAAGAGTGACAGAGTAGAGAATAAAGGCAGAGGACCAAAATAGAAAATGTAAGAAAGTCATATGTAAGGGGATAGATAGCATAGAAGGGATATAATCATAAAATAGAAATGAAAGGATTGGATTTTTAAAGGTTACATGAAATAAAAGAGTTGGGGCTAAACAGAGAGATTATATGGCATGTGCTGCATAACAAATTGTTGGACAGAGCCAACATAATCCCAGCTTAAAATTCAGGAGAATAAAAATATGCTTGCCCAAGGAAATCACTCATTCAATTGATAAACATGTATCCAGTACCTGCAATGTGCCAGGTATTGTGATAAGTTCTGGGGATACCAAAAAAGGCAAAAGTCCCTGACCTCAAGGAGCTTACTTTGTAATGGAGACATGCAAACAAATATATACAAATCAAGGTATATAAAGCATAAACAGGAGATAATAATAATAAATAGGAGATAAAGCACTAGAAGAGAGGTTGGAGAAAGCTTTCAGCAGAAGATAGAATTTTAAGTAAGACAAAGGAAGACAGAAGGAGATGAAGAAGAATTTTGAAACACTTGATTTCTAATTTTTAAATCACTTGGAGTTTTTTTCTTGGTTTGTTTTGGATCAATGCAAATTTATGTTGATGTTGACACAATTTGGTTTGCTCATGAACTGTAGATAGCACTTTGTTTTCATTTTTGGAGGGTGAAGAGATGGAGAGAAAAATGATGATAAGTTTTATAAGAATGAAGGTCCTATAAGATAACAGAAATTGTATGCCTCCTATTCTAAATTTGTATGACATTGCTACTTTCCATATATTTTGTGAACTGGCCAAACTGGTCTGGTCTCTAAACCCTGAACCCTCAATGTTTTCTTTTAGTTCTATGCCTTTGTTAATGCTATTTTTTACACATCATACACATTTTACACATTTACACATCCTCTTCATCTTTAATCTTTGAAATCCTAATAATCCTTTAAAGACCAACTGAACTATCACTTTTTCTATGATGCTTTACCTGATCTCTTGAGTATATAATATTCTTTCTTCTCTGTAATCCCATAATGTGCTTTGTTTTACATCTTGCTAATGCTATGTAGTATTGTGTATTGCAGTTATCTCTATTTATATCTTATCCTAAACTAGATTATAAATCTCATGAAGCTGAAATATACATTTTATATTTATTCTGGTGTACAGTAAATACTACAAATATTTAATAAATGCTTGTTGTATGAATGGGTATAAATAAAAAGGTACAGAACTTTCTGAGACATTTGAGAAGGGAATAATCACTTTTGGAAATGTAGATAAAATAGGAGAATGATCAGAAAATGATAGGAAATTTTGTTTTTCATTTTAGTACTTCTTTACATATTCAAATAGGTATCCAGTGCCAGGCCTGGGATTCAAATTGAATCTCAGTTGCAACATATGCTTTCCTCTATACAGTGTTCAACCTCCCAGTATATATGCTATCATATATCATTGGAAAAAAACAGCTGAGAACAACAAAATATCAGAGTCAGTGTGTGTTGATCTGTCATCAGCTTATATTGAACAGTAAAATCCAACTATGGGAAGACCCACTCGATTTGAAGTCAATCAACCTTTTTGAGTCCAAGTTTCCTTATCTTTAATATGAGATAGTTGGATTAGATAGACTTTTCAACTCTAAATCTATCAGCCTGATATTGTTCTTGTCATACGTATTGCGTGATATAGATATGTACAATATCACACAATGTAAGTCCATATGAGAGTTATATGATGTTAAAGAGGGCCAAGGCAGTAAAGTGTATGTTTACATTTGCGATTCCACAATAAAATCTCGTCCAGTTTCTTTTATGAACAATCTAAAGAGATACTTCAAAGAATTCCCCAGGCTTTTTGTAAGATGAAAAGTCTTTGACACATAGCTGGTGATCTCACAACATTTAAGAATCAAATTTTCATTTTATTCTAAACCTAGATATTCTCTGCTTTACATGTAGCACAAGAGTTTGTGACATTTAAGGGGCAAATCAAATTACCTGCTGGCCTATCCTTGAGATACCTGAAGTTGACCTGGCTATGAGGAGTTAAATATATTTTCAGAGTCCTGTGAAATCAAGAATATCTGATGGAAAATCATTATTATTTATTATTTCCATTGAGGTTCAGAAAAACTCAAAGATAGTTGCCTTTTGGGTAGAAAATGTACATTTCATGATTTAAGAAAAAGCTTTTCAGTGTAAATGATAAGAAGTGCTTTCATGAAGAACACAGTGATAAAATGCTGATAGGAGCATGGCTGGGGCTTTTGGCTAGCCCATTTATCAAGCACTCTCCTTGCTGACTCTTCCTTGTCAGGATTCATAGAACAGTTGGCAGAGATGGAGAATTCTCTCCAGCCCATTTTCTTCCTTACATAGATCAGTAAATCTAAGGGACCTAATTGTTATTACTGTAGTTGGTAGACAATCTAGATGGTACAGGAAGCAGTATCTTTTGGTGTTAATGTTTTCTGTATCTCTCCCCTCCCTTTTGCTTTTACCTCATTATTTTTCTTGACCTCACCTTCTCTTAGGAGTTCAATTTTCATTTTCCTCCTCAGACTTTCTTTCTCTAAAGTAAGGTTTTAGCCTATATATTATCCTATAATGACACTATTCTTTCTTAATTATTTACATTGTGCCCTTCTGTCAGAGTCCAAAGCACATTGCATTTCTTACTAATGAGTCATATTCTTGTACGTCTGTGACATTCCTCTCCATATTTTAAAGTGTAGGAAAATACATGTTGTATACATGCAAAAAAGAAAATTATGTTTCATATCCCCAATAACAGTTATATTTAACACTTTCTGTCAAAAGGATTTATATCCCAAATTACTACTTACTAATTAACGCCAATTATCAATTTACCAGTTATCTCCTAAGTGAAATAAATCATGAGTAGAAGTAAGGTATCACAGATTTAGAGCTACAAAGGGCCTTAAAGGGAAACCAGTCTAACACCTTTATTTGTTAATAATATCAAAGTTCCACAAAAGTTATATGACTTGCTTGGTCACACACATTAATTCTCTTTATTATCAATTACAAAACCACTATGCAGTGATATTCTGCATTAACTACAGAAGGTCATAAAATCAAGCAATGGAGGACCAACTGCAGTGAGTTCTATTCTTAGTCTCTTGAAATTGAAAAGACCCTGGCTGTCACAATAGGCTTTGGGTGACATCTGGACTAAGAAATCTAAAGCAAAACTGGAGGAACAAAGGATCATCTTAAAATCAAGTAAGTTTTCTCTTCAACTTAAAACCATTTTCTTCGATCAATCCTCAAAGAAGAGGACTATAAATTCCTTCACCATATTGGTCATCATTTTCCAGGAACATTACAGATTATTTTTCCTAAAATTTGGTTCCAGGCAGGTCTTTGCTTGATTTCTAAGGATTAATTATATTGTTTTATAAAAAGTTTGCCAGTTCTTGGGGTGGTCTTCATTTTTTAGCCATGCTCTTCTATAACATATCCCTTTTCATTGTGGGCTTGAAAGGTCTTTGAAACACTTGAATTCCTCATATCAATAGCAGGATAGTGCTGTGCATAATTGACATATGCTCTTTATTTAGGAGCCACAACTTTGGCACATTTCCTTAGCGTACTATTCATTCTTAAAAAGCCAGATTTAAAATTGCAATAAAAAACAACAGTGAAATGTGTGTGACGAAAAAACTGGCTACTCAATTCAAAAAGAACTTTTTGTTGTCATTTTTCAAGCCAGGTCTATCTGGTCATTAATTCTGAATTAGTCTAGCTGTGCCTTTGCACACACACACACACACACACACACACACACACACACACACAATCATCACTTTCTTGAAACGAACCCAAGTCAAAATTATTGCTTATCCCAAATAAATTCATATGCCAGTAGACCAATAGTCCAAGTTTTGTTAATTAATCTATGGAGTATTATACCAATTTGGACTTCTCTTCCTTTATCTGTACCATGAAGAAAAGACTACATGACCTTTAAGGATCCTTCAGCTCTGACATTTTATGATTCTGTGGAAGATCTCCATTATTGAAATATTGAAACAAAAAAGGTCAAAATTTGAACACTCAGTATTTAAATACAATTTAGAATCAATGAGGAGATACATACTGTCTGGAATGAGTATATCTCTTAAAAAAGAATAACTTGAAAAAATTAAGTAAACTTCAAATTGAAACTGAAAATATTGGAAATGAAAAGAAATTGCCATCTCAACCTCCTCCTCTGTCCCCTGCCCCAACATCTTCCCTAAGTTATACTTTTCTATAAGAAACAATATATTATAGGGTTTACAGTATTAGATTTGAATTCAAGAATACATGCATTTCATCTAATATCTGGTGCATTATAGCTGTGTGACCATAGGCAATTTGCTTTAGTTCTGTGAGACTCAATTTTCTCACCTAAAAAGTGAGAAGAATAATGCTCATAATATTTTTCTCAAAGGGTTAGTGTGAAACTTAAATGAGATGAAGCACTTTGCAAATTTTAAAGTGTTATATAAATGTTAGTTATTATTTTTGTTAGGTAGAGAAATAGAATATTCCACACTGATTCCCAGATTGGTTGAGTTTTGGTTGGGGGAGGGGAGGTATATTGTGGAAATACTGGAATTTAGCTGTCCATTTATATATGGTGAGGATTATGAATTTGGCAAAAGCAAATGTGTTTCCTTTTCTTTCAACTTCTGCTTCAAGTTGACAGAGACATAACTAGTGCTGGGACAGTCAAAGCTTTTCCCCAGAGCACCACATTTAGAGGATCCTAAAAGTCCTTGAGCATAAAGAGCAAAGCACCTAGGTATCAAAAAGAATTAATTAAAAAGAGGAAGTTCCCAGATGGGTGGTTTTCTCACTCTAGTTAAACTCCTTCCTGGTGCTCTAGATTTGAGGGTCTGTTTCATGTGCTTGTCCTAGGCAGGGATTTTTCTGTACCAGGTGGAATTATGAGCTACAACTCTGCATGTGGATAACGGTTCAGCCTTTCAACAGATAGAGCATCTCTAAGGAAGAGCACTTGTAATTAGTAACAGTTAGCAGGATATCCTGAAGAAAACCTTCAAGAGGCTACACTTTGTCATCTCTTATTTTTAAAAAGGAGAGAAAGTAAAAGCATCCATTTCCAAAACGTATCCTTCTTCAAAAGATTCTGGGCCATATTCAGAGGACGATCCTGCAGTGTAAATCAAGGCTGATGAATCAGAAGAGTCGACAAATGATAATCTACCTTCTGCTATTTCTGAACTAGAACAACTCTGTATATTTAAAGAATCATGCACACTCTCCATGAGGCATGGAAAATTCCTCTTTCCTGTGCTATGATATCTTTGTGTTGCAGAGGGAACAAATCAGGACAAATTTCAAGTTACAGTTATTCAGTGAAGTTTTTTGGCACTTGGCTTCTCTTATCACTATTAGAGTTTTTTTGTTGTTTGGGATTTTTTAACCATTTTATAGAAATTTACCATCAAACTAAAATAATAAACATTTACTAAGTGCCTACTATGTGGGTTTGGTGCTAATTATTGGGGGTATGAAGATGAGCAAAAATGGAGTTCCTACTATCAAGTGACTCACAATCTAACAAGGAAAATTATATCCAACCTATGTAAGGCTAAATTGGGGATAGTCTCAAGGAAAGACATTCACATTAAAGAGAATCAAGAAAAGTTTCTGGTCATTTGAGCTAGGATTTGAGGAACCCAGGATGAGGAGAAAGAAAAATCTGGTCACAAGAGATAACCAATAAAAAACACAACTAGAAAATAGAGTATATTATATAGGGAACAGAAGGAAGGCCATGGTCACAGGAATTGAAGAGCAAATGATTATGAATAAAGTGAAAGAACAAAAGTAGGAGGGAAATCATTTTCTGCCACAGAGGAAGTTTGTATTTTATCCTAAAAGCTGTACGTTCCCACTGAACAAAGTAAAAACAGTGAGAACTGATCAGTTTGGTAACTGAATAGAATAGGTTTAAAGAGAGGAGAATCATAATGTAGGAAGAACAGTTGGGAAAACAAGGAAAACAAACAAACAAACAAACAAAAAAAACCAATTGGGAGGCTACTGCTATAGTCCAGGTGAGAATTTATGCAAGGATGAGGAAAATGATTGTGATGTGAGTGGAGAGAAGGAAACATAACAAACTAAATAGTTAATAAAAACTAAACTCTTGGAAGTGAACAGATATAAAGAGTGAGTGTAAAAACTTACTCCTAAATTATGGACTTGAGTGACTGAAAGGGAAAGGGAAGTTAGAGAAAGAGGAAGGTTTAAGAGGAACAATAAAAATTTCAATTTGGAACATGCTGAGTTTATTATGCCAATGATATGTCCAATGTAGAGGTTTTTAGCAAAACAAAATTGGAAATGCTAGGCTAGATTTCAGAAGGGAGATGATGGTAAAATGCACAGATTTGAGAGTCGTCTGCATAAAGATGATAGGTAAATTCATGGGAATATTGAGGGATTCTAGAGAGTGAAGGAAAAGGACCCAGGACAAAGCCTTAAGATAGAAGAATAGATAACATATTATAATCTTGCAAAGAAGACAGAGGAAAATAGCTCAATGGGTAAAAGGAGACGCAGGAGAACATTTTGTAATGAAAACCCAGTGAGAAAAGAGTATTCAAAAATATGGGCAAAAAACATTGTCAGCTACTACACTAAAGGAGAATGAGGACTAGAGAGCTATCTGGTAATGCTGGAAAGGGCCATGAGGGTCAAGCGATGAAGACTGAAGCCCAACTGCAAATGACAGTGAATGAAGCCAAAGAAGTAGAGATATTGCACATAGTATTTGTAGCAGTTTGCCTCTTGAAAATAGGAGAGATATAGAAGAATAATCTAAAAAATAGGAGGAGATTGACATATTTATAGGCAGTAGAGAAGAGTTACTGCATAATGAGAAACTAAAGATTAGAAAATAAAAGATTATTGAAAGGGCAAAATCTCAGAGAAGAGAAGAAATGTGACTTTTTTTTTTCCTTTTCAATTTCTATCATTATGGTTTTGCTTTGTTTTATCTTTTTCTACAAAGCCCTTTTTATTGTACCTATGTAAGGAAAGTAGCAAAGTGTTATATCCATTTAGTTTGTGGCTTGCCCAAGATTACCCAACTAGTAGATATCCAACCAGAGTTGGGAAGTGATCCAATCTTCCAATAACAAGGCTATCAGTAGCTTCACTGAATTTGCTTGGCCACTTTCATGTAAGCATTCTCTATGTGAAACAGTTTTAACTCCCATTGATAGCTCTCAAGTAACAGGGGATTCTGCCTTGTTTTAACATTGACCATTTCCTTTTCCCTTTTTTTGACCACTATAATTGCTGTGATCTGTATGTTCTTATGCTAAATAGTTCTGGCCAACTCTCTGTCACTTCACATTTGTTTACAAGAAAATCATTGTCTTTGACCATATCCTCAAATAGTCAGAGAGGTATCTGCTCAATTTTGATAGCCTTCTAACCTCTTTACTATGGATTTACCCATCACTGACTAATGGATTCCAAAGGATTTATAACCCATCCCCTATCTCTCCACTTGTTTATATTCAATGATATGTAGGTATAGGATGCTTTTAAAATGTATTTCTACTATTTCCCTTTCTGGTGAAATTCTTTTCTGAGTGGGTCCAAAATTGTGCATGTCATAGGAAGAAAGAATTTCAGAGCTGAAAGAGACTTCCATAATCATCTAGTCCAACCTTTACTTGAAAAATAACCTCTATAAATTATCTGCAAAGCAGATAGATAGCATTTGTTTGTAAGTAAGGTCTTCCCACTGCCACCCAAGTTAGCCCATCCTGCTTTCTAATAATTATGGCCAACCTTTTTATACAGAACTTCCACATACTGCTTTTCAGGACAGATAATCTATTAGTAGTATACAGGTCATTTCATTGAATGCCTCCATTGTACATAGTACTGTGTTAATATAAAGAAATATTCTACTATTCCTGCACATTTGTTTTTACTTAGTGAAATTCATACATGTACCTTGTTGTTGTTGTTCTGCCTCATCCTCTTTGATTCATGTCTTCTCTGAAGTACTTGCTTTTATTAGGATTGGCCAGAGCTTATGCTATATGGACACATTCTTTGAGAACCTAATGCCCTCTCCACATAGTGTTGAGATATCAGATTCAGCAAGATTGGTGCCATGACCTTCCCATGAAAAGCTGAAATGTTATAAAATCAGAAAGACCAAAATCTGAGGTCAAGGAACCTTTCTCACTTTATCTAATTTGCATGAAAAAGGAGGCATTATTTTTCCCAAAATGGGCAAGAAATCTAAGTTGATGAGATCATACTCTTAAACAATCAAAAATAGTTCACACTTACATAGTACTTGATAGTTATAAAACATTTTAACCTACATTACCTCATTCAATCCTCAAAATAGTGCTGAAAGTTATGTAGTGAAAGTATTTTTTCAGTTTATTTTATTTTTCAATTTAATAAGTGTTTATTTTTCTCTCCCTCCTACCACATTCCTTTTCTCCATGGTATTAAGAGGAAAGTTGTAACATGCTCAAAGACTATGAATTAAAGTTTACTATTCTCTCCATTCCTCAAATCTGGGATAATAAAAAGATCTTTAGTTCTAAAGTCATGGGGCTTGCATTCAAATCACACCTTTTTTATTACATTTGTTATCTTGGGAAAGTAATGTAACTTCTCTAGGATTCCATTTCCCCAACAGTAACATAAGGAGGTTGACCTAATAAATGGACTTTAAGGTGCTTTTCATCTTTAGATTTATGACCCTATGAACCAAAAAATCTAAAAATAATGGGCAGGAGAAGGAATTTACCAACAAAAATTGTGGATTAGGAAGAAAATTATTTAAGACAAACTTAAAACTTATAAGAAACTTAAAACAAAAATCCTAATGCATAAAAGAGTCATAGCAATACCATAAAAATAATCCTCAACCTTGCATAGGAGGCACTCCTATTGTGAAAGTCTACATAATAAGACATAGAAAATAAAAATAAATAAATAAAAAACAGATTTGTTTTCATAGAACCTAGTTCCAGTTCTGTCTTTGATGCTTAATGTCTGTATCATCTTGGGCAAGTCCTTTAAAGTCT
Organism: Sminthopsis crassicaudata; assembly: GCF_048593235.1. Classification (NCBI taxonomy): domain Eukaryota; kingdom Metazoa; phylum Chordata; class Mammalia; order Dasyuromorphia; family Dasyuridae; genus Sminthopsis; species Sminthopsis crassicaudata. The sequence continues at coordinate 93,226,435 of NC_133621.1, read as the reverse complement.
TTAGACCTCAGATTGCACATCTATTAAAGGTACATATTGGAACCTCTAAGGTTCCTTATAATACATAAGCAGCTAAATGGCAGCATGGATAGAAGGCCAGAACTACAGATTCATCTTCTTAAAGTCAAATGTGTCCTCAGATACTTACTAGATGTATAACCCTGAGCAAGTCCCTTAACCCATTTGCCTCAGTTTCCTCATCTATAAAAATGAACTGGCGAAGGAAATAGCAAATCCCTTCACTATCTTTGCTAAGAAAATCCCAAATTAGGTCTCAGCTGAATTCAGTCACAACTGAAACAACAGAATTACTAGAAGACACTTTTTAGTGCTAAGTTCGTGAATAGGATCCTCCAAACTACTGCAAAGATGCCTGCAATTCTGCAGGGTCATTGCTTAGTCCACTCTGATTCCTTCCAAGTGCAAGTCCTTGTCTGAACAAGTTTTAAAATGAAGAACCCTCATTTATATAACACCTAAACAATTCAAGATTTATAAAGCACTTTCTTTCTGCCATCCTATACAACATCATTCTACATGGATCTCATAAATAGTATTATTTATTGTGTGCTATCATTTTCTGTTTTAGAACCTGCTTCCCTCCAATATTTTGAACTTCTCCAAGAGTCTGGGACCATATCTGGTATTAACTTTCATCATTTCCAAATCCTAATACCATGCTTTGCTTTGCATATAGTAGGTGTCTAATAAATTCTTGTTAAACATAAAGCTGAATTTGTTGGACCAAATTATCCCCATTTTTTGATGAAGAAATTGAAAGTCAGAGGGAATGCCACTTGTCTTATGGTCATTTGTTTTGTTTAGTCACTTTTAATTATGTCCAACTCTTTCTGACTACATTTGAGATTTTCTTAACAAAGATATTGGAGTGGTTTTCATTTCCTTCTCCAGCTAATTTTACAGATGAGGAAACTAAGGCAAGCAAAGTTATATGACTTGTCCAAGACCACATAACTATAAAATATCTAAAGCCACATTTAAAATCAAGTTTTCTTATCTCCAGGCCTGTGGCTTGATCACCTGTGCTAATTAGCTGCCCTATGATTATGCAGTTAGCAGTTATCAAAGATAGATCACAAGACAGGATTAGAGAGTTAGAGCAGCATTTAAGAGTTTGTATTTTACAATAAAGGAAAATGGGACCTAAACTGTTGAAATGACTTGCTCCATAGTCATTCAACTAGTCTGTGTCAGAGTTAAGATTCAGATAAATGTCTTCTGAGTCCACATTGGACATTCTTTTCAGTCATTGCATGCTTTCTCTCAAGGTGCTGGGGAAGTCTTCAATTCAAGTTAAAGTAAATTATTGCACCATTGCTAATAGTGGAGAAATGATCCAGGCTAAAGCTGGCTCTTGGGACCAATTAATTCAAAACTGATGAGATACATATTGAAAAAATTAGGAAGGAGGTGCTTAACTTAAACATAAATAGTGATAGATTGATTTCTTGAAATAGCTAGAAACCAAGAAATAGCTTAAATAGTTATAGACAACTGTGTACCAAATGTAGTTTTCTTTACCAAGCTATCAGGAAAAGACCATGATTAAAGCCTAAAATATAAACATAAAACATAAAGTCAATGGGACAAAAGAAGGAAAACACATAAGAATGTATGCAAGTGAAGATTCAGGGGAAACACAATACCTTGAACAAAAGAGGTGATAGTACTTAATATCTATCTTTAGAGGGGAATAATAGACCCCAAAAGGTAGAAGATTAAAATGGAAATGAAATAATAAAACTTAATATTCTCTAATTTAATAGTCATAGCATTCTTTGGATGTCTTCTGAAAGAAGTGGAGGGAAAAACTTGTTTGCAGGTTCACTGTTATAGTGTACTTTTTCCTTTATTCTATAACCTGTCTTTGACTTGCAAACAAATTTTCAATTCCAAAGTTAATTTCTAAGCAATTTGTTTGGAAATCAAGTTCTGTTTCGATGGATAATATGATTTAACCAAAGGAATATGGGACTTTGGAGTTAGATGCTCTGTGTTGGAGGCTCAACATCAAGGTCTCTTCACTTGTGATTGCCAGAATCCTGTCATCTCTAATGAAATCACTTCTTTTTGATTAGATTAATATTATAAAGATCCTGCTATGTATCAGAGTTGTGATTGTTGTCCTTAATTCTTGGAAGGCCAAAATGACATCACTATATTAGAATCAAGTAATAATATGCCCAACTGTGGCTGATCAAACCAAAGCAAGTTCAGAATGCTCTACCACAGATTGGCCACAAATGGTCCATGTGAATATTCGAGGTGGATTCTCTAAATTTATGCATTGTGTGTTTCTTTTGAGTTACTTCAATTCTTATTTGCTCATAGAACACAACATCTTTCTTGACGAGAGTATATCATACTGCATGGTCCTGTGCCAGCATCTCCTATGCCATGTAATCAGTTCCAAAATTCTTCAGGGATACTTTGAGAATGTGGTGTTCTGACTACCATGTGAGTGCTTGCCTATGTACCAGATACTAGCTCTGTGTTAGAGAGCAGAAATCAAGCTCTATTTTTCCTCAAGAAACTTATATTTTATGACTCCTGGAATTGCCAGGTTCAATAATAACAGCCAAGTACAGTAAACCCAATGTCATCTCTAGCAGTTATATGTACTACACTCTTGCAGAAATGCTCTGAGGGCAACAGTTTAGCTCTCAAAGGCTAGCTGCTACTTTCCCCATATTTTTGTTCCTTTTGTGGATACTTACTTCTCCTCCTTTTAAACCAAGAGTTAGTTATTGATTACAATGATTCTAGCCCTCATTTACTAGTTCCCCTTCTTTATTTTTTCTTTAGTTGACTGCATTGTTTGTTCCATTACAAAGGTTACTTTGTATTGTAAAGATTCAGTTGGATTATTAAAAATGATTAGGCTTCCTGAATGTCCCCAGACTAAGCATCTCCTCCAACCCATAGTGCTCTGGATATTAAATATCAACTCCCCATCCCCACTTTTTTTGGAATTTGACAAAAACAGAACTATCTTTAGCTTTGTAAGATAGCTCCATCATCACCGAGCAAGTCCTTTGGTACATTTACAAACCCAAGCAGTTTGCAATATGATTGGATGGACATGACTTTTCCAAAGAATACAAAGAAGCACAGGCACCTTCCCCAAAGCTACTCTACTCAGGTGCAAGTTTCCCCTGTCTCTTGTTCTTTCTCTCAACAAAGTCAGCTCTAAATTCAACTATAGTAGAAAACTTTTCCTAGGATTTTGTGTGGAAGAGGGGAAAGAGAAGATGATAGATTGGAGAATTTCCAGGATAAAGCCAATGATAGCTTTTTTTCTATCCAATTGATATAGCATTGGATCTATATTCAGTCCTGCCTCAAACATTTAAAGAACTATGAAATCATGAGCAAGGCACTTAAACTCTCAGCCTCAGTTTCTCAGTGTTTTCATCTATAAATTCATAAAGATCAAATGAGATAATGAACTTATATTGCACTTTACAAATCTCAAAGCACTGTTTAAATGTTAATTTTTTTAAGCAAGAGAGAAACAATCATATTTATTGGTAGAAAGAAAAGAAACAGCGGAGACACAATATGGGAGGGGAGTAAAGTGTTATAAATAATGAAATGAACCTCTGGACACATCAGGAATTAAGTGCAATAATGGAGTCATCCATCCTAATAAGTAAAAGGCCAGGCCACCTTTTTTCTAAGAATGGAAAAAAGAAAAAGATAAGTCATATTGGGTGGGGGGCAAAAAGCAATATATATATATATATATATATATATATATATGTATGTATGTATATATTTAAAATCATGCTTCCTTCTTCACTAAGAATTCATATCTTATATTTCTCTGGAGGTAATATTCTTCATCATGGATCATTCAGAAGTATCTTGAATCATTGTCTTAATCAGAGTAATCAGATCTTTCATAGTTGATAATAGTTATGTTGTTACTGTGTATAATATTTTCCTGTTTCTGTTCATATTTACTTTGTATTAGTTCACACAATTCTTCCAGAGGTTTTCTGAAATGATGAGGCTCATTGTTCTTGTAGAACAATAGCATTCCATCATAATTATAGGCCACAACTTTTTCAATCATTCCCTAATGGATGGACACCTGCTGCATTCAGGACGCCTAATCATTTTTAGTAATCCAACTGAATCCTTACAATACAAAATATGCTTAGTAATGGAATAAACTCTTATTTTTATAAATTTGGCTCAGTTTCTTCTACTCTTGAGAAATAAGATTTTTATCAGAGACACTTTCTATAAACTATTTTTCCTAATTTCCTACTTTCCTTCTCCTAATTTTTTTACTTTTCTTTTAAGTTTGGCTGCAAAAGTTTTGTTTCATGAAGTTTTTTTGTTTCATATATTCAAAATTATCAATTTAACTTTTCCTGATTCTCTCTATGTGTTGTTCATTTGTTCTTTTCTCTTCCCTTTATTTGTAGTCTATTTGCCCATTTTGACTTTGTCATATGGTATGAGATGTGTGTCTGTTTCTGTCAAACTACCCCCCAGTTCTTGCCCAAAAAGTTTGGATATTAATAAAATGTTAAGTGATTGTGGTCATTTATCATTGTGTATTACATGCTAAATATATTTCACCAATACCCCACTCTATTTCTTTGCCAGTAGCAGATTGTTTTGATGACAGCTCTTTTGTAATATGGTTTTAAATCTGGTGCTGCTAGTTTGTTTTCCTTCACATCTTTTTCCATTTATTCTTTTTATATTCTTGATGTTTTATTCTTCCAGATGAATTTTATTATTATTTTTATAGCTCTATAAAATAATTCTTTGGTAGTTTGATTGATATGACACTGAGGAGAGTAGTGTTAAGCAAAAAAGGTGGTTTACATAGTGAGCTCTTTATATCTCTTTATTTATACCTCTATATCTTCACCTATCACATTACTTCCCTGATTTTCAATTGTCTCATCTGTAAAATGGGATGGTAATATTTGAATTGACAACCTTAAGGGACGTTATAAGAAAAAGATTCTAAAATATAAAGGATATATATATATATGTATATACACATATATACATATATATATATATATATATATAATATAAAGGAGATATGTATGTGTGAGTTACCATTATATAAATTTGTTTACAGTCATGTGGATAGTTAATGTTGGAGCCAGGTATAATTTTAATCATGGAGGTCAGAAAATTGGGCTATTGGAATAAATAGTAACTCCTGCCAGTAGTCCTAAATAGGGTATCAGAATTTCCCAGCTCCCAAGAATATCTATAGGCAGCATAAAGAAAGAGAGAAACTGAGGCAATAAGTAGGCTTTCCTAAAATGGTCCTTATAAAAACAGGAGGGATGAGTTAAGGGAGACAAGTAATGAGTTTCTTTTCTCTATTTCCTTACCTTAAACACATTTCTCAGCCTCTTGGAATTGACTTTCATGTAAAATGATGCTAAATAAAAATGATATGAAACATTTTTTTTCTGAAGAACTAGCCTATCCATTCCTAAGTGGTCATTTCTGGATCACTATTCTCTCTTTTCTAGAATGCCTCTACATATCTGTCAAAATATTTTTCCAAAACAGCCAGATTGTTTGTGCAAAATTCTTCAAACTCTCCCTATTGACCTTAAGAGAAAATGCAAACAAATCATGTATTCTCTTGAGATTTTGTCCCGAGCCATCTTTTCTCTTTATACTTTAAATAATCCCATTAGATCCAATGGTTATAATTATTTTCTCAGTACAGAAACCTCTCAAATGGATATGCCTAAGTATTAATCTCTCTCTCTTTCTCTCTTGAAATGATTCCCTATCATCAACTGCCCCTTAGACATTTGCAACTGGACATTCCATAGACTGTTCAAAGTTAACATGACTAGAATGGAACTCATTATCTTTCCTCCTAAATACCTTTGTTCTGTTCCATACTTCCCTATTTCTGTTGAGGGCACCAGAATCCTGACAGTCACTTTGGCTCTTTATTTTTTGTATCTCCCATTATACTGTAGAAAAACATTTGCCAGACCTCATGTGATTTTTGGAGCTTCTGCCTGTAGGATACAACTGTGCCCATAGGACTCATGAATACAGCTATATGATGGATGCCTTAAGTGAGCACCTGTTCAAGAACAAACAGAACAGTCTTTTTAAAAAAGATTTTGTCTTTTGCAAACCCAGTAACAGTGGCTAGAGTATTGCTATTGAAATGAAATTCTTTCAGGAATGAAATCTTGCCTGGGAATTCACTGTTCCCAGTGTTATTCTGTTTGTATACCAGTTTCTGGTTTGACAAAGAATAGGTTCAAGTAAAAAGTCACATTTTCTGCATTGTATTTTGAGTTACAGAGTCCCAGTTAGGATTCTTTTATTTTCATAAAAAAGGCCCCTCCAAAGATCTTTGTTTGGAGTTTGATATGGGGAAGCTAGGCTTGATGATGGGTTGAGAAAAAATATATGTTCCTTGTTTCTGCTGATGATATGACTAAATTTGGTTTTCTGCATGTCTGAATTTGATTCCTATGACATGAACTGACATGAATGCCAAGTGACTTCTCATGGAGAGTAACTGGTGCTTAGCATTCTGCATGGTCTTCCTAGATAAGTGCAAGCCGAGCCAATGAATAATAGAAACAGTGTATTTCTGTCAAGTGTAATTATAACATTGAGCTATGCTAGTCGTGCATTCAAATTCATGTATACATTAGTTTAAACATTGGAACATGCTGCTCCTTTAGACCTTCGAGGATTATTCTTTGAAAAGTATCTTGCCTGCCCTCTTTGCTAATTATTTTAATAAAAAAAGTATTCTAAAAATTTCTCCTCACTTTACAATTAGGAACTTCAGTTTTTGACGTTTCTTTGAGTCCCTATATTGTGTTTCATGGTGAGAGAGGGAGAAAAGAAGAATATTTTGATTTCAAATCTGGTTTTAAATTCCATTCCTTTTTTTTCTGCAATTTAAAAAAATCTTGCTGCCTGCATTTTGATAAAATAATTCTTCTAATGAAAATAATTACTCAGAATTATGAAACTGGGTTATTCAGCATGTCACCAGCTATAGAAAAGGCAAATATAATAACATTTGTCCTTAGTATTTAAGTGTTGAAAGGCCTTTAGAGTCCATGTAGTTAAAAAATCACAAACCTGGAGCACAAAGGAACCTTAGAAGTGTTTCAGGATGCTCTTGAGACTTCATTTCCTTATTTTGTGAAATAGGTATCATCACACTTAAATTATCTATTTCATAGAGTATTAATAACAATTATTATGTATATAATAATAATTAATAAATAAAATACTCTTTCCTTATTAAAACAAATAGAGAAAAAAGACAGATAAGATTGTTAATGAAGAAAATATTTAGTGTTAATGAGCTAAACTATAAATGCTATAGAATATTAAGTATGTGTTATAACTGAAGAAATTAAGGCTCAAAGAAATCAAATGACTTCTCCAACAAAGAGGTACTAAATGGCAGAGTTAGATTTTAAGACCTATCTTTTGACTCAATATCCAATACTTTTTTTCAATGCGTCATATTTTATTGATCTCATTAATTTCCATACATCCCAATTAGATTCTCTACAATGCCTTAAATTACCATTTCTACTCTTGTGTATGTTTCATCAAGATTTTTTTTTACATATCTTTGTCCAGTGACAAGGATGTCTTTATATACCTTGTTCTTTTAAAAATAATCACAGCATCATAGAAGAGTGATTTCGGTCTTTTTTTCTTGTTATCTCTATCACCATTTAGATCTTGCAGTGGTCAAGAAATGAGGATTTAAGCAAATTAACTCTCCATTTCTTTCTTGAGAGTCAGTCCCAATATTCTATTAAATTTGTATAATACTTTAAAGTTTATAAACTATGTCCCCATGCCAGCTTTATTAAAAAGGTAGCATAAATATCATTTTCTTCATTTTGCAAATAAGAAAACTGAAACTCTGTGTGTTTAACTGATGACCAGAATTATAAAACTTGTACACAGCAGAGTTGATACCGGAACCTAGACTTTTTCCCATATGAAACTGCCTGATGTATTTTTACTTTGTGAGGAAACAAGCAAAAACACAACTAGTTTATATACAATTTAAATCTATAAATCTATAAATTATAGAATATATAATTCACCATTTGGCATCATTTTTATAGAACCTATGGTTTTATTGGTATAGGGAATTCTCAGTAAGGAAACTTTATCAGTGCAAGTCTGCAGCATCTCTTAAATTTAGTCTTTTTTTTAAAAAGGCAAGTGGGGATAAGTGACTTACTCAGGATCAGTTTCTGAGGCCATATTTGAACTCAAGTCCTCCAGTTTCTAGGATCAGAGTTTTATTCAATGTAGCACCTACCTGCTCCTAAACTTAGTTTTAAAGAATTTCCTGGAACTCAGAGGGTTAACTGACTTGTACTAGATCATACAACCAGTATGTGTCAGAGATAGTCTTCCTGACTCCAAGTTGAGTTTGCTATTGTGTTTATCTTAACAGAGACATTAAAAAAGAAAATAATCTAGTCTAAACATCATTCTAGAAGAAAATAAAATAATGTCACTTACCAAGGCAGGTAATAGCAAGGTAGACTACCTGATATGAGGCTAATAAACAATAGAGCAAAGAAACTTTTTTTTTTAATCCACTTAAAGAATCCCACAGTCTCAGACTCTAAAAATACAGTGCTTAGCACATAGAAGGTACTTAATAATGTTTGTTAATTGATCTGTTAATTGATAGACCCCAGAAACCATCTAGTTCAATGTGTACCTGAATAAACGTCCCCTCTTAAATACAGTAGACAGGTGATCATCCACCATTTGTTTGAAAACCCATAAGGAAGAAGAACCCAGTGAGGAATAATGTCATATATATCTTTTAGAATATCTTTTAGAATCTCTTAGAATTAGAAGGGACTTGCAATTCTCGGTCTCTACCCCAGTGCAACTATAGTAACTAATTGTAGTCATCCAGTTTATGATTAAATACCTTCAGTAGTGAGGTACTCACTATTTCATGATGCAAAACATTCCTTTGCCAGAGATCCCTAATTGTTCTTTCTTAGGTTAACATCTGTTTCCAAGTGGCTTCCATATTTCTCTCCTCATTTCACCTCCTCAGGATAAGCAGAACATGTCTAATCCTCCTCTTAAATGATAGCCCTTTGAATGGCATATATCCCCCAAGTTTTCCTTTCTATAGGCAAAAAATCTATAATTTGGATTCTAGACTATGGGAAATTCCAGCATACCAAGGAATATAACTCTTCTAAACAATTTTTATCATTGGATAATTTTCTGCTGCTATCAGATTTCTTCTCTAAAAATTATGTCTTGTATCCATGAGTCCTTCACATATGCCTTCACTTTTCCTTGGTTCCTCCTGTGAGTAATGTCCTCTTCAGCACTATCTTGAAATACTTTAACCATCAAATGTGCAAGGACTATTTTTACAACCACATATAGAGACCTTGAGGTACTAGCTAGCCACAGGAAGTTAAGTTACAAATTATAGGTTCTTATTCTTTTTAGCTTGACACAAATTAATACAGTACTCTAACCTACTGGTGTCAAACTGAAATAGAAACAGCAGCAACTCATCTATACATAAGAATCCCTTTGTGCTACACATTTACTTCAAAAACTACATATTAATATTATCTATATTATAGTAAATTTTAATTTATCATATTAAATATTTCCCAGTTACATTTAAATCTGGTTCAGTTTGTACTCAAGAATATTATGGATCATATGGTTCTTTTGTGGGTTGCCTATATAATATCTCTGGTCTAATCTAACGCCTTTTCTTATATTTCATTCCTAAAATTGCTACTGAGCGATTTCCTTCAGTGCCAGTCCTTAGAGATAACAGATGCTTCTTTATTGTATTCTCAAGGTCTAAGCCTCATGGTTCTGTTGAACATGTGTTCTCTAGAATCACCTGAGCTATGAAGTAGAATGGCCCTTGTCCCATTCACGGGAAACTTACCAAATTAGTCTCTCCCTTTCCTGGCATATAACCCAAGTCATAATTATGGCTAAGACATTTTTGTCTTTCTTGACTTCGTTCTTTTCCCCCTTTCTAGCTAGCCCATCCTTTCTTACTTCTTATTTTCTATAATATAGCTTCATTATTCTCTTTTATCATCTTTTTCAAACCTCAAACACAGTAAATTCCACATAGATGATTTGCAAAATACTCTCCTGGTTAAGGATAACTTCCATTTTTTTCCTGTCATCCATTAGGCACATAACTCTTAGTTATCCATGATATAACATTTTTATTGGGAACTGAAGACATGGGATTTTAGAGGAGGTTTTTAAAAGAGATATTAAGTTCAAGGTGTTCTCAGATAATAGCTAAATCCATAGAGGAGACTAAAATTAGAATGACTTTGAATTTTAAAATATGGTCCTTTGATTTTATATGGCTTTTGATATTACTCTTTGCTTATTTTCCTCAATAGATGACTTAATTATGAAAATATTTTAGAACCCTAAATAAAAAGTTTAATGGCCAATAGATGTAAAGAAAACAATTTTTCACAAAGTCAAGAGATTTTCAGATACTAATGGTTAAGAAAATATTTCATAAAGTTGATTCAGAACCTCAAGCTATTTTATTGAAAGATTTCTAAAAGATTTTGAACAATTTATCAACGTTTTTTTTCTTTTACTTATATACTTTATTTGACTCATAAAATTTTTTTTCAAACTGAGGTTGTAGCAAATTGTAACTGTATTATTTATCATTCCTTGCCTCAAAAAGTTTAAGCATTTGACAATCTTAGTTATGTGCTTTTTACTGAGAAAAGTGTACTATACTAAGAAAGGTACTGGTTTTAAAACCAACTTCCGGCTTTAAATACATGACCCTCAACAAGTCAATTAATGCCTTTGGGCCTTGCAAAAGAAATGAAGTAAAGAATTGTATGAATTGATGTAGTGTGAAACTAGCAGAACAATAAACTATCAACCTAAATAACTCAAAAAGGAAGCTAAACTTCAAGTAACCATGATGACCAATCTTGTCCTTGAAGAACAAATGATGAAGTACCTCATTTGGTAGAGAAATGAGAGCTTCTTGAAGACTAATTGATTAGGTAGATAGAGCCAAAAAAGACAAACAAGACAGAGACAGGGATAGAAAGACAGAGACAGACAAAGACAGTGAGACAGAAAGCAGTACCATATAAACTATGAAAAGAAAGATTATCCAATGTAGTGAACAAATCAAAAAATTTAAAGATGGACAAAAGGCCATCATATCTGGCCATTAAGAGATTATGGAAACTTTTAAGGCAATGGTTTCAATTGAGTGATGAAATCAGAAGCCAGACTGCAAAGAGCTGAGAAGTTAGAGGAAAGTGGAGTTCTGATTTTTCTAGGAGATTGGATAATGACATAAGGGAAAAGAATAATATAATGAAAAATAGGTTTTTAAGGACGATATGAACATGTTTGAAGTCAGTAGGTAATCAACCAGTAGAGAGAGGCTGAAAATAATAGACAAAGGTGCCTATTGAGTGGGTAAGCTTTTGAAGAGAATGGGAGGGGAGGAGATCAAGGATACATGTACAAGAGTTGTCCATCACAAGGAGAAGGGCCACCATATCATTTTTAGATATTAGGGTAAAAAAGGAGAGAGTAAGGAAAGATGTCAAGAGGTTCTTAGATGAAGAGAAAGGAAAAAGAGAGAGCTTATTTAGCCTAAAGTTTCTATTTGAACTGAGTAAAAATATATAGTATAAAACAGTAAATAGCCATAGTAATCCAGCGTTGGGGCAAGAACTTATTATTTTGTAAAATTTGCAAAAAAAATAATGAAGCAGTTTGACAGAAACTAGGCATCTACCAACATCTTATATAATATACCCAAATAAGATAAAAATAGGTAAATGATCTAGACATAAAGGATGGTTTCATAAGTTAGGGGAGCATGGAGGAAAATTGCCTATCATACTTATAAATAAGGGAAGTAGAAAATCATGAGAAGTAAAATGAGTAATTCTGAGTACATGAAATAAAAAAGGTTTATACAAACAAAAGCTACGTAATCCAAATTAAAAGGAAAGCAGGAAATTGGGGAGGGTAATATTTACAGCAAGTTTATTTGATAAAACCTCTATTTCTAAAATATATAAGGAACTGCTAAATTTATAAAAATAAGATATATTGCTCAATTGATAAGCAAAGATATGAACAATTCTCAAAAGAAATTCAAGCTCTCAGTAGTCACATAAAATGCTCTAAAATCTAAAACTATTGATTAGAGAAATGCAAATGTTTTTTAATTTTTATTTTATTTTATAATTATAACATTTTTGACAGTACATATGCATGGGTAATTTTTTTACAACATTATCCCTTGCACTTACTTCTATTCAGATTTTTTCCCTTCCTCCCCCAACCCCCTCCCCCAGATGGCAAGCAGTCTTATACATGTTAAATATATTACAGTATATTCTAGATACAATATATGTGTGTAGAACCGAATTTTTTGTTGCACAGGAAGAATTGGATTCAGAAGGTAAAAATAACAGTTTACACTCATTTCCCAGTGTTCCTTTTCTGGATGTAGCTGGTTCTGTCCATCATTAATCAATTGGAATTGGATTAGCTCTTCTCTATTGAAGAAATCCACTTCCATCAGCATACATCCTCGTACAGTATCATTGTTGAAGTGTATAATGATCTTCTGGTTCTGCTCGTTTCACTCAGCATCAGTTGATGTAAGTCTCTCCAAGCCTCTCTGTATTTCTCCTGTTGGTCATTTCTTACAGAACAATAATATTCCATAACATTCATATACCATAGTTTACCCAACCATTCTCCAATTGATGGACATCCATTCATCTTCCAGTTTCTAGCTAAAACAAAAAGAGCTGCCACAAACATTTTGGCACATACAGGTCCCTTTCCCTTCTTTAGTAGTTCCTTGGGGTATAAGCCCAGTAGTAGTATGGCTGGGTCAAAGGATATGCACATTTTGATAACTTTTTGGGCATAATTCCAGATTGCTCTCCAGAATGGTTGGATTCTTTCACAACTCCACCAACCATGCATCAGTGTCCCAGTTTTCCCACAGCCCCTCCAACATTCATCGTTATTTGTTCCTGTCATCTTAGCCAATCTGACAGGTGTGTAATGATACCTCAGAGTTGTCTTAATTTGCATTAGAGAAATGCAAATTTAAGCAACTCTGAGTTACACCTCACATTTATCAGGTTCACCAACATGACAGAAAAGAAAAATGATATATGCTGGAAGGAATGTGGAAAAATTTGGTAAAGTTGTAAACTATTCTAGCAAATGATTGGGAACTGTGCCCAGAGAATCATAAAAATGTGCAAACCCTTTGACCCAGCAATACCACTGCTAGGTCTATATACTAGGGATCAAAGAAAAGGGAAACAGACTAATATGTAAAAACAAAGCACAAAAGCATTTATACCAAATCTTTTTGTGGAAGCAAAGAATTGAAAATTGAGAGGATGCTCATCCATTGAGGAATGATTGAACAAATTGTGGGCTAGGATTGATATGGAATACTATTGTGCAACAAGAAATGATGAACCAGATTATTTCCGAAAAAACTAAAACTTACATGTTCTCCTGATTCTACTCATTTTGCTTACTTTGATGCAGGAAAACACTCTACCTAGTAACAGTTGCAACAATGATCAACTGTAAGACTTAACAACTCATATCAAGACAATAATTAAAGATAGTTTAAAAATGGCTATATATCTCCAAAGAGGGATCTGATAAGTCAGTACATTTTGAGCATACTTTTTTCATTTCTTTGTTTCTTGCTTTTATTGGTAACATGGCTACTCTGGAAATATGTCTTGCATTATTATAGATGTATAATTAACATCATATTACTTTCTCAGTGAGTGGAAGAGGTGAATGGGAGAGAAAAGAATACTTGGAATGCAATTTTTAAAAAATGCTAAAAGTAAAAATTTTTAAATGATTAAAAAATAAAGTTACAATTGAGGTCCTCATCTGAAAAGGGGAAAGTATAGTGTGGAAATCTGGAAAGGAGAAGAGAATCTTCTGTAAGTTTTTGGTGAAGATTGAGGTAGGAAATCAATTAGAGAAGAATAAAAAAATTTCCATTCCAAAGAGGATCTAATTGAAGCTGAATAAGATTAATTTAAAATGTTCAATTCAGCACTATTGTGTGATTTCTTCTGTCTCAACACAGCATTATAGAGTAAAAGAAGAAGATGGCAATAATCAAGATCTGAGTTGTATAGAGTGATGAGGTATGATAAGGCAATTGGAGGCAAGGTATTCCAAATCAAAGAATAGTCTAGCGTTGAATTGGCTAATGATAAGATTAAAATTGAAGAGGGAAGAAAATAAAGTCAGAATAGGGATGATGGCCTGAGAAAGTGCTAAAAGGTGGACTGATTAGAGGTCTGAAAGAAGGCAAAGGATGAGTTAAGTGGGAGAAGGACTGGGAGAAATGAAGTGATGGGTGATTGTGGTCAGAGGAATGTCAGTATTTTTTTTATTCAGGACATGAAAGTATTTTTATTCAGGACATTTGTACTGTGATGGTGAGATCCAGTGTGTGACCATCTCCTTGTGTGACTGAAGTGAAGAAAGAAATAGATCCTAGGATTTCAGGAGATTGAAGAATTTGGAAGTTAGGTAATTTGAGGAAGTATCACAGTAGATACTGACCTTTTTTTTTTTTAATAATAAGCAATGGAGAAGAGCTAAAGATATTGAGTCAAGTATTAAACTTCTTAAGAGGCAGAGAATGACTGGAGGCCAGTGGATAGTAATTATCATAATTTGAATTTTGATAGTGCAAACTTCAGAGAAGCAGAGGCTGTTATGTGGCCATAAATAAGTCAAAAATAATAATTCTGTGGCACAAATATGATAGAGATTTCAGAAGATGAAGGAAAATAGAGCAAGCAATTCCTCATCCTAGTTTCATTACAAACCTCCAAACTCTTTAGTTTATTTTCCTATAGAATGTGTTAATAATGTTTAATAAAATTTGCCTTCTGCTAGCATTGTAGATATCATAATCATTAAATTTAAATACTTGAAAGATTTGGAATTTTGTCAGATCATATTCTTTGGTGATACAGATGTCAACAACTCTTTGACTTGGTTTTAGAGAACTGTTGTGGCCAAAAAAAATCAAATTTTCCTGGAACCAGAAAAGGGGTTCTAAATTTAACTAGGCTGGCCTCAGCAGACAGTCACTGGGCCAAACCTTGAAGCCTCTTAATTTTATCAGGACCTGTTAGAACTTGTTCATGCCTTGCTTCCACAAAATACAGCTAATCCATACTTAAGACTGAGACATTATTACTGTTACTTTATCATTATTATCATGAAATGAAATAATAAGATCAAGAACAATAGATAGAAAGTTGGCATAAAAGAAAAAGTTGGAAATTTCAAATTGGAGGCCTTCTTTCAAATTTTTGTCCTTTCTCTTGCTAACAGTGTGACCTTGGGCCAGCATGTGACTTCTTAGTCTAAGGCTATTTCTAGATCTCCCAGTCTACATTTTGCCACTGGACCCACATGGTTCTGGAGGAGAAAGTGAGTCAAGTGACTTTGCACAGCTCCTCTGTCACTTACATCCAACTCATTTATATATAATGATATCACTTCCCTAATATCATGGTCTTCTTTGAGAATAAAGAACAAACAAGATTGACTTCTTAATAAAGCAAAGTGACTACTTTACATGCCTGCCATCAGTTTTGTCATCTGTAAGAAGAGAACCAGACTGGATGGATTTTAAGATCCCTTCCAGCTCAACATTCATGAGAGAAAAAGGAAAATTATCCTCACAGAAAAATTTTGCTTGCTCGTCCTGGGGTAACTTACTTCCTAAATGCAGGATCTTGTGATTATTCATAAAATTAGCCTGAGCGTATGATAAATTGTTAGGTCTCGAAATAGTCAGAGTCAAAATAACTCTTTTCACAGTTGTGTGAATTCTCCAACCTCCTTGGGAGGGTTGGTTGGTCTCTTTCTGTCCTTATACATCTGTTTAAATAACCATATATATCCTTCACTGAGCCAGAGGACTATCTAGTGTTTGTTTTGAAAATTAGAGGGTGAATTCCAAGGGCTACAGAGGGTCTTAATCTAGACTGTTTTATTTTTCATAGCTTCCTTCTTTCCTAAAATTCTAGTTAGTACCGTCTGCATCGTCTCCTTTCCTTGGCCTCTCCGATCCTCACTGAAATTTCATTTTCACCCTATCCCCCTGCCTCTCCCTGTTCTCAATTCATTTCTCTTAGGCTATCCTTCTCTCCCCTGCCAGACCAAACTTTAATTCAGGGGAAAACAATATCCTTCAAAGCTGAAATAAAAGGAAAATGTTACTTCTATTCAATAGCATGAGAATCTTGTTACTCTCTGGTTTGGTTTAGGGTTTTTTTTGTTTTTTGGGGGGGGGTTTTGTTTGTTTTGTTTTGTTTTTTGCTGTTTCAGAAGAATTTAAGGTTTTAGAGATGATAGGATCTCTCAATGGCTTGTGAAATTATTAAATAGTTTGAGAACCACTAAACCAGTTTTAATTAATTTTTTGATGACCATGGACTTTTCAGGAGTGCTTTCCTTTTTTTTTCTTTGCTAATCACATTATTTTTGTAATCCTGTCTTTTCTTCATTATCTCCTTTTTCATCTTTTTTTTTTCCTACTCTCCTTCACCTTAATTCTCCACCTTGAAATCACAGCTGTTTTTAGCACTCAAAAAAAAAAAAAGAAACTTTTCCAATCTAATCCATCGTCCAAATTTCCTGTATTTGTCACCCAGTATTTCAAGCAAGTTATAATTTATTCAGAATGCTCTTCTTGTAGTTAAAAAAGTACATACTGCCACCTGCTGGAAGTTTATATGGAGAAAAGATAATAGAATCTGGTAAAGATTTATCCAATTTCTAAAGCAGTCTTATGAAATATCTTGTACTATATGAAATATCTTGTCCTAAGTCAATCAGTGATGTTACAGTTTCACCTTCATTCCCCAACCATTTATTATTCATACTAAAGTCTGGTAGCTTGTCTTTTTTTTAAAATGATTCACCCAATACAGTAAAATTTTTCTCCCTCTGATTCTTCTTGAATCATAAAAATAAATTACAATAATATAAAGGCAACTATTAATTCCTGAAAATTTAACTATAAATGCTAAGTATTCATTTTTTCCAGTGAACATGGAAAACATGTCCCTTGTCACACAAAGAAACAAAGCAGTGATTTTCTCTGAAGTTAGAGAAACAAACAATAAAGTTTCACTCTCCTCCCCTTAGTTCTCCTCTTTCTTTCTACTCTCCCTTCCTTTCCCAATATCCCCATCCCCTTCTGTAAAAATGGAAAGAATATTGGCATTACCTATTTCCCAGGGTTATTATTAGAGAAAACACTTTGTGGAGCTTACTTTTTATTTGTAAGGCTCTTTATTCATAATAACATAAGAAGAGAGAGAGTTTAAATCTTCTTCTTACTTATATTGATTGTGTAACCCTAGGCAAGCTACTTAAAGCCATAATGTAGTCAAACAATTCTCTAAGACTTTCAGTTACAGTTGAGTTGCAGTTCTGCAGTGCTGGAAGGAATTTTTACCCTGAAAGCTCCTAAACCTGATGAAATTAGAGGTTCCCATTCCTCCTCATGCCCTTTATCCAAATGTAAATGAGGTCATTTTTCTCAGATTTGATTTCTTCCTCACATTCACACTTAGGGGAAGAGCTACTGAAATGTGACAGGATCGTGGTTACCATTTTTTTGTTATGGAGAAGCTTTGAATTAAGGTTGACCCTGGACCAGCACAGAGGCAAAGGAACTAGTGTGACAAGCTGTTAGGTATGGTTGTTTCCTAATACCAGCCAGAATGCTCACAGTTTTGCCAGATGTTGGCAATCTACACTATAAAAGACTTGTATAAGTATTCATGCTTCAGGAAAAGTTGTTGAGTAAAATTAGAGTTTATCACTTATAGTTTTTCCACAGAGTTAAATTCAGTTTATTACTCATTTCTATTCCCCTGATGACAGTTGATATCCTGAAGATGAAACAGTTTTTCCAGTCATTCCAGAAATCTTTGTTTGCATGCCTCTGACAAGTTAATGGGCAATGAAAGTTAATGGGTATATGGGATGGGTAGGGGTAAATGCTGACACACAGTTCCCATTGCAGAAATATAAGAAGGAAGAAAATAAGCATTTATTAGTCACCTATTGTATGTCAAGTATTGTGCTAAATACTGCATAAATGTCTATTTGATCCTCACAATAACTCTGGTGGGTAGGTGCTATTAATAATCACATTATAAAGCTGAAAAAACCGAGGCAGATAGAAGATGTGACTTATATTAGAGACTGAGTTGAAATTAAGAGCTTCCCAACTCCAAGGCTATTCACTGTAAACTCCAGAGCCATTCATTCTATCTACACTGTCTGTTGACTATTTCAGGAACATTGAGCCAGATATTACTGGTCCATAAGCTACATTACCTGCTCTTTGCACTATGACTATTTAAGAGCCTACCTTACCTAAAAGTGTAGAATTAGTAGTCTCCAGGGCAAATTTTCTGGATATCACTAAGGTGACTCCAAGAATGGTGATTCTCATAATGGAGGTGAAGAAAGAGTTACACCAGGGTTTTTATATAATTACTAAAGTTATTCAAATTAAATCTTTCTTGATAGAAATGGGATATATTCAAATTCTAGGCAGAAGTAAGATAGAATTACTGATTAAATTGGCAGCTTAGAACATGTGGTACTATGGAAATAATACAGAATTTGGATGCTAAGTATATAGTTTCAATCCCAACCCTCCTGCATACTAGGATGGAGCTTTAGACGTTTCATACTACCACTTGGAACCTCAGTTTCTTCATCAATAAAGGAATTTTATTTGAGGATCTTGAAAGTCCTAAGTCTATGATCTATAACACTATGCCAATATGGCATCAACCCAAATGAACAAAATTTTATAGTCTTAAACCGAGCAAATAAGAATAACTTGTATGTGTATAAATGG
This sequence comes from Sminthopsis crassicaudata, assembly GCF_048593235.1. Taxonomy (NCBI): domain Eukaryota; kingdom Metazoa; phylum Chordata; class Mammalia; order Dasyuromorphia; family Dasyuridae; genus Sminthopsis; species Sminthopsis crassicaudata. The sequence goes on along the minus strand of NC_133621.1, from coordinate 93,207,402 downwards.
GCATGTATAATACATTTCATCAGGATGTGTAACTGGAGGATTTAATTTCTTTTTAAAGGTGAACATTTATTAAATATTCAATCATTAAGAATACTGTTTTGTTTTCACACCAAGAAAATTAAAACATAACTAAATTTATTTTTAAATAAAAGTTTTGCTTAAAAATAAAATATTTTCAAAAGTCCCTTTTAATCCCTTTATTCTAAAATACAGAATAGTCCTTTTTAAAAATTTTCTTGGATAGTAAAACAACTTTCCAAGTTGCCCTTGCTCTCCTTATTTTATACTTTATCAGTCATGAAAAACTAGTGGTGAAAATTGATGCCTGGTAAAACATTTTATAATTTAAAATTTTAAGAGTTTGTCTATACCAACTAGAGGCATGGACAACAAAGTGGGAAATTTTTTCTAACTGATTTTTTTCCTCATCCAGTTGCAAGTTGTTTGGAATCCCTCAGAACAATAGAAGGACTCAAAGGTAGGGAAGCAGGGAAAGGCAGACACTTCATTCAACCCCAGCAGTAAATGTGCTCTGTCAAGTATCTCTGATAGTGACCAAAGCAAGTAAGGCAGCACCATGGACAGAACTTGTATTAAAACCATAAAGGGTCAATCCCTGCACTAACTTAACATCTAACACACTAGATATGCTTCCTTTTTTTTCCCACTCCAGAGACTAAAGGTAAAGTGAGAGAGGAAGATAGTGTAGGAAGAAAAGAAAGGAAATAAGAAAATCATCATATCTTTATAGTTGGAGGGAATTCACCAAGGCTAAGGGATATTTAAAAAAAAACTTGTCAGTCCTTAATCACTTAATGGTTTTTGGCTAGTTTCCAAAGAACACTGTCATTAATAAGACAATGTTTATGACTGCTTTGGGGGCACTAAGGAGATTTGCACAAAGATTATGATGAAATGGGTGAAATTATCTATACATCTGAAATCTACAAATACCCCATTATCAGCTTCCAAGGCAACAAGTCATGAGTTTTTGGAGACATTCATTAAAATATTAAAAGACAGAATATAGAGTGGTTAAGGTTGGAGAGGAGAAAAAGAATGATAGAGATTGAGTCAAAATGAAAGAGTGGGATTAGTCTGTAGACACATATTTATACAAATATCTTCAAGCCAAACAAATAAAATTTTCAATCATTTTTTACCCCACTGAACAAGTGTTCCTCAATTTTAAAGAAAATTGTATCTTTTCTAGTTCTTAATAAGTCCTATAGACATATGGAGATGAACACATAATACTAGTATACATTGTATATTGCATTGGAAATAAAAAATCTGATTTTCACATGGCCTTAGTTTCCTTCTCTGTAAAATAAAGGGATTGGATTAGATGAAGTGACTCCAATGCCTTCCACTTCTAAAACCCTAAGATCTTCAAATAAAATATTAAAGCTTAGAAGAATCATTCATCTATCTCTTCCATTTATACTATTTTGTGAAGTCCTTTGGAGTACTATGACAGTATAAAGTATTATATTTTATTTGCTTTTTTCATTTGTTATTGTCATCTTTTCCTAAGGGAGAACTAAGTTCATTTTCAAAAATAAGGGGGATCTATCCCAATATTATCCTTATATAAATTCAAAATTAAATAAAGCACATTTTCATCATTTCTCTATCTGGACATATCTTCTTTCTGTCTTCTTTGGACTTGCCTCTCCATTCATAATTGTACTCCCATAGTGAGGCATTCAGTAACCTCATATTCCTAGCTGCCAACTGTCATGTATTTCCATAACAGCAGGGAGTAAAAAATCCTTTCTTTGGCTTTTAAAGCCTTCTATAGTCTGGCCCTTTACTCCCTTTCCAGTTTCCTTTTGCTCTTCACACCCTAATCCCCAATGCCTCTTTTCTATTTCTGAAATTAGAAAGACCGTCTTCTGACCCCAAATATTTTTGCTTGCCATTCCCCATGCCTTTCAATTCTCACCCTCCTCTCAAATTTTTAGCTTCTTCCTTGGCTTTCTTCAAGTCTTTGATAAAATCCCTCCTTCTGCAAGAAACTTTTCCAGATCCTCCTTAATAATACTGCTTTCCCTTTGGTGATCATCTCCAGTTTATCTTATATAAGATATCTTTGAACATAGTTATTCATGTGCTGCCTCCCCCTATTAGACTATAGACTTCTTAATAACTGGGACTTTTACCCTTCTTTTTATCCCTAGCACTTAGCAAAGTGGTTGACACATGGTAGCCTATATGTAAACTCAAGAGTAAGTCACAACTAGGAGTGATAGAGTTCAGTGGGCAAATGCCAACAAACCTAGACAAAGTAATCCAAGAATGTGGTAAAGCCAGATACAGAGGTTCAGACTCACATTGAGACCACAAGGAGGATAGACAAGAGAAAAATCAAAAAAGATGTAGCCCCTAATAATAATTTGTTATTGATGTTCAAAATGTTCATAGAGCGGATTCCAGTTTTCCAAGTTGATACCATACAATTCAGTGGCAACTAGGTTACCCAGGATCACAACTTTGATGCTTACTAAGGCTCCCTCTATAAGTACTGGTTGGTCCTGTAAACGTTTTTTCCTCTGACCCAGAGATAAAGTTTAGCTCTCCCAGATAGCCCTCGTCTAGGTCAAATAGTCTTAAATGTTTTTTAATAGGATGAATCCCTTTGGCAATGTGGTGAATCCTTTGGATCTCTTTTCCAAAAAAAGTTTGAAATATATAAAATTAAATGCATAAAATAAAAATAAAATCATTTATATTAAAATATAGTTTTCAAAAATATTTTTAAAAGAAATGCACTGATGAAAAGTTAAGAATCCCTGATCTAATCTAGCCCTCTTATGTTACTAGAAAACTGAGCCTCAGAAAGATAAAATAATTTGTCCAAAGCCCAAAAAATATTGACAGAACTGGGGGGGGGGAGAGGGAAGAGACAGAGAGAGAGAGAGAGAGAGAGAGAGAGAGAGAGAGAGGAATTGTGAAAAAGACTTCAGAGTTCTTATTCTGACAGACTGAAAAAATTGCATTACTATTAAGATAAATGGGGAAGTTAGGTAGAAGGTCATATTTGGGAAGGAAATGGTGAATTAAACAAGTTTCTTAACTTACCTCAACTATGTCCCCTTTAGAAAGCTTGATGATGAAGTCCTATTGATTATATATGATTATTGTTACTTACTGGTTATATAAAATTGTAAATCTTATTGGTTATATATAATTAAATTTGGAGAGAGACATTGTCAAAACTTTTACAGAACTCCATACTGATCATGTAAGCAAATTGTTGCATAAACCCATTCTCTTTCTCTTTCTCTCAATCTTCCCTAGTCCCCAATACAGAAATTCAGACAATTGTATTATATGAAAAAGCTGTGAACATTCTTTTTCCTGGTTTCTGATATTCAGTGCAAAGAGGCACCAGAAGGGCTTTAATTAAGTAGCAGTAATTGAATACCAGACTGATACAAAGAAAGGATAGATGTCTAAAATCCAGGAAAAGAACAAAGTATAACATTCACCTGTATGAAATACCAGCTTTAGTTAGCTCAGGAAAAAAAAGAATGACATGACTTCAAGTTGCTTCTGTTGGTAAATTTTTCTTAAAATCAGTGTCCTGGGGGTGGGGGAAAGGATGGAATGTGCAAAAGTGATTCATAAAAAACCATGAAATGAAACCCAAAGGAAGATGATACCCAAGTGTAAAGTTATAGCTTTGCTCCTCCTGCCTGACTTGCCCTCCCTATCTTAGATCTATGGGGTAATGAAACAAATTCTCTCTGGACCCAAAAAAGACATTTAAAGCTTTTGCTAAACATGAGAGTCTGATTCTCTGGAGTCATTCAGACTGCTTATTGACTGATAAAAATCATCTGAGTTCTTATAACTAGGCTATGGAATCAATATAGAGCAGAGCTCAAATTCCACCTCGTGTGATACAGGTCCCCAAATGGCTGCTAATAATTTTAAAACTTCACAACAAGTGGTAGGTTTGTGCTTTCAGTCTGTCATTATCTCTTTATTGGGAAATTTCTTCTGTGTGAACTATATATGAGCTCCAATATTCACCTTCCTTCCTCTCTGCTGTTTCAGCTGCCACCGAAGTGTCCTTCTCCTTTGATGTTGGAAATGGGCCAGTAGAGATTGTTGTCAGGTCTCCCTCTCCCCTTAATGATGACCAGTGGCACCGGGTCATTGCTGAGAGAAACGTCAAGCAGGCAAGTCTCCAGGTGGACCAGTTGCCACAACAGGTGCGGAAGGCACCTACAGAAGGTCATACACGCTTAGAGCTTTACAGCCAGCTATATGTGGGTAAGTAACAGAAAAGAAGCATCAACTCTAACTCTAGCACTGCAAACGGCTTCAAAACTACAGAAGACAATTTCTTCTCTCACACAGGTGACTTAGATACAAACATTTCTGTGAACTAGAGAGATAACCCTGTGAGACTTTCTCTGAATTCTGTGGTTTCTGATCTTTTAGGAGACAAACAGCTGCAATATTTATGCAGGGGGAAACACTCCTACCTTGGAGTCAGGAGTCCTACATTCAGATTCATCTCTTTAATTTGCTATCATTATCATCATAGTCCCTCTCTGTTTAAATATATAAAATATATAAAAGCCTTTATTTTGTATATGTAAAATGGGGATAACAATATATAAACATTGCATGTCACTTGAAGGATTCATCTCATTTGAACCTTCAGGCACCGCAAGGTAGGTACTATAGGACTTCTTATCCCCATTTTTGTGGAAAAAATAAATAGAGACACAAAAGACTAAAAATGACTTGCCTCTCACCATATGGCTAATAAGTAGCAGAAGCAGAATTTGAACCATCTTTCTGAATCTAGTATTCTATCCACAATTCCTTACCACCTTGTATTGTATCCTTCACAGAGCATTGTGGGAGAAAAATATGCTTTGCATATATCTGTATACTATTCAGTAACTGCTTAGTATCAAACAAAAATGTGCCTAGTAGTAGGTGCTTAATAAATGTTAAATTCATTTGAATTGAAAACCACGATTCCTCCTCTTAGAAATAAATACAAGCATATGTGTTTGCCCATCCCTTGTTAGAATTGATAAGTAATAAAATGCTTTTGACTTCTCTTTATTTCAATGGATAAGCAAAAAGGCTAAATATTGGATATTAAATGTAAAGAAAACTGAAAAATGTGGGTACCCTAATAAACATCAAAATCCCAGGCAACTGGGGTCAACCATATAAGTTAACTTAGATACCCATGCTTTTGTTTATATGGGATAGTATTTTCCAATTCAATCTCTCTTTTAACATATTCTAAATTAGGGTAAAGTCAACTCAAGTCAAAATCTGTTTCCAAGTACACTGATTCTTCTTCAGGTTTATTTTCCTTTCTTTTTGGAAATGAGTAGCCGTCTATTGCATGGAAGTATAGGATGTTTCTCTGGTGAATACTTATAGAACCATACTGAGATTCCCAAATATTTTATAACTGAAGCCTAACTGGGCTAACTGTAAACTTTTACTTTCTCAGTCCACTACATGAAATTCTGAGATTTCATCCATGTTGTTTTTCCCTCCAATAATACAGATCATAACCCATCCACAGCTGTCCTTCTTGTGTCTCTTGTCCATTAAATACCACCAGATTTTAAATGTTTTCTAATTATAAATCCTTCCCACCCATTAACATAGAAAAGTTCATGAACCACTCAAATTTTAGGTCCTTGATTGATTATCCAAAATAAGGAAATATGAAGTATTGTTGTGTGTTCAGTCTGCAAAAGTGGACCATTTCACAGCCTCTATATAAAGCATTTTTAACATAATGAAAATTTACCCATACCCACCCATTTCACTTAGCCTATATAGCAAACACATAAAGAGCAACACTAGAGAAATCATAAAATCAAAAAGTTTCTTTCTTAGCATAGGATTCTATGTCACAATGCCAGTTGTCACAAACTGTAACACATGGAATGGAATATCTTTAGGATTACTTCTGTTTCTTTTTAAAAAATTTTATTCAATGTCTTTTGGTTTTGTATCATAGTCATTTTCAAAGGAACAACCTCTTGCCCTCCCATTTCTATTTAAATCCTCCCTCTAATCAAGAAAAACAATTGACAAAACATGACGCAGTGATCATGTTTGATAATGTACATAACCTTCTGCCTGAATCTGAAATGTCCCTGTTTTTTTCTGCTGAGAGTAGAAATAATTCATTCTCTATTTCCTAAGATCATTTTTGTTTTATCTTGTTTTTACTTGCTCAGAGTACATATTGCTTTAAGAATATTTTCCTCAAACTCTGGTGACTAGTTAGCCTACCATCTCCATGAATGTCTGTGTAATATATACATATATATGTGTTTTCTTTGGGGGGTAATAGAGATAAAATTTGAAATTCATAGTCACTGCATATTTAAAGAGATTTTTTCTTCAGTTCAGTCCGACAAGCATTTATTTAAGTTTCTACTCTATGTCCAGCCCTGGGGAATCTAAGAAAGAAATGAAAAAATAATAAGACTTGTTTTCAAGGAGAATATTTTCTGCTGGTTTTTGAGATCTATTGAGAAAGAGACACATGAGGAACAGAGTATAGAACTATTAGTGGATCACTAAACTAAAATATTCTACAAGTAATGCACCTGTAAGGTTTTATAAATATTGACTTTTACCAACATTATCCACAGAGATGCAGTGCAGTAGACAATGCTGCAATCAGAAGTCAGAAGGACCTGAGTTCAGATTCTGCTTCTGGTACATACCAATTGATGATCATGGTCTAGTTAACTTAATTTCTCATTGCATCCAGGCAACTCTCTCTAAAGCTTTCAACTAGAGCTGAAACCAAAGGAATCTTCCTTACACAGATCCATATCCATACACCCCCCCACCTTCATTAAATAAACAAATAGTAAAAAATTTCCCAAATAGCCCTAGAATTCCTAAAAGACTGAAGATCACCTGTAAATAAAAGATCAGGTAACCTTTTCAAAAATGTGTTCCCTTGGGGACACAGTCTTTTTCCTTACCAAAAAGACTGAATATAATTAAACTTAATATAGTTACTATAATGCTCTTTTCCTTTGTTTTTTTCTTTTTCATAAGTCTGAGCTCCTAGCTTTTAACTTTCTGATGGCTTAGGGTTCAGTACTATGATCCCTTGGGGCAATCCTGACAGGACTTCTCCCCCTAAGAGGGCTTCTCTAAATTGCTCTATATAACAGTAATAATTGAGCTCTACAGCTTAAACGGCTCCATCAGGAAACTAGTCCCAGAGAGAACCAGGCTCACTTGTCAATCAGCCCCCTGAACTGTGAAATCCAGTTACACAAAAGCCAGTTGTCACAAACTATTGGACTGGGAATCAGGAGACAGAGTCAAATCCATGCTCTGCCACTATGTGACCTTGAGCAGGACTCTTAACTTCTGGGTGGGAATTGAAGACCTAAAAAAAGTCTCTTATGGGCAGCTGATTTCCTCATCTATAAAATGAGGACTCTGGACAGGAGTCATCTTTAAGGTCTCTTCCATTCCAGACATTTTGAGCTTTTAAATTAAATAAGGCAGAGGTCTGTACATCTTTTTTTCTGCTTATATTCTTACTCTTTTGCTTCTATTTCTCTCTTTCTTTCTCTCTCTCTAAATTTTCATGTGCAGACTACCGTTCCAACATGGTCCCTCTTTTATTTACATTTCTCATTTAGTTAATCTGAAATTGGATGGTTTTAGTCATCAGTCAATAGAAGAATATGCACTGTTACCAAACATCTCCTTCAAAGAAAGGAGTCATTATCTAGTAATTCCACTTATGTGCCACAAATACCACAGTATCTTATCCAAAGACACTACTACTGATAAGAGTGTCACTCACCCCCTTTGAAAAAGCCTTCCTAAAAGAAAGAAAAAATAGTGCCAGCTACATAGAATCTTTAAGACAGCAAGAAAATCTCATCACAAAGAGGATAGCTTGGGGTTATGGCAAGTAATAGGAATTCAGCTCTACAGCTGTGACTTAACAGAGAAAAATTTAAAAGCCAAAAAGAGAAAACACTTGTTTTATTTAAAACTACACTCAGGACTTTTTTGTGTTCTGTCCTAAAATAAGCAGCTAGCATATGACCGGTTCCCCAAACAGCCTTGTGATAACGTGTCCATCACACGGTTTTCCCTAGTCATGGTCCAGGTGCAAGGGCTCACTTCCTATGTAGGCAGCCATAGACCAGATTTCTTTACAGGGCTAGCGAGCAGCCGGCATGCCCATGGTCATCACATAAATGAGGCTGACAACATGCTGGATTCAGCTGAAACCCCTCTTAGTTGTAAAGTATCTCAGAGAACTCAGATTATTGGCAAGAACAGTGGCAGTGACAGGATTGTGAGGGAGGAATAGGATGGCTGTTGGGAACCCAGCTACTGGCATCCCAGCTGGGGACCCAGGCTTGTGGTCATGACAAGACAGGCAGCAGGTGTGAGCACTAGTGGGAGGCAAGCTGGGCATGAGTCAAGGCAGACAGCACAGGATCGAGGACAAGGAAAGGCAGAAGGGAAGAGGTCAAGACTAGCAGAGACAGCAAATCAAGGACAATGAAAACTGTAATCTGCTAGGTCCCTGCTTCAGAAAGAAAATAGGTTTCTTGAAAGCATCTGAAGTCGTTTTGGAAGCTGGTATCCTTAAACTGTAGATCTAGTTGGTTGAGTTAATATTCTATCTGAAACTCTCTAGCATTTAAAGTGGCTTTATTCATTTTTCTGCCTGGTTTACTTTCAAAGGAAAGAGGAAATCCTCTTTATCCGAGGCAAGAGCTTTTACTTTTGAGTCCTGATGGTATCTGGTACTCTTATTTCTCTCATTTTAGAGGCAGAATTTGTCCTGGAGTAGGGGTACTGCCAATGGCTTTGAAGAGAGGAAAAAATTAAATTTATTATAGTTTACATTTATATAACTTATATAATAAATATAATATAAAATAAATTTTAAATTAAAATTTTAAACAAAGAACAAGGTACTATGCTAGAAACAAAGGATAAACCCAAACCTTAACAACTCCTAACCTTAAAAGACACGTCTTCTGCTAAGGGCATCCATTACATAAGTACCTGCTTATTTACATGACTTCCCAATTTGAATGTGAGCTCCTTTAGGACTGTGTTTTGCTTTTTTCTATATGTGCAGAGCTTAGCAGAGTGTCTGGTACATGAGTAGACGCTTAGGGAATGTTTGTTGACTGACTGACAGACATAAGACTGAGGATTGAATCTGTGATTTCACTGATATAAGGAACTCACAAATGAGGAAACAGCCTTTAATAATGCAGAAAGAAACATTCTCTTCAAGTTATAGTCTTATAGAATTGCTTGAAGGTTTAAGAGATTGAATACCTTGTCAGGGTCACACAGCCAATTTTATTGCCTTCAAGTCTGGTTCTATATTTACTAATGCCACCTGATTTCTCATTCATTAAAACAAGAGGTGGCCCAGTGCATAGAACACTCAGCAAGCCCTGAGTTCATATTTGTCCTCAGATTCTTAGTAGCTATGACAAGCCTAAGCCACTTAGCCTGTCTCAGTTTCCTCATCTGTTAATGGTAGCACTTAAAGACTCAACATTATCAAGGATAAAATGAGACTATTTTTTCAAGTGTTTTGAAAACTTTAAAAATCTATATAAGTGTTATCTATTGTTTTAAGTGGATTCAAAACAATATTTTCAAAAAATATAAAATTGCTAACAACTAAGAGATGGAAGATGGGAGGAGCCATTGGGGAAGGTCCAAGATGGAAACTGAACTGTGCTCTAAAGGAACTTCATTGTTAGTTAATTATGTTGGTCACGTCCAATTCTTCAAGGGTGTTCTTAGTAAGGATCCAGGAGTGGTTTACGATTTCTCTAGCTCATTTTACATAGGAGGAAACTGAGGTAAACAAAGCTAAAGGATTTGCACAAGATCAGACAGATAGTGAGTGTTTTAGACTGGATTTGTATCCAGTCTGGCACTGTATCTACAGCATCATTCAGCTACTCCAACTAACTGAGTGCTAGAGATGCTTTATACCAGGCAGAGGTAAGGAGCAAGAGCAAATAAATATTCGAATAATTGTTGTGGCTTCTCTCTGAGACCAAACTTGACTAGAAACCATGTAGGAACATAATATCTGCCAATCACACCACATAACTCTGTTTGGTCAGCTGTTCCTCCGTACGTTGCATTCCAAAAAGAGGGAATGGATGTTTGAGATTACCACGTCAAATGACAGAAGGAATGGGAAATTCAGACATTGGTATGCAAGTGAACATAGGACTCTATAGATGTGAAATTCATCCAGGTCTGTGTAACAGTGAAATAGCAACTTCTAATAGCAAAACAAGTTTGGAATAAGGGCATGCAGTCTCACGTCCTCTGATTAGAAACAGAAGAGAAAGTGTTTGTATTCTGTTTTCCATTTCCTGTGTACTGACTCCCAGGTGAGTGACTATGCTATCAGAATAGCCAAGCTGAAAATAAAAAATGAAACACCTCCCCAGTGGAATTTGGCTCCCTGCATGAAGGCCTTGTAGCAAATCTCTAGCATTACAATAGTAAGACTGATATCAGCCTGGAGCATTTATCAAAAGAACAAAATATACCAACTTCTTTAAACAGAATGGGGACCATTTTAGGAGGGTTGGAGGATGAAACAGGGTGAAATCTTGGGTCTAAGTCCAACTTCTCTATTTTCCTCATCTACTTCTGCAAAGCAAAATACCAGCACAATCTCTTTAAAGCAACTATTCTATCCTCAAACCATCTTTATTCTTTTTTTTCTTGTCTTCATGAAATTTACCCCTAAATCCTTTTCTCAAAGTTTGAATACTGCTTGATTTCCTTTGGGATTTTTTTTAAAACTCTATCGCACAAGATAAAATGAAGATTGAATACAGGTAAACAATCAAGAAATGGGTCTCTCACAAGCTAGGATCATATGAGAACCTACATTTCACCCATCATTCTCAACGCCCGCTCATACCAAAGTAAGAGCTCATCTCCCTGAGCTTGGCTTGTGGGCTCCAGGTGAAGTGGAAAGTAGCCTTTCTCCCAGTTTGCTCCCTCTTACCTTCTCAGGGCTTACTATTAATAATCAAATACCAATCAATCACAGGGAGTAAATAAAAATGCTAGCCACTCCTATCCAGTGTGTAAAATATACTGTTGTATTTTTTGGGGGGTTGTATTTGAAATGATTAAATATTCTATGGAGAGCAAAAATGCAAATTTTATGTGATAAGCTATGTGTACTCTCATTCTTGACTGTATAAGACTCAATTAGCCTCTTCAGACTCAGAAAATATATCTACTATTCTTTCTCCCTTCCATATTCCTTGTCCCTTGGATCATATCTTTTAATAGTTCTTTGCTTTGAGGATTTTTCTCCCTACAAAACCTGGCACCTCAACTGACAACTTGATTGTTTTCCTTTTCAGTGTCTGACACTCACTCTCCCAATTAAAAATTCTTGTTTCTTCCTTAAGAACAACTGCCATAGAATTGCTTTCACCCTTAGGAGTGGGATGCTCTTAACTCTTCCCCTTGCTTTGCTTTCTTACTATTGGACAACTTTGCCATTTAAAAACTTAATAAAGTTAATAAACTGTTTACAAAATTATGTCATCTTAAATTTAACCATTTAAATAGAAGTAGCCTTTTCTTTTAAAAAAAATTATTTTTTTCCCTAGAAATAATAGAATTTTAGTATTAGAAAGCATAAAACTTATCACAGTCCTTGGCAAGTAATAGGTGTTAGATAAATGCTTATTACTTTCCCTTCCCTAAAATGGTCATTATTTTATAAATTAAAAGCTAAGGATCAAAGAATTTAAAGATTTATCCAAAGTTTCTCAGTTAGTATTTGATGCACTAGGATCTAAATTCAGTTCTTGGATTGTAGACTCCTTGAGAGCAGGAACTATTGGTTGTTCTTTTTTATGTACTGAAGGATATTAAAAATTGGGATGATTAAGGGGGAATTTTATAGTCACTTGTGCAGGATCCCTCCATTCATGTATTCAATATGCATTCTAGCTACTGCATGTGACAATTAATAAACTTCTCATTAACTTGAGAAAACTTCTGCTTCTGATTTTTATTGCTTAACAATACCCAGTGCTTTGCATATAGAAGGTCTGAATAACAATTTGACCTATTCAGTGAACATGAATTTATTAAATATAACTTCTACATTAGGATTTATGTTAGACATTGAGATAGAAACATATCCTGTCCTCAAGAAGCTTACATTTTGTCAAAGACTTTGGGTACGCATAAGTACAGAGAAAATAAATTCAGAATATTTGGGGGGAAATGTAGGTGGAGGGAATGTGTAAAAAATAAAGCTTCCTACAAGAATTGGCCTGTAAAGTAAATTTTGAAGTCAACTGGGGATACTAAGAGGTAGAGGTAAAGAGAGAATGTGTTATGGACATTGGGAACAACTAGTATGACAAAGATCAAGAAATAGAAGATGAGTTCTAGGTATGATGTTAAGTTAGATTCTGAAGGGCTTGAAATGCCAAGAAAAAAGAAAAGAGTGTTTTCTGTATGATCCTAGAGGTGAGAAGGAGCCACTAGAGTTGAAATGATTTTTTTAATAATAATGAATTCATGGTTCTATAAGACCCAAGAGTTCACAAAGTACTCTTTTCACAATGTCTCCTTGAGGAAAGGGGAGCCCTTGAGGATACATAAACTTTCTACTTCAAGACATTCATTTTAAAAATCCATAAATTCTTGCCTTTTCAAGTCAGAGAGTGTTCACATCTGGATTTTGAATGTGTTGGGGTTTTTTTTAACCCTGTGGAAATAGTCATTCCTGAGTTATATACATGGGTATGATTACATTTCAGCTGTGAATCTGAATGAGTTCCCATTGCAACAGTAATATGAATTGCCTACAAAGAGGACATTGTTCTCTACAAAATTTACCTTCAGTTAAATTTAGAAAACAATTTTTCAGTTCACCTGTAAAATAAAAATTTAGTTATTTAAGTATAGACACTATATGAGTTACCTCTATATTGAAATGTTCTTTTCCAGTCCTTAAACTCCAGTATCCACTCCCTCCTCTTTTTCTGTAAATTGTATATTCCTTTACCCAGGAAGATATTGTCTGCATGTTTAAAAAAACAGTCTAATCTAAATTATTCTTAGATTTATGTTTTTGTTCTGTCTGTATAATGAGATTATAGAAAAATCTGGGCTTTCCAAATATCCTGACCTCTCTAACATGTAAACCTTTTGCTTCCTGTTGATGTCTATGAGATGTTTTGATTCATTGAATGGATGGAGATTTTTGTAAAGAAAAATTACTTTCTCTAGTTGGTGAACTAATTTTGGGAATTTGCCTATGAAAATGAAGTTTTTGTTCCACAATAGGCCTAATCCAATTTATAGTCAAAACTAGGAACTCTTACATTGTAAAGGCTATAATGAAAACAAATCAAAATTAACATATATCATTGGAGAGGCATTTGTGGTGCCAAAATCTTCCTCTTGAACTCTCTAAAAGATTTCGGGGAAACCCATTTTTACATGATATTTTGTTGTTATTCGTGTTTGACTCTTTATGATCCCATTTGGAATTTTCTTGGTGAAGGTATGGTAGTAGTTTGATATTTCTTTCTCCAGGTCGTTTTACAGATAAGGAAACTGAGAAAAACCAAATTAGGTGATTTGTCCAGGGTCACACAGATATGGCAGAGGTCAGATTTGAATTCAAGTCTTCCTGATTCTAAGCCCAAGATCCTCTGTACCATATAACTGCTTTGCTTAAATGTTTTTTGGTTGATTAGCTATGAATTCAACCAATCTTAAATTCAAGATATAATGAAAAAAAATTTGTCTCTTCATGTTTTCCTCTAGTATCTCTTCTTTATAGCTAAGCTCATACAAAGTACTCGATATCTATATTACCTCCTGATTCTGAAAAGATTTTTGCTCCCATGTCTTGATAACTGCCCAAGGCATTAACTATGCCCTTTCAATCTGACTTCAAAAATGAAAGGATTTTGCTTACTTAAAACAAAAAGTACTTATTTCTTTTACCTTACCAACATACCACCATTCTCTCCTTCCTCTCTTTTGCTGCCAAACTCTTTGCCTTTGCTTATCTGTCCCACCTATCCACCTCACAAGATTATTGACATAATCACACAAAGGAAAATTTTATTAATATGTATACTGTGTTCATTTTTTACCACCTAGCCCTTAATCTTCTATAGTCAGTCTTCCTCCTCACCATTCCACTGGTAGATTTTTAAAGCTCATTTGTGATCATCAAATCCAGACTTTTTTCTCAGTATCCTCTTTCCATGACCATTTGCCAATATTGGTCTGCTTGAAGATTTTATTGTCTTTTGACTTCTATGCAATTAGGGGATTTTTATTCTCCTCCTACAGTTTGGAATATTCCTCCAATAGTTTTTCTTTCTTTTTCTCTCTCTTCAGTATGCGTCCTCAGCTCTGTGATCTTTTCTTTCTAATCTCCTTCCTTCAGATAATTCATCTTTATGTCCACAATCCTTTCTCCACTTATGATTCCCAAAAGAGTCCTGCCATCAGCTGCAGAGGCCATCCACATCCAGGAATTCTGAGGATAATTGTAAGGGGGAAAAAAGACAGAATCAAATTGTGACAGAGTTAGGAGTACAGTAGGATTAAAATTAGGAAAAGACACAGAGCTTATAAAGGAAAAATGGAAAAAATACATTTTTTCCAGTAGCTCAAAGTGTGTTATGAATAGTCAAAGTAAAACTAATTAAAGGCAAATTGCCAGAATCTCCTTCAGACCCAGAGACAAACATAAAAAGGTGTTGTCCAAGGTCCTAGAAGAAAGCAACTCTAATGTTGCTTCAAAGAAACTTGTCAGCATATCAGACCTGTGAAAGGTGATTCTTTTAGTTGCAATAATACATTTGGCAGAGAAAATATTTTATAGTTTGTTTGTAAAATTAATAAGGGTACATGTTGGTCTTCATTTTGTTTAATTTGTAATGCTGTTCTGAATAAATATATCACAAAAAATAAGTAGTGTTGCTTGGCTGTACGTCTGTATTCAATTTCACAGAGCAACTCTCTGATTTAGGGAATACAAGATAAGATCCTGCCCTCAAAGAGCTCCACCTCTTATTTGATCAGATAACTATATTCTCTATAATCCTTCATAATATGGAAGAAACAACTCAAAAACTGTGAGGTCTACTTCATTACCTACCCAGTCACTTCCTGGGCACTGGTAAAGAGCCCAAGCATATTCTAGTATATCAGTAAAGAGTGGTTTTAACTGGGGTTAAATAATTAATTTTAGTCTGGTCTGTTTGCTCTCGCAAATCCTGCCTATATGCTGAAGCTAGGAGAAATGCCATGCAGAAATGAAGATAAACTCACCAAAAATCAGGAAACACTATCTGAAGAAATTCAGTCCAAGAAATTGGACTTCTGAGAAGTACAACTCAGCACTCTATGTAAAATACATTTCATATGGTGCTTTCTATTATTGGTCTTTTGAGGTATCATTGGCCAATCCATTTCAGTCTCCTTACAAATTTGTACTAAATTTGTGCAAGTCAGTCTCCTTGCATTTTTCTTCCAAAGATTTAGTGCTCTCCTGAATCAAGGTATAATCTGGATTAAGTTACTAAAGTTAGAACTTAAGTAAATTTTCAGTTCACTCCATATATATGTGACATTAATCATTACCTTGACCCTTTTTTCTGTTGGTAGCTTTTGTGACCAGTTCCACCAATTATTTACAAAGAGTGATGATTAATTCTAACTTTTAAAAAATGGTTAAATGCATGAATGGATGAATGAATGAATGAATGAGAACAAAATTTCCTTAGTAAAGACTGGGAAAATTTAGCAACAGCTTAGAAGACTATTAGAAGTTAAAAGATATCTCAAAGCAAGAAAATTTATTATCTCAGCACAATTCTTATTTATTTTTCTTCCTTTTATTGATTCCTTAAATTTAATATCTTTTATTTTTATTTTGTTTTCTGAATTCTTTGTAATAATTGGCTATGATGTGATTCATTATGGATGACCACAATGTTTTTGTAATTATTTTTCATTGCAATGCTTGAATTTCAAGCCTTAAGATCATTAAATTTATAAATTAAGCTCAGATTTTCATCTCATACAATTTTCATAAATATAATTACTATTCAGACAACTTTTAGTACAAGGGGTGAGCATGGGCTCTCTATTAGAAATGTATTGTTTTTTTGTTATTGTTGTAACTAATAAAAGATTTTATGACCCTTTTGGATATATTTTGCCTTAAGATCCAGAATTTGAATTTTTGACTCTGGCTACTTTAACAGATTCATGTAGTATACAAAATAAAAAGTTGAACACAATCAGTTAGCCACATAATTTTAACTATGATATATTTAAATAATTCCCATTTGAATATAGTGATCATCTTCCTGTCATAATTTTTCTTTATTTTAAGCAGGACAAGGTGGCAAACATTTTTCTATCAAAAGCATTTAAATTATCATTTTAAAAATAGCCATTTAGCTCAGTTCACCTTTATTTTTAAAAACATCAATTGTTCTACTTCTCTATTTTTAAAATGAAATCAGTTAACAAAACAATGTTCAACAAAATATACTTCAACTCTCTGAAAAAATATTTTTAAAAGTATGGAGAGGAAAGAGAACTGAAAGAAAAGAAATGAAGGTTATAAGAGATAATAAAGACACAATTCAATTCAAAAAGCATGTATACTGTGCCTTCTATGTGTATTTAGAATGACAGAGTTAGAACTGGAAGGGAACTCTTAGTCCAATTCCCTTATTTGAAGAAACTGGCATCCAAAAAGTAATAGCCAATTTTTTTTCAATGTCTCCCCAGCTGGGATTTGTTCTCTTGAGAAGAGCCAGGATTTGTTCTCTTGAGACAAAGAAGTTCCACCTAGAGAACAAATGTTTTTAGTTTTGTCTTGGAATTTTTAGTATCTGATACATAGTAGGCATTTAATAAATGTACGTTGAAAATTACCAACCCTAATTGTGGAACATTTGACAATGAAGCACATTTTCTGCCTTTAAAGAGAGAAAAATCTGTACCAATCATTGAAGATGAAAAGATAAAACCTGAAATAGTCGCTGCTCTCAAGAAACTTGTAATTTACTAGGGTACACTGTAAGTACACATATAAATAAATGTAAAGTTCATACAAAATAAATACAAAATCACCAAGAGGGAGACCACCAGCAAGTAGGTTAAACCCAAAAGAAAAGACCAAGAAAAACACACAGAGAACAAAGAGAGAGTTAGGATACATATCCTGGGATGTAGAAAGACAAAAACACAGACTGAGATGGACACAAAGAAAAACACTGAAACTTATACATGCATGTACACAAAGGGAACCAAAATATACAAAGATATATAAATATGAAAAGGCTTTCAGATGGAGAAAGGGAGCAGGAAAGGGAAACAGTAAGACCTAGAATGCCTGGTGGTAATTGTGCTCATGATATACCCTTATCTAGGATCATCAAAAGTGGTTATTACCTATAGTCCCTCTTATTTGAAATACCAGTGATCTAAACAGAAATTTTATAGAGCCCTTTTAAAATTACAAGCAAAGTAAAAGAAAATCAAACCGTGTTTCTCTGCTTTTATTTTCAAATTTCAAAAGTTTCTTTTGGAAATCAATCTGTGTTTGCTTCACCATCAAGTTCTGAGAAATGAGTAGGGTTTTAGAAAATTCCTTTTGAGATTGAGAGGCATTGAGCAATTTAGTAGCTCTACCTTTTGACATCAAAAAGCTACCATATTGCCTTATCCTTGTTCTCTGGACTATCAGAGCTGCCCCTTCTATTCTACCTGCAAGTCACAGTTTGAAATCAACATTTATTTCTGTTCTGAGCTTTTCTTTCCTTCTTGGCCCTTTTTCCTGTCAAATTCCCACTCCAATCACATCCAATTTTTTTGGCCTAGGAGGGACCTTTTGTTGATAAGAGACCAGAAATAACAAAAGCTTGGTAGGGGGATAATACCTTTAGAAATAGATGGTTAATTTTTTTCCCAAATGTTGTTAGCCCTGTGAAGACACAAGTGTATGGGGGAAATTTTTCAGAGACTATTTTGTTTTACAGTCCTAATGTCCAGTATTGTATTTTTGCAACTATAAGTTTATCACTCCAGAGTTTCCCTAAGGCTATCTGACAGTTTGGCTTGGGCAAGGGCTCCCTGGTGTTTCAAACATAGTCATATAATTCTCCCACACACTTTAGACCCCTCTGACAAAAGAAAATAGTTTCTTTGGATCATGTTGTGCTTTAAAAAAAAACTAATTCAGAGATATTGGCAACTTTGGATAACTATTGGCCAGAAACATCACAACCATTCAAGGTAATTAAACATCTTTAAATGAAATCTCCCTTATAGCAGACAATGAAACTGAATTGTGGCAGGCCACCAAGAGGGGAAAAACACTATAATTGATCTAAACTCCGTTTCCTAAGTAAAAACTTCAGAAAAATATAGAAATGCCCTCATAAAGAATAACTCAATTTTATGCACTATGTAGTCAAGGGACAAACAAGGCCAAGTATATCCATTTTAAGAAAAACAAACAAACTGCTCTTGCTCTGAAAAATAAAGGCCTAGTTAAATTTATTATTTTATATTTTTTTAAAGAAATGTAATACTTTTTTAAATTGGTAAATCTTGATAAAAATTTTATAAAAGTTTTGGTTGTTTTTTTTTTTTTTAATAAGAAATTATTTCTAACAGAAGTCTGGAGCAGATGACATGGTTAAAGTATTTTATCTTCCTCATTTTGAACTGAGAAATCCATTCATTCCTTGCTCTGAAAAGTAGAAAACATCACATTTAGGTCAATCATATACTCTAAAGGATCTTATTATCACATTGATTTGAATATTCTCTCCAATGATGTTAGGAAGACCCAAGTTCAAATCTACACGTAATGATAGCCATATAAATGACTCGATACATAAAGTATCAGGCCTGAAAACACGAAGACTCATCTTCCCAGGTTCAACTCTATCCTGAGACACTTACTAGTTATGTGATCCTGGGCAAGCCATTTAACTCTGTTTGCCTCAGTTGTCTCATCTGTGAAATAAACTGGAGAAAGAAAAGGCAAGCAACTCTGGTACCCTTGCCAAGAAAACCCAAATGGGTCACAAAGAGTTGGATATGACTGAACACAAGGACGGTGTTATACTGAAAAGTCATTTAACCTCTATATACTTTAGTATTCTCAACTACAAAATAGGAATAACAATAGTATCTGTCTCTCAAAATTGTTGAGGATCAAATAGGATAATATTTATAAAGCATTTGACACAGTACCTGGCACAAAATAGGCACTTAATAAATGCTTATTCCCTTCCATTCACTTCCTTTCACAACCCAACTATGCTTTCTCGTCCCGGATTCTCATAAGTATGTCATAGGAGTTCTACCCAATTTTCTGGAGGCCATTTTTTGCTTTCCTTTTCCCTCAGGAGGATACCAGTGAAGCACTCTGGCACTCCACTAATTGTCTTTCACCTTCATCATCTGACTAACCTATTTTTTTTCTTTCTTTCTTGCAACCAATTCCTCAATAGCATGTCTTACCTTACTTATAAAATGCCCCCCTTTGGTCATCTGCTTCTGCTCACTCAAAACCATTATAATACCCTTCCATTGCTCTCTGCAACAGTAGTCATTTTTAATACTTCAGCATCACGTATACTATGCCCCATTACCATAGTACATCACCAGCAAAATATTAGTATTTAAATGTTACTGTCTTTCATAGAGTCATTGAAGGAGCTTTGCAGTTTCCCAAAGACAATTCAGCCCTCCTTCTCCTTTTCAAATGTCAGTTCAGCTTGCTAAGCATATTGTAATGTCCCATTTGTTCATGCTGATGGATAAGTGTTATACCCTCAGATTATCCATTCAATGGCATGATCTGAGTTCTTTATAGTGATTTCAGTTCTCTTCTAAGACATTGTGCACTGTTCTCGGCATTCATCCAATTAATCCGTGCCATACACAATAGAAGCATTACCATTTAGCAGGAGTATTTAACCTTTCTTGTGCCTTGGTATAAAATGAAAAACAGAACTACAAAGGAAGTCAATATGATGAAAGATAGTTATTAATATGCATATGCATATATATGTATATACATATATATATATATATATATATATATATATATATATATATATATATACAGAGAGAGAGAGAGAGAGAGAGAAGATGAGAGCTTAGGAAGGGTCCTTATGTTAAGGACCTTAGTTCAGAACTCCTGATTTAGTGTGAATTCTTCTTCAGCTTGGACTCTTAAAGAATCTCCCTAATTTCTGCTTCACCTAGAGCATCATCAGATGATCTCTCACAATATCTTTGAGTCCGAACTTTTTTTTTTACCATTATTTTGATATTGGGTTGATTCCATAATGTATTCCCAATTGAGGGGTTCTGACATATTTTTTCTGCTATATATATTTGGTCCAGTCCAGCTGCTTTTCCCATTTTGTTAGCCTTACTGTAATTTCCACCTTTCAATTATCAATGAATAAGTAAACTAGCATTTATCAAGTACCTGCTATTTATTAGGCACTATACTAAGCACTGTGAATGCAAGGAAAAGCAAAAGCACATCCTTACTCTCAAAGAGCTCACAGTCTAAAGGCAGGGAGGTGATGGGGAAGGGTGGACAACATGCAAACATCTCTGCACAAAACTATGCTTTTAGGGTCCTAGTGTTTAGTGATCCCCCTTTTTTGATGTACAAAACAGCTTGCTACAATAATTTTATAAATCATTTTATAAAATCCTTTATAAATATTTTCTTTTATTTCTTGACTTTTTCTTGACCAAAAAATTTCTTTCTTTTTCTTGATCAAAAAATTGGTTTTTACCTCCATTGCTCCATTGCTTTATGATACTGCATATAATTGCCTGATACCTCCCTATTAAGATTTTATTAATGAATTTATATTCTAATTTGGCATCATAGTCTCATCAAATCAAAAGATTACCTACCTTAGAGTTCTCTCTTCTTCCCTCTGACATTTACAAAATCTTTATCCCCCTGTATGTAAATGAGCTTCTGCTATCATTTATTCCCAGAGTTCTCGACTTGAAGTTTATAAACTTGTTTTTGTTTTTGTTATTGTTTTCATTTTAATATTTTGAAAACTTTCTCAACATAATTGGTTTTCTTGGTTTTGTGTTTTATTCTATACACTTAAAATATTATTCTGAGGGGTCCATAGATTTCAACATATTGTCAAAAGAACAATAATACAAGAAATGATGTATTCAAAGGTTATCATATGCACTCATTGATAAAAGAAAGTCTTAATATAATTTTTTAAATCAAAATGATTACTTTTGGCAACAAATTTAACTAATTTATATTATTCAAGTCATCAAAATCTAGTTACAAGGCTTTTTTTTCTTTTTTAATTGAAATGTTCTCTTAGGAAACCCAAAAGGAAATAAAATAGACTATAGAAGCCATGTGTTATTCCTTTGAATGATCCTTGGTTCCATCCATTTACACCTTCTCTTCACTGACTAATTGAAACCTTCCATCCCTTCTCATCCTGCAAAAAATAGAATTTTGCCATACAAAGATAAATAACAGATGCTGTTGCTCAAAAAATTTTTTCTCACCCAAAGCAGCAGCCCAAGTTTTCTATATTACAGGAGTGTGAAGCAGCAACAGCATGGAATCAGGAAGACCTGAGCACATATCTCACCTTGGCAAGTCACTTAGCCTCTGTGCTTCAGTGTACTTATCTATAAAAGAAACAGATTTGATACAATGTCCTCTAAGGTTCCTTAGAGCTCTACTCTATAATCATATGGTTTCCAATTATCTAGTACCCCCACATTTCTGATCTAAACAAAACCATGGAGCTAGAAAATACTGTGCAGGCCATTTCAAACTGAAATGGTACTCTCTTCAAGTAATTCCTATGTCCTTATAAACATAATTAAATGTATTTTATTAAAGACCAACTTGAAAGACCCTTCTGAGAAATGACTTTTCAAAACTTAATAGATGTCAGATAGTCAGATATTTCAGATGTCAGTATTTTCCAAGGTAAGTTAGAGTAATGAAAGAATAAACAGCAAATCGCCCAATCTCATCCATTTGAATTCGCCAACACACACAAACCTTCATAGTAATCCCTTTTCATATCAAAGTCACTCTCATATTTGAAGACAAATTCTGGGGATTTCAAATGGTAGAGGATCTTGTACAAACTCTTTTTCACTCTGTCCTTTTTTATTTATAATCTTATCAAAATTCACTGGGTCTAATTTTAACTGGAGCTGAATTATTTCAGAAAATATGTTACATGTTTTCTTTTACACATATACATACCTTCTAGAATCTCTATTCCACTTTTTGCTTTCCCCTTTCTTTTTGCCTCCTTTCTTTCATCTCTTTCCCATCCATTCCCTCCCTTCTTCCTCTTTCCTTCCTTTTTCCTTTCCTTCTTCCTTTACCTCCATATCTCCTTCCTTCTTCCTCTCTCCCTTTCACCTTTCTCCTTCCCTTCCTTCCCCTGTCTTTCTCTCTTTGCCTCTTCTTCCTCTTGTCCTGTTTCTTTCTCCACCATTCTTTCTTCAGCCTCCTACAGTTCAAGCATCATTATTATATCTTTAAGCTTAGGTCTAGGGTCAGATAAGAATATGTGATGGCTTTCTTAAAATGCTAATCATTTCACAGGTACCTAGATTTATAGCTAGAAGGTAGCTGAGATATCTTCTCACCCAATCCTATCACTGACTAAGAACTAGGGAGCTTAAGTGATTTGCCCAGAGTCATTGTAAGTGGCAGAACCAGGCTGATAGCTTCAAACATGTTAAATATTATATTGAAATTCATATGACTTGTTCTATGAAATTTTTACCGAATGTCATATATTCCCTGTTGAGAAACTCACTTTGAAACAGTATGGTAGCTAAAAGTCTGGCATAACAGTCAGAAATACCTGAGTTTAAGCCCTGCCTCTGATATATATAATGACTATGTGACCCTCAGTAAATCATTTTACTTTTGAGAGCCCCAGATAGCTCCCTTAGACAAATTGCTTATCTCCATAGATAGAGACTTTAACACCATGAATTCCTCATACCAATGAAATCATGTATCGCAGGCTCAGAGATTTAGAGTTACTAAAAACATCAAGAATCATCTCTTTCCATCCCCTCTTTTTATAGATAAGGAGATTGAGGCCCCAAGAAAATAAGTAATATGTTCAAGGTCAAATGGGTATAAGCAGTGTTAGTTGGGATTTAATCTGGGTTCTCTGTCTCCAAAAACTGAATTCTTTGCACTCTTTTATGCTTATTTAATAATATCAGCCAACTTTTTGGATCTAATTATACTTATTCTTTGTTCTGCAAATTTTTGGCTCCAAGTAAGAAAACCTGACCTGAACTAATAAGAAATGTAATGCAATTAGCTTCCTTCTACTTAAAATTTGTAAATTTGGACCAAGGACAAAATACTTTTATGTAGAATCAAGACAAGAAGTCTTCTGAGGCAAGTATTCAGATATCCAGTCTGGTTTCTAGTACTTTTGTGCCTTCTGACTAATTGACTTGTTAACTATGCTAATATATTCATGTCTCTCTCCCTTTTTATTTTTTCTTTTAGCAAATTGTGCTATGGGATTGAATGCCTAAGATTAAAGACCAAAAACTCAGAGAGATTTTTTTTTCATTTACCTTCCTATAGGAAACCAAACTTGACATCCAAAACAGCTTATAAAAAAGTCTGGATATCTCCAAATATTTTATTTCAGCTGCAAATTCAGTTGCCTCTCAAAAGAGAGCCTTTTTTTAATTAGGTGCCACAGCCTAAGGGGGAAAAGCTTCAGCTTAGTAGATTTTGACAGGACCAACTTGAAAGTCAGAATGCTAGGATTCTCTTAACATTCTCAATTTATCTCCTACTACAGTTGTTCAAGGCATGATTAGCTCTGTGAGGACAGGGACAATAACAAAGCTTATTAAATCTGGTCTCTCTCTTGTGTTGTCTTCCAGGTGCTGCAGGAGGTCAGAGGGGATTTCTGGGTTGCATTCGCTCCCTCAGGATGAATGGGGTAACTCTTGATTTGGAAGAAAGAGCAAAGGTTACTCTGGGAGTGAAACCTGGGTGCTCAGGTCATTGCACCAGCTATGGAATGTACTGTGAGAATGGAGGCAAATGTGTGGAAAAGTACAATGGTTACTCCTGTGATTGTTCCAACACTGCCTACGATGGACCATTTTGCATTAAAGGTAAAATGGGATTAGTTGTTATTGCTGTTTTTCCATGTTCACTACTTTTCCTTTTCATAGATCAGAATTACAATCATAGACAGTGCTTCACCTAAAAAAGAATATTGATCAAGATCCCACTATGGTAATAGGTATGAAGCTAATGTCATCCCTTCATCACCTTTGTTATATAGTAATCCTCACAAAGGAAATCGTTGTATTCCATTTCTTTCACATTCTGCTGGACAATTGTATTGAGTATTACAGACAAAATAACCAATTCTCACCCTGAGGATGAAGGGTCCAGTGATTGACTTTAAGTCTGTCTCTGTCATATCACTGAGAATATGGGGGAGAATATGGGGGTCAGGACACCAAATCAAGGCAGCATGGTAGTGAAGTGAATGGAATTCTGGACTTGGAGTAAGGAAGAGCGAGGTTAGAATTCCACTTCAGACACTTCAAAAAAGACCTGAGCAAATTACAACTTCTCTGAATCTCAACTCTCTCAATGTAACATGGCAGTGATAATAGCAACCACTTAATAGTGTTGTTGTGAGAATTCAATGAGACAATCTATGCACAAAACCAAAAAAAAATGTTCACACATTACGGTTATTATTATTGTTGCCATTATTACAGTAGATCTTTGAGATCATCTCATAATAAAGCACATGTTTAGTTACATCTTTAATGCTTCTGGACTATGGGGAGTCTGGAATCAATCTAGCCCCATAAAAATACTTCATCGAGTCTCTTCTTGAGAATACATAGGTTTTGTGAGTTAATACACTCATTCTTAGCTAAACTGCTGGACTTCTAAGAGACACTGACCATATGGAAAATCCAGGTTTTCTGGTATGAGTCAAATAGACTAATTCTAAAGGGTTCCTAAGTCTCCTAATTAATCATCCCTTTTATATGTTGTATCCATTTCATCCTGGGTAATCTTTTTTTTTCTTGCATGAATATGGTAATATTACTCAATTTTAAAAAATACTTTCAGTGATTCTCAGATGCCTATAGAGTAAAATTCAGACTCTTTCTGACATTCAAGGCTTTATAAAAAATGTGACATTATTTTATCTTTCTAGTCTTAACTCATATATCCCACATCTGTATTCTAGGCAAACAGTTCTTCTCTGCCCCACAAATGCATATTGTGTTCACATCTGCTCATCTTTGCATATGTTCTTCAATCTACCTGGAATTCCTCCATTTCCTACTCCAGACTTATTAAGTCTATTCCTTTAAAGCCAATTCACATTACCTCCTTTGTCTCCTCCCCCAGGCAGTCATGATCTTCCCCTTCAGATCACAGCAACTTCTCTAAACACACTTAACCTATAATTTTGTATGATGTAGCTCTCTACACTATTGTCATTTAGAGCAGGGACCATATATTACCTAATTTTTATATCTACCTTAGTATCTAGTTTAATTCTCAGTTTACACTTGATAAATAATTATTGTTGTTGCCGTTGACTTTAAGGACCCCAAAGTATAATCCTTTCATAAACCCTGCATTAGTCTATGAGCTGAAAAATTAACTTATTGACTACTTAATTTTCCTTTACTTAAAATTAGAAGAAAAAAAGAGAGGCAAAGCAGTAGAATTTCCACTTTTCTGGTTTATGAGTTAAATCCCTGTTTGTTTTGTAAAGGAATGCAAAAGCTTTTGGGTAAAGTCTTCGGTGAATGATTATTGCATCTCTTAATAAGAAGCTTTACATAAACACCCCATTCATAGGGTCTGTGCCATGATGAATACATGAAGAGCTGTTTATGCTAGCATTAGTCTTATAGAATGCCACCCAGAGAGGGATGGATTGTTGGAAAATATCCTCTATACATCCAGGCTACATCTGGCATTGCTTTTAATATGGTAATACAAATGATGTTAGATGGGTGGGAAAGAATAGTACAAAACAGCAACAAAATTGGGGAAGGAATCCACGGAAGAAGACGGTCTCACATTAACAGTATTATTATAGTGTATCTTTCTGTTCCAAACAACAGGAATTCTGTTCTTTCCTTGTGGCACGCAATTAGGATGAGCTTCTGGATTACATTAATTTTGTACTTGTAGAAATGACAGTCTTGCAATTACCGTTCATTGTGCTTGATGCTAATTTCGCTGTAGTCATTCTATTGCCAAAGTAATGTCTGAAAGCAATCAAGTAAACACTAATACTTGAAAGACTCCACTACATAAGTACCAATTTAAAGAAAATCACAGTCCTGGTATTTCCAGAGATTTAGGTTAAATACAGAAGCTCCTACAAAACCCCTGAGGGTTAATAAATATTATGCCTAAATGCTAAGGCAGGGGATATCTATCCTTAAGCTTGCATCAGTGTGGAATATTAAGGTAAAGCAGGTTTGTTCATTCCTTTTTTTCATTGGTTCAAAAAGCTTATCCAAAATATACCTAAATACCCCTTTAAAATCATTTCTAAGCTAAATGAGGTTGAGTCTGATCCTATTAGGAGGGAAAAAAATGCAAACTTTAGCAGAAATGTGTTTGTGGACACCCTAAGGTCTCAGGTAAAGACAGCTGCTGACTCAGAAAAACAGCAGTCATCCCCAGACCCAAAAAATATGTAGTAACTGAAAATAGCAACACTTGAACCAAGGAAAAGAGCCTTGGTATCTTTCATCAAGGCAAAAAACACCATCATGACGATTATTTGGGACTCTCCAAAGAGCTTCAACTATATCTTGGTATTTTCTTTGTCCATCCTCCACTAATCTTCACTCTTTCTCAAAAGAATGCTTTACCATTACCAGTGAAGGCTCAGGCTCCAAGAACAGTCATTCTAGTTATTGACAATAGGACAAATTCTACATGGTGAGAGGACTTAAAATCATGGCTTGAAGATGTACTGAAGGTACTCAGAATATTTAGCCAAGAGAAGAAAAACCTTGGAGAAGACATGATATTTGTCTTCCAGTAATTCTAGGGCTGTTATATATAGGACTTGTTATAATATATAATACAAAAGCTTGTTATATACAAGCACACCTGCTTAGTACCAGCTTTCAGAACCGATGATTAAAAATTGAAGAGAGGAAAAATTTGCATTTAAAATAGATAAAAACAATCATTAATGTTGTCCAAAAGAGAAGCTTCCCATCACCATAAGTTTTCCATTACTGAAGAAGGTAGATAAGCATTCAATCATGAATGTTAGAAAGGTTATTTTACTGAGGTTTGGATTGGTGATGTCCCCTCAAGTAGAAACATATCCCTACAGGCCATATATTGAATTAGAAAGCCACAAATTAACATTATATATGTTATACATCTATTTATTTATTTGTTTGTTTGTTTGTAAATTTATTTTGCTGAGGCAGTTGGGGATAAGTGACTTTCCCAGGGTCCCAGCTAGGAAGTGTTAAGTGTCTGAGGCCAGGTTTGAACTCAGGTTCTCCTGATTTCAGGGCTGGTGCTGTATCCACTTTGACAATTAGATGCCCCATTTATTTTGTTAATCATCCCAATTACATTTTAATTTCCTTCAAGTAGCACTTGGAAGTTTTGCATACACTTGTAGCTATGATTTTGATATCTTGAATGTAGAAAATCATTCTACTTCCAAGATGATTGTATGAATCTTAAAATTTTATTCTAGATTTTTTTACCATCCTTTTACAGGAATTCTCTTTATAAATGTATACAATGTTTGTTATTTCTGTGGATAATAGACCAGTATAGGAAAAAAGACTCCAATGATCCATGGATACTAAGCTCTGAGTATTCTAGCCTACCTTAAAAGGCCTTCCTATTGCTTAACAAAAAAAAAAAAAAAAAAAACCTCTACTCTCTCATACGTGGTTCCTATGATCTTCTCTCATCAGGACGGTTTCCATGATGGATTTATTATGCAACAAGGATCATGGGAGCAAGAGAGTAATATGAAAGAATCAGATAAGCCCTGAATCTGGCACAAAAGAGTCACTTAATAAATGCTTGTTAAGCTGATTTGTTTAAAAAATCAGGATACTTAAGTTCAAATCTCTGACCATAATTAATTTCTTCATCTGAATTAGACTAGGTAATCTGGGCAATCTTTTCCAATGATCTTCTATCAGTTTCAAATCTGATATCACCTTCCTTACCTAAGGAACAGTGCAGAAATATAGTTGATTCCTAATGATCCATTTCTACACTACAAAATGACCATGACCAAGACTAGGTATGAATAAAAAATTAATGGAAACATTCTGTACCTCGAGATTCTATACATGCTAATCCACAACCTTGCTCATCAATTTTCTTCATGCTGCATTTCTCCAACTACCTTACAAAAGGTGGCCTAAATATTTCTGTGCTAACCTAAAAATAGATCATTCAATTCAATTTAAGAAAACATGCACTTTTGTAAGGCAATGTGTTTGATAAGAAAGATACAAAGATGAAAATTATAGACCCTGTGGTTAAATGACTTATATTCTTGAGAACATTGGGCAAAGAAATCAAATATATTAGCAAATAAAATAGAAAACAAAGCAGAGATACAAACCATGTAGAAAACAGATAGAGGGGATTCTGGTTCCAGAACAGATTGCAATCTGAGCTCCATCCTGACTCAGAGATTCAGTAATTCTGTGACTAGGCCTAGTTTCACTGAGGAGGTTTAATACCTGGTGTCAGAGAGTAAATAACAAAGTCAAAATTGAGAGGAAGGATATGTTTAAGGAGAAGAAGGAAGATTTTGGCTTGAAGTGCCAGGGAACCATTCAAGAGATTATGTTGAGCATGCTATCAGAGACATAGAACTGAGGCCCAAGGGACAGACAGGTCCTCAATATGAAGCAGTGATATGTTGAATTTGATTGTTAAATGTTCATCCCTTGTACTCTCTTCTGTTCCAAATTTTTCCCCTCCTTCCCTCTACCCCCTCCCCTAGATGGCAGGCATTCCCATACATATTAATTATGTTATAGTATATCCTAGGTACAATATATACGTGCAGAACCGAATTTTGTTGTTGTTGTGCAAAGAAAGAATTGGATTCAGAAGGTAAAAATAACCTGGGGAGAAAAACAAAATAATGCTAACAGTTTACACTTATTTCTCAGTGTTCCTTCTCTGGGTGTAGCTGATTCTGTCCATCATTGACCAATTGGAATTGGATTAGCTCTTCTCTATGTTGAAGATATCCACTTCCATCAGAATACATCCTCGTACAGTATCATTGTTGAAGTGTATAATGATCTTCTGGCTCTGCTCGTTTCACTCAGCATCAGTTGATGTCTCTCCAAGCCTCTCTGTATTCATCCTGTTGGTCATTTCTTACAGAACAATAATATTCCATAACATTCATATACCATAATTTACCCAACCATTCTCCAATTGATGGACATCCATTCAGTTTTCAGTTTCTAGCCACTATAAAAAGGGCTGACACAAACATTTCGGCACATACAGGTCCCTTTCCCTTCGTTAGTATTTCCTTGGGATATAAGCCCAGGAGTAGCGCTGCTAGATCAAAGGGTATGCACACAAAATGTTTGTGGCAGCTCTTTTTGTTGTAGCTAGAAACTGGAAGTTAAATGGATGTCCATCAATTGGAGAATGGTTGGGTAAATTGTAGTATATGAAGGTTATGGAATATTATTGCTCTATAAGAAATGACCAGCAGGAGGAATAGAGAGGCTTGGAGAGACTTAAATCAACTGTTGCTGAGTGAAATTAGCAGAACCAGAAGATCACTATACACTTCAACAACAATACTGTATGAGGATGTATTCTGATGGAAGTGGAAATCTTCAACATAAAGAAGATCCAACTCACTTCCAGTTCATCAATGATGGACAGAAATAACTATACCCAGAGAAGGAACACTGGGAAGCGAATGTAACTTGTTTGCACTACTGTCTATCTACCCAGGTTACTTATACCTTTGGAAGCTAATAATTAATGTGCAACAAGAAAATGGTATTTACACACATATATTGTATCTAGGTTATATTGTAACACATGTAAAATGTATGGGATTACCTGACATTGGGGGGAGGGAATGGAGGGAGGGAGGGGATAATTTGGAAAAATGAATAAAAAAAAATTTTAAAAATTTAAAAAAAAAGTGTATGCACAATTTGATAACTTTTTGGGCATAATTCCAGATTGCTCTCCAGAATGGCTGGATTCTTTCACAACTCCATCAACAATGCATCAGTGTCCCAGTTTTCCCACATCCCCTCCAACATTCATCATTATTTGTTCCTGTCATCTTAGCCAATCTGACAGGTGTGCAGTGGTATCTCAGAGTTGTCTTAATTTGCATTTCTCTGATAAGTAGTGATTTGCAACACTCTTTCATATGAGTGGAAATAGTTTCAATTTCATCATCTGAAAATTGTCTGTTCATATCCTTTGACCATTTATCAATTGGAGAATGGCTTGATTTCTTATAAATTAGAGTAAATTCTCTGTATATTTTGGAGATGAGGCCTTTATCAGAACCTTTAACTGTAAAAATGTTTTTCCAATTAGTTACTTCCCTTCTAATCTTGTTTGCATTAGTTTTGTTTGTGCAGAAACTTTTTAATTTGGTGTAATCAAAATTTTCTATTTTGTGATCAATAATGATCTCTAGTTCTCCTTTGGTCACAAATTCCTTCCTCCTCTACAAGTCTGAGAGGTAAACTATCCTATGTGCCTCTAATTTATTTATGATCTGGTTCTTTATGCCTAAATCATAGACCTATTTTGATCTTATCTTAGTATGTAGTGTTAAGTGTGTGTCCATGCCTAGTTTCTGCCATACTAATTTCCAGTTTTCCCAGCAGTTTTTGTCAAATAATGGATTCTTATCCCAAAAGTTGGGATCTTTGGCTTTGTCAAACACTAGATTGCTATTTTTATTCACTATCTTGCCCTGTGGACCTAAACTATTCCACTGATCAACTAGTCTATTTCTTAGCCAATACCAAATGGTTTTGGTGACTGCTGCTTTATAATATAGTTCTACATCAGGTACAGCTAAGCCACCTTCATTTGATTTTTTTTTCATTACTTCCCTTAAAATTCTCTACCTTTTGTTCTTCCATATGAATTTTGTTGTTATTTTTTCTAGGTCATTAAAATAGTTTCTTGGGAGTCTGATTGGCATAGCACTAAATAAATAGATTAGTTTAGGGAGTATTGTCATCTTGATTATATTCCCTCGCCCTATCCAAGAGCACCTAATGTCTTTCCACTTATTTAAATCTGACTTTATTTTTGTGGCAAGTGTTTCATAATTTTGCTCATATAATTCCTGACTTTCCTTTGGTAGATCTATTCCCAAATATTTTATACTATCGACCGTTATTTTGAATGGAATTTCTCTTTGTATCTCTTGCTCTTGGATTGTGTTGGTAATGTATAAAAATGCTGAGGATTTATGTGGATTTATTTTGTATCCTGCAACTTTGCTAAAATTCTGAATTATTTCTAATAGCTTTTTAGCAGAGTCTTTGGGGTTCTATAAGTATACCATCATGTCATCTGCAAAGAGTGATAGTTTGATTTCCTCATTACCTACTCTAATTCATTGAATCTCTTTCTCAGCTCTCATTGCCGAGGCTAGTGTTTCTAGTACAATATTGAATAGTAATGGTGATAGTGGGCAACCTTGTTTCACTCCTGATCTTACTGGGAAAGGTTCCAGTTTACTGCCATTACATGTGATGTTTACTGATGGTTTTAAATATATGCTCCTTATTATTTTAAGGAATAGTCTATTTATTCCTATACTCTCAAATGTTTTTGGTAGGAATGGATGTTGGATTTTATCAGATGCTTTTTCTGCATCTATTGAGATGATCATATGATTTTTAGTTAATCTGGTTATTGATATAGTCGATTATGCTAATAGTTTTCCTAATATTGAACCAGCCCTGCATTCCTGGTACAAATCCCACTTGGTCATAGTGTATTATCTTAGGGATGATTTTCTGTAGTCTTTTTGCTAATATTTTATTTAAGATTTTAGCATCAATGCTCATTAGGGAGATTGGTCTATAATTTTCTTTCTCTATTTTCAGCCTACCTGGTTTAGGTATCAGTATCATGTCTGTGTCATAAAAGGAATTTGGTAGGACTCCTTCAATCCCTATTTTTTCAAATAGTTTATATAGCATTGGAGTTAGTTGTTCTTTAAATTTTTGGTAGAATTCACATGTAAATCCATCTGATCCTGGGGATTTTTCTTAGGGAGTTGGTTAATAGCTTGTTCTATTTCTTTTTCTGAAATGGGACTATTTAGATTATTTACTTCTTCCTCTGTTAATCTGGGCAAGCTATATTTTTGAAGGTATTCTTCCATTTCATTTAAGTTATTGAATTTATTGGCATAAAGTTGAGCAAAGTAGCTCCTAATTATTGTTCTAATTTCCTCTTCATTAGTGGTGAGTTCTCCCTTTTCATTTTTAAGACTAACAATTTGCTTTTCCTCTTTCCTTTTTTAAATCAGATTTACTAGGGGTTTGTCTATTTTGTTGGTTTTTTCATAGAACCAACTCTTAGTTTTATTAATTAATTCAATAGTTTTTTGTTGTTTGTTTTTTTTACTTTCAATTTTATTACTCTCACCTTTTACTTTTAGAATTTCAAGTCTGATGTTTGTCTGGGGGGTTTTAATTTGTTCCTTTTCTATCATTTTTAGTTGTAAGCCCAATTCGTTGACTTTCTCTTTCTCTATTTTATGCAAGTAGGCCTCTAGAGATATAAAACTTCCCCTTATTACTGCTTTGGCTGTATCCCATACATTTTGGTATGATGTCTCATTATTGTCATTTTCTTGGGTGAAGTTATTAATTATGTTTATGATTTGCTGTGTCACCCAATCATTCTTTAGTATGAGATTATTTAGTTTCCAATTATTTTTTGGTCTATTTTCCCCTGGCTTTTTATTGAATGTAATTTTCATTGCATTGCGGCCTGGAAAGGATGCATTTACTATTTCTGCCTTACTTCATTTGATTTTGAGATTTCTATGTCCTAGTATATGATCAATTTTTGTATAGGTTCCATGAACTGCTGAGAAGAAATTTATTCCTTTCTGTTTCCATTTAGCTTTCGCCAAAGATCTATCATATCAAACTTTTCTAGTATTCTATTTACCTCTTTGATTTCTTTCTTATTTATTTTGTGGTTTTATCTAATTCTGAGAGTGCAAGGTTGAGATCTCCCACTATTATAATTTTGCTGTCTATTTCTTTTTGCAGCTCTCTTAATTTCTCTTTTAAGAATTTAGATGCTACACCACTTGGTGCGTATATGTTTAATATTGATACTGCTTCATTATCTATGCTACCTTTTAGCAAGATATAATGCCCTTCCTTATCTCTTTTAATTAGATCAATTTTTGTTTTTGCTTGATCTGAGATGAGGATGCTTTTTTGGCTTCACCTGAAGCATAGTAGATTCTGATCCACCCTTTTACTTTTATTTTGAATGTATCACCCTGTTTCAGGTGTATTTCCTGTAAACAACATATAGTAGGATTCTGGCTTTTAATCTAGTCTGCTAACTGCTTCCTCTTTATGAGGGAGTTTACCCCATTCACATTTATGGTTAGAATAACTAATTCTATATTGCTTGCCATCCTGTTAAGCCCTGCTTATGCTTTTCTCCTTTCCTTCCCTCTTATCCCCCTACCCAGTATTAAACTTGTGAACACCACTTGCTTTTCACAGTCTTCCCTTTTTAGTATCTCTCCCCCACCTTAAAGTTTCTCTTCCTATTTTACCCCTTTTTCTCACAATTTCTGTATTCCCTTCCCCTTAGCTTACTCCTTCCCTCTCACTTTTCAATGAAGTGGAAGAAGTTTCATCATAAATCAGATATGTTTATTGATACACACTATGTTCATCCCCCTCCTTTCTTTCTCTCAGATATAATAGGTTACCTTTACCTCTTCATGAGATGTAGTATCACCACTTTATCCTTTTTTATGGTATAATTTCCTTTCCACCTCTAGTTTCTAAGGCAAATTATGCATGTGTTCTTTACATATCTTTATGGCAGAAATATAGTTCTCAAGATTTCTTTTTACCTTTTTAGAAATCTCTTGAGTTCTGTATTTGAAGATCAAACATTTTGTGTAGGTCTGTTTTTTTTCATCAAGAATAGATGAAATTCATTTATTTTGTTAAATGTCCATCTTCTTCCCTGGAAAACAATGATCATTTTTGCTGGGTAAGTTATTCTTGGCTGCATACCAAGTTCCTTAGCCTTCATGTTACAGGCCCTTCGTTCTTTTGATGTGGATGCTGCTAGATCCTGGGGTTATCCTTATTGTGACTCCTCCATATCTGAATTGCTTTTTTCTAGCAGCTTCCATTATTTTTTCCTTTGTCTGATGGTTCTTGAACTTGGCCAATATATTTCTTGGCGTTTTGATTTTAGGGTCCCTTTCAGTAGATGATTGATGAATTTTTTCAATGTCTATTTTAGCCTCTGTTTCCAAAACATCTGGGCAGTTCTCTTTGATAATTTCCTGGAAAATAGTATCTAGGCTCTTTTTTTCCTCACATTTTTCAGGGAGCCTGATTATTCTCAAATTGTCTCTCCTGGATCTGTTTTCCAGGTCTGTTGTCTTTCCAATAAGGTACTTGACATTCTTTTTAATTGTTTCATTTTTCTGGTTTTGCTTGACTACTTCTTGGTTTCTCTTTGAGTCATTCATTTCTACTTGTTTGATTCTAATTTTCAATGATGTATTTTCTTCACTCACTTTTTTTATATCTTTTTGTAATTGTCCAATTGTGTTTTTATCTTCTATGGAATTTTTTTCCATTTTATCCATTTTATTTTTTAGAGAGCTGATTTCTATATCCAGCTCACTAATCCTGTTTTCCTTGGAGTTGTTTACCTTTTCCAGCTCACTAATCCTGTTTTCCTTGGAGTTCTTTACCTTTTCTAATGCACTAATTTTATTTCTCAATGATTTGATCTCTTTATCTACTCTGGATGACTTCTCCAGACTCTCTTGCCAAACTTCCCTTTCCTTTTCCCATTTCTCTTCTATCTCTCTTGTGAGAGCCTTTTTGATTTCCTCTATGAGAGTCTTATGTATTGAGGAGCAGCTCATATCCCCCTTAGGGGATTCCTCTGGAGACAATCTGCTTTTAGTCTCCTCAGGGTTTGAAGTCTGCTCTCTCTCCATACAGAAGCTGTCAATGGTTAGAGCTCTTTTAAATTTTTTGTTCATTTTGTCAGAGTGGGAATCGAAGAAAACAAATTAACAAGAGAAACAATTGGTCTGGCTTTTTTGGGGGGGAGATGGGGCTGGATGGTGTTATGAGCTTTCTCTACAGACTGCGGGAGACAGCAGCGAGGCACTAACAGGACAGCAATGGCTGCGCTGCGTCTGTGCTCTGAAGCTCTGAGAATGTACTGAGTCACTCTGGGTGGGGGTGGGGGTGGCCGGGTCCCAAGAGACGCTTGCTTTCCAGGTTTTTATTCTTTATCTGTGGTATTTATACCTTTTCTGCTGCTCCTGGCTTGCTGCCAAGATGGAACATCCACACTGGGATAAAAGTCTTTTTGCAGAAATGGCAGAGATCGTACCCCTCCCCCCTCTGGTCTGAGCTGTGGGAGCTGCCTGTCTTACTCTGGCTGCGTGCCCCCAGTCTGTTCAACCCTCCCCCGAGCAAACACAGACCTTCTCTGGCGAATTTCAAGGATGTCTTCTCTTGGTGATTATTTGTGGGTTTCTTTTCCAGTCAAGCATTAATTTTGAGGCTTGTCATGAAGTAAGTCCTGAGAGAAAACGCAGAGCTCAAGCAGCTGTCTGCCTCCAAGCCGCCATCTTGGCCGGAAGTCCAGTTACCCTGATTGGATTAACTCTTAAAGAAATATTGTAGGGGAAAATGGCTTTCTCTTTCCCTCTCTCTCTCCCTTCCTCTCTCTCTTTCCCTCTCTCTCTCTCTCTCCCTTTCTCTCTCTTTACTTCTTCTTCTCCCTCTCCCTCTCTATTTCTCTTCCTTCCTCCCTCTCTCTTTCTCCTTTTTTCTCTTCTATCTCTCTCAATTTGTCTCTCTCATTCCCCACTTTCATTCACCCCCCCTGTCTCTGTATGTGTATCTCTCTTTCTGTCTCTCTTGTTACCCCCTCATTTTTTTTTCCTTCTCTCCCTCCCTCCCTCCTTTCTTCCCTCCTTCCTTCCTTTCCTCCTTCTCTCTGTCTGTCTCTGTCTCTCTGT
Organism: Sminthopsis crassicaudata; assembly: GCF_048593235.1. Taxonomy (NCBI): domain Eukaryota; kingdom Metazoa; phylum Chordata; class Mammalia; order Dasyuromorphia; family Dasyuridae; genus Sminthopsis; species Sminthopsis crassicaudata. The sequence goes on along the minus strand of NC_133621.1, from coordinate 93,170,929 downwards.
CTCTCTGTCTCTCATTCTCTTTCTCTCTCTCTTTCTCTTTCTTTCCCTCTCTCTGTCTCATTCTCTCTTCGTATGTATGTGGGTGGATACAATATTATTACATTAAAATATATATCATTATAGAAATATGTTGAAACACTGAAAGAAACAAAAGACATGATTAGGTAGGTAGAAGTAGAGAGCAATGTGTCATCAATACCAAGAACAAAGAAACTCTCCAGAAGGGAGTCAAATGCTCCAGAAAAAATAATAATAATAATGAGAAGGAAGGCTGAGATAAGATTGTCTGCTTTATCAATTAAAAATTCATTGGTGACCTTTAAGAGAGCAATTTCAGCACAGTAAAGAGGCAGATTATTTAGGATTATTAATGAGTGAATAGTGCTGAGATAAGGTCTGTGAGCATCTACAGATCTTTCCAGGGATTTAGCAGTAGAAGATGTAAGAGAGATAAAGCTTGATAGATTGAGGGATAGTAGGAAATCTGTTTTTGGATAATGAATAATAGATTAATTTGTGATTAATTAAGCCCTTTCAGGTGTTCTTGTTCATTTCAATTGCACTGCCTCTTCCTGACACCATCTGGGAATTTCTTGGCAAAGATATTGGAGTGATTTTGCCACTTCATTATTCAGCTTATTTTGTTGTGGGGAGAAAGGGAAGGTAATCAGGACTAAGTGACTTGCCAGGGTCACACAGCTAGTAAGTGTTAAGTGTCTGAGACCATATTTGAATTCAGGAAGATGTCCTGACTCCAGGACCAGTGCTCTATCCACTACAAACATCTAGCTGCCCCTCCAATTTATTTATTTATTTATCTATTTATTTATTTTTTTTTACAGCTGAGGAAATTGAAGCAAACAGGATTAGATGACTTGTTCAGGGCCACAGAACTAGTAAGTGTCTGAGGCTAAATTTGAACTCAGATACACCTGACTCCTAGCTCATCACTTTATTCACTGTGCCTCCTTACTGCTTTATGCCACCTAGATGCAAGAGTTATTGAGAATCAAATCCTTGAGATATTTAAGCACTCAGACATATACCTTCAAATTCACATTGAATCTAGAAAATATTTCTGCCCATGCCTGGGAACTTTTTTTAGAAATTCAGTTTTGCTTCAATCCTTCATAATCATCCAATTATTCATTTAAATCTATGTCTCTTAGTTTCCTTATCTGCCAAATGAAACACTTTAGATAAAATTTCCTTCTATTTATTAATCTATAATCTCCTTCACTTTCCCCTATATTTAGTACAGTAACTTTCTCATCATAGTAGGTACTTAATAAATGTTTATTGATTGATTAACTAATCATAATTCTAAAAATATCCCTACTCCAGAGGAACTTGGGAAAAGTTTGGGGAAAATGGGTTTCTATATTTCCTTTCCCATACCTTGGTAGTTTCTAGTTTGGTAAAGCATGAGAAGTAAGTTGTGAGAATATGAAAATATATGGAGAGATATGAATACACCCTTTGTTCATCTTTTTTATAAAGCTGATAATATAAAATAAAAATATCTCTTTTTAATAAAGGGGATAAAGTGGTAATTAGATTAAACTACGTAAGGGCATAGACTGCCTTTCTTTTTATTAATTGTATCCCCTGTGCTTAATGGTACCTGGCACATAGTAGGTGCTTAATAGAAGTTTACTGCATTGAATTGGAATAAAATTGTCTACTGAATTGGCCTTAGTTTATTTGAGGGCTATCTTTCTTGGTGCTTGCCCTAGCCTAGTCTCTAGAATTTCTAGGTATTACATTTTTCTTGGGAAGAAACACAATAAAAGCACAAAAATAGAGGAAAAAGTTATAAAGACTTTGCTTTAATTCAGAGGAGAATTGTTTTGGGGAATGAATATTGGGAAGTGGGGAATTAAAGAGAAATTTGGAGAATGAAGAGAATGAGTGAATATGTGAATGAGAACATTTTACAATCCATTCTTCAAGTTTAAGACATTTTCATAATATTTGCCATTGTTTCAGGCCCTTTTGGCTACAGATGACTTCTGAGAAAAACCAAAGCTCCACCTAGCATCCATGTTGTTCACTAATATTTTTTACTTCAGATTCCCCAGCAGTAAACAGAACTCTAAACTATGTATGATTAAAAAGAAAAAAACCAACATGAATCTCCTTTATCTCAGCCAAAGTCGTAGCTGTATGATTTCTGCTAAGATTGCTAATACATTGCTCCTCTCTCATGATTCTAAAAAGAACCTTCTGGTCTCATAAATTGTCCAGAATGTTTTGCTTTTAAATTACACACCTTTCCTGAGCCCCTGCAGGCAGACCTGTTCACCAAATACCACATTGTCCTTGAGCAGTTCATCATGTCTACAGGGGATAACTACCAGCCTTTGACATTCAATTTTTCCACTAGACAACATTTTTTATGTGTATATCATTTCCAATACGTGGACCAGTCATCAGAGATTGAGCTCATTGCCGACTTCCTTTCCTTAGTATGAAGATAGTATGAAGTAGTCTCTACCCCACACTTCAAAAAAAAATCAATTTTAAGTGGGTTTTAACTGAACTTTTTTTCTTTTGTTTTTTTGTTTTTTGGTTTTTTTTTACTTTTACAAAGGAATATTGAGAGAACATAGCAAGAGCAAAATATAATTATTTCCTTCCAATACCTGAAGAATACATTTCCTTTAGCCCCACCCATAGCACTTCAGGCCCTGGTAAGAAATGAAAATCAGAAGCCACAAGATAGTTAACCATCATAAAGCTAACTTACAAATGCATCCTACTCAACAGATAGTACTGAGAAAAATGAATGTTCCTCTCTTGTTTTTAATAACATTATTGAAACAAAACCAAGGGAATGAACTAATATGGGAACTCTTGGGCAAAGACTTACCCAGGCTAAAATCTAACTAGATTGTAAAAGAAAATCTAAGTTTGGGCTAATGGGAGAATTCCTGCTTATTGTATTTACTCAGAGGTTTGAGAAAATGTGGATTCTCCCTTTTGGCAAACAAGTAATATGAAAATTGATGTCTCTTTGATTAAGATTTGGGTGACCCAATTCATTACCTCAAGACCCTCATTACAATATAGTCTCTTATTACTTATTGACCAAGTAGAATTGACTTACATAAGACCCATTCTTATGTAATCTATGAACCTATCACCAGACCATAGAGCTCTTTGGCACTTGAGAGTGCCACTGACTTCTTTCTTTAAATGATAACATTATTAACAAAATGATAAATTATCCAGAAATTATGTATTTCAAACTTTTTCATCTTATAGGAGCTTACAACTTTGCTACAAGGTCAGTCCACATTGAGCTGAATCCTGGTTGCTCCTTAGACTTATACCAGGGCACTAGGTTTGACTGGTCATAAACTCTAGTCTGTACCAGATGTCTGGTTACACTCAAGACTCTTCAAATTAACAAGATTGCAGCCTGGACTGTTCTTTGTCCAGTATTCCCTCTCATAGTAAGGGGGAAAATTAGATGTCAGTGACAGAAGCAATGGAAGGGCTATATGCTGAAGGCTTCATGTCAATCATGGTGGAAAGAGTAAAGTAGTTAATTCTATTTCCTGAGCAGGGAAAAATATCTCCAAACAGTTTTCTTGATTTCTAATTTCACAGAGTCATCTACCCCCCAGCCCCTACTCTCCTAGAAACCTATATTCTATTAGATCACATCTCTACTGTTATGCAAATTAATGAGGATCTAATCATAGGATCTTGTAGAGTTGGGCCAGCCCAAGTGTATATAAATAATAAAGAGTAGAGCCAAGATTTGGCCACAAGTTCTCTCATGTCACCTTCATTATTAACATTATCATTTATATGTCAGTTTTCACTTTATACCTAACTTCTCCAGGATCATTTACTTCTTGAAATAAGGTGGGATTGCAGTACTGATATATTTGTACATTTTTGAGATCAGATTTAAATACAGATTATCCTGATTCCAAATCTAGTGCTCCATCCACTGTTCCACGTAACTTTTTAGAAGGTATCCTTCCTCAAAACTGAAGAGGAAGCATGCACTCTTCCACTCCCTCCCACTTTGCTCCATGCTGTGGTTATAGGAGTCCTATACCTCCCAGAAAAACTTTAATAACTACCATTAAGCTCTGATTTTAACAGTGACTATAGTATTATCAAGGATTCCATGTTAGGTCTCATGGAAAGTGAAATCTGGGGCTTAGAGGTTATAGAAGTGAAAGCAGGGTTTGTGGCCACAGATAGATAGGTTATTCATAAATGCAGTGCTCATAAATCAAGACCTGCCTGTTTTCTGTCAAGCAGAGCTACTGAGATAAGACTGAATCTAGGTGGTCTCCTTTAGATCCCTATACCTTCTTGATAAAGAAAGGATTAAGGCAGTTAGGTCACATATGGATGCCAAATAGAGTACAACCTCATTAATTTAGAGTACACTAATTCATAACTGTGATAAATTTTGAAATATGCCATAATGAAGTTTCTATCTATTCTAGCTAGGATGAAAACAGCTTGTTATGAAAATTAATTGCTCAAATAAAATTGCTGGGGGAATTATTAACCTACTTAAGAGAACAAACTTCTCTTAAGTTAAATGCAACTATTTACACTTAAACCATTTGTTATATTATTAGCAGCTCATTATTTTCCAATGTTTTTACAGGAAAGTCTCCTAAGGATTGTTATTTATAAATTCTTTATTACTCTTAACCACATGAAACAATAACAATAATAATTCAATTATATGAGGCTTTAAATTTAACAAAATGCATTCCTCATGATGCTGCAAAGAAGATATTTTGTGAGAGGAAAAAGAAGTAGTCTGAGGTGTGTGTGTATGTTAAGCTAATTCCAAATATTAAAAAAGTAACAAGTCACAAATCTCTATTTGCCTCAGTTTCCTCAACTGTAAATTGGAGATAATAATGGCACCCACCTCCTAGATTTGTGTAAGGATCAAAAGAGATTTTATTTGTAAAGCACTTAGCATCAATTCTGGCTAAAAACAGGAGATATATAAATGGGTATTCCCTTCTCTTTATCATCAGTCAATCAGAAAGTAATTATTAAGATAACACTGTTTAAATTTGCTTTATCTTTGTGAATTTTATTTTGTGATTCAATGATAGGTATACTGTATTTGGAGTCTGAGAACCCAGATTCAAATCCCGAGTCTGAAAACTTGATATCCTTTCTCTGGACCTTGCTTCTTATACCTGTTAAGAAGGGGTTGAGCTTATCTCTAAACTCCATTCAGATCTCAATATTGTTGTTGTTCACTCACTTTTCAGTGGTTTCCAATTCTTCATGACCCCATTTGAGGACTTCTTGGTAAATACACTGGAATGGTTTGTCATTTCCTTCTGTAACACATTTTGCAAATGAGGAAACTGAGGCAAAGTGAAGTGACTTGCCCAGGTCACACAGCTAGTGAGTGTCTGAAGTTGGATTTGAAATCAGGAAGTTGAGTCTACCCGGCTCTGGGCTCCGCTCCCTATGCAGTGTACCAGTAAGCTGCCCAGATCTAAATATGAGATCCTATTAAATAACATATAGGAAAGCCCCTGGAAGCATAAAGCTGTCTGTAATCAATGTTGGGTGTTGTTATTAACATCCCCCTAGAACCAAAAGGTTGGGGAGGTAGACAATGGACAGCTCCCATCTGTTAGAGCTGCATTTGGAGGCTTTGTGTGGTGAGCTACATTCATTATCAATCTTTGCACAGGCTTCTACCTGTTAATTCATTGTAAATGTTCCTTTACAAACAAAGTGAAGCTGTACCCTTAGGGCTGTTTAAATGAGCTCTTTCTCAAGTCTCTACTGCAGAGCCAGCATTTGTGAAGTGGGAGGAAGCCTTAGACTTCCCAGTTAAAGCCTTTTGTGATTTTCAGGGATATTCTCCCTGTCAGTCCATGGAATCACCAAGAATGAACCTTGGCTAATACCCTGCTCTTATCAGGGAATTGTCAAGAATTATTTAACCTGATTTGGAACTGGATCAGATCAGGCCAGGCCTCAAACAAGAACTGAAACCTAAGCATGCCCTAAGGTCATAATTAAAGTCACTTAAAATAATATTAGGATCTCAACCAGCACAGCAGGTCACACAAAATATGAAGTAATTGCCATGTTCAAGAAACCTTTCTGAAGTGTCTTGATTGATCCAAGCTCTACACTCTGTCTCGGTCCCCTGGCTTGGGTTAGTAGAAAAAGCACTAGTCTTGGAATAACATGCCCTGGAACAAGACAACCAGCTTCTCTCTTCTGTAACTATGCTATGTGAAAGAGAAAGGAATTATACATGTAAAGGACTGGGATTCCCTAGCACCAAAGCCAAGTCTCTTGCCTACCAGATGCACTGGATAGGGCCCTGAACTTGGAGTCAAAAAGACCTGAGTCATTTAATATTAGAACTATTTTTAACTAATAATAATAATAAAATGGACTAGAGTCCTAGACTTGGATTCAGCTTCAGCATTGAACACTTAATAACTATATGACCCCAGACAAGTCACTTAATCTCTGTCTCTATTTCCTCATCTATAAAATGAGAGTTTTGACAGAACCTGCTTCTAGACTTTTGTGAGGCTAAAGTGATATCACTTTTGTAAAGTGCTTTCCAAACATTAAAGCCCTAAATAAATGTTAGTTATCATTATCCCACTCTATGATTATTCTCTACTCACCATTGGGATGATAAATGTAGAGTTGGAAAGAAGCTCAGACACGATTAACTTCACTTCACTCATTTTACAGAGGAAGACACTGGATTCCAGAGAGAAAAATGGCCTGGCCAAGGTTATAGAAGTAGCAGAGCTGAACCCAGAATCACTGATTCCAAATTCTGTCCTTTATCTACTATACTACAACGCAAGAAATCCCCACAGGCTAATACAGGAAGCTTTTTTCTCCCTATTATACAGAAGAAAAAAAATTGAGGTTTGATGTCACACAGCTAATCAAGGACAGGTTTGAATCTAGGTCTTTTGACTCCAGGCCAAATGTCATTTTCATTAAACAATCCTGTCTCCTTTTTTGTGTAACTATAAAGTGTTATGAAAATAGCACCTTATGTTATAAAGAGGAATTATAAAACATTTACTAAATACTTACTGTGTTCTATGCATTTGATAACTTTCTCCAGACTTCAAATAAGACAGTGATTCATAAAAAACTCAAATGAGTTTGCAATGTAGACCTCAGTCCATCCATGTCTGCATATCCTTTCTGATTCTTCTCCATGTTCTCTCCTAATTTTGACCCAGAGATTCCACCTCATGTGTAGAAGTTTGCATCATTTTCTCTTGATATTAAAAGAATTTTTCAGTTGTTTCTAACTCTTCATGACCCCATTTGGGGTTTCTTGGCAAAGATACTGGAATGCTTTGACATTTCCTTCTCCAGCTCATTTTTACAGGTGAGAACACTAAAGCAAATAAAGTTAAGTGACTTGCCCAGGATCACACAGGTAATGTAAGAGGCCAGATTTGAATTCAGAAAAGTGAGTTTTCCTGACTCCAGGTTCATCTCTGTAACCATCATGCTACCTAGCTGCCCCCATCAAAAAAAAAAAAAAGAAAAAAGAAAAAAAAAACACAAATAAAGTATTTCCCTTAAAGCACACAAGTAAAGTCATCATTTTATCCTTAGGCTCAAAGTAAACTGATTTTGACCTATTTAAATATTTCTGTTTTAGTCAAATTAACTTTACAATGATATAATAAAAATGTCCTTTAACTGGATCTTGTAAGTTCAGGGTTTTGTTTTGTTTTAATTTTAGAAATACATCTAACGCATTAAAATTCCAATTAAAACTCTAATATAAGTTATGGTTTTTACTCACTTTTCAGCTGTTGTTTATCTATTTCCATTTGACCATAGATTTAGAACTGAAGGAAAGCTCCAAAACCTTGTAGTTCTCATTTCTCAAAGGAAGGAATTGAGGCTGAAGAAGATCAAATAATTTGCCTAATGTCACACACATAGTGACCTTCAAAAGCAGGATTCAAACTCACATCCTTTGATATCACTACTAGTGTTCCTCTTACCATCCAATGTTTTCACTAGACTCAAGTATTTCAAATGTTCTTTTGTGATTAAGTACAGTATGCTGTTTGACTTATCACTCCTTTTCACACTTAATTTAAAATTAAAGTCATTTTCAGAGAGATATTTCTCTGTGACTAATAAAGTTATCATTGATCCAGATTTTCAGCTTTTGTGCTAGCATTTAAATGCCATTACATAACATGGTTTAATGTTTATTCTGCTTTATTCACTTTTTATGCTAAGAACTTAGCAGAATCTTAGCTGAATGGCTATTTTGTAGACTTTGGGAAATGGAAATACAATTTGCCAAGAAGTAGTGAGGTTCAATAGGGTAGACTCGCTGTGATGTTCATGAAATGGGACTGGTCTTGAAGGTCAGAGAACAGGTTGCCAGGTCCACCTCTGCTGTTAGCTATTAGAATGATCTTAGACAAGTTCATTTAATACTTTGGTTCTCAGTTTGCCATCTGTAAAATTATCAGCTTGGCTTAGATCATAGCATGTCAGAAAGGTCCTCAGAGTTCTAACCTTTATTAGAATTCCTGTGGAAAATATCCAATAGTCATCCTACATTTTCTTGAAGATCTCTGGGAAGAGGAAGCCATTATTCTGCGACAACCTATTTTACTTTGTGATAATTCTAATTGTTACATTACAGCAAGATTTTTTAACTTTCTTAAAGCAGCATTTCTTAAACTTATTCTTAAACCTATGGGGCATGGGAGGTTTCTGTCATTTTAATAACAGAATTTCAATATAATTGGTTTCCTTCATAAACTCATATATTTTATTTTATAAATTTAAAAATATCATTTTGAGAAGAGCCTTAGAGGCTTTATCAGACTGCTAGAGGCAACCCTAAAACCAAAAAAGCTAAGAATCTCTACTTCGGATGATCTCTAAGATGTTTTCCATGGCCAGCTAAATTGTACAGGGGACAGCATGTCAGGCCTGGAGTCCAGAAGATTCATCATCAAGAGTTCAAATCTAGTATCAGAATTTATTAGCTGTGTGACCCTAGACAAATGGCATGAGTCCATTTCTCTCAGTTTCCTCATCTATAAAATAAGCTGGAGAAGAAAATGGCAAACCACTCCAGTATTTTTTCAAGAAAACCCCAAAGGGGATTACCGAGATTCAGACAAGGGTGAAATGACCAAACAACAAAACAAGAGTGTTCCAGTGCTAACTTTCAATGGAATCATACTTGAGTTGGCTATAATGGAAATAGGCATTTGATCATATGTGAAACTTCTACTATCATTACATATAATGAGGTAACTTTACCTCAAGGTTTTGAGTAAATATGAAGAATAGCCAGCGACAACAAAATAAAGTCATTTGATCAGTACATCCCATACACAAGATTACACATTTTTTCATTGTATTCCTGCTCCAAAGGTTGTCCCCTTGCCTTAGTGTTTTGAGCAATTTCCTAATATATTACATTCCATCATTAAGTTATTTTTTTTCTCTATCCTTTCCCATGCTCTTTATGTATAACTGAGTGTGGAAGAGCCTCATAGCCTCATGTGAACTGAAACAAACTGGGTATCTAATCACAAGTGCCAGATACTAAGGAATTTATTTCTATTTTAATAGCATGCCATTAATACCCTTTATCCATAGTTCTGTAATAATAAGAAAGCAAAGTATTTTCTATTCATCCAATTTAATGGAGGGAGGAGGGAAGGCAATAAAACAATGGACATGGTAAGTCTAGACAAATTCCTCTGACATAGGAACCTGCTAACAACTGATTTATAACAAAACAAGTGATTTATAGAGTAAATATAGGTCATGGATTGTGGCTTTTCATATTGATGAAATTCATGCTTTGAATTACTGATTGATGGTTTCACAGAAATTGCAATGGCCCTGCCCTGATCTAGGGCAGATAACGCAGCATGAAATAAGCCTTGATGATAACTGGATTTTACAGCATCTAAACAAACTTTGGAATTTCTCAAAATATTGTTGGTAAAAGGGAATGTAGGTTGGATGTCTTCAATATGGAGTGTTCAGTTCAACACAACAAGCGTTTTTAAATGCCTATTATGTACAAAGGCTTCGTTTAGCAGAAGGGAAGCCAAAGTTTAAAAATAAGTCTTTTCCTTCAAGAAACTTAAAAATCTGATAGAGTTAGAGGAAATAATTGTGAGATGAAATTAAATTAGATAAGTAATTACATAAATATACATGGAAATATGTATATATATGTATATATACATATATATTTTTTTTCTTTTTTACCAGATCTTTGAATTTATTAGTATGAGGGACTTTTCAATGAGGAAATACTCTTTTTCAAAAGGGATCAGTCATTTAGATTTTTTTTTTAAATAACCTAGAGAACTGAGTGCTTAAATAAATAACTTGATCAGAGTCACACAACCAGATTGTGTCAAAAAGAAAACTTCAACTCAAATCCTCCTGATTCCAAAGCCAGGTTTCTATCCACATTGTGTCACACTGAGTAGGAAAGGTTAAACAGCAGTTCTGAGAGATTCCATAATTATAATAGTATACATAAGAGCACTTGAAGAGCATATGGGACCTGATGTCAGGAAGACTTATCTTCCTGAATTCAAATCCAGCTCAGACATGTATTATCTGTATGACCCTGGACAAGTCACTTAACCCTGTTTACTTCAGTTTCCTCATCTGTAAATGAGCTGGAGAAGTAGCAAAACATTTCATTACCTCTACCAAGTAAACCCCAAATGAGATCATGAAGAGTCAGACATGACTAAAAAGTGACTGAACAGAAATACTTATATAACACTTTAAGGATTACAGATCACTTGACTTTATTTTCATTTTTCCAAATTAAAAAAATGGGGCTCAGATAAGTGAATAATTTGTTCACAGTCAGACCCCAGGAGTCCTGAAACTGAGTGTGCCATTCTTTCCATCTCACTATGGTGCCTTCACAAAAGGCAGAATTTGGAGATTTCATAAAGATAGGCTACCTAACCTAGACCTTAAAGAAAGAGAAAGTTTTCAGCTAACAGAAATAAAGGGGTTGTCCATTCTGGCTAGAAGACTGGAAGTTATCAATCTGGCCAGATTTGGAAGAAAGCAGAATGAAATTAATAAATACAGAGTAGCCCAAGTTGGTTGGTGATTAAAATGTATTCAATTCAATACAAATTCCTTAAATGTTTACCATGTACCAGGAATGGTGCTAAGCTCTGGGATACAAAAAGAGGGAAAAGACAATTTCTGCCCTCATGGAGCTTACAGTCTAATGTGAAAGCCAACAAATATATACAGAATACTCAAGATATATAGCTACACACACACACACATACACACACACACACACACACACACACACACACACACATGCAAAAAAATACAAGCTAAACAGTAAATTATTAACAGAAGGAAAACACTTGAATTTCTAGAAGAGTTAGATAAAGTTTCCTGTAGTAGATAGTTTTAGCTGAGATTTAAAGGAAGCCAGTAAGGTCAGAAGTTGGAATGGAAATAGGAAAGCATTTGAAGCAAAGGAAACAACTAGAGATAATCCCAAGAGCTGAGAGATAGAGTGTCTTGTTCCTGAGGTAGCCAAGAGGCTGGTGTAATTGGATCAAAGAGTACATGATGGAGAATAAGGTATAAGACAACTGGAAAACTGGGAGGATGCTGGATTATAACAGGCTTTTAATGCCAACTGAGCATTTTGTATTGGCTTGTGGAGGAGCAATAGTATCCAATAAGGCTAAAAAGAACCAAAGTGGAGGTTCTTGAATGCTTGAGTGAATAGTTATTACTTGATGTGAGAGGATTCCTGAATTGAGAAAGATTGGACACAATGACTTCTAAGGACCCACCATTTAATTTAATTCTAAGATGTTCTCATAATCATTTAGAAAGAAGGCTGGTTTTGATATCAGAAGACCTGAGTTCAAGTCCTAGTTCTGCTTAATTTAACTACTTGTGTGACTTTTGGTAAATCTATTTACTTTTCTGGGCCTCAGTTCCCTCAAGTATAAAATGAAAAGGTTGAACTAAATGATCTGGAAGGTCCCTTTCAGATCTCAGTCTACTATCCTTGAAGTCTCTGAAAGGGTATTCTATAGTTGGTAACCACTGTTATTCTGACAAGTTAATGTCACAGAGAAGAATTAAATCCATAGCCATATCCCCCTTTTAGCCTAAACACAATCCCTGTGCTTCTGTAATGCATGGACCAATCTTCTGCTCTCAGAATGAGCTCACTTTCCCTTTTTCAGAGAATAATCTTAAATTACCTAAATAAAACATTTATCCTCTGGCTAAGAAAGAAACCCCATAGTCATGCTGTATTCTGTCAGCTTTCAGGATTCCAGTAATGTCTTTCTCTGCTTCTGTGTCTTTCCTGACACTCTGACACTGGCCTGAGCTCTGGTGACCTGTCATAAAAACAATAATAATGGCAATGATGCTGCAAAAATGGGCTTCCATGGAGCTCAGTGCAATCTAGAGATTCTCCCTCTAGAATTATATCCCTGCAAGATATATGGCAAGCGCTTAATAGTTGCTAAATACCATATTCTAAACACAAGCACACATACACACACACACACACACACACACATATATGTTTGAATAATAGTTTTGACAAGGAATATTTTAATTTGGCTTTTCTTGTTGCCTAGGGAATCAAAAAAATTAGAAGCAACAGATGTCCTACGTGATAAAGGCAGGCATAAAACTGTAGCTGTATACTAGGAGCTTAGAAAATGCTATAATCCTAAAAGCCCAATCACCAATTTAGCCGTTGATTCTTTTTTTTTTTTCAATCAAACATCCAGGCAGATTGATTATTTTGGTGCAGGCCCATAGTTTCACTAGACATCCTAGTAAAGAACTTCCCTCTATCAGTGCCAATAGATAGCTGTTTAGATAATTTACAGTATTACAGAGTTGCCTAGAGGTACCAAGAAGCTGTTCATGCCCAGGATCACAGAGCTAATCTATGTCAGGATCTTATTTGAACCCAAGTTTCCTTAGTTCTGAACCCTGAGATTCAGAAACATAAAGTAACAGTCACTGAATAATTAAATTAGTTCAACAGAATTTTCATTTTAGACACCAAAGAAACCTTAAAAATCACTTAATGCCTCCTTTTCATTTTGCAACAAAAGGAACACAGAGGAGGCTAGTCACTTACATCCTAGAAAAGAAATTCCCTCTATCAGTGCCAATAGGCAACTGTTAGATAATTTCCAGTATTAGAGAGTTGCCTGGAGGTACCAAGAAGCTGCTACATGCCCAGGATCACAGAGCTAATCCTTGTCAGAATCTAATTTGAACCCAAGTTTCCTTAGTTCTGAACCTTTGGGATTGAAAAACATAAAGTAACAACCACTGAATAATTAAATTAGATCAACAGAATCTTCATTTTAGACACCAAAGAAGCCTTAAAAATCATTTAATGCCTTCTTTTCATTTTGTAACAAAAGGAAAACCCAGGATGCTAAGTCACTTATCCAGTTTTCCAAAAACTAGGCAGTGTCAGAATTAATTAGAATTGGGATTCTGGTCTTCTGATATTCTTTTCTGCTATTCCAGTGCATTACTAACTAGTCAAAGCCTTTGACAATTTTTCTGCCTGTCTAGCTTTATACTCCCCATCACTTCCCCACATGAAGTCTTAGCCCCAGTCAGGCTGGTAGATCTAGATAATTGGGTGGTGACCAGACACTACTAAGGATTTCAATATCCTTCTCTTCTCCTGCCCCCAGTCAGCTGAGTGTTACTGAAGAAAGTTCTATAACCACGCCAATACCTTTACACATTTCTATGTGCCAGGCAAAGACAAAAGAATATATGTAAGTTAACACAAAATAAAGTTATGCAGGAGATGTTGCAGGCATTCTATCAGGTGGAGCTGAGAACATCAAACCCCTAGTATTATTAAGAATCCCAGTTATATTCCAAGTCAAGTCCTCTGGGCTAGGCTCTGTGATATTTTTGTGTTTGGTATATTCCACTCATTTTCTTATTTTGTGATTGTCTTTTAGGTCTAAAATATCACAAACATTTATTCCGATTTGTATTTTGATTCCAAAGAAGTAGCATTCACTGATTGCCAAATCTTGAAAAATTTAATAATATGCCTCAAATAAGACCCTTTCTCAAAATGTCTCTGTCCCAAAGACCTGAGAATCTCTGTTTTTCCCCCAGAAATCACTGAAGCAGGTGAGCTATAGGTCTATGATAAGAATTCTATATGTGGTTCAGTTCATGAATAACACTTATCTTTACAAATGCATCCTACTTAAAGAGTGGGTGGCTGTTGAAAAATGTGTAAAAAAATACCAGCTTTCACATTTGATCTGTCACAATTAATTACTTTGATGATTGTTCTGGGTCAATATTAGGTTTACAACAGTAATTGAAGATAAAGAAACAGACAGTATTTTTGGAGTGCTCCTAAGAAGGCCTCCTGTTTCTAAGCTTATAGATGACTGATTTCAACCTAACCTCACTAATTTCAGGGTCAATTGACTAGTGATCCCTTCAAGATAAAAGTCCAATTGTAAGTGAGATTCACTGAAATTTTCTAAGTGTTGAGATGAGAACTAGCAAGAGAAACTAGGCTAAAATATGGCCTTAATGACTAAGTTGTGAATGGTAAGTGAAAAAAAATCAACAATTTTTAGTTCTCTGAGCTCATCCTAGTCCAAAAATGTGGTACCAGAAACACCTCAAAATATTAACTAAAACAAGGATCCCAAACCAAAGGGCAAATTGGGATGATTGTTATACCTTAAGCCATATTATTCATTCTTGGGTTTTTTATTCAGAATGTATAGATGCCTTGACATGTCTTTCTTTACAAAATGAAATGGAGATGTAAATAGTGATAGGGCAAATAGATTACTGAGATTTTATATTTCATTTATATACACATACATATAATGTATTATAGGTTTAAATCAATATCTGTTTATGTATATATCATATTTATAACATTCATGTAATATAATATATATAATTAATATGTAATATAATATAAATATTATGGTATACACATTTGCATATTTTGTGAATATGTATATATTTATTTTATGTGAATAATATAAATATATTTTATATATTTTAAATATACATACATACTTATGAAAGGGAAAGACAGAGTAAGACAAGATTTGGATTCATATATGTCAACTGATATGTGTTAACTGTGTGACCCTGGGTAAGTCACCTCCCCAAACCCTAATCAGTGGTTTTCATCCAGTGGTTTGAAAACCCCTTAAAGATATTTGTAATGATAGACCAAGGAGTTTGTAGTAAAAATTCTTTAGTATTTAAAGTAATAAGTAATTGCCTATGAGTATTATTAGTAGCATATTAAATTACCCTGGAAATTTATAGCACATTTTAATGTAGCTGAAAGGAATTCACAGAACAACAACAACAACAAAAAAAGATTTTAGGAAAAAAAATCTCTAAATGAGCACAGAACAAACAACTTTCTTGCAGAGTTGCAGAAAAGAGGCTGATTTCCACTGACAGAGGGAATTCCCTCACCTGGCAATGTCTATACATGGGTCTTGTTTCTGAAGATATATCTGGTTTTATCATTATAGTTTATATATATATACACATATATATATTTATATATATATATATGTATACGCATACATATATATTATATATCACTACATATGTATGTACACATATACTGGTATGTTTGGCTGTAGCTCTCAAGGGTGATTATTCTGTGTCTTCCCCTGAAACTTAAAAAAGTCATAGTGATCATTCCTCATTTATATGCCCATACTATAATTCCTTTCTTCTGTTCAACTCCTGCATTTCCTTTTACTTCTCTGTAGTTCCCAAGAAATGGTATAATTTTTCCTCCCTTGGTCATATCCCTTTGTGATACCTCTGTGGAGAATTCTCTCTTCTGACAATCACCTTTCATATTTTCCCACAACAGTCAATAAAAACTTTAAAAGTGACACCAAAATCAAGGGTACTTTTAGTGCTTTAAAAGCAGAGAAGCAACAGAGCTGATTACCTAGATAACAAGAATTAAATAAAATAGGAAGGCCTATACCCATTCTACTGACTTGCCCCTCCGGAAGATGAAGTATGTTGAGGTAGTTGGATTACATCATGAGAATTTACCTGGGTTGAATTTACGATATTTACCTTATGATTCACAATTTCCTTATGAATCTGGTCACCAGGAATACAGATATCATAAATCTGGATCTCAAAGCCACCTCTAAGTCCATCTAGCCCACATCTTTCTCACCTCTTTTTCTTCTTTCATAGACTTCTTCAGCAGTCTAATGAAGCCTTGGAATTCTTTGATAGATTCATGATTTTTAAAAAAGTGAAAGAAATGCTAAATTTCAGTTCAAGATTAGTGAATATAAAAATATAGTTTTGTTTTGTTTTTCTATCCCAGTTCATGGACCTCCTGAATTTTATCCACAAATGCCTCTTCATTTTATAGTTGAGATTAACTTACCTTTAGTAAGGTAGTAAGTAAATATGAAAAGTACATTTGAACCTGAGTAAACTTAGCACATTGACTGTCACATAGTAGGTGTTTAATAAATAAATGTTGATTGCCCTGCTCATGGCCATTTTCACTGTTCTACACTGCTTCAGCCAGCAGTGTTTGTCCAGGTTACAGGAATTCAAGAATCCTAAATGTAGCTGCTTCCCATTATGTGCATAATGCTAACCTCATAGAGATCAGATGGCATGATGTAGATGAGTGGGAATAGTGTTAGATTCAAATCCTGACTGCTGCTTGCTTGACACTTGTCAATTTAAATTTTCTAGGCTTTAGTAAAGTGAACAAGTTGCAATAGACAGCCTCTGAGGTAGCCTCTGATTTTAATTCTTTTGTCATACAAATCCTGTGGGTAAATGCATTTGGTAAATACTCAAGCTACATACATGTGAACTATTATTATAGTATGACAGAACATGGAGAGGAGGAAGGATTTCCCTGAGATATCAAGAGAAGGAAGCTGTAAAAACTGCTTAAAATGCCATGTACCCCACTTCAACTCCCTTATTTGTGAGAGTTCATATGCTCCATCTGCTTCTTCAACCTGAAGTCTTTCCTTCTCTGCAACCTTCTATCTAAGTATCCCCTCAGCATCCTAGCATCAGGACCTCCCGCCTAAAAAAAAATTATAATAATACAGGAATCAAAAACACATACTCCTAAGCCTCTTTGCCTTGTCCCCCCTTTATTCCTAAATCACTCTTCCCCTCAAAAAACCTCTACTTTCTTTTATTCTATTCCTGAACTAATTAAACTAGTTTCTCTTTGAAGATTTCCCTTTTGCCAGAGATCCGCAGATGCTAAGGACACGGTTAGTTTCTTTCCACATTCAGCATAGCAAAACAGCCAAGCTGAGCCTAGTTTTGTATGCAACTGGGCTCCCCATTTACGCTGAGAGGTCAGATCCAATTAGAGTATAATCAGAGATGCCCTGCAGCAAGCATTTTAAATCAATATTTACTGGCAAGCCAACTTCTCTCAAAACCAGAAAAGGAAACTGAGGGAGGAAAAATATTTAGAACAGCCTGAAGTATTAAGTCTCTCTTTCCCCATCTCCAACCTTAAAAAAGAGGAGGAGGGAGTGAGGAAAGGAAGTAGAGTAGGCAAAAGTCCCTGAAAAGAAATGTCATCTATGGCACTGATAAGCTACTCAGAGGACAAATGTTACAGACAGAAAAGCTATATAAGTAAGATGGATATAGGCAGCTTGTGCTTTTCTGAACTAGTATGCTATATATCAGAAACAAGATGAGAAAACTTTAAAACTGGAAGTCAGAACCTTTAGATTTCTATGTCTGTGAATGATTTGCCCAGATTCTGAAAAAGCAGCATATAGCTTTCTTTGATAGTCTTTCTAGCTATGATGGAAAGATCTGATTTTCTCATATAATGCTTTGCCTTGTTCTCCTTCCCCATTCCCCTCCCTGACTTTACTCTGCTTTCCACCAGAATGCACATTGGCATTTTGCATTGGAGTCAGAGGGTACCACATGTTGCTAGGCAACAAACCCTCCTTGGACAGATATTCTGGGGACTATGGAAAAGACTTGGAGAAAAAGATGTTTTAGGCTTCCATGAAGAGGGGTGGGAAGGAAATGACCCTCAGAACTCAGTAAGAAAATGGAAAATTATTTCAAAGTTTCAGATTTGGTGGGGGGTTTTCTTACATTAAAAAGAGGCTTCATTAAATTGCCTAGCATGTAGTAAGTACTTAATAAATACTTGTTGATTAAAATGAGGCAGCCAAGTGACACAGAGGATAGATAGAGCACTGATCTTCATCCCTCTTCAATACTTGGTTGATCAATGAGATTTCTGAGATCCCTTCCAACTTATTTTCAATTCCAATGAGTTCTGAAAGCTGTTGATTTAATTAGAATGTAAAGAGCAAAGAGTGCTTCTATCTTATCTTTTTATTTTTAATGACTGGGACAACCCCTGGTACGTGGTTGAGTCTTACTTAATGAACACTAACTAAATTAATCTGAAAGTGCTGCCTTGCACTTGATTTTTTGCTGTTGTTTTCTGGAGAGAAAAAAATTAGCCTTTCTCTTGTTTTTTCTTTTAGTATATTAGGAAGGAAATAATTGAATCTTTTCCCCAAATCACAGTTTCTTGATAAAAAAAAAATTGTAATTTTCGAACTTTTAATTCTTCTCCCTCTAAGGAAGCTTCAATTGAAGACAATTGGGGTTAAGTGGCTTGCCCTACAGCTAAGGAAGTATTAAGTATCTGAGATCATATCTGAACTCAGGTCCTCCTGACTTCAGGGATGGTGCTCTATCCACTGAACCACCTAGCTGCCCCAAGCTCTAACTTTTTAAACAATTAACAGAATGATTCAATAGCTAGCAATACCTTGAAGCGGCATATACTTACTTTGCTACTTCTAGAGATCTAGAATTTCAGTGGTTTGGCACATCCTCTTTCTAATATAGATGGTACTTTCTCAATACCTTATTTTATTGACTTCTATCCCAAAATACACAAATGAATGAGAGAGAATCATTGTCTGATATCTAGTTTTTTTTTATTCTAAAATTTAACCATTCTAGTTCTCGAAAGGAAAATGAAAAGTCCCTCCTAGTCTCATGCTCAAAATTTTTCTATCAAATGGACAAGATCTTCCAAAAATGTATACTAATTAGTCAACACTTGCAAATCTAGTGTCACCTACATATCACAGTAAGCTATTAGAGGAAAATTTTCAAAGGCAATTACGAATACCTGTTCACTGTGATTCTGTTTTCTATCTTTCAAATAAGAAGCACTATTTAAGCCTAGCTCTCTTTCCACAAAAAGAAATGGATTATTTTAAAAAAGAAATCATTATCTATTCTAATACCTCATTATTAAACAGAACTCTTCCCTCTTTCTCACTTCTCATATTCAATCAA
Source organism: Sminthopsis crassicaudata (assembly GCF_048593235.1). Taxonomy (NCBI): domain Eukaryota; kingdom Metazoa; phylum Chordata; class Mammalia; order Dasyuromorphia; family Dasyuridae; genus Sminthopsis; species Sminthopsis crassicaudata. The sequence goes on along the minus strand of NC_133621.1, from coordinate 93,151,474 downwards.
TGGCCAGGTGCTCTTTCTTGAATCTGTCTCCTCACTTTCTCTCCTATGTTTTGTTTCCTCTTTTCTCACTGGCAGGATCCCATTAAAGACATTCATTACTACCCACTTAACTAAGATAGTAGTTTCCTGATAGATTTTCTTGCTGCCATATTTTCTAAATTTCTAAAGCATCATATATTACCCTTGATTCTGCATATTTGTTACAAGAGAAGGGCCTTCTTCGGCAAGATAATACGAGAGAGACAAAGACAGAGACATAAAGACAGAGAGAGGCAGAGACAGAGAGACAGAGATAGAGATAGAGAGACAGAAAGACAGAGATAGAGACAGAGATAGTGGGAGAGTGAGAATAAGGGGAAAGGAGAGGGAGAGGGAAGATAAGAAAAAGGAGGAGGACAGGAACAGGGAGAGGGAAAAGGAGAAGAGAGGGTGAAGGTTAGGGAAAGGGAGAAGGAGAGGGAGGGAGGAAGGAAGAGAGAGGGAAGAAAAGTCTAAGCCACTGGCTCAAAGCTCATCTGAAGAAAACTTTTCCTTATTGGTGAAGATCAATGCCCTCCACACCCTCATGACGGGGTGGAATTGATGAGAGCTTGACAGAAAATCTTGGCCATCTGACTTCTAGCTTTGAGAAGACATGGAGTTCCGGATTTCTACGAAAAGCCTGACATGTACAGGAGCTGGCGCCTTGATCACATCATTTTTGTTTAATTGAATCCTTCATATCACTGCCACACTAGACTTTGTTATTTATACATCTGGTAATTTTACTCTAATCAAGCTTTTCATTAGTTCCATATCATTTGCCAAGGAAATCAGTGAACCCACAAGCATTTATTAAGAACTTATTATGTACTAGATATTATAAACGCTGGGAATACAAATAAAGGCAAGAACATCCCCTGCCCTCAAGAACCTTACTTCTAATGGAGATCACATAAATAAATCGGTAAAAACAAGTTGTATAAGGAAACTGGGAATGAAAGGAAAGAATCTTTTGCAGAAGGTGATATTTGAATTGAGTCTTGAAGAAAATCAAGGATGCTTAGAAGTGAAGTACACAGGTAGAGCTTTCAACCAGTGACAAGTCACAAAGAGAAGAGATGGAATGTTGAAATTGAGAAATAGCAAGTTGTTTATTCAGCCATTATGTATTTGCTAAGTACTGAGGATACAAAGAAATATAAAGGTAGTCCTTGCCTTCAAGAAACTTATATTTTACTTACCATTTGGGTAATGACTTTAGTTTCTAGTTCTTTTCTATGATAAAAAGAGCTACTATAAATATCTTTGAGCTTATGTGTTCTTTCCCTCTGTCTTTGAACTCTTTCAGGTCTGTGCCTAATAGTATTACCACTGAGTCAGAGAGTAGGCACAATTTAGTGACCTTGAGGGAAGAGTTCCAAATTAACTTCCAGAGTGGCTGGGTAAATTCAGTTCTACTCTCAATACACTAATTCTCCATCATCCAACAACTACTATTTTCTTTCTTGTTATCTTTACTAATCTGGTGGCATAAAGTATGTAGCAGACTCCTAGAATTGCATTAATTTTCATCATATTAGTGATTTTAGAATATTTTTTCATATGTGTATTAATAACTTGATTTTCTTCTTTTGAAAAGTACCTTTCAATCTTGTGACTATTGGGAAATTACTTTTTTTGCTTTGGGCTTTTTTAAAACATTTTTTGTCAATTCCCAGCTTGCATCTCTTTTAGAAATTCATCCTGTAGTTTTCTATTATGGTTATTTATGTATGATATATCTTTTTATTAACGTTACTCTAAGCTCCCTGAGGGAGGTTCTGTATATTATTTAAACTTTGTATCTTTCCTTAGTATATAGGCAATCCTATACATTTAATAAATATTTACCAAAATCTTTATACTCAAAGGGATCCCCGGCATCTTCTATCTCTTTTAAAGCTGTGGAACAAATCACGGCCGTTGAATCACTTGGCCAGTGCTATGGCAGCTTATGATCAGGGTAACATAGTAGCTTATTTGAAGCTATCTGCCCTGTAGACTCTGCATGGCATCAAAAGTGGTTTGCAAGAAGAATTTCATCTTTTAAGAGCTACAATGTGACCTGCCTCCTCAGAGCTCTGCAATCATCTGAGAATCCAACTATCTATCTTTTATCAGTGGATGGTCAAGTCCTTGAGTTGCCTCAGGTGGAATGCCATTAACTTCTCATGTAGCAGTGTCATCTCTAACACCTCACTCCAAAGAAAGAAAGAAAGAAAGAAGCTGGCTCTAGATGTAATTTTTGCTTAAAATCACTATATTTTTATATACTTACCAAAATTGTCCAACATGAAAGAGCATATTTTCCATTTGATGAGCAAGGCTCCAGCTGTGATATTCCTATTAACATTAAAGCTCACATACAGAGAGCAGCATACACTCAAAAGAGAAAAGAAGGTTTGAATAATATGAAATGTTGGTGCCAGCAAGTTTGGAGCCTTGTATGTGAATTTTCTAACAGATGTGCGTACTTTCAAAACAATAATCAGGCTATCTTCCTCCTACTCTGAATATATCTTTATGTATGTATGTGTGTGGGCATGTGTATTTACATGAAATTGCCTCCATTAAAATATAAGTTTCTTGAAGGCAAGGACTACCTTTGTATTTCTTTGTATCCTCAGTACTTAGCAAATACATAAATCAGGCGCCAAATAAGCGAGGCAAGTAATATATGTACAAAAAGTGGTACTGGTTATAATTCTTTCACCTTATTTAATATAAACAGTTTCATTTCCATATAACCATTATTTATTATTAGGAAATAAACATGAGTGCGGATTTTATAACTTATTTTTTTCAAATCTTCCATTGTGCATAGAAACTCAAGCTTGATATATTAATATTTTCCATCTCCAATCAAAGTATAAATTATTACTTACAAAGTGACCAAATTTATTTTGATATCATGGGCCCAATGGAAATCATGGTCCCTTCTCAATGATGGTTTTGAATGCATTAAAAAGGTAGGATTGCAAAGAAAACCAATTATACTGAAATAGTTATTTTAAAGATTTAAGAAAACAAGTTCATGGACCCTAGGTTAAGAATGCCTGATTTGAACTTTAGGCTTAATAATAAGAGCCTAAATATATAAATAATTTAGGATTTGGCCAGAGGTGCTTTTTTGTCACCAAGGAAAAGGGGAAAGAAACATAAGGAGAGAAATTGTAATATTATCTCTTTGATTTGTGGTGCTTCCTTTTAAGAAATTAAATTAACTTATTTTGCTTGTTTCCAAAGGCAAAAAAAATATATATGGAAGTAATAGAGAAGGAAATTTCTATCAATATGAGCACAAACTTCTTAATAATTAGCATCATTTAAAAGCATCTTGGGCTGACTTTGATAGTAGTCATCTGCCAATCACTGGATCTCTTCACAAAGAAACCAGTTAAATATTTGTCTGAGATGATATTGAAGGGACTGCTGTTCATGAACAGATTAGACCTGAATTCTTCTGAGATCTCTAGCTCAGGTCTGATCACAAATAGGTCATCATCATATTTGTAAAGCTCTTATCAAAATGTTTGGCACATAGTAGCTGCATATCAAATGCTTATGCTTCTTCCATGAGAAATCAGTTATAATCTAATAACCAATTCACCTGTAAGATTCCAGAAAGATCAGATGCTGACTTATTCATTCAGAAAATATTTTGCAAATCCCTACAATGCATAATGCATTATATTGGGGACTGAGGGAAAAGCAATGACACATACTACACAAAGAAAAAAAATAGGATGTTGTTCTCTCTAGTCACTTTAGAAGGGAAGATGAGATATACAAGCAAATAATTATGCTGCAAAGTAATATATAAATTTTCTAATTAAAAATAGTGCGATAAATCAAATCACCAATTTTCACGATTGGACCAAATTGTCAGATGAACAAAGGAAAAAGGAGGATATTTCACAATGCATTGTAGTTTTAAAAACAAAAGCAGGAAGGAAATAATCTTCTAAACTTGTTGAAAATAACCAAATTTAGAGAGTGTCTACAAAGGCTTAACTCCAGTGTAAACTATAAGGATTAGGAGGGCAGCAGCAAAGAGGTGAAGACATTCAGTCTCCAAAGGGACATTTTGTAGAAGCTAAGCATTTCAGTTCATGAGTAAATAAGAAGTAATTTGTTTAGGCACCATTACAGAGAGTAAGAAGGGAAATAAAACTCCCATCGATGTAGAAGCCATTTAATTCTTTGGAGAGATTGCTCTGATGGATGTTTCATAATCCCATTTATTAAAAGATAATGATAAAAATCTCAGAAGAATAAACATTACAGATTGCCTAAAGGGCAATGGAAAAACACTTAGTGATTATAAATTGACTGTTGCTTATTGTCATCAATGAATTGTGATAAAGAAGAGGCATAAAAACCCTTATAAGGTATGACATCTAGAGTCAAATATATATTCCTTTATATGTCATTTAAAGACCTTCACTACCTTACTCCAATCTACCATTCCAGGCTTATTACACTTTCCCCTTACTGTACTATACAATCTGGCCAATCTGGCCTTTATCAGTATTTCACACCGAATATTCTCTTTCCCATTTCTTTGTCTTTGCATAGATTCTCTCCTATGTCTGAAATAGAATTTATTCTTACCTCACCTTCTTAATATCTTGTATCCTTCAAAGCCAATTTAGTCCTATTTGAGGCATTTGCTGATCCCCCTAGCTATTACTGTTGTTTCCCCCAATTACCTCATAGTTGAAATAATTTTTATGTATCTTTTATATACTTACATGTATGTGAGTTATTTCTATTGTTAGTATGTAAGCTCTTTAAGGGCAGAGACGATTTGATTTTTATCTTTCTATCACTAATGCCTACCTTAATGCATGGCAAACAGAAGCTATTTAATAAACGTTTATTGATCTAGTGGCAGCTGATCATTTAGTGAGATATATGAGAGATATATCTCAGATTAATGACATATCTGATATATTTGATATATCTGAGATATATGACAGATATATCTGAGATATATGACAGGATAAATGACAGACAGTCAAGTTCATCAATAGTGTCCATAAAAATATTTAAATTCAGAGAGCATGCATTTGTTAGGACTTGGACTGAAGTTGCCTAGGTAGAAAGTATATGTCAGTGATGAAGATATTGTTGTTAACTAAGAGATTAACTTAAGAAAATAGTGATTTGTCTTTAATTTCTGTCACTAAGTTTACCCTGAAAAGAGAAAATTGAATTTATTACTAATAGAGATATATGAATTTCTCTTACCAATACCTTAAAAATCTTATCATTTTTATGATTAAAGTTATGTTTTCCCTAATATGGGGAGTTCCTGTGAAAAATTCCAACAGTTTAGACTAATACATTATTTGCGACTTAGAAAGGTTAAAGGTCTTACCCAGGGTATCTCAGTCAATATTTGTCAAAGTCAAGACTTAAAGTCAGGTCATTCTGATCCTGAATCAGCTCTCACTTCACTATGTCACACTGCTTCTCCTGCTCTATATAAATATTATCAGCACTATTCAGTATTTGCACTGTTATAGCTTGGGACATTCAGAGAATGTAAAACAATGAAACTCTTATCTTGCCCAATCAAAGCCACAAATATGCTACGACAACCTCTTTTACCTTCTTTCTTTAAGATGGAGTTACAATAACTTTCTCACAAAAATCACCTTACTTACCCAAGGATTAGTTGATAAATATGAAAATGATATATTTTGTAAGACAGTCTGCTCATGAGCATTGCCTCCCATTCAGATCTAGCTACCATACTTATTCTTAAATCACTGTGAATAGAATTAAGAACTTCATTAATTTGTTACCCAGAGACTACCCTGGCATTTATAGGATTATAATGATAAGAGATATGTGCCAACCTAAGGGACAAGATAATGGGCAGCACAGTGATATACTAATTAATAAGTGTTCCTGAAGGACCTACTATGTACCAATCACATGGTTTAGGCACTGGGAAAATAAATATGAGAAGGACAATTTCTACTCACAAGGAGCTTTCATTCTACTATTGTATTGAAGAAATATCAAATATACATATATATAGATATTAGCATATGCAGAATAAATACAAAAATAATGAGTGGAAATTAATAAAAAGTAATTAAATACAAGGTTGGTTGGTTATCAACCTTCATTTTTGAAGAAGACCAAAAATAACTATGTTGGAGTCAAGATATCTCACTGTGATTGATCAGACCAAAATGAGTTCAGACGACTCAGATCAGGCATAAAACTCCACATGAACTTTTGGAGTGGAAATGTCTCTATATTTGTGCATCTCATGGTTCTTTTGAGCTGCTGCAATTCTGCTTCACTCAAAAAGCACAGCATCTTCTTTGATAAGAGCACAGCATGCTAGGCAGTCCTTTGCAGTGTCTCCCATGTCATGCAATCCATTCCAGAGTTCTTCAGAGAGACCTCGAGGGTACCCTTGTGCCACTTCTCCTTACCTTGTCTTGTATGAATTTTCCATAAAATAGTTTTTTTAGGTAAAAGTGCACTTGACATTTGAACCAATCCATCATAGTTGCTTTCTCTGCGATAGAGTTTGAACACTTGGAAGTTTAGCTTGAGAAAGGACCTTATCTTGATAGGTGATCTTCAAAATCTGCCTGACAATTCCAAAGGAAGTGATTCAGTTTCTTGGTGTGGTATATTTTCCAGCATGCTAGTATATTGTCCAAGTGTCACAGGCATATAACAATTAGGTCATCCCAACAGTTCTGTAGCCTTTAAGTTTAAGACTAAGAAATCTTCTTGCAAAACCTCTTCTCTCCCACACTTTCCTTTAAAGTCTCCCAAAGCTAATTCTGGCAATGGCTAAATCCACCTCATTATCTATGTATATATCCTTAGAAAGTACATTACCAAGGTAAGTTAATTTATCCACAGCCTTCAATATTTCTCCATTTGTTATAACCAGTGGTTCCATGTAGGAGTCATGTAGGGTTAGCTGGTAGAGAAACTCTGGGTTTTTTTTTTTTTGGTGTTGTTAAGCCAAAATTAGTACAATACAAAGTAGTTTAGAAGAAAGGAAATGGTTTCCAAATGAAAGGGCTTCGTGGAGAGGGTAGTGTCTTTGAGCTGTATCTTAAAAGAAGGGAATTCTCTTAAGTAGACATGATACATTCCTGATATGAGGAACAGCCAGTGCAAAGATATTCATTCAAAAGATGGAACATTTGCTGTATGTGAGAAACAGAGAAAGCCAGTTTATCTGGATCATGGTGTAGGAATAGGAATAAAAGATCCTGGAAAGATATGTTGGTATTAAGTTGTAAGAGGTTTTAAAAGCTAAACAATGAAATAAATAAAATTCCCTAGAGTCAATAGTGGAACTACTGATGTGTAATGAATAGGAGAATGTCATGGTCTGATTTTCTTTCAGGAAAATCATTTTGGCACTTGTATGGAAAATAGGCCGGATTTGGAGAGACTTAAACAAAGAGTCCAACTAGGAAGCTCTTGCAATAATCTAAGTAAAGGTGATGAGAGACTAAACAGAAGCCATGATTGTGTGAATATTAAAAAGGAGCTAGATGCAGGATAAACTGTAGAGAAACAATAAGATTTGGCAAATAATTGGACATACAGGAGAAGGAGAGTGAGGAATATAAAATAACGCCAAGGTTATGGTTCTGGGAGGCTGAAAGAATAGGAAGCCTTAAAAAAAAAAAAAAAGGAATTTTGGGGAAAGGAATCAATTTAGACTCTAAAATCTAAATCAGATTGACTAAAATTATGAGAAAAGATAATGATAAATGTTGTATGTGGTAAAACTAGGACACTGATTCATTGTTGGTGGAGTTGTGAACTGATCTAGCCATTTTGGAGAGCAATTTGGAACTATGTTGACAGAGCTATCAAACTGTGCGTACCTTTTGATCCAGCAGTGTTACTCCTGGGCTTATCTGGGCTTATATCCCAAAGAGATCTTAAAGGAGGGAAAGAGACCGGCATGTGAAAAAATATCTGTAGCAGCTCTTTTTGTAGTGGCTAGAAATTGGAAACTGAGTGGATGCCCATCAATTGGAGAATGGCTGAATAAATTGTGGTATGTGAATGTTATGGAATATTATCGTTCTGTAAGAAATGACCAACAGGATGATTTCAGAGAGGCCTGGAGAGACTTATATGAACTGATGCTGAGTAAAATGAGCACACAGTAACAGTAAGATTGTGTGATAATCAAGTACGATAGACTTAGCACTTCTCAGCAATACAGTGATCCAAGACAATTATGATGAACTTGAGATGGAAAATGCCATACCCAAGCAGAGGTTGTTTGTCATTCATTCTCCAAGAGAACTGTGACATCAAGTAGGTGATGCTATGACATGCAGGTGAATTGAAGTTAAGTGAGGGAGAGCTATGCAAAATCACCTGCTTCATTTTCCCCTCCATAGACCTCTGGATCCAGTAACAAAATACAGATCAAAAAACTGGAGATGACATCCAGAGAGAGAACTATGGAAACTGAATATAGATAGAAGCATTCTATTTTTATCTTTTTTGTTCTTTGTTTTTCTTTCTTATAGCTTTTCCCTATTGCTCTCACTTTTCTTTCATAACATGAATAATATGGAAGTATGTTTTAAATGATTGTACATGTATAATCTATATTGGATTGCTTGCTGTTTTGAGGAATAGAGAGGAAAGGAAAGAAGTAGGAAAAATCAAGAGCTTAAAAAAATGAATGTTAAAAACTATCTTTACATGTAATTAGAAAAATAAGATTCTATTGAGAAAATTAATTTTAAAAATATCTATGTCTAGAGATAGTATGGTATATAGAAGAAAGGACTAGGTTGGCATTCAGAACACCTAAGGGCTGATCCCAGCTGTTTCACTAATGTGTTATGTAAACCTTGGCAAGTCACAAAACCGCTGTGTATAAGCTTGAGTGTTCTCATGTGTAAAATGTAGATGATGTAATTTCTGAAAGTAGCATACCATTTTGAAATTGATAGAAAAAGAAAAGATGGCGAAATTCTCAATACAAGACTGATTAGTGAAGTTGTGATCAATCGGGTTTTTACTGAGTGCCTACTATGTGCCAATTATGGCTAGGTGGAATCTTAGTGTACAGTGTGCCAGGAGTAAAATCAGGAAGACTCAAATCTGGCCTCAAACACTTAACAGTTGTGTGATCTGGACAAGTCACTTAACCAGGTTTGCCTTAGTTTCCTCATCTGTAAAATGAGCTGGCGAAGGAAATAGCAAAAAAAAAAAAAAAATCCAGTATCTTTGCCAAGAAAATCCTGAAGTGGGTCATGAACAATCAGACGTGACCGAAAAATAACTAAAGTAAAACACAATGTGCCAGGCACTTTGTTGGATATAAAAGCAAAAATGAAAATATTCCCTGTTCTCAGTGAGTTTGCACTCTCTTAAGGGAATCAATATGTCCATACATAAATATTTGCAGAATAAATTTTAGTATCTACCTCCCAGTATTATTTTGAAGATAACATGAGATAGTCATAAAGTGCTTTGCAATTTTTACAATATTGTATAAATACTAGTTGTTATTTTTATTATATACAGAGTAAATACAATATAGTTAACTATAGGGTTGTTAAGGAAGAAGGGTACTAGCAGGGAGAGGAATAAAGGAGAGCTTCTTATATTTCAGATAAATCTTAAAAAGGATTCTATGGCACAAGAGTAGGAGGCAGAGCATTCCAGGCAAAGGGGAAAGACATCACAAAAAACACAGAGAGAGGACATATAGGGCTATGTATGAAGAATTGAGAGAAAAATACTTTGACTGAAATGTAGAATTAGAAGAAGAGAGAAGGTGAAGATAATCTGTATTAAAGTTCAAAAGTAGCAGCCATTCAGAATACATTTTCCTTCACTTAATTGTTTAATTCCTTTACCTAATTAATTCTCTTAATATATACTTAGCTTTTTTCATCCAAACATAAGACAAGCGGGATAAGGCAGAAGATATAAGCCAATAAAAAGAGAACTAAAAGAGGAATCAGTAGACCTGGGCCTTCTATTTCCTACCCATGTAGCCGTATACAAATCATTTAATCTCTCTGGGCCTCAGATACAACATTTATAAAATAATGGGCTTGGCTGAGAGGTTCCCCTAAGATTCCTTCTAACTCTCAGTGGGTGATCTTGCCAATATCTTGCTCTTTCTATCTCATATGATTATGGAGGATCAGAAGAGCTTATTTATGTATTAAAAAAAAAAAGTTTTGTGAACTGAAAAGCACCATGAATATGCTTTTATCTGTATCTTTTCCATCCAGAAGCTTCTGATTACTCAGGGGTCCTTGAGATATGATTCCATAGAGCTCACACTGTTGGTGATCTTAAGCAAGAGAATTTGAACCTCGGATTTCTCATCTGTAAAATGAGGGAGTCCGACTATCTGACTTCTGTGATCTCGTGCAGCTCCAAGTGCATGAGCCTGTCTAAAGACAGCAATGGCTAAATGACCTCTCAAGGTTGCCAGCGTAGCTTTCTGTGACTAGAAATCACATAACAGGTATTAGAAAGTTTTATGAAACCTGACCTAATTTAAGAAAGATCCTGCCCTATTCTGTCTCAGGGAAGCTAGAGTCAGTAGATTGTGTTGCCTCTTTCCCTCAAGCAATCAGACTGTATGTAACCTGATTGTTTTTACTGAGTGTGTATTATTAGTTGTCCACAAAAGGCACCACTCCAGTGCCTCTGTGCTGTTCACTCAAGGTCATCCAAAGAAGTATTAGGCTGAGCTACTTTGAGCTTTATAAATTAATGCTACTTTAATCATTTATTCAGTGAGTATGAATGGACTATTCTCCTAAAGATTATTACAGTTCTGGATTTTGACTTTATCTGAAATGGTTTGAAGTGATCGAATGACAGCTTTAAACCTGTCACTGTAGATTTTAAATTATTTACAGCTATGTGAGGTTTGTGCTTTAACAGTTGGTTTATGATGTGATTTCAGCTTAACACTTCTAAATGTGGTCTCTCCGCTCCTGCAAACCAACAGAAATCCACCAAGCTTTTTAACGAGGATCCCAGAACATATGAAAAAGTGATCTCCATGGCATAGTTAAGCTTTTATTGTCCTTATTTTGTTTTTGTTTTTTTTTTTTTTTATCATTCTAAATTTTCTCTGTTCACCTGCTCTGGAATGACTACAAGTCAAAAATGACAGGTTCATAATATGGGACACAAAGCTTGACTTCCTGCCTTCTCTTGGTCCTTCCTTTCTGCTAAATATATGTTATTACTTTGGATCTGAGGGCTCAATCTGCCCATGACTCTGAGACCACTTTTGTACCAGGCCAAAAGATTTTCACAGTGTCATATCTAGTTCAATTCTCCTGTCCCTCAGACAGTAAATCAGAGCTTTAGACTATGGTTACTTTTCCAGCCCAAATACCTGGAATGGGAATGCAACAGATTTTGACTGTTCATCTTTCAAGATCTCCCATTAGAGTTCTTGCCCTTTATACTTTCTGACTTCTGTACATTCTATGTCTTTTTCATGATTCTGCCCAGTCCCCCATGCTTTGGCTAACTTTCCAGCACTATAGAATATTTAATCACTTTGATGTTGAAAAACATGACAGCCTGCTCCTCCGCATATCCGGTAATGGAAGACCTTTAATTTGGAGTCAGAGAATTTAAATTCATAGTAACCTCTTTTTTTTTTTTTCTTATCAGTAAAATAAGGGGTTAGCTCCTAGGAACTCAGAGCTTCTTTCCAATTGTATCCCTATGAGCTTTTAGGCTACTTGCTACCTAAGTAGCCCTAGGCTAAATTTTATATTTTACCTCCATTATAAACCCTAGTTATCTTCAAATATGTAAAGACAAAGAACTGTTGGTCTCAGAAGCAAGGCTGACTGGTGCAGTTGTGTAGTATGCTGCAAACATTGTCTAGGGTTGCTAGGTGGCTCGGGGGATAAAGAGTTAGGACTAAAGTCAGAAAGATTCATCTTCCTGGCTCATCTTCAAATCTGGACTCAAACACTCTTGGGATTCTGGGCAAGTTATCTAATCCTGTTTGCCTCAGGTCATTTGTAAAAGGAGCTGGAGAAGGAAATGGCAAACCACTCTCTCAAAGAATTCAACATGACTGAAATGACTCAACAACAAGGATCACTTCTTTTATAAAATCCATTCTGCCTATTCCAGCCCTCAATTTAAAAAAAAATCATAATAAAATAAAAAATAAAAAGATCATCACCTTTGAACCAAACAACTCATACAATATTGCATTGCATAATTTATGAATATTTCAAAGTTAACATTATAAAAAGAGCTTTGTTCCCATAATTTTCATTTATTAAGATATCACAGCATAATATTCACCACTTTAGAATTCCTTTTCAATTTGATTGTCCTAATTGCAGAAATAAATGATTTTTAAAATGCACTTTAGTTCGTTTCAGTAATGATATTGTCAAACTCTGATTAATAGGAAATAACGTTTTATTATAGGATTGGAAATATAGATTTGGAGGGGACCAAAAGGTCATCTTGTCCAACACTCTCATTTTATAGAGGAAGAAATTGCGGCCGAAGGTCACAAAGTAAACCAATAAAATTCAAGTCCTCTGATTTTTTTTTTAATTTTTTAAATGTGGGGAGAGGGGCAAGGTAACTTCGCCCACAGTAATACAGAGAGGATGTGTTAAGTATCTTAGACCAGATTTGAATTCGGGTGCTCCTGACTCCAGGGCCAGTGCTCTATCCACTGTGCCTAGGGCACAGTAGATTTTCTCTGATTTTGAAGGATACTTTCCCCTGTATCATACTTTCTCCTTGACTAAATTGTATTCACAATTAATCATATAACTATTCTTAGATTCCCAAGATAAAATGCATCTTTTTTTTTTGCTGAGGCAATTGGGGATAAGTGACTTGCCCAGGGCACACAGCTAGGAAGTGTTAAGTGTCTGAGTTCACATTTGAACTCATGTCCTCCTGACTTCAGGGCTCTATCCACTGCACCACCTAGCTGCCCCAAATGCACCTTTTTACAGTGAGTCAGATGAGAAGCTTTTCATATAAAGATATGTAGGTAGAAAAATGAATCAAGATTAGTATTCCAGTAATAAATTAGATTCTAATAAATTAGAATTTAGAGATCTCACAATCAAGATGCTAACTTACAACTTTGAAACGTGAATGGTATTTTCAGAATTGTGGTATAGCAGTCAAAGATCTGGAATCCATCTTTGGTTCTTTCTCGGGCTTTTGGCAAGCTATCAGTCTCTCTGGCTATTAGCAGTCATGAGTGGCTTTAAGATATACAACATTTCTTGAATTAATTTTCCCTGATCTGTATTTCAGCTACCAGAATCAGGTATCCCTATTTGTGGTACCTATAGTTGAGAAAGTATATTATAATTTTGAAACTTTTTAGCGGCAGCATTCTAAAAGACCAAGTTGTAGAAATGTTGTTCAGTAAAAATTTGTCAATAAAACATGGTCATGAATCTGTTTTCCTTGTCTTCCTCTATTTTTCTCTGTGTTCATGTATCCCTCTCCTTCTATTGCTTTCTGTCCCTTTCTCTATTTCCTTTCTGCCTCACTCCTTTAAACTGACCATAATTTAGAACTGAAGTATGAGTTTTTAAAAAGTAATGCTTCAAAATATTGTCCATGGAGAGGCCACTCAACTTCTCGACATGCTCTTCCCTATAAAATGGGAATTATCAGGCTTCCATGTATTTTACAAGGTTATGAAAAAAACACTTTATAAATCGTAAAATTTCATATAAAGTGAATTGATATTAATAGTACATGTCTCCTGTTTTTAGTTCAAAAATATATTAGTAGAGACTTTTCATTTGTTTTCTTTTTAAGAGTATTTTTTTTTAACTTGTGGGACTCTTTATTATTCCTTTAACAGGAAAAATATACTCCAACCCTTTACTAGCAAAACCCTTCTTAGAAATCTCCAAATGGAAGGTTTGGGCTTTTGCTCCGTGTTTTAATAAAGAAGAAATTAAAATTATAATTATGAAATCTGGATAGTAAATCTAATGCTTGTTTTGGTTTATTTGAATTTTCAGATGTCTTCATTTTAGGCATTGAAGAGCATGAGGGGAAGAAAATAGAAACTGACAGCATTGTCATCCAAATTTGGGAAGTTCAATTTCATCAACTAAAATATGAGATTTGGAGATATTTGAGACCATGATTTCTATTCCTTTTTTCCTCTCATATTGAATGATTCCATATGATTTATTAAATTATAGGAGATAGCACAAAAAAGTAGGGCCAAGCTTAATTAGAAAAATTCCAGAGACTGTTCTCACTGTCTCTGAGCTCCAACTTTCTCAGAAATTTTAGATTTGGATAATGTCAATAGTTTCCTTTGCAATTACATTTTCTAAAGGCCTACCCTAGAGAAGGTAACTACATGAGGCCCTGGCCTTTGAGAACCATTGTTCTCATAGCCAGACCTAGCTGGAAGGAAGAAGTAACTCGGGTTCTACAGAGCTACAGTGCCCTGAGCAATTGTGTTGCCAATCCAGGAAAGAGTACCTCAGAATATCTGTGTGTGAGAAATGGCTTTCTTTAACATGATAATAGTTTATTCTGAGTATTGTAGAAGAAAACTTTTTCTGGTATGATTTATGTTTCTCAAATTTTACATCACGTCTCTGTGAATTTATTGAAAATTTTGCATGTTTTTTTTATGGTCCCAGCTTTATTTTCCTTTATGATTTATCACCAGGATTTTCCCCATGGCAACATTTGTACAAAATTAGTGTTGTTAATTTTAGTTTTAAAAATCAGCCCTCTTGCTGTTGATCTCCAAATACAACAGGGAGTGCCAATGTCAGTGTTTCATTAAGCACTAATTTTATGCAACAGTATATGTAAGACCCATTTCCAGCACCCCAGGATACCTTCATTTGGCCTACCCTTGTTCAGATAACTGTCTATCACTGGAGTGAGAGGACATCAGTTAGGAAAAAACACCATTATTCTAACAAACCACTCCCGCCTATGCTGCCTAATTGGAGATGTCCAGTAGCTTCCTAGGACTTTCCGTTATTTTTAGATTTCTCTTTTCCTGTTTTTAACATTTCCCAGATGTTGGAGCTTTTTTTGAAGAGGGAATGTGGCTACGGTATAACTTCCAAGCACCAGGAGCCAAGGATGCCCCCACTCGAAGTGGCAGCTCTCCGGACACTCAGAACTCCATGCCAGACCTGGCCAAGGAAGAGCTCAGTTTTAGCTTCAGCACCACCAAGGTTCCCTGCATCCTCCTCTACGTCAGCTCTCAAACCACAGACTTCCTGGCAGTTCTGGTGAAACCCTCTGGTAAGGATCTCCACCCTTGTCTGGCCATGATTCACCTGTGCTATGATTTTCACAAATTCTCAGAGGATGAGAAGGGATGCGCTCATGTGGCTAGCAGAGGAGAGTCTCTGATCTCACAGCCAGACCAGGTCAGGTAGCAGAGGGACAGCAGCTGATGCTGATATCCAAAGCTGGAATGAATGAGAGAATTAACACTCTTTAGAGTTTGGAGCCAAGAGAATCTGCTTGAATCTCAGGGAATTCTATATCCAATGAAAGCTACCTCTCAGAATTCTACCGGCAGTGATGTGCCAAGGTGTCTCACTTCAAGCTCAGTCAGTCATAAGCCCCTAAATAGGGATGGAAATACAATTCCACTCAATAAGTATAAAATAGGTGATTGTTGTATGCAGAACATTGTGCTAGGACATCCTGGTATGAAGCTTAGTTGACATGTACTGTGCTTCATAAAGTTTACAATCTTAGATGAATGGGTACTTTTTGCTTTTCTCTATCCCTAGCACAGTGCCTGGAAAGCTTTTTAATACTTGTTGAATGACCAAAGAATGGGGAAAATAAACCAATCTGTGATTTCATTAACAGAAGGGACTCTTCAGCAAAGAAAATCCCTTTACTAATGCATGTTGGTAACTTCTCTGTGACTTAAAGTCTCAGAAATTATAAAATTATATAATAATTACATAAAATTATATAATAAAAAGGGAAATTAAAATTTGTTGTTAAGCACTTTTCAAGGTGAACTATGAAGTTTAACAATGTCCCCAATTATAAGACATTCTTTAATAGAATGCAAAATCCATGAGGGCAGGAACTGTCTCACTTTTGTATTGATCTCCTTACTGTTTTACAGACTGAGACACAAATCTAGCACATGGTACATAATAGATTCTCTCTCACACACACAGGCACATATCTGTTCACAAATACAAACTAATCTAACATGTAAGATTTCTTAAAATCAGGCTAATGTTGTTTATTATCATTAAAGATGGGTTATTTAAAAATACAATTTTTTAAAATTTTACTTACTAGAATTTCACCAAAATTCTGTTTGAAGTGAAGTTCTCCAGAACTTCTCCTTTTCTATCCAATTACTCATTTCGAATTATCCCATTTTGCTGTTATTGTTCAGTCATTTTTCAGTTGTGTCCAAGTCTTTGTAACCACATTTGGAATTTTCTTGGCAAAGATATTAAAATTGATTTGCCTTTTCCTTCTTAACTCATTTTATACCTGAAGAAACTGAGGCAAAGAGGATTAAGTAACTTGCCTGGGGTCACACAGCTAGTAAGTGAGGCTGGATTTGAACTCAAGAAGATGAGTTTGCCTTTAGAGAAAAGGAATTGGAGAGAAAAGGAATTGTTATTTTAGCTGCAAATTTGTTCAGAGCAAAAATAAGACAGAAAAGAATGTCTACCTGAATGTCCCACTGCTATTTCAAATTTAGTCTTAGAAAACTCCACTTAGGAAGATGCCATTCAAACTAGCTTCTCCACCCTCTAAACAAACTTGTATCTTTTAATGGTGTTATTATTATCCCAGTCGCAAAAGTAAAAGAACCTTGGAATTACCTTGGACTCTTATCCCTCACCGACTTCCCCTCCTCCCTTTCTTTTCTTCACCAATCCAAACCAATCATTCACCAAGTCCAGTAATTTCTTCTTTTGTGAAATATTTTACATTTATCCCTTTGTTTTCATTCACTCTATCAATACCCTAGTCCAAGTCCTTATCACCTCACCCTAGCATTAATTTGACCTTCTCTGTTTTCCCCTGTTTAGGTTAACCTACCCTATGTCTCCCTGCCAAATTCATGATCAAAGACACCATTTTACATTATTTGTGCCCTTTCAAAACCTTCAGTGGCTCCCCAGTACTGATGGGATAAAGTCTAAATTTCTTAATCTGAAATTCAAGGCTTTCCATAGTTTGTCCCCTAGGTGCCACTCTTGTCTTACTTTCTGCCATTCCTGACCATGAAACATTTGAACCAAATTGGTACATTCATTATTTCCCTATTACAGCATGCACTTACCTAAAAACAATAATAGCTAAAAATAAAAATAAGATTTAAATAGTGCTTCTTAAGTTTCAGTCACTGTGCTAAGTGCTTTATAATTGTTATCACATTTTATGTTTTGGGAGGTAAGTACCACTAATATTAAACCCATTTTACACATGAAGAAACTGAGACAAACAGAAGTTAAGTAACTTACTCAAAATCATACCTCTAGCATGCACTATACTACATATATACTAGCTGCTGCTACCCTTTTGTTTATATTCTTTCTGCTTCCTAGAAAGCCTTTTATCATTTTTTTGGGGTCTTTTTCAGTCCTATTTTTCCCTCACAGCCCAGCCCCAAATTTCAAGCTCTCTGTACAATACAGTACAATATACTGAGGTATAGCCTTGTCCACTCTGGTTTGTTCCATCTCTGAGTCCTATGAGCAATATCAAGATCATTCATTAAAAACTCAACTCAAGCTGTCTTGTATTGCCCTTTGTCTTACTTGTCTAAATTACAGACTCTTTGAATGTACAATCTTTTAAAGTTATTTTAAATTGTTGTGCCCTGTTAAGTTTTGGTATCCAGGGACAAAGCCCAATTCACTTCCCTCAAATTACATCCCTGATTTTTTTAGTACTACACAATGCACCCTTCTCAATTATGTTCCATAAATGTGTCTTAATGATGATGATAACTAAAGAGAAAAGGAATCCATTGAAGATCTTATTTACTATAGACCATCAAAGAGAAATAGTTTATGATGACTCTAATTCATTTAGGAGATGAATGTGAATCTTTTTTCATCATGTTATATTTTTAATGGTTAAATTTTAATACTCTTTTCACTGCCATATTGACATCCTTTTACTGTTATTGGAAGTATTTTAAATATGTCATTTGAAATTTATTATCTAAGTATATTTGAATAACTATTTTGAGTCATTCATGATATTCTAGCTACACACCTTTCAGAACAAATTATTTCTGTCATTTTTAAAGGATGAAGTAATAAAAATATAAAATTTTAAAGAAAAAGAAAGAAAATCATAAAAATGAAGAAAATAAACCTAAAGTCGATTTTACTACAGTTATGAAAGTATTGTGGTATACTTAAAATGGAGAGTTTAAGGATAAAGGTATCTATACATTGACATAAATGTAAATTTTCCTCTTTCCCACCTTGACAGCCATCAGCCAGTGAAATTTTATTAAGTATTTTCCCTGTGCCAGGCGCTGTGCTAAGTGTTAAGAATACAAAGAAAGCCAAAAAAAACAGTCCCAGCTCTTAAAGAGTCTAAGGGAGTCTAAGGGAAAAGACAATCTACAAGCAATTACAGACAAACAAGCTATATATAAGAAAAATTGTAACTTATCAGCAAAGGGAAGGCACTAGAACTCAAGAAGGAATATCAGAGCCTTCCTGTAGAAAGTGGGATTTTAGTTTAGAAAGGAAGCCAAGAAATGGAAATTAGGAGGTAATGAATTCTAGTCATGGGGTACAGCAAGTTAAAATGCTTGGAGTTGAATGTTAGAGAATCATGATCCAAGAATAGCTGAGTTTAGTATCACTAGGTTAGAGAGTGTGGGGGGAAGAGAGGTGTAAGGTATAAGAACAATGGAAATGTGAGGACAGGGTGGATAGGATTTAAAGGGTTTTAACACCATACAAAGGCTTTTATATTTAATGGTGGAGATAATAGGGAAGCACTGGAGATTGTTTTTTGATTGAGTTTATTGAGGTGGGATGGAAGGATAATGTAGTAAAACCTGTGTTTTATGGAAGTTGAATTTGGCAACTGAGTGAAAGATGGGGTGTTGTAGACAAGTAAGGGAAGCAACAAGCAAGATATTGCAGTGGTCCAAGCATGAAGTGATGAAAGCTTGCAGTGTCAGAGGAAAGAATGAAACATGTACAAAAGGATGCTCAAGAAGTTTTGTCAACAGATTGGATATGGGAGGTGAGAAAGGTAAGGAGTCAAGGATGACAGGTGGCAAGGCTGGTGAGACTCTCTATAGATATAGGGAAATTAGGAAGAAGGAAGAATTTTGGGGAAAATAATATCAGTTTTGAGTTTAAGATAACTATGGGATATCCAGTTTGAGATCTCCAATAGACAGTTGGAGATGCAAGACTAGCAAAAAAGTTAGGACTAGATAAGTAGATTTAAAAATCATCAGTATAGAAATGATAACTGAATCCATAGAAGCTGTTGAAATCACCAAGTGAAAATATGTAGATGGAGAAAAGAAGGCTCAGGACAGAACCTTCATCATTAGTAACTGTGACCTGAAGAGCCATCGCAGAGGAAACTGAGTCAGATAAGTAGGAGGAGAATCAGGATAAATTAGTGTCATTGAAACCCTGAGAGAAGAGGATATGAAGAAGAGCATGATCAACAATGTCAAAAGCTACAGAGGTCAAGAAGGATGATGATTAAGAAAAGGTCATTAGATTTGACAATTAGGATATCATGTAAAGTGGTTTCCTTCAAGTGGAAGTGACTGAGAAGCCAGAGATTAGAGAGGTAAGAAGAAAATGAGAGTAGTAAAAGTAGTGGAGGCTTTTCTAAAGGCATTTAGCAACAAAAGACAAAAGAGAGATATGGGCGAATGATAAACAAAAATGGAAAAATGAAATGAGAGGGTTTAATTTGTTGTTTTGTTTTAGAATAGGAGAGACTCTGGTATGTTTGTGGGCAGTGCAGAAACAACTAATAGAAAAGGAGCCATTAAAGATAAGTGCAATTGGGAATGATGAGAAGGGACAATCTGCTAAAGGACATGAGATGGGATGGGATCCTTTGTGCAAATAGTGTGCAAGTTTGCTTTGGCAATGAGAAGGACCATCTCAATACCACAGATGGGATTGAGCAAGGGAGAAAAGGAAAGTTCTCTAGCAATTTCTTCAACCTTTTCAATCAAATATGAAACAAAGTTCTCTGTTGAAATAGTAGTGGGGAGAGAGCTATGTGAAATTTAAGGAGGAAAAGAAAGTTTTGAAAAGCCTTTGTGGTGAGTAGAAAAGTACTTAAATTAGGAAGGTAATAAAGGATTGCCTTACTGCAGTGAAAGTGCATTTGAGATTATATAATATAAATTTGTAGTGGATTTAGTCAGCATGCTTAATTTTCCCTTGTTTTATTCAGTAGCATATAAATAGGAAAGAAGCCAGTAGTTGGTAGGAATATTTTGGGCTGCGACTTGCACAAAATGGTAATAAGATTTCCAGAAATTAGGAGCGGCAGAATTTCATGGCAGGGGCAATGAAATAGAACCTGGAAGTAGATTTCATGATTAGCATGTAGTCTGCTAAAGAATCTACTTTTGAACTTCACATGAAGAAAATTCCAAAAGTCAGGTAGTCCTTTACCAAAATGAAATGGAATCAAATCAAGGCTGTGTTTGCACAATTCCAAGTGGCCAAATGAAATCTTCAAGCAGTTAGTCAGCAAGGTGTCAACAAGCAGGTATCCAAAGGGGGATAAAAACACTTCATGATTCTTTTAAGGAATTTATTTCTTGTCTGAGGCATGAGAAGCAACATGGAACAGAAATTTGCAAGCTGGCATGGGGGAAAATATGTTCAAATTTGCCTCTGACACATAAAAGACTGCAATATTTTCAAAATTTCTCAATGAGCTACATAATTTATTGAGACTTTAAATTACAGAGAAAGGACAGAAATGTACTGGTTGAAAAGATATCTTCACTTAGGAGTTTCCTATACCAAGAAAATCACAGCTCCAGATCATCTTCTTTAAACAAAATAATATTAATAATAAATTAGATAATAAAATAGGTATTCCTTAAATAAAATGAAAGAAAGATAGATTAGTCATATAGTAAAAACAAGAAATAATTGAGGGACCCTATACATGTTTTATTTATATCCATACAATATCAAAAGATGCAGACAGGGATTCCTAATATTTTGGGAAGCATGGATCACTTGGCAGTCCAGTGAAGTCCATGGACCACTTTTTAGAATTTTTTTAATTCATTAAATAAAATACAAAGAATTTCCAAGAAAACCAATTAAATTAAAATAAAGATGTATTTCTTCCCCATCCAAATTTATGGACCTTCTGAAATCTGTACATTGGCCTCAAATTAAGAGCCCTAATCTAGAGAAAATATCCCAACAAATTGGGAGAGAGAGAGAGAGAGAGAGAGAGAGAGAGAGAGAGAGAGAGAGAGAGAGAGAGAGAGAGAGAGAGAGAGAGAGAAGAGAGAGAGAGAGAGAGAGAGAGAGAGAGAAAGAGAGAGAGAGAGAGAGAGAGAGAGAGAGAGAGAGAGAAAGAGAGAGAGAGAAAGAGAGAGAGAGAAAGAGAGAGAGAAGGAAGGAAAGAGGAGGAAAAGAGAGAGAAAGAGGGAGGGAGGGAAGAAAGGAGAGAGAGAGAGAGGGGGAGAAGAGAAAATGCATGTGTGTTTTGAGGAATAAGAAGAAAAGGAAAAAAAGGAAAATATTTGCTTAAAAGCAAGAAGAATACTAAATTTCTTTTAATAGCATAAATGATCATAGCATATAAGAAACACAAGGGATATAGAATTTACCTAGAATGGTCATTCATAGCTAGTGAGAGTGTCCTGAAAGGGTTAGTTAGATCCATTTTTGAGTTTTAGAATTTGAAAGAGACATTAATGATATGGAAAAATGAATTTGAATATAAAAGGAATGACTAAATTCATATTTTAATGAAACTCTAATTACAAAGTGCTTTACGTGCAAAATCTCATTTGATCATTTTTTTTTTTTGAGGCAATTGGAGTCAAGTGACTTGTCCAGAGTCACAAAATTAGTAAATGTCTGAGGTCACATTTGAACTCAAGTCCTCCAGACTCAGGGCTAGTGCTCATTTGATTTTTACAACTGCTGTTCATGCATGATGATGCAGGGGAGCCTCAGGGAGGTCAATTGTCAGATATAAACCTTGCCTCTTCCTGATCATGCTCTGCATACAAGCAGCATTTAATAAATTGGTTAAATGAAGTGAATTTAAGTGGCCTGCCCAAGGTCACACTGCCAGTCATAATCTAGAATTAGGAGTACAATTGGAACCATGGTCTCTTAAATCTGAATATAGAATTCCCTCCATTATACTGTGCTATCTTCTGCTTTGGGGTATTGGAAAATGCTGATTACAGAGGCAGAGAACCAGATTCAAATTCTATTTCAGCCACTTACTCGCTAAGTGACCTTGGCAAAGTTACCTTCTGGCCCTCATTTTTTTCATCTAAAAAAATGAAAGATATTTCTCTGTAAAGTTGCTCCCAGGTCCAAATCCTGTGACCTTTCATCATAAAAACAAATCATTTGATCTTTAAGGATCATAAATAAATAGGAAACAAAATCTATGACTATTATTCAGATAAACTGAAATCATTAAGCAGGTGGATTATCCCTGGTCATTTTTTAAAGTGATGAGAAAAAGATAGATGAGGGAAAAGTAGAAACTGAGAGAAAAACAACTAAGTATAGAAAGAGAAGGGAGGGAAGCTTTGAAAACTTTCATTCCCTTTTATTTGCATAAGGATTGTTGCAGTTATAAAATAAAGGAAGCTACCAAGTTCATGTTTCTTAAAGGCCACCAAAATTTCCATCTATCTATCTTTTGTAAATTATGTTGACTTTAATATTGTAAATGCATGATTATTTTATGTGCTACATGCCGTGCTCTGCTTATAGCATAAGAGCCTCCCTATACCCTGTGTTTATTTCTAATTTCCAATACTTTCTGGTGAAGCTTGCAGCAGTCTCTACAGGGCTGTACTGCTACATTCATAAATTCTAGGCAAAATCCCAACTTTTATAATTTGTACCATTTGCTGCTTTGACATTAAACCAATAGCCAACAATGGCTCCTTGTTTGCAAATAACAAACCCTTGCCTGCTCTGAGAGCTTAGAGTTCAAGAATTAGTATGACTCTGAATCAGTCGCAGAGTTCACAACCACCATGCTATTAATGCAGAGTAAGGTGGGGAAGAGGGCTTAAGAGAAACTTAAAAGGAAAAAAAAAAGATGACTATATAAGAGATATAAAGCAAAGAAATTGCTAAGACTCTCCACTGCTTTTTTATACAGGAAACTTACAGATTCGTTACAACTTGGGAGGCACCAGAGAGCCATATAATATTGATGTAGACCACCGAAACATGGCAAATGGACAGCCTCACAGTGTTAACATCACCCGTAATGAAAAGGACATAATTCTCCAGGTAAAATCATAATAATAATATATGTATGTATGTATATATATCACATCTTTATATGTGGCAACATATTTTTATTGCTATTATTTCTT
Organism: Sminthopsis crassicaudata; assembly: GCF_048593235.1. Classification (NCBI taxonomy): domain Eukaryota; kingdom Metazoa; phylum Chordata; class Mammalia; order Dasyuromorphia; family Dasyuridae; genus Sminthopsis; species Sminthopsis crassicaudata. The sequence goes on along the minus strand of NC_133621.1, from coordinate 93,127,833 downwards.
CCCTTACAATTTTATGACTCATAAAAGTATAGATATATAATTCTTGCAGAAATGGCAATAACTAAGTTGGTGGCGAAAAAAAAAAAACACTATTGAAGTGCGGGGGTACTGGGGAGACTGGTATTGGGCTCTCTTTCTTTTTTTTTTTTTTTTTTGCTATCCCAATTTAGAGCTGTCTCTTGACCACTATTTTTATTCGAAATGCTGTCTTTCTTATAAATGATCTCAGATTCCTAAGGTTTATACTGCATCCCAGCATGGGTTATTCTGGCTTGGCTGTCCACTTCTTTCATTATTCCCACACACGTACAAATGTCACTCTGTGACTCCTCTCTCTGGTTCCTTCTCTCTTTTTATTTCTTCTTCCTCTCTGCCTTTATCCTAGGCTTAAAACCACACCTTCACTTCCCCAGGTTCAGATTCCACTTGGGACCCCAGGACACAAGGAGGAGGTGATTTTCTCGTGTGGCTTCCAATCCATCTCTGCTTTGTTTCTTGCCCTTACCCCACCAGTAGTTTCTACAGTGAAAGAAGTGGACCTGTACACATCATGAATAAAACATGACAAGGGGAGGTCTCCTTGGGAACTAAGCCAAAAGATCAAGGATGGGAGCTGTCATTGTATTCTCTAGGAGGAGATCAAAATAGATACCTGTCAGGAGAAAGGACAGCAGGGGGATGCTGTCTTGTCAGTGGAATGTGGTGTCATCTGGCAGGAGTTCAGCAGTCTTTCAGCTCTCATTCACATTCAGGCTAGCTGCGAGGGGAAGTTCAGACTGCAGAAAAGTGGCAGAGGGTATTATTGCCTCTCTATTAAAGGGTCTGGTGGGTGTCAAAGGCATAACTCAATAGCAAGGATGATTTAATCAGCCACATGCCTCTTTTGACAGTTAAGTGTTGTGGGAGGATGCTCCCTCCAATGTGGACACTAGTATTAACAGTTTTTTTCTGGGATGGTCCAAAGTTTTCACTGCAGTGTACACATACATACTTTCCCAGACTCTAACAAAATCCATTCTTATTTATAAACTGCATTTGACCTGGGAAAATGAATAAATGAAGGATTAAATACGCATGATTTCTTAAGATTGTGTTTTAGTCATATCTAGTTCTTCATGACCCCATTTGGAGGTTTCTTGGGATATTGGAGTAGTTTGCCATTCCCTTTTCTAGCTCATTTTACTAATGAGAAAATTAAGAGATATAAGGTCACAGCTAGTAAAGTATCTGAAACCATATATGAGTCTTCCTGACTCCAGGTCTGGCACTCTAGCCACTGTGCCAAGTTCCTTGTTCGTTAGATTCTTTTCATTAATCTAATTTATAGATAAATATATGTGTGTGTGTATTCTTCTCCCCAAACTACTATCCACTGCCCAGCTCACGGGTCTAGGAAAGCAGTCAACATGCTCCTTGCTTTTTACTACCATTTCCATACCATCCCTGTACCAAAATCACTCAATAAAAACACTCAAAATCACAGAGTCCACATCCTAGTTGCTTCTATTTTTAGTTTTTCTGTTCAGTTGTTTCAAGTTATATCTGTCTCCATGACTCCATACGGAGTTTTCTTGGAATGGTTGTTATGTCCTTCTCCAGCTCATTTTACAGATGAGGAACTGAGGCAAACAGAGCAGAGTGACTTGCCGGCTTATACTCTACCTTAGCTAACCATAAGAGTGATAATACCTCAGATTCAGAATTGTTTCCCCTCTAAAATATTCCTTTCTGATCAAAATTCCCTGTCCTTCTCACTCTCTTCTTGCCTAAATGGTCCTAGACTGCTGTTCATCTTCAAATCAACCTCTATCTTGTCTCTCCTTGTTCTCCCAGGCCATCACCTCAATTCTAACTGTATTTTCCTCCTTCAATATACATGGCCATGTCATATATCATTGCAGGAATTTACTGTCCTTCCAACTCTGATAACCTTTCTCTCTAATTTCTGCTTTTTCCCATTCTGCTAATCCCCTAGGCTGCAGATGCAGAGTATTATGAAGGAAAAGTAGATCAAACTCATACTCTCACACTCCTTATATTCCTCCTCTTGGTCCCCATCACCACCAATTTTCTTTCTCCATCTTTATTTTGGTACTCACAAATTCTCTTATAGTGTCCTTTCAATCCTGCAACTTATCTCACTTCTCCACCTAATGCTGTGGAACACAGCAGTATGGCTCCATTATACAATAATATTGTGGGGAGGGGGGAGTGATACCTACTAATTCATCTTCAAAACATCTGTCTCTTCAACTTACTGTAATAGCCCTTAGCTACAGTAGGGCACACTAGCAAAGATATTTAAATAATCTCAAAGTAATATAAGTCAACTTTCAATAATTCATGATAATGGGGGAGAGCAAGAGTATGGATAATATGAAACATGAAATCATCTGAAATCATTATGGAATGCAAATCATTTTGGAGAAAGCCCTTTGGAATACATTATATGATGTTTATAAATTTATATGCTGCTTCTAAGGCAAGTTTACCTTTTGACGTTTTACTTAAGCTATTATTAAATTAGTTTACATTTCCTGAGCACACACTGCCTAGGAGTACACTAAGCACTCAGAGGAAGCACTTGGGGGAAGCTGACCTGGGATGAAAAATATGTAGCCAACAAATCCACCAAGTGGATAATCTGCATTCAGATAATCAAGGGCTGACTGTACGGAATTACCAGACACTAGCACAAAGTAGCCTTATTACAACTCTCAAGTGTCATCATTCATAAATAGTCAAAGCTGCATTAGCAATAATAGCTTAAGGCTTACTGACAGTCAAAATTTAAACCAACCTCTAACACGAAAATAGATATCCTTTAAAAATTGCATGCTGGGTTAAAAGTTAGGGTAGCCATCAATATTTCAGGTTCAGGGATTTCTAAATCACAAGGTAGAAAAGAATCATAAGGCAACTCCTTATTCAAAGTCTTGTTGGAAATCACTAGCTGTTGGTTTTTGGAAGATCACAAGGATGGCAGGAGGGGGAGGGTTATTGTGCTAACTTTTTTAGAACTCGAAAGATGCTTGATTTCATCAGTGTTTTACTCTCTTCCCAAGGAAGATCATAGATAAGCCCAGTGGGATTTAGGACATGATCTTTATAAATTGCTAAAAAAAAAAAAAAAAAAAAGAAAAAGAAAAGAAAAAGAAAAAAAAAAGAAAAACCTTCTCTGGGAGTTAACCTCCTAGTGGCAAGTCTCACCACACTTATAAACCTTTTAGACTGGGCCTCAGAAAACAGACTCAATTTCTCTGAGGGGAAGAGTACTCATGACACCCTTTTAAGTTTATATTATTAACCTTTCCTCTATTGCTTTCTTAAATCTAGGCAATCAACAAAACAATAAATCAAGCTCTTGCTGAGTTTGAGGTTTAATTGCTCACATGGAAAATATAATAATCAGTTTTGAGAGCTGATTGGACTTGATTCCTCTCTACCTCTGGCCAGAACTTAAAACCCTTTTCAGTTAAAGTTAATGTTCTATTTAAGAACCTGAGTCCTATTCCTTACAAACATAAGATATCATATTAGAACTGTAGTGGATGACAGTGTTTTATGTCTTCTTCATTACCAGAATTTCAACAAAAATAGTGTACAAATAAATTTGCATCATTTTCCTATAGTACTTTATATGCATTATAAAAAAATTTCAATCAGATTTGAATCAAGGTTGCGTCATCATCAATTGTAAACTCTTTTCACAGGAACAATATGGATTGCCTTTGGGAAATTAATCACTCATTATTTTTAATAACCACACTCTTCTTCCTGAAACAAAATTCTATCAGTCATCTTCCAGGGATGCTTTATGATTACAAATCATGAAACACTACAGTTCTTGAAGAATTGAAGTTCCAGGTTGCCTAAAGGGCATTTGAGAGGTGTTTAATGGGTGTGAGTAGCTACAAGGTATTTTCATGGAAGAATTATGATGGAAAAACAGTACAGGAGATCATCAAGGAGATGTATGACTATAAAAAAGGAAATGTACTGGTCATGTTAGTGAGATTGAAGGATGACTTTTGGATAATCTATGTGCTCTCTGCATAATTTTAGGAGAGAGGAAAAAGCTTCTAGCACAATGAATATATCACTTATGGAAAATTTATTGGAATATAAGGTTAAGAGTCCCAGCATAAGAAGTCATGAATAGTTTGTGATCTGCTCATAACACTGGTCACAAATCCCTTCAAGTATCATGCTAAAAGATGGGCAAAGGTAGGTGAGATGATAGTACAATTAATTGAATTTAGAATAGGTGAATGGTAAAACTCAAAGGATAATCATTCATTAGTGATTTAGTATCAACTGATTGAATGAGTAACCCTACTATGTGCTTGGCAGAAGATTCAACTTGGAACATAGCTAAAACACTGTATGTTGCATCTGCAATCTCAACAGACTAAAACATTGAGCCAAACAATAAAAAAAATCATACAATCTTGGACTTCATTAAGAAAACCATAACTTCCAGGGTAAGAAGGTAAATGTCTTACTGCACTCCACTCTGGTCAAACTGGAATATTAAGTCACATTCTGGGTGTTATAGTTTAGCACCATTTATAAACTAGAGAAGGTTCAAGGGAGCACAACCAATTATGGATGATTGAAGCATCTAGACATACTTAGCTTGGAGCAGAGAAATCCTGTGAAGGACATGACAGCTAACTACACGGATTTGATGAGCCCTTGGATGAGGGATTACTCTTGTCTGTTTGTCCATCTTAACAGTTTGATTCCAACTTACTTTTGGCTTACTCCATATTACTCTTCTTAATACATTTCTACATTCCTATGAAGTTGGTAAAGGAGAAATTATTTCCTTTTTATAGAAGAAATGAAGTGACGTGCAAGGACACATAGTTGACTTATTGATAGAGACAGTATTTTGGTGGAGAAAGTAGTTGATTGAGTCAGAAGAGCAGTGTTCAAATTCTAATTCTTCTCCTTACTAATTTTGTACTATTGGGCAAATCACATGGCCTCTCTGAACCCTGATTTTCTCCATTAGTAAAATGATGGGTTTGCACTAGATACTGGTGTTCTTAACTTTTTTCTTTTCTTTTTTAAGTCATGAACCCTTTTGGCACTCTGGGGAAGTCTTATGAATCCCTTCTCAGAAAAAATTGTGTTTTGTTTAGATCATTCATAATTGAAAAAAATGCTGATTTTTAGTTAGAGCATCATGAAAATAAAATGTATTTTCCCATAGAAGTCTACAGATCAAAAAATTAAAAATAAAATAAAATAAATAAAATTTAAATAAGTTTGTAGTCTCCTAAAATCTATTCAAGGACCCTCTGGGGTTCTCACAGACTTCAGATTGAAAATCCCTGGACTAGATCATCTCTAAAGTTTATCTATATTGAAATTCCATGATTCTATGAGTTTCTCAATCAAGTGTTCATGTTTTTGCAAATTGAAATTAGGAGATAATGCATTAAGGGAAAAATAACTTCACAAAATATAATAGAAAAATGCAAATTGATTTCATTATAATTACAAAACAATAATTCCTAAATATCAAAATTATATAATATTAGACCTGTAAGCAACTTTAGTAATCATTTAGTTCAGTTTTCTTGATTCATTTTCTAAATAACATACTTTTGTGAATGGAAAAATATTTTATTGTTATCTTTCATTTTTATATCACCTCCATTTTCCAATTTCCCCTTTCACCTTGCCAGTGAACTATTCCTCTTTACAAAGAATCAAAATACAAGGTGGTTATGGGGGTGGGTTAAGAGTCATGAGGAACATAAAATAAAATAAACAAATAAAAATAAGACTCAAGCTCAGACAGAAATAACTTATCCATAGTAACATAAGAATTACAGAAAACAAAGCCTGAACTCATCTCCTATGTTCATTGCTTTTTCCATTTTGGCTCATCCCATGGCAATCTAGTTCATTCCAAAAAGAAGACCAAGACTAAAACAATCAGTGTCCTCTCCTTTACCCTCCATCAATAAAAACTTCCCAGAATACTTTAAGTATATATAAGAATGAAAATGATTGTTCAGTTTTTTAGTTCCCCTTTTTCCATTCTAAGTATCTTGTTGAATAACAGCTTCTAATGTAAACAGAGATTAGTGGGTGACCCTCAAAAGGCAGTTTCTTATCCCACCCTGACTTTCTCTTTGGCCTTCCTGCTATCAATGAAAGAACAATGTTGATAGGTATGTAGATTTAATCATTCCCGCAAATTTTTAATATCAGAAATTGTTGCAACCTTTATTAAAGAAAAGAACACTCTTTGGAAATATTAAATCTTTTTACTGATGTCAAAACAAATGAAGAAAATTGATCTAGATAGCCTTGGGACCTGCTCTTAAAATTTCATTTACAGCAACTTCTCTCTCTGGCTAATTTAGTTTCTCCTTACTGTAGTGAACTCAGTGTCATGGTCAAGGACTGCAAATGTGTTCTCTTGAAGGAAAGTAAACTCAGTAAGCTATTTGAGCTTTCTTTCCTTATTACCCCCAATAGACTAAGACATTTTCCCATACCATATAACTCTATTGGGATTCTCAGCAAGAATATTAGTGATTTTATTTTCCACTTTAATGGACTACTGGTTTCACACTGTTTAATTCTGTCAAGGACATGGGTCAGTTTTTTATTAGTTTTGATTTCATTACAAAGGTCATTCCATAAAAAGAATCTCAGAGAGGAAGAGACTACAAGTTATGCCTGAAACCCTTTCTGCAGTTTCAAACTTCAAATCTAAACTTGGTGAAATGGAAGATATTGCTGTTTCTTTTATCTTGAATTATATGAAAATATCCAAAAATTAAAAATTATGGGGAATTGGTTTACATAACTCTTGACATCATACATATTTACTAATCTTTCTTAACTCTGTTGGGGGAGTCTGGGAGGCTTCCTTCTGATATAAAGGATTGGGATACACTTCTCACTTCTCTGGCTCATTGTACCTAACTAGATGAGCTGAAAATCTGTATGTTGGACACTCCCTTAAAGAGAGTCATTAACAAACACTCAGACTCACAAAGTTTAAAAATTGTATTTATAAATTAATGAAAATAAATAGGATTTGGGATTGAGCCCACAAACTGTAATAAGATCCCTAGTCAGCAGCTGTTCTCAAAGACATCTCTAGTCTTTAGGATTTGTAATACTGCTTGGGTGGGACTCTAGTTAGGATTTATTTCTCCACATTTTCTGCCTGCACGCCAGTCATTGCTTCTTTGAAGCATTTTTTTAATTCTTCTTTCTTCTTCAGTCCTGTAATTTGTCATCTCCCAGTGGTATAAAAATCAGGAGAGAGGAAAGACACTAAATCATACATTAAGGATCCCTATGGGTTGTATAGTTACTCAGAAAACTACATATCACCATTATCTATGTTCTGTTGTATTTTAAAAAAACACTTTCCAGTTTCTTTCAATCAAGTAAGATCTACAATCTGTATGGTATTGCTTCTTCAAAGCTACCAGAGGGGGCAGCTAGGTGGCAGCTAGGTGGTGCAGTGAATAAAGCACCAGCCTTGAATTCGGGAGGACCCGAGTTCAAATCTGTTCTCAAACACTTAACACTTCCTAGTTGTGTGACCTTGGGCAAGTCACTTAACCCCAGCCTCAGGGGGAAAAAAAAAAAAAGCTACCAGAATTGGGGAGAATGGATGTTTGGCATCTCCTCTCAATCCTCTCAATTTTATCAGTATTTCCCGTTGCTACCATTTTCCTACAATTCCATTGTAATCTCTTCTCAGAGCTAGGTGGTGCAATGAATGGAGCATTGAGCCTAATGTCCACTTCCTCCAGCTTTACCTCCTGTATCATTTAAAATCTTACACTTAACTTTCAATGCTACCCCTACCCTGATAGCACTCCCCAACCAACTGCCCCTACTAAAAGCATTTTCTCCTTCCTCAAATTTTACTTGAGTACTCCTGAATCTCTTTATTTTGTTCCTTTGTCTCTCTCCCATACCATCATATTATTACACTTATTTACATATTTACCTCTACCCCATCCAAAGTAAAAATAAGCTCTCAGAGGGCAGGTTCGATTCAATTTTTCATTTTTGTGAGTGGCTTTTGTCATTGGCAAACTCTTCTTTGAGACTATATTTTCTTTTAATGTAATTATCCAGAAGCCATATAAATTCTCCTCCTTTAAAGAAATAAAGACCATTGTGAAACAGTATCTCTAGTGCTATTCACATTACAGATAGTTAACAACTGTTTGCAGAATTGATTTGAATTAGCACACCTCAATTTCTCTTTTGTTCAGAAAAAAAAGAAAAAAATATTCCAGGTGTTAGGACTCTTTCCAAATATCCTTGAGGTATATATTCCCTCTGTTGTCAAAACAGAGACTGCTACTTTCTCCATTAAGAATCCCCCTATTCATCTGACAGAAACAAAAACTTAAATCTTTCAGCTGAAGCCCAATTATACTAAATAACTTCTCTTGTGAGAGGCACAAAAATAAGCTTACAAACAGATTAAATAATGGGGTCAAGGTTTCAGCCTTTTCTGAAGGAGTTTCTTAAGTATCAGGAACTAATTGAAGAAAAGCTCTTGAATTGCTTTGCACATCTCTTTAGAGAAAACAGATTGACTTGAAATAATACAAAATAAACTTATTATTGTATTAAGTCTATTTAAATGCTTTGTGAATAGGAATTGATTCATTTTTGTCTGTTGTCCCAGAACTTGGTACAGTGCCTAGTTTATAGTAGGCATTGTTGATTGATTAATCCACCTTATTTTATTCTTTATCTACTATCTTTGATACTCAACAGTCTCCAACAGACTATGCCTCTACTCAAACTTTCTGGATTTCATTCCTCATTGGGAACCATATTATATTAATCATCTTGCCTATTGATGCAATTTCTCCCAAAGCCATTTTGGAAGCAACAACAGTAGAAGAAACCTCTTTAATTTAATCACTCAGAGAGTAACCTCTCATGATATCTACTCTATGTAGAAATATAGTCCTACCAAATCCATGGTCAATTGAATTGAAAAGCAACATAAAACAGTAGATAGAGCACTGAATATGGATTCAAGAAAAAGGAAGACTTAAGTTCAGATACTACCTTAGACACTGTGTGATCCTGGGCAAGCTGGTCTCTCAGTTCCTCACTATAAAATAAAGAAGTTGAACTTTCTGGTCTCTAAGGCCTTTTCCATTTCTAAATCTATCGTATTATGATGCTATAAATTGTCTTTAACTGAGATTTTAGCTCAATATAATAAAAAATGTGATAGGGAGGCCAAGAAAAGCCAATATATAGTAATATAACATACAAAATGAGCAAAGAGATAATCACTGTATCTTAGGATGGTCAAACTACATCTGGAATATTAACATGGAATTATATGTTCTGTACATAAGGAAAGACATTGGCATGCTAAAGAAATGCAGCCAAGATAGTGAAAGAACTTGGTTGAAGTAATTGCAAGTGGTGAAAAATGAAGAGATCTAGTTCATTTGAAAAATAATTATACTTCGCAGTGCTTGTTAACACTTAAGAACTTGGAGTGCCAGAGACCACTAAGGCAGTAATCTTAGAGCCATATATATGGACCAGGACTAGAATTGGCCTAATAATGGGAAATTTTTCCAAATAAATCTATTCTATTGATAACTATCTAGTATAAAGAAGCAAAGTAAGGAAATAAAAGGTTGTAAAGATTTTTAATTGTTCTGCATAATTTTCTTTTGAAGATTGGTGTGAGAATTTTGACTTTTTATGTTTAAGATAAAATATCAGAATATAAATTAAATAAAAATAATTATACTTCTTTTTTTGATCTTAAAAGACACAACTAATACTAATGGGTGGAAGATATGGAAAGGTAGATTTCAGTTCAATATAAAAAAATGATTAAAGCTTTCCAGAAAGAAAATGAGGTGCTAAAGGAATGAGAGGTAGAAAGTTCTCTATCCTTGAAGATATACAAGAGAGGTTGAATGTTTGCTTGTCAGGTATATTTTAGAGTGAATTGATGCTTCAGGTAGAAATTGGATAGGTGACCCACTGATATTCATTTCAATTCTGAGATTTTAATGCATTTTACCTATAGATTTACTGCTAGATAAGTAAAAAAAAAAAAAAAGGGTGGTCTATCCCTTCTTTTAATAAAAAAAATAGTCATTTATTACAGAGTCATTAGTACTCTATTAGACATCTTTTCAAAACAACAGCCTAGTTTTCTTCTCAGTAAGTTATAGGATTAGATTTACCAAGCAAGATGTTATATGAAGGGCAAACTGAATTTTATAACAATTCCACTATTGATCACAACTATACTCTGATCCATCTCACTGAAAAACTGTCAAGAACAACTCAAAGCTATTTTCATTGTTCATTGACCTTAGAACCTTTGATTCAATAGACGGGAACTGTATGTGGACCAAAGCTTATGACCTTGATATAGACTATTAATGTTTTTTCTGAGCCTGAATCAAACCACCTTAAACAAATATAAGAGGAAGCAGGAAGTCTCATGATAGATCCAAGCTCTGCTTTAAATGGTGCCTTCAACTTTCCATTCATTTTAAGAACAGCTTGTTACAATTATTAGATTATAAGGATTCAGTGTGGGTACCTCTGCAAAGATAGATAAGAAAAGTACCTTTCATTATGTTGATGACCCTTATTAATGAGGAGAAGCAACCTGGAGTCATGGAAAGAACATTCAAATTAAAAACACAACCCCAGCTTTAATACTTACTACCTATAGGATCCTCAGCAAATCATTTAAACCTTCTGAGATTCGCTTTTTTCATCTTTAAAATAACTTGTGGACACAGAATTTGTGAGAAAAGTTATACATAAAATGGCTTACTACATTATTATTGTAGAGAGGTTTTAAGAAGCCCCTGTATTTTCTGGTTAAACTTTTGACAGTAGAGGCAGCTTTGAATTTAGTATATCCAAATCAAAGCCAATATATTTGATAGGCAGACTCTAGTATTTAAAGGGTATAGTGATTGGACCACTGATTTAATTGGCAGAGGGAAACTCAGAGGTAAAAAGACTCCCTGTCCCAATGGAGGAGAGTACCAATGTGTTTTCCCTTAGTTGCCTAAAATAAGGCAAAGTTAAGTGACTTGCCCAGTGTCATATAGTATCCATATGTATCCAAGGCAATATTTAGACCTAGATCTTGCTGATTTTGACATCAGCCATCTCCCTGTTGTAGCGTATTGCCACTAATATCAAAATGCTCAACATTCAACTGGTTAAATCATTCAGTTATTCAGATAAGTACATCTAACTAACATCCTGATAAGGTCAATGAAATATAATTCTTTAAAAGAATGTACTTCTGAAGCCATATTTAAATTTGTTTTGTTTCTTTTATGGAAAAGAAGAAGAACTTCTAACACATTCCCTAAATATGTTTTAGATGAGTTTTCTCTTCTGTCTTACATGCATAGCAAATCAACAAAAAAAAATTTCTCTACTTACCATAAGCTATGGTATGAAAACTTATCACTATTATGAGAGTTATATGCCTGCTTTTCATATCCATTTTGGAGTATTATGAGCACTTCCTTTAAAAGTATTCAGCCCATGCTGAAATGGGTTGCAACAATATGTCTTGGGGTTTTTCTTGTGGGATCTTTCTCTAGAGATGATGAATGAATTTTTTCCAATAATTATTTTCCCCTCTGGTTCTAGTATGTCAGAACAGTTTTCCTTAATGATCTCTTGAAGAATGCTATCCAAGCTCTGTTTTTATTGTGGCCTTCATGTAGACCAATAATTTTTAAATTATTTGTCCTGGATTTATTTTCCATGCCAGATGTTTTTCCAATGAGGTATTTTACATTTTATTCCAGTTGTTTCTTGAATGAATTTCCTGAACTTTTTCTTGATTGATTCTTGATGTCTCATAGAATCATTATCTTCCATTTGTCTAGTGATAGTTTTTAATGTGTGATTTTTCTTCAGTTAGTTTTTGTATCTTTTTCCATTTAATTAATTCTACTTTTCAAGATGCTGTTTTCTTCAGCGGATTTTTTATTTGCATTCAGCCAATTGTATTTTTAAGAAATTATTTTCTTGTGCTTGCTTTGGCAGCACATATTTTAAAATTGGAATGATACAGAGAAGATTAGCATGGCTCCTGAGCAAGGATGACACGCAAATTCATGAAGCATTCCATATTTTTCAGACCTGTGAGGAGGAAGACCTGTGGACCAAAAAAGAGCTAGAGATCATTATTGATCACAAAATAGAAAAATTTGATTATATCAAGTTAAAAAGCTTTTGTACAAACAAAACTAATGCAGACAAGATTAAAAGGGAATCAATAAACTGGGAAAATATTTTTACAGTTAAAGGTTCTGATAAAGGCCTCATTTCTAAAATATATAGAGAATTGACTCTAATTTATAAGAAATCAAGCCATTCTCCAATTGATAAATGGTCAAAGGATATGAACAGACAATTTTCAGATGATGAAATCAAAACTATTTCTACTCATATGAAAGAGTGTTTCAAATCACTATTGATCAGAGAAATGCAAATTAAGACAACTCTGAGTTACCACTACATATCTTTCAGATTGGCTAAGATGACAGGAAAAGATAATGACGAATGTTGGAGGGGATGCAGGAAAACTGAGATACTGATGCATTGTTGGTGGAGTTGTGAATGGATCCAACCATTCTGGAGAGCAATCTGAAATTATGCCCAAAAAGTTGTCAAACTGTGCATACCCTTTGATCCAACAGTGTCACTATTGGGTTTATATCCCAAAGAGATCTTAAAGAAGGGAAAGAGACCCATATGTGCAAAAATGTTTGTGGCAGCCATTTTCATAGTGGCTAGAAATTGAAAATTGAATGGATGCCCATCAATTGGGAGAATGGCTGAGTAAACTGTGGTATATGAATGTTATAGAATATTATTGTTCTGTAAGTAATGACCAACAGGATGAATACAGAGAGGCTTAGAGAGACTTACATGAACTGATGCTGAGTAAAATGAGCAGAACCAGGACATCATTATATACTTCAACAACAATATTATATGAGGATCAATTCTGATGGAAGTGGCTACCTTCAACAATGAGAGGATCTAAATCAGTTCCAATTGATCAGTAATGAACAAAATCAGCTACATCCAGCAAAAGAACACTGAAAAATGAGTGTGGACCACAACATAGCATTTGCACTCTTTCTGTTATTGTTTGCTTGCATTTTTGTTTTTCTTCCTAGATTATTTTTATCTTCTTTCTAAATCCAATTTTTCTTGTGTAGCAAGACAATTATATAAATATGTATACATATATTATCTTTATCATATACTTTAACATATTTAACATGTATGGGACTACCTGACATCTAGGAGAGGAGATAGAGGGAAGCAAGGGAAAAGTTGGAACAGAAGCTTTTGCAAGGGTCAGTGTTGAAAAATTACCCATGCATATGTTTTGTCAATAAAAAGCTATAATTTAAAAAAAGAAATTATTTTCTTTAGTCAGTTTTACCCAACTTTTGGCTTTTTCTTGAATACCTCCCATTTCTCCAGTTTTTCTTCTACCTTTTTTATTTGCCTTTTAAAATCCTTTATGAGCACTTCCAAGAAACTTCTTTGGGCTTGAAACCAATTCATAACATCCTTTGGCATTTTTACAATGTGAACATTTTGTCTTTTTCTGATTGGTGTTTTGGTCTTCCCTGTCACCATAGTAGCTTTCTGTGGTTAAGATTCTTTTCTGTTTCTTGCTCATTTTCTTTCTTTCTTTTTTTCCTATTTTGTGATTTTTAAGATTGAGCTCTGCTCCTAGGATCAGAGGTTGCTATCCCAAGCTTCTTGTGAATCACTGAACCTTGGCTTTGAACACAGAGGCCCCTTGTATTTGGTGACTTGCTCACAGCAAAGGGTAGCCCAACCTAATCTCTCCAGGGAACAGCTTAGTCTTCTGAGCCCTCAATTTGCCTTCTGCACTAGGACTGGAAGCTACCCCACTGGTCTGCTTTGCTACTGAGCTGGGACCAAGAGTAGCTCATTCATCTTATCCTTCTTTTCTTAGACATTCAGCACTATCAATGGTGCTGCCTACCCGTTTTGAAATCTTCTTCTCTGTTACTATCTAGAATATTAAATGATGGGCTATATAGCTAATTCAGTCCTTTCTGTAATTAATATCCCCCAAAGAGCTTCTATTATTCATCAAGGATTACATCTTCTCATAAGAATCAAACACTTTCTCCTATCACATTTCCTCATCTAGGTATTTAATCCTCCTTTCTGCTACAAACAATCTTACGTTTCCAACTATCATCAGAATTATTCAATTAGTGTGAAACAACCTTTTACCTGCCTAACTCAACCACCTCTTCCAGTTTTGTGTCTGTCAATAACAGAACATTCCCCTAAACACCCAACTCAAAAACTTTTAATCTTCTTTTTCCTAATCAATGTGCTCCTAATTTTGTCCAGCCTTTCTTTGTGATGTCTCTCAGTTCTTCTCCATTATTTTTTCTTTCTTATCAACACCTCCCTAATCCAAGGTATCTACTAATCCATCCTACGTACTCCCAATAGATTAATCTTTCTGAAATTTTCCTTCTATTCTCTTCCTTCCTTGCTCAGAAATTATCAATAGTTTTCTGTTGCATACAAGATCAAGTCCAGACTTGACATCCTCTCATTTTAGTCTCTCTATAATCTAGTTTTCTTCTATCTATCCAGTAAGATCATTTCCTCCCACTCAACAAAAATTCTCTGGTTCAACAAGCTTATCTCCTTTTTGCTCCCCTTCCCTAATACCTTCAAGCTTCTCATGCTTATTTTTCTGCTACTGATCTTCCTTCCTTCAAGTCCCAAATAATATCCCTCCTTCTACCAGAAGCCTTCCCTTATCCTTTTTAATTCCAGTGTCTTTTGTCTGTTAATTATTTGCTATTTATCTGTTGTCTAACATGCTTTATATATATGAAATGATCGATTAATTTTGTATCATTTGTTATGACTTCTTTTTATAATTAACTGATTTTGTCTAATAACTGATTTTATCCTACAACTACCTAAGACATGGTTCTTTTTCTCTGAACTTAGTGCACAGATTCAGCTGGCCTGTAATGTGTTAAATTTAGAAATTCTCTTCCTAGATAATTATTCTGTTATTTCTTCAAGGAATTCTGATAAACTTGGGGGATGTGATTTCTTCTAAGAAAGTCTGTTCTGGTATCTTTACAACACCAAGCCATTTCTCAATGATGTCTAATTTGTATCTAGAAGATCTGCTCTATTATGCTTTAACTCTTATATCTTGACTCAACCCATGAAAACTTTTTGGGCACAGGGGGAAGGTGGTCTCTGCTAGCACCTTATTACTAAACTTCCAACTAATTATATTGTTGCCCATGCCTCAGCTATGTAAACAATCATGTTTCCCTCAATTTCATAATGTTACCTACCCTTCTCTGTCCTTTGTTCTGAGCTTCCTAAAACCTATTTTTAAAAACTTTCCCCTTCGTTTGAAGTCGTAGCTAACTGGGAAAGTTAAGATCCAATTTAAGAATAAAGTTGTGCTTTACTAGTAAATTGATTATGCTTAGTACTTTGTACCTCAATTTACTTTATTTTAACTTTTACATATATTTGTTTACATTTTGTCTCCCTGACTAGATTATAAACTCCTTGAGAGAAAGCACTATCTTTTGTCTCTTTTTGTATCCCCAGTGCCTGGCACATAGGCAGTTAACAAATGTTTATTGAATGATTGCTTTAAATATTTACTGATGCATTTCCCTATCTTGTAATGCTTTTCCCTAATCCTTAATATCTAACAATTTTCCCCAAAATTGAATATAATTTTTTTTGTGAAACTTATAACTACATACCTGAATCCCCCAGAAATCTGTTCAATTCTATCAGTCTTATAGGACTCAGCAAACGGTTGCCTTTCTTGATAGATGTGTTGATATCTATCAGGTATCACCATACCTGCCTGCAATCTTTCCCACTGAGGAGACTGAAGCTGGCATTCACTTGAATGTGAGAGTTCTAAGCTACAATGGGATAAACCAGTTGGTATCTCCAATAAGTCTGGTGAGCCCTCAGGAGGAGGGACCACTAGGCTGAGTAAGGAGGGTAAACTGGCTCTTATTAAAAACAGAATTGTAAATGCTATTGTTCTGACCAAAGATGCAAGTGAATGTATGAATGGCCACTATCCTTCCAGCCTGGACAGATTAGGAAGACCTAGTTTGGGGGGAAAAAAAAAGTCTAACCGGTCCCCACAGACCTTTGCAGCTTTCCAGTGATTGTTCCTTTCTTTGAAATTCTCTGGTGTTTATATTCTCTAAGATTTTTCTGTGTGACTCTATATTGTTTTCTAATTTGTATAATTTATCTCCACATTGAGATTATAAGACGATTGGAACTGATCTGGTTAATGATTTTTACTGTCTAAAGATCTGATTATACTGCCTGATTTCAAAATGACTCTAAGGACCAACTATATTGAATTAGAATCTTGGGGGAGATGGAGATGCTTGAAATGGACTGCTTAAAGGGGATGGCAGGTACAAAACCTAATTTTGCTTAGGACTGGCTCTGAGGGAGTCAGGAAGCAGTGATTGGAAGTCTCCCAAAGACAAATTTACCTGCAAGGAGGGGGGAAAAGCAAAAAAGAGGGAAGGTAAGGCATTGCTGGGGGAGGAGATAGTTTAAAATGTTCAAAAGTTGAATGGGCTGCCTTAGGAAGTATTTGGTTCTCTTTGGCTGATTACTTAAAGTGAAATCTTATTGATCGCATTCATTCATTAATTCAGCAATTTTTTACAAAGTACCTGTTATATGTCAGGTACTATTAGAAAGAGTGGTTTTATTCAATTACACTTTGGATTAGATGTCCTCCTTGGTCCCTTCCATATCAGAATGCTGCACTTGTAAGTGAGTGGGTAACTTATAGGCAAAGACTCTTAGTTAATGTATTAAACAAGATTCATAGTCCCATTTTAATGTGAATTGTTTAATCCAGTCACATTGCTTCCTGAGGACTGATTGAGATTATTTCACTAAGGGAGTAGAAATTTTAATAAGAGCTGGGGAGAAGGAAAGCAGTTTAGGGTGGAGTCATTGTTGAAACAAAACCTGAGAGGTATAAGTCAGTCCTAATTAATATAATGATTATATAGAGAAAATGTAGAGGTATTCCAATAATGTCAATTCATACTGCATATTTTCATAAGATTGGAACCATTTATCATATTTTACATACCATATTTTATATAACTTCAAATATTATAAATTAGAACACATACAACCATGAATCACTATTTGGAACCTTGTGAGACAGGTGCTATCTTTATCCCCATGTTATAATTAAGGAAACTAAAGCTAATTAAATAATTCGCCTAGGGTCGCACAGCTAGTAAATACCTGATTTGAACCCAGGAATTGCTGACTCCAGCCCCAGTATTCAGTTTACCACAGCATTAACATTTGGACCTTCAGGAAAAAGTCTGCTGTGAGCAGTGTATGAGGGGAAGAAAGAAAGAATAAATTTTATCTACTTCACGGTTTTTCTGAGGAATGATCTTGTATAGGTTCACTATCTTCTGGGTCAACAGTAATGCCTTCTTATTCTGAAGGAAAACAAAGCCCTTCCTACTTGAGTTGAAAGGTAGGATTTTTCAGGGAGAAATCCTACTTTGTTCCAATACCTGCAAGTTCTCCTACATAAACTATACAAGTTGACCCTGTTTATATACATTCAAGCATACTGTTTGCTGACTCTATCATTTTTTCCTAGGCAGAAAACAGAAATACCTATTTGTAACCACCACATTGATGTATTCAAATTTTAAGGAAAAAAAACTGCTTTTCTTTTGCTCAAGAGGCTCTAGAGGGCATCATAAGCTCAGATTAACTCAGCCCATCAGGTGCCAAACTCTGACCATCAGCAATTAGGAGAATATGTTATAATAGTTCTTTCTCATAAGTGGCAATGCTGTATTGTGACTTTCCAAGCCTTTAGATTACATGGGGTTTTATGCTCTTTGTTTCCTCCATAGAGAAGTAGGCTTAGAGGAGATTGGAAACTCTCTTCAGTCACCTACTGGTTTCCATGCAATTATTCTTCCTATTGAACTGAAGAATAGCTTTAAGACTTACTACTGTGTCTTTGAAGGTGATTTTAGTACATTGCAGGTAGATATATAAAAACTATAATGCATCACATATTAGGTTTAAGTTTCCACACCAATGAAATAGAAATAGAGGAATCTTATCTTATTTTCTGAAGGGTCATTTATTCTCTGGCTAGCATAGTGCTGTGGTAAAAGAACAGCTGTCATGAGTAGAGACTTCACATATGACAAAATGTTCTGAGACACATACTAAAATTCTAGGGTACAACTAAGGCAATCCTTGGAGGAAAATTACAAACAAAGGGGAAAGAATTATTAACAGTACATAATTTTTAAAAACTAGAAAATCAACTTAAAATAAACTTAAAAATTAGCACAGAACACAAAATTTTAAATAAAAAAGATGAGTTAAAAAGATATAACTAAATATATAAATAATAAAATTAAATATTAATATTATAAGTGTACAATAATAAATAATAAAATTTTATTAAATAATAAATAAATAATGAAATTAAGAGCTAATTATTTTAACATAAATGTGAAACCTTTGAAAAATGTAGTTTGTTAAGATAGAGGGAGACTAAATGTCCCATGAAAATTTAGTCTTTTCTCTGAGAACTTACATCCTGTATAATTCAACAAGCATTTATTAAACATCTACTGTATGCAAAAGAGAAGGATAACTGTCTATCACCAGTTGTCCCAGTCTTGTGGTCTCCCCTTAAGTTAAGAGCTACTTTTCAAAGAAAGGAAGTATAAATAATGTTGTAAAAATTCAGGATACTGATAGTAGAGTTGACTCTAAATAGGATGCCAAGCACACTAAGCAGGCTATGGAACAGCTGTGTTCATGTATCACTTTAGGGGTTAAAGAAACTAGAGAGTCTTTTGTTTACTTATTTATTATTATTAGAGCAAGTCCTTGAGCCTGAGCATTCTTGATGTATTTTTCCTACAGTGAGGTAGAAGTAGTATGCTGTTGTGATGATTTTTTTATTCAGTGAAATGATGCAGTATCTGATTTTCCACCATTCCTAAGAACTCTACTGTCTGATACTTGAAGAAGAAAAAAAAGCTCTAATCCATCAAATCCATTTGATCTGAAACAAAATAACTGTATTAATGAATATGACAGTGGGTATTTCAAAGTTTTCTCATTCTCTTTCTAAAGCAATTTCACTCACTAATAAATTATGCGCTCCAGGGCTAGAAGCTGCCTCTTTCTCTGCATTGCTGGAAAAATACATTTGCTTCACTGTATATTTTCTTGCAGCACAGTGTGAAAGTATCTGAAATACAATTTCCAGGCTGGTAATCTAATGCAGTTTAGGGTAGAGTTGTCAGTCCTTTCTTTCCTTCTTCAGAATACATTTTCAAGTCTTATGTTGCCTAAGGTTGGAGAGTTCATTTTTCCCCTTCAGGCACATTAAGTGAATAAATGACCTCTCAGAAAATAAGATAAGGTCCCTCCATTTCTATTTCTTTTGGTATGGAAACTTAAACCTAATATATGATGCATTATAGTTTTTATACATGTACCTGCAATGTACTAAAATCATTTTCAAAGATACAGTAGTAATTCTTAAAGCTATTTCTGTAGTTCAATAGGAAGAATATTTGCATGGGAAACAGTAGTTGACTGAAAACAGTTTCCAATCTCACCTAAGCATACCTCTCTAAGAAGGAAAAAAAGCACATAACAGCCAGTGCAATGTAAAGGCTTAGAAGGTCACATGTAGCATTGTCACTTATGAGAAAAAAGGAAAAAAAAATGATCATAACAGATTCTCCTCCTAATTGCTGATGGCCAGAGTTTGGCACCTGATGAATTGAGAGCTAAGCTAAGCTTGTAATGCCCTCTAGAGGCCAGTAGCCAGGATCAGTCCTGAAAGATGGGATGAGAAAACTTACTTGAGCAAAATAAAAGCAGATTTTGAGTAAAACAATATGGTGGTTACATTAGGTGTCTCTGTACCCTGCCTAGGAAATAAATGATAAAAACAGCAAATTTTGGTGACATGTATACAAACAAGGTCAACATATATAGATTGAATAGGAGACCTTGCAGAGATTGGAAGAAAGCAGGACTTTCTTGCTGAAAATACTAGTTTTCAATTAAAATGGGGAGGATTTGGCCCTCCTGAATAAATAGCTAGATCATTGACCTACTGATAATAATAATATTAAAAATATTAATATTGATAATAACTAACATTTATACTATATTTTAAGGCTTATACCTTATAGCATTCGATATTGCCTTTTAAAGGCAAAATGACTATTTCAGGTCATTGGGGTTAAGTTTACCTGATTTCTGCCCCAGTAGTGGTCTGAAAAAAATTGATTCTTATGTTAACAGGCCTAATTATAATGATTGTGATAGAAGTATGAGCATAGAAAAACAGGAAGCAGGAGAAAAAAAAGCCAAAAAGACTCTTATACTGGAAAAGAACTAGGTCACAGATGCTAGCACAAAAGGAAAGAAGATCAAGCTAACATAATAAAAGAAAACTTGAAGACAGGGAATAAAAAAGACATTTAGTAAATCATGTCACTGCACTTGTTGTACTCTTTCTGAAATGTTTCATATCCTTTATATTATTCATGTGTGCCATGTACCAAAGAATGGGAGAACATGGAGTATAAAGATTATGTAGCCAAATTCCCAAAATACAATTTTAACTTCAGTCAGTGAGTCAGTCACCCCTTTATATATTACAGATCATTTCCACATTTAAGGTACTGTTGGGCTAAAAAATCCAAATTAAAATCCTACCTTGAAAAAAAAAAAAGCTTTTCCCCAATCACATTTAATTTTAGGGCCTTCTCTCTATTAATTCTTTCCTATTTATCTAGTCAATAGCTTGCTCAAGATATATTTATTTGTATATTGAGTTCCCCATTCAATTTTAAGTCTTTCAAGGGCAGGGACTATTTTTGTCACTTTTTGTACCCTCACTGCTTAGCACTATGCCTGGCACATAAAAAGTGCTTAACAAATGTTTTTTGATTCATTGTGTAAATCCAGTTTTCTCTAAGAGTAAAAATGAGGCAGTTAGCTGTGAACAGTCATCAGAACCACCTGCTTCTGCCCAAACTGACACATTTTAACCCAGGCAAGCCACAAGTTCCAGAAATATAGCAGTAGTGGTAAAGCAGCTGTTACTTTCTCTGATGAAAATATGGACACTGACAGTAACTTTGAATTTCTGAAATGACCAAAATAATTATGTATGTTTCAGTGCTTGGGAAGGATTGAGGGGACCATAAAAGTATCTAAAGATGAGGACAATGCATAAAACTGGGGCCACCTTTGGTGCTTCTATTTTTTATGTGATAATTTATTTAGTCAATCAAGTAAGTGTGCTTACTGATCATCTGCTACGAGACAAAGAATGTGCTAGACACTGTACTTTAATAGTATCTCAGTTAAAAATGTACTTTTGTGTATTTTCTATGAATTTTTTCACATTTCTCTAATATTCTTTTCATTTTCCTGTCTTCTACCAAAACATGTTATTCTTTCTTTCTTGGTAAGCAGGCAATAAACATTTATTAAATATTTATTATGTACCAATTACTGTGCTAAGCAATGGGGGGTAGAAATACAAGCAAAAAGTAAGACATTCCCTCTCCCAAGGAGTTTCCATTCCAAGTCATACATCCTTCTGGGCTACCTTTTTATACACACACACACACACACACACACACACACACACACACACACACACATTTTTCAACTTCAGAATTCCTACCTTTCCCTCCAAATGACCCATTCCATGCACTCAGAAGACTGGAAATTAATCTAACTTCTTTTGAAGTTTGTTTCTGGAATAAGCCATGGCTGTATTATAGTATTCAGAAGTGAAATAATATACCTAAAGTTGTCCTGGAGCCCTGAGGTGAAGAGGTCTCAGCTAATGTGGGAACCCCGATCAATCCAGGCCTTGTTAGAATTTTTATAAACTCTTAACTCAAAAATTTAGCTTAAGAGTTCTTAGGAGCTGGCATTGATTTGGGGTCAACCTTAACGATACACCAGATCAAAATTACTAGGAGAGGGAAACCCAGAAGAGAATATAACAGGCTTTGTATAACTCCTGCTTGATTTCTATCTCTCTTTCTCTGTCTCTGTCCTTCTTTTTCCTTATCTCTCTATTTGCTGGTCCATTTCTTCAAGATATAGGAAAATGAGCAAAGAAACCATATAGGATAGTGAAAAAAATGTTGAGAGATCTGGATTTAAATTCAGTCTCCAACAAGCATTAATTGCATGATATTAAACAAGACATTTTCCCTATCCATAAAGCTGGGATAGTAATACTTGTGGTATATAGTACATTACAGTTTATAGGATGCCTTCCTTAAAACAATCTTAAACAGCTTCGCAGGAGTGTTATAAAGATTTTGTTCTTATTGTTCAGTCATTTCAGTCCTGTCCAACTCTTCCTGACCCCAACTGTTTTTTGTTTTTGTTTTTGTTTTTTTAGAAAAAGATACTAGATTGGTTTATCATTTCCTTCTTTAGCTCATTTTATAGATAAGGAAACTGAGGCAAACCTGGTCAAGTGACTTGTGTATGGTCACACAGCTAGTAAGTGACTTGCTAATTGTTGTTGATATTTGTCCTTCACTCTTGAAGAGGGCTATGAAATCAGAGAGGTGATGCTATGACTTGGAAGTGAATTGGATTGAATTGAGGGAGGGCTGTGCAAGGTCATCTCCCACACTTTCCCTTCCAAAGCCATCTGGATCCAGTGGCAAGTTATAGCTCAGGCTGACTGGAGATGGCCCTGAATGAAATGGGAGACCTTAGCTTTTTTAAGCCAAGGTCTTCAACAGGACTCAGTTTGGCTGAGGTTCCACCCATTCAGTGATTAAAATTATGTAGAAATTGAAGCAAAGAATCCTGTTGAAGACTTGCTTAGGGTTTTATAGCTAATAAGTGCCTGTATTAGGATTTGAACTCAGGCCTCCTGACTCTAAGCCCAGAATTCTAGCTACTCCAGTTTTAAAAGAAGTGATTTTTAAACCTAAATTGCTTTACAGGTGCAAATTTATTTGCAAATTCCCATACCCTTTCCCAAGAGAATTCACATTTCATGTATAAAAGAGTGAACACTTCAGGGGTTACAGCTCCTATGAGAACGTAGAAAGGAATAGAGATAGTAGTACCTGTGGCTCCAATGGGATATGGAATTCTCAAGTGAAGAACTCCCTCTTCTAAAGCAGTTTAATTCTTTCTCTGAGAATTATAGACTTAAGAGAGTTAACCTGCCAATTTAGAGATTAAGTGACTTATCCAAAGTCTCACAGCCACTATATATTAATATATAGGTCCTGAATATCAGGACCTATAAGTCTAGGTCCTGAGCCCAGGTTTTCCTGAGTCTGAGATCAGCTCTATCAACTACATTATATTGCCTCTCTATGACCACATAAATAACTCCTGGTCAACCAATTGGGCAGCCTGGGAGTGCAGTGGATAAAGTGTCAGGTCTGGAGTTAGGAAGACATCTTCCTGGGTGACTCTGGGCAAATCACTTTTTCCTGATTGTCTTAGTTTCTTCGTCTGTAAAATGAGCCAAAGAAGGAAAAGACAAACCATGCCCAGAATCTTTGTTGAGAAATCCTAAATGGGATCACAAAGAGTCAGAAAAAATTAAAAAGGGACTAAATAACAACAGTCAACTAAGGTTGTAGACCCCTGTCAACTTAGCTTTATCTTGAGATCAACTGTACATTTAATTCTCATTCTGAAATTTCTCTTTTCCTTTTCATTCCAGGCAGTTTTTAGCCTCTATCCCAAATATTATTATTGTTACCAAAACTTACTGTCAGGTAATATCACTACAGCTACCACTGAGAAGGATGTGGGTTTTGCTTTATTTGTTTGTTTTTTAATATCAAGGATCTTAACTATGTTACAGTTAAAATCAATATAAATATAACCTTTTCAACCACATGGAATGAGTTTATTTTTTTTCTCATTAGTCTGTCTCTGCCATTACAGTGTAGTGATTGTAAGGGGGAATCAGGGTCAGCTTAAACTTTATTGAAAGACCATTAAAAAAATAAACTCAAGCTCATTTAAATAGTGAGGCCATTTCATTAAAAAAAATCAATAAATGGAAAGCACCTGGAGTTGCTTTACTTAAACACTTCACGTATGAGAATTATTCTACTACCATAATTTGAGTGAGTTTATAAACAGAGAGGACTGTCTAATAAAGCAACAAAATCTTGTTTCATCCAATAGCCTTAGGGCCATAAAGGCTATAACATTAGTCTGCTTAGACTTATAGCATTTAAAATTTCTCCCATTATAGACGACTTTAAAATATCATCTTACCAGGAATCAATGTACAATGTCATTTACCCTGGAAAACTATTAGCTGCCTGAATGGAAGGAGAACAACAAAGGAAGAATGCAGTTTCACATATTAGAAAGTATCCTCCTCTGCCACAGTATAAGAGAATACTCCCCCTCAAGAAGTCTGGAAGCCAGAGGTTAGCCCCATTATCTTCCTGCAATTCTACAGCCTTTGCCAAAGCATTCTCTCTGCCTAACTTTCCCCGTCAGCAACATTTATTGTTTGCCATTTATAACTCTTCATGGCCCCATTTGGGATTTTCTTGGCAGAGATACTGGAGTGGTTTGCCATTTCCTTCCTCAGCTCCTTTTACAGGTGAGGAAACTGAGGCAAATAGAGTGAAGTGACTTGCCCAAGTCTCACAGCTAGGAAATGTCTTTGGACTAATTTGAACTCAGGAAGATGAGTCTTCCTGATTCTAGGGCTGGCATTCTATCTGCTTTGTCACCTCGCAGCCTAATATGACATATGTTTGTGGAATTATGGACTTTAAACATTTCCTGCTACAGTCTCTCTTCTAATGCAGAACTCTCTTACACAACAACCCTTACAGGCTCTGCTTGTCTTATTCAGAAACCTCATTATTTTTTGAAGATATCTGTACTATTTTAGAAACTTCCAATTTTTAAAATGGTACAGTGGACCAGAAGTCAGAAAAAATTGAGTTTGAATCCCACCTCACATATTTAATATCTCTGTAACCCTATGCAAGTCACTTCATCCTGACTGCCTCAGTCTCCTCATCTGTAAAATGAGCAGGAGAAGGAAATGACAGAGCATCCTAGGCAGCTCAATTAAACTTTGCCTCAGTTTCCTTATCTATAAAATGCCAATACTGACCCTACATCCCCAGGGCTGTTCTGAAGATAAAATGAGATCATATTTATAAAGCATTATGTAAACTTCAAAAACACTTTTTAAATATTATTAACTTTAGTCCTGGACTCAAGACGGAAAGGTAGTATGCTGCTTTTACACAATGTCTCTTCACATATTTTGAGGCAAGTTATTATTACACATATTAAGGAATGTGCTGCGTTTTGGGGGGGGGAGTAAGAACAAAACACCTACAAGTTTAATCAGCATTGTTATTTTCTCCATCACTTTGAAAATCAACAAAATTGTAAATTGAGCCATGATTGATAGCATTTGCTACATATTTTGTGAGCATATATGTATGCCACTGAAAAATTGCCAATCAGCTCTTGCAAACTGATTGGAGTCGATTGCAAAATTCAAAAGATCCTTCTTTTCTAGGCCAAAGATCCCTAATACTCTCAACAGCCATTTATATGACATAATCATGATTTGCAGTAGGGAAGACCTGATTTCAAAGCAGATCTAAATTATTTAGCTGTGCAGCCCAGGACAAATGATTTAACATTTGCCTCTCTCATCCTAATCTATAAAATGGGTTTAATAATAAAATGGGTTAATTATAATAATAATAACTTCCCAGAGTTATTCTAAGGATAAAATGAAATATATAAAATGCTTTGCAGACCTTTAGGTTCTCTAGAAATGCTAACTACTTTATTATTATTATTAAATTTTCAATGTCCTTCATAAAATATATTGTCTATAACTGGACCCAGCATTTGAGGTGTGATCTGATTAACACAGATTACAGTGGAACTGTCACCTTCATTGAGCTGAACACTACATTTATTAATAGAAAGCATATATTTACATTAAAATATGTTGCTTTAGCATCTATATCATCCCAATGGCTTTTAATAATAACCAGTATTTCAAAATTTGCAACGTGCTTTGCATGTGTTAATTCATTTGATTTGAAATTTCTGGTCATCTCGAAACTCTAACTCCTTATCTCATGAATTGAAATCAATTTAGGACTCCACTAACTTGTATAATACATTTGGACTTTGGCCAACTCACTTAATCTTTAGAAACTATAATTGCTAATCTATAAAAGAAAGGGGTTTCTCTAAATCCTTTCCAGCTCTAACAATATATATTTATGTTTTACTGTTAAATTTATACTTATAACTATTAAATTCTATCTTAGTCTTTTGATTTGGGTCCTCTAATCTAATGAATAATAAAGTTGTTTTCTAGCATCTGAGTTCTCATACTCAGATTTATATGCTCCACAGATTTAACAACCAAATTTTCTTTGTCTTTTTAAAAAAATATATCCTAGTTTGTGCATTAAGCACCTTGGATACAGGTTTGATTCAAGAATTGCCTCTGACTTTACCAGCTGTGTAATCCTAAACCAATCACTTAACCTCTGCCAGCCTTAGTTTCCTCAGGTGAAAAATGCTGCTATTAATGGGGTTTATCTCACAAGATTGTTGTGAAGATCAAATGAGGCCATCTTTGTAAAAGGTTTAGCACAAAGTCTATCATATTGTAGATGCCTGATAAATGTTTATTTTCTTCTTTTCTTTTCTTCCTCCTGGCCTCCTACACACACTAGCTGTGTGATCAGAAATAAGCCACTTTAACCTCTATATGCTCCAAGTACCTCTTTAGTTCTTCCTTAAGAGGTCTTCAGTTTAAAAGCAAAAAGTTGACAAAGCCAGGAGCATAGAGTTAATTCATGACTTAAAATTTTGAAAAATAGAAATAATTCATGGTCAAGCCATAGATTGTAAATTAAAGAAAAAAAATACCTTTTCCTCTCTAATGTCATATCCCACTCCTACAGCTAAAGACCTAGATAAGAAATTTTAACTTGTAGTATTATGATCTCCTGAGACTGAGACACCAACATAACCACCATTCCAATCGGGAAAGAATTGGGATTCCTACTCAAAGACCAGGTACCTCTTTCAAGAACCTAAACAGTAACAGGAGAGGACAAGTTCCAAATCTGCTCTTCCACATCATGATTCTTTGATTCAATTTCCAAATCTCCCCTGCTTCTTGGGCTCAGGCTTGACTATTATACTATTTTTCTTTATATACTTACACTTATATGGGTTGTTAAAACTGCCAGCTTAGTTTAGAAGAAACTTGTCTTGGGCCAGGAATTTCTTGTCACTAAGTAGCTGCTGTTCTCCTAACTCTGTACTACCTCTGCTTATTTCCTCTCTTTTCTTTAGGGAAGTATTATCCCAAATTTTTTTCATTACCCCAGATCTAGCTACATCCAGTCTGAGTTAAGAAAACTGAATTCTATTAAACTCTCCCAAACTTTGGGAGAAATCATCCAAACCTCCCAATTAATCAGAGACAGGAGAAAAAACACACCCTTCTCCATCTTCTTTTCTAAATCTAGTTACCAATTCTCACCCCATGCCAGGCACTAGGATCAAATACACAAAGAATTTTTGGTAAATAAGTCTCCAGGCATTGGGAGCACAACTCCTAACTATTAAGGAAAGAAAGTTCCCATTAAAGTGCTGAGCACTGTCAAAAGGTTCAACATCAGAATGGAAAGTAGAGTGCCTTAAGAGGAGGGAATGTCTCTTTTACTTTTTTTACTTTTATTTTTTGGGGGACTAGAACCAAATAAATAAAAGACTTTCATGTATATATTTTATATATACATATGTATGTGTATGTGTGTGTGTATATATATATATATATATATATATATATATATATATATATATATATATATATATATATATATATATATATATATAAAATTTTTAGAATGGAAAGAATTTTTACACAACCCCAGGTATATGGGTATATTTTATAGATAGATAGATAGATAGATAGATAGATAGATAGATAGATAGATAGATAGATAGATATGTATGTATGTATATATATATATATATACAAATCAAACATTTGCTAATAACAAATCATATTTTTTCAATCCCCATATACAGTTATGCAGGACCTATATAGGGTCCTGACCAACAGCTTAAAAATCTTTGCTCTGTTCTACAACAATTAAGTGTCACAATGAGAAAGGTTTTAGAGATAAAAATCCATTGATCTAACACTTGACTGACCTAGGGGAGAGGTAAGAAAGAAGAAGGGATACAACCTAAGTGGCTGAAAGAGGATTTACTAATGCTTTAGCAGAAATTAGTAAGTTTGATGACAAATATAAATTTGAGGAGAAATCTAACAAGTTCTCATCATGGATAGGTTGAATTTTGGATTCTGATAGTATACCATTAGTTGCTAATATCAGATTAGAGTGCAGGAGAGGTTGGATTTACAGCAATTAGAGTCATCTGCACTGAAATTACAATAATTATGCGGGACTTGATTAAAAACAGCAAGGGAACCAGGGAAGAGAGATGAGAATAGGACTAAGGACAGAGCCTTAATACTATGGAAAACATGCTAGATAAGGAGACAAAGGACTTGAATTCAAAGCCTAATGAAGTTAAACACCTCTATAACCAGAAATATAATGTACTCTTAACAGAATTAGAGAAGTTTGAAGATAGGAAACTTTTGGGTAAATTTATTTATATATGTATATATATATATATATAGATATATATATATCCTTTTTCTCTAACTTTAATTTCTTTGGTGAATGGACTTAAAAGATGGTATTGCTATTTATTGACTCAGGAGATGTACCTTAAAAGTGCTTTCCAGAATATTTTGCCTTGAATCTTTAAGGTATAGATTTTAATAAATAAATATATATTACTTAAATTATCATCAAGTGGATCAATTTTACCTGATCCACTCACTAATTACTAAATCTGATGTGTTTTCAAGCAAGGTTGAACATACAGAAACAAAGCATGTTTTGTGTCAGAACCCCAGAAAGGAGATCTGACAAAAGCAGGATAACAATTATTAGATGTAGAAGGTCCCAAGAGATTAGTTAGTCAGTTCAGTGGTATGTTGGAGAGAGCACCGGATTTGATGTTGGGAAAACTTGAATTCAAGTCCCACATCAGAAACTTACTAATTTTGTTATTCTGGGAAATTCACTTAAGCTTTGTAGCATCTCTTTATCCATAAAATAAAGGGCTTTGTCTATAAGTTTCCTTCCAGTTCTAGATTTCTGATGTAGTTAGTCTCATGTTCTAGCTTAGGAAACTGAGAGCCTAATTTAGTGATTGTTCAAAGTCATAGAACTAGTACATGGTAGAGCTGATGTCCATACCCAAGTCTTTTGACTTCAAGGTCTTTCTGCTACACTCTAGTAATTGATTCTAAAATTATGTTTTTTTAACAAGACAAGAATAGGAGGGAAAAAAGATGGACAAGTGTAGAGAGCTGGAATTCTGGAGAAGTATACTTAAAATAAGGTGTTAACTCAGTGAAATTGATGAGATGATGGTTCCCTAATATACATATACTTAGTACTTAGCATGGTGATGTAATGGTTCTCTAGTTTACACATACTCAGTATACTGTAATGATGTAATTGTAATAGGGTATTCAAAATGGAGACAAAGCCAGACTCTGGGGGAGACTGGTTGAGACTAGTAGACTGGCAGACTGCTAAATGAGACTGGGTCAGACTATGACAGACACAGATTATGTAAAAGACAATAAAAACTTTGGAGCCTAATCTTGTCCATTCTCATGGTGTCTATCCTGCTGAGATCATCTGGAGGACCTCCAAAAAGCTAGCCCAAACACTATACACAAGTCACATCTGGCAAAGGGCTCCTGGGTTCAACTGTGATCTGAGCAATGTCATAAGAATATGAGGGATTGTGTAGAATTGTATGAAGAATATGTAAAGAACGAGCATGATATTCTGTATCAAAGGAAGGAAAAACCACACTATTGAGAGCACACAAACTCTGGAGTATTTGAGTTTAATAATTATAAAAATCATAGAATACTAAATAAGTTATTCATAAGTTATTTAATTCAGTTCTGCCATTTTGTAAACAAAGAAAATCATCTCCATGTGGGTTGTGTAACTTGGATTGATTTGTCACACTCTCCCTTACTCTCCTCCCAGATACAATGAAAATTCCTTAAGAGCAGTTTGTTTTATTTTTTGTCTTTGTTTTTCCCAGTGCCTACCTCACACAGTGTCTGGCATATAGCTTGAACGATTGATGAATTTCCCAAGGTCATATTCCTAGTTGGTAACATAAACAAGGTTAGAACCTAATTCTCTTGGGACAGATGTCCCATTGTCCCTAATTCTCCCAAAAATTTAAATTCCTAAAAAAACAAGTATACATACATAGACAATATTCTTATGTTTAGGCTACTTATGTACTAAACCTCTCCAAAACTAAAACTTCTATCGAGCGTGCCATCCAGAAATATCAAAGTAAGCATTCTGTAGAACATAGAATAAATAGTCTTCTTCTCTCATGGACGAATATATTAAAGAGTTGATTATTTTGAGGCCATTGTGTTTTTTCACTTTATTTTTAAAGCTTGTTTTAAAATGTCATGCTATCATTTTTCCAGCAGATGGAGTGTTAGACTAGAAAAAGTAGCCCAATATTTTTTTAACTGTTTTCTGTGAATGACTCTTTACATCCCAGAAGAACTTGGTGGAATGGCTTCCACTCTCATTGATATGACAGAGTTTAGTGCTTAAGAAGCAGATATATTTAACTGATTACATTATCATCATAATGATGGCATAATAGTAATAGGAGTACTCAGGGCTTATAATACTTCTCATTTTCAAAAAGCTTATCAAGCCATAATTAAACCTCTTGACATCTCAGAGGAAAGTTGTGTACAGACAATTACATCAAAGCTTTTTTCTCAATATTTTTTTATTTTTTCCAGGCCTAAAACATATGAGGGTTGGGGTAGGGAAAAGATAAAGAGAGCAGAAAAATGCTTTGAAAATTTAAATATCGCTTGAAATTTCCTTCAGGTGGAATATTAAATGTACAGCTTGATCTAATTCAGTTTGTTGAGATATCTAAGCCAGATAACAAATCACCACTCTTACTGTGGGTTTTGCCAATTCAAAATATAGTTGTTTCAAAAACTCTAAAAAAGGTTTTTATATTTTAAGATGATATTGAAGTAGAAGGGTTGGAAAAAACCCCTCTGTTTATCTAAGAATTCTTCTTAATATGAATCTTACTCTCAACAACAACAAAAACAGGTTTTTTGGTTTTTGGGGTTTTTTTGGTAACAATTCATTTTCCTCCCTCCAGATTTCATGTTAGTGATATTGTTTTTCTCTTATCTCTATACCATTTAATCTAATTCAATAAGATAGGAAGATTTCCCCTCCTTATTTTAAAATGATTTAATGTAAAAACACATGGGATAGGGACTAGATTAGGATCCTTCTGGTATAGAGAACTCCAGGATGAGAAAGCTCCCTTTGCCTATGCAGGTCAGCACCTTTTTATGTTTGTTGTTCAGTCATCTTAGTTATGTCCAACACTTCATGATTCCATTTGGGGTTTTCTTGGCAAAGATACTAGAGTAGTTTGCCATTTCCTTCTCTAGCTTATTTTAAAGATGAGGAAACTGAGGTAAATGAGGTTAAGTGACTTGCCCAGGACCACACAACTAGGAAGTGTCTGAGATCAGATTTGAATACCAGAAGATGAACTTTCCTGACTCCACAGTGTTCTATTCACTAGCTGCCCAAGAAGATATCAAAATATATACAATAATGAACATTTACTGTTTTTTTTTTAAAGAAAGAATAATTAGTAAGCTTGTGGTGAGCTAGAAAAGGTTGTAATCCATTTAAGATAAAGATGTGCAGTTTCATCACAGAGATCATCTCCAAGATCCTCTCCAACTTTTAATCCTTTCATTTAAAAAATCACCTCTTCTCTACCCAGAGCTTCTCCATAATCCTGAAAGGGACCAGAATTTGTAATTCTCTCCCCACTTTAAACAGTATCTTCATACTTTCTCTCAAATTTATAAGTGTCTTTATACTAAATGCTAAGACTGGATGTCATCCTAGGTGGAGTGTGTTTGTTTTATTTAGCAGGCAGGTGGTTGTTTACACTTAAAATTCTTTAGAGCATATCTGCCTGATTGGATAAGGACCAGGATAACACTACATGGGTTCCATATCATAGAGGCTCAGCTCTGGGCACTCAAGAAAGATAGAATCACATGAGATATGAAGTATGTTAAATTAAAGGATATCCTAAGTATTAGAAAGTAGCAAACTGTTAGGTGTTGACCAGCCCTGGAAGAAACCCAGATTGCTACATAAAATCTCAATTTCAGAGCCAAATGTGAATTGCAAGGAATTAGGAGAGATCTAATGGTTAGATAAGATTCAGTCCTTATTCTTATTTAGCTCCCAATCAAGCAGACACAACAAAATTTACCTGTATTATGTGCAATGACTATGCAATAATCACAAGTCACCAAGAAAACAGAAAAGAATATGGTCAGTTAATCAATAAGAATTATTAAGTGTCTGTCATGTCATAATCACTATGTATGCTAGGCACTCTTGACACAAAAACTAAAGCAAAATGGTCTCTGTCCTCAAGGAACTTAAGAGTGTAACAACGGGAGTCAATTTGTTTGGATATATAGCTGTATGTAAAATAAAACATGATGGGGAGAGAACTAGCAGCTGAGCCATCAGGAAAAAATATTAGGTAGAAGGTAGTACTTGAGCTACATCTTGGAAAAAAGCTGGAAAGTCCCAGAGGTTGAGGTGGTAAGGATGTGGACGCCATGCTAGTGGGACAGCTACTGCAAAGACACTGAAGACATAGTGAGAAAATGATGTTTCATGGGTAAGGACCAATAAGAAAATCTGCTTGACTAAATCATAGTGTGTGTAAAAAGGAATGATGTGTAATGAGATTAGAAATATAGTATTGGACCAGAGTTTCAAGAGGGTGGGGAGGAGGGAATATGCTCCCAGAGAATGGGCTTATGGGAGTCCTTAAAAGTATGCTCTCTAAAAGGTGTGAACTCTGAAGTAGAGAATTATTAAGTATTATGCGAAATTAGATAATTATATCCATTCCAGTGACTTAACACCTTGTAAGAATCCTAACAGTTCTGCTCATTTCACTCAGCATCAGTTGATGTAAGTCTCTCTAAGCCTCTCTGTATTCATCATGCTGGTCATTTCTTACAGAACAATAATATTCTATAACATTCATATACTACAATTTACCCAGCCATTCTCCAATTGATGGACATCCATTCATTTTCCAGTTTCTAGCCATTACTAAAAGAGCTGCCACAAACATTTTGGCACATACAGGTCCCTTTCCCTTCTTTAGTATTTCCTTGGGATATGAGCCCAGTAGTAGCATTGCTGGGATCAAAGGGTATGCACAGTTTGATAACTTTTTGAGAATAATTCCAAATTGTTCTCCAAAATGGTTGGATCCATTCACAACTCCACCAACAATGCATCAGTGTCTCAGTTTTCCCACATCCCCTCCAACATTCGTCATTATCTTTTCCTGTCATCTTAGCCAATCTGACAGGTGTGTAGTGGTATCTCAGAGTTGTCTTAATTTGCATTTCTCTGATTAGTAGTGATTTGGAACACTCTTTCATATGAATAGAAATTGTTTCAATTTTACCATCTGAAAATTGTCTGTTCATATCCTTTGACCATTTATCAATAAGAGAATGGCTTGATTTCTTATAAATTAGAGTCAATTCTCTATATATTTTGGAAATGAGGCCTTTATATTTTCCCAGTTTATTGATTCCTTTCTAAACTTGTTTGCATTAGTTTGTACAAAAGCTTTTAACTTGATATAATAAAAATTATCTATTTGATGATCAGTAATGATCTTTAGTTCTTCTTTGGTGAGAAATTACTTTTTCCTCCACAAGTCTAAGAGGTAAACTATCCTATGCTCTTCTAGTTTATTTATAATCTCGTACTTTATGCCTAGATCATGAACTCATTTTGACCTTATCTTGGTGTACAGTGTTAAGTGTCAGTCTATGCCTAGTTTCTTCCATACTAATTTTCAGTTTTCCCAGAAGTTTTTGTCAAATAATATAGTGAATTCTTATCCCAAAAGTTGGGATTTGGGTTTGTCAAAAACTAAATTACTACAGTTATTAACTATTTTGTCCTGTGAACCTAACCTATTCCATTGATCAACTAGTCTCTTTCTTAGCCAATACCAAATGGTTTTGGTGACTGCTGCTTTATAATATAGTTTTAAATCAGGTACAGCTAGGCCACCTTCATTTCATTTTTTTTTTTTTTCATTAGTTTCCCTTGAAATTCTTGACCTTTTGTTCTTCCATATGAACTTTGTGGTTATTTTTTCTAGGTCATTAAAATAGTTTCTTGGGAGTCCAATTGATAAATTGATTAACAAATAGATTAGCTTAGGTAGTATTGCCATCTTTATTATATTCACTCAGCTTATCCAATAAGCACTTAATATTTTTCCAATTATTTAGATCTGACTTTATTTGTGTGGAAAGTGTTTTGTAGTTTTGTTCATATAGTTCCTGACTTTCCTTTGACAGATAGATTCCCAAATATTTTATACTATTAACAGTTATTTTAAATGAAATTTCTCCTTGTAATTGATCTCTATTCTTTTCAGAAAACACTCCATTTTCTGTGTTTGTCTTTTGCACTAGCTGTAATGTGTTCCAGGTGTGGAACACCTCCCATATTGTAATTTCTAATTTCCTTTAAAAATAATCAAAAGTGCTACCTTCTTCTTGAGGACTTTTCAAGTTCCTTGAACAACTGTTATTGCCATTCAGTTCATCCCTTTATCCCTCCAAAGTTTCCTGGTGTCTCTCTTCTAGGTGCATATGAGGTCTCCCATTAGCATGTAGGGACTGCTATAATTTTGTGTTTGTATCCCTAGCACAGTGTGGGTGTGTAACAGATGCTTTAAAATTTCTTATTCACTAATTGAGTGACTAACTGGATCACTGAGTGATGAAATGCTTTGGAAGAAGTCAATGAGCTTGACTTTGAACAGCTGAGTTTTGGCACAAGGCTTCGCACACTAGGGGGTAAAAAATATTAATTGAACTATATTTGTCAGTGCCAAAGGTTTCTCCTATATCTGGAGGGCCTCAAAGTGGGATCAGATGTCTATAAACCCACATGGACTCAGTTCCTGCTTTTGAAAATCCCACAATCATAGCCTCCAATATCTATCACTTAAAATAAAAGACCAAATGTCTAAGTAAAGGGCATTTGAGATTGGAAAGAACCTGAGGCCTCTTCCTTTACAGCATTATTGTTGTTGTTGTTGTTGTTTTCTTTTGCTTAAGGCAGGAAAAAGTCAGCCTAAGAAAAGAATAAGATTCTGGTTGGCTAATGCATTTTGAATGTATCCCCAATTTCATCTTTATAACCATAGAAGATCCTTTTCACCACATACTTAGCAGACCAGAATCAGTTATAATAATGACTTCACATGCTCCAAATTGCTTCAAGGCACTTCCATTACAAAACATCATGGCTTTCCCATAATCCCATTTTCCTGCCTCTTTAGAAGGACTTCAAAAGGCTCATTGGCCAGTCCTCAATTATGAAATTTGCCTAAATAAAAGAAAAAGTGATAATTAAAAGACTTCTCAAGAATGGAGTTATAATAAATTATCTGATCAAAGTAGTATTTTGTGTCAATATCTTGAATCAAGGAGGTTTCAGAGAATTTTATTGGGAAGTATTTGTAATTCATTATTTATTGATTCATTCACTGAGTTTCAAAATATGAGCTGAGAAAGGGAGTGTAATAACTAGGACTTATGGGTTTGCATAGTGTTTTACCTATGTTATCTCATTTGATCCTCACACAAGATCTTTGAAGTAGGTGCTGTTATGTTCATTTTACAAATGAGTAAATGAAACATGTAGAGGTTAAGTGATATGCTAGTCAGTGTCTGAGGAAGGATTTGAATGCAAATATTTCTGCTTTCAAGTCTAGAACACTCTCTACTGCCCTGCCTAGCTAGAATTTAGGTGACCACAAGCTTTAAAAAAGTGTCAATAATATAATCTATTGCTCCCAATGTTAGATTACCGTAAGTAGGGCATAATATATAAAATATAGATGGTACTTCTATACCCTAAAATGATTAGACCATACTTGGAATACTGATTTCAGTTCTAGATACCATGTTTTAGGAATAATATTAACAAACTGGATTGTCCAAAGTAGGGTAACATGGATTATGAGGGTTCTCAACTCTATGCCATAGGAAAATTGTTGGAACTGGAGTATTTATCCAAAAGAAAAAGACTTGATTGGAAAGGTGAAGGTGATGAAGATATGTGATAAGTGATAGAGGTTTTCAAGTCTTTAAAGGAATGTCCCAGTGAAAGTCATTTGGTTTGTTCTTCTTCCCTTCACAGAGAAAAACTAAGAGTTTCCTTCTTGTTACAAAGAGCAGCAAGGGCTACATCCACCATGAAGTTTTCCTCAGTCTTCTGAAAATAAAGGGAACCTCTCCCTCCCCTATCTTGCATGCCTCTCTATTTTTTTGTTTGATCCATGCTTTGTAATTTTTCCCCTTTAACTTGTATTATATTTAATTTCTCACATACCTTGTTTCCCTTCTAAATTGTAAACTCCTGGAGGATAGGGCCATGACTTTTCGATTAGATGTAAAGAAAATTATTCCTCAAAGTTAAAACTATTCTAAAGTGAAACAGAGAAGTATTGATTTGGGGGATTTGGAGACATACTGGGTTTTCTTCAACTGGAGAGATTCCAGCAAAGAACAGATGATAACTTGTCAGGAATATTATGGGAGGGGCGACTTCTGTTCAGTTACATATTGGATTAGATGACTTCTGAACTCCCTCTCCACTCTACAATTTGGCAATTCTGTGATATGAGATGATTAGTTGTAGTGAAGCATTCACTCATAGCCCCTGGATGGCAGTAAAGTGCAAATGTTGAGAGAAATATATTTCTGCAAAATAATTATACATCAATCCCCAATGATTCATAAGTATGTTAGAAAAGAGGAAAGAGCTTAAAATTCATTTTTGTTCTGTTTATTTAAATTCCATTTTATTTTATTGAAATGCATAAGAAAAGAAGACAAGAAGAGTAAATTCTGGTTCAGGGCACCAATCAAAACTCATTGTAACAAATTCCAAAAGACTTCCATTAAAACTTTTATTACAGTAGAATTTTGTTTCAAGTATTGCCTGAAATAAACAAGCCATCTGATGGAGCTTATTGGTCCTTTAGTTTTGCAGATTTTTTTGTAATATTGGCTATAATTTTTTGCCTTTTACTTGTATTGTTTGATTTTCTAACTAATACACATAGATTGGCATCTTGTGAAAAGAAATCATAGCAACATCTGCTTCTGTTTGCAGCTGTGATTCACTTTAACTCAATTCAACAAACATGTCTGCTATGAAAACAAAGATAATAAAAAGTCATGGCCCTACCCTCCAGGAGTTTACAATTTAGAAGGGAAACAAGGCATATGAGCAATTAAATATAATACAATTAAGAAGAAAAATTACAAAGCATGGATCAAACAAAAAATAAAGAGGCATGCAAAATTGGGGAGGGAGAGATTCCCTTTATTTTCAGAAGATTGGGGAAAACTTTATAAAGAATGTGGCCTTCTGATCTGGACCTTACAGAAAAACAATTTCTACAAATGATGATATAAAAAGAATCCATTCTACAGAATGACAGGCATAGGCAATGCTCTCAAGTGGGACAGATCAGGACAAGCTGAACAAATGTCTAATGATATAGTTTTGCTAGAATGTTAAATCACTTAAGGGACCTAGGATGAATTAAAACTAGAAAATTAGGTACAGAGAGCTCTGAGTGTTGAGATAAGGAGCTTCAATTTTAGCCTAGAGACAATGATAGGACAATGAGATTCCTGAACAGTATATGATGTGGTCAGAAGAGTCTATGCTCATCTTTCTCCACCCTTACCAACACAAATCATGATAGTATTTGGACTCAATGGAGAATTAACCAACAAGACAGGCAAGAAGAAGCTTCTAAAATCTGCTCACCAAGGTTAGCAAAGAAAAAGGAAAATTCTGCTTATAACATCCTCATAAATAACTGCTATGGAACCCTTCTTTTTATGCAATAATTTTCATAGGAAGTTGCCTATTGCCCATCAACACCCATTTCCTTTAATAAAAGAGAAAGTTTGCTATAATTAAAGTTTAATTCACAAGTCTTCATCAACTGAGCTTCCACTGAGTGAATGCTAGCATTAAGAGGGATGAAAAAGGATGAGAGAGAACTGAAAAACTGCATTTCTAGGGAATACAGAAGGCAAGATAATATTTCAGTAACCTGCAAAGAGTACTTATAAATATAATGATAATAGTTGGTGTATGTTTTTCACAAAGCATCTAATACATAATCTCATTTAACCCTTACAAAATCCTATGAAATAGATATTATAGGTCTTAATATTATCTCCATTGTACAGATAAGGAAACTGAGTCTCAGATAATTTAAGCAATATACGTATGGTTGCATAACTAGCAAGATTAGAGACAAGATTTGAATTCGGGTCTCTATTAACTCCAGGTCCAGGGCCCTTCCACCACACCATCCTGCCTACCAGGTATATGCCAGTGACAAGGAATAGCTATATATAAAAATATGGTATAATGGACAGAGCATTGGACTTGGAATCAGGAAGACTTGGAGCTCATTACTCACCAGATACTAATTGTGTGATGCTAAATTAATCTTGAAGCTATTTCTAGAGATTGTGAATTTCTGGTCAATCAAGTAAAACCAATGGGCATACAAGTTGTAATTCTCTCTGGGACCCAGTTTTTTCCTCAGTAAAATGAGATGATGGTACTCTAAAATGCCTTCCAGCTTTAAATTTTTGATCCCTTATTAAAATTTCATGTCAGTCTCTCTCCTAGTGAAGAATATGAAAAAGTTGGGTGAACAATGATTTAAAGAGGCAGGAGGAATCCTATCAAAAGATTAGAGATTGGACTAATGTGACATAGAAAAGAAAGAGAAGGAAAAGCATTAAGTACTTGGAGTTAAGTTATAGGTTCATCTATGTCATACAGGTACTTCCCATAGAGGAATGAGCCATATTTTCTTAAATTAAAAAAAAAAACACTTATTATGCTGCAAGCAATGATTATGTGAATTAATAGTTGCTATCAAGAGGAAGGTTTTGTCCAGAGGGTGAGAGAAAGAAGAGGCAAACAATAGTTGTTGATAATACCATACTAGGAATACGTATAACCACCAATGTAGCAAAAAAAATAAAAATAAAATGTTAGGGAACATATCCAGAATATGATAGAGAGCCTCCTAATTATTACTGTCCTTTTCTGGTGATTCCAATAAATAGAAATGTGGCAACAGTAACTCAAACTGCATTTCCAGGAATTATGAAATTCAGGGAAAATATAAGCATTACAGATAGTTCTGTGTTGTTGATTTAAAGTTCAGATTTCAAAAGAGAGAGAGACAGATTTGGGGAAAAGATAGGATTTTTATTTGTAGATGCAAGCTCTTCTCCAGGGATGGAGTACACCCAGCAGTAGCTGGTGCCTTGGAAATCTGAGCAATAGGACTCTAAATGAAAAAGGAAGAAAGAGAAGGAAAACTGGTAACATCTATCTGCCAAGCTACAAATCACAAAAGAAAGCAGTAGAGTGAGTGTTATCTTAGGAGACAGTATCCATGAAACAAATACATAATAAAAAATTTACAGCAAAATACAAACTGATAATAAAATAAAGATTCCAATTAAAGAAGGAAAATTTGACTTCACAGGTATCAATACTGATATTTCATATCCAGGAATATGGTTATAAGGAGATACAATTTTTTCAAAAGGAAAAGAGTAAAAAAAAAAAAAGTTTTATAGGAAGCATAATAAAAGCATTATGTACCTATAAGGAAGTCTAAGAACTGAATGTCTTAAGCATGATAAAAGCATTTAGACAAAAATTAAATGATGATTTTTATTCAGTTCAATTCACCAAGCATTTAGTGAATGTCTATTTGCCATAAGCAGATTTTAGACTTGATTTTGAGAAATAGGAATGAATTGGTTGATGAAGGAGAAAATGACTTTTCTAGAATGAACTGTAAAATTTGGTGATCAGTCATGGGAAATCTGAAATGTATTATGGTTTTGAGGAGATTGGATTTTAAAGATACTGAGAAAGGATGGGTTGGACCTTGTTTCTTAAAATTATTTAAGAAAATAGCTCAAGAGGGATGGGAAGATATCCTGAATGAAATTCCATAGGTACAAATAAAAAGAAGTTATTGTATCTACATAGAAAATTCATTATAATATGATAGATTTTAGCACTGAAAGAGACCTTGGAAGCCACAACTTAGATTTATGGAAAACTTGCTGACATAAAAGATTGCCAGACACTGAAGTGGATTTTCAGGGAAATTTACAAAATATTCTTCTCCAAAACTGTTTAAAAATTAAAGTAGGTCCTGATTGGTCTATCACTTTTAGGTGAACAAATCCATCATTCAATCCATTTTTATTGAGTACTTACTATGCACAATACTGTAGAGATGTGATGGAATAATTGTTACTTTATTTTACATTTCTGCCACAGTCCCTCTTTATAAAATACAATATAACTAGACAATTGCACATCAGTAGTCACTCTGGCTAACTTCCAAACAATCAATTCAATATTCATGTAGAGCAGGATGTCAGCATGCTCAGTAACTGAAGGACCTTTGATCTACAACATTAGGAGAAATAGGGGAGAAAAAGAAAGCACCACTCACTAGCATCTCCTTAATCAGATCAGCCCTTTAAATAAGTACAGTCTTGTAAGCAATATTTAACAGTATTTCATAATTAAAGTAAGCATTTTAAAATAAGCAAACACTCTTATAAGAAACTTTTCAGTTCAGTTCATTAGATATTTGCTGTCTTAGAAAAAGTGTTCTTAATCTTTTTAACCCTTCTGGCAGTCTGGTATGAAGCAGATGGATCCTTTCTCAAAGGAATTTTTAAGTGCACAGAGGAATTTTTAAGTGCACAAAATGAAATATACAGGATCACAAGAAACCAATTACATTGTGATGCAGTTATCAATTTTTTTTAATTTACAATACCATGTTAAGAATCCCCACCCTAGATATTATGAAAGATACAAAAATGAGTATGACATGACTACCTCCCCTCAGGGAGATTAAGATCTAATTGGGGAGCTTCATCTTTAGACAAATTTAAAAAGGGCTTCCCAGTAATTTGCCACTATACTAAAGATCCAGTAGGGATTCATTTTTATTTTTCCTCCTGAGACATAGGACCTGAGAGGACAGGAGAGAAGTTTTGATGCAAAGCAAAAACTATTGCATTGTGACTGAGTTCTGAAAAAAGAATCCAAAAGGATGAGTTGAATTCCAGCTTTGTCATTTGCTATCTTTGCCTTTTTTCTTACATCGCTTCATTTCTCTGGACCTCAATTTCTTCATCTATAAAATAAAAAAATTGGACTAGATGAATGCTGTGGTTCTTTTCTTTATACTTTAATTTGTTGTGACTCTAGGAAATATAAATATATTGTAGACATATTTGTTGTAGATATTGTAGATCTTAAGAGAAGATCTGTTTATTACTTCATCACAGGGGAAGAGAAGTTTCTTGGGGAAGTCCCAGATGCTCCCTCAAGTACATTTTTTTAGGTACATATTTTTTTAAAAACAAGGTTTTTAGGCCAGAAGTTAGCTGTCTCTTTAAATGTGCCTCTTGTTGCTGTGTGTGTGTGTGTGTGTGTGTGTGTGTGTGTGTGTGTGTGTGTGTGTGGCTTCATTTAAAGCTAGGATTCTTTAGAAATTATGTGGCATTATTCATCAAAAATTAGTATTTATTTTCCCAATTACTTTATTCTAATCTGTCTTGGGTGGTAAGGGCAGCTTGCATCCAGTGTAGTATGACTTAAGGACTTGTCTCAGAAAGGATACACCATATATTACCATCAGGCCTAGACTTGTTGACATATCCATGCCTGCCTGATCAAGAAATAATTCATGAATTCTTATTTGGGTGGCATGTTTGGTCCTCTGTATCCTGTTGCCTGGTACTAATTAGTGCTTATATCATAGTCCCTGTATCTTTCAGTATCTAATAGTAGCAAGATTTGATTTACACATATACAAATCCAGATGCCTAAGGAGGGGGGAAAACCTTCCTGTTTTCATTGGCTAGAGATCATTGGATATGCCAGATAATGACCTCATATGGGACACACATGGAAAACATGCAACCTGAAATGAAGGGCTCCTTGCAAATTGGACAATCAATGCCTTTAGCCATGATTTGGAACTTCATAAGCATATCTACCTTTATGAGATTACAATTCAATTAAGGGGATAAAAAAGGTTTGGAGGTGCAGTATTCGTGATAATACATGTCTCCTTCAAATCAGGAATTCTAAGGTTAAGGACAACTATTGGATTCATGGGGTTTGAATAACCTCTATATAACCTTTATTTTCTGTATCCATTAAGTGATTTAACCATTATGGAAAATGTGCTGTACATAATTCCTTTACCCTAATTTAGAAGTCATACTATATACTCTCCTTTCACTATTTTTATTTTAAACTCTTTGACATAATTTCCCACTCTTTTCCTCCATTCTCCCTATCTCTAAGAAAGAGATAGTTCTTCTCTTTGCCAAGACCAACCTCTCTACATGTGTTTAGTCTTTTTCATTAGACTCTATTCTCACTCTTTCCCTCTCTTATTTGAATCTTCTGCTGATTCTTTCCCTATTCTCTTTAAAAATGCCTTTATGTTCCAGCCTTTTAAAAAAAATTATCTAGTTTCTATGCCCTCAAGCTATCTTCCTATATCTTGCCTCTATTTCTCAAACAAACATCTTTAAAAAGTTCTCTCTATTTTCTGATCCACTTCTCTTACTTCTCACCCCTTTTTATTGTGGTTTCTGACCTCATCTCATAAATGAAACTGCCCTCTCTGAAGTTAACAGTAACTCTTCATTCCAAAGTCTGACAGTTTTTTCATTCTTCATCCTTTTTGACCTGTATATTCCCTTTAGCAGTATTAGCCATTCTCTTCCTTCATATTCTCTTCTCTAGGTGATATTACTCCTTCCTTGTTCTCTCCCTACCTAATCACTGCTTCTAAATATTTATTGTTCATCATCCAATTGCTCATTACCCATATTACAGCACCTAACTTGGGATGTTCTCTAAATTTCTCTACATTCTCTAGATGGCCTCATTAGTTCTTACACATTTACTAGTATCTCTTATGTAGATGAATCAGATTTATAGATAGATGGATGTGTGTGTGTATGTGTGTGTGTATGTGTGTATTTACAGATGTCCCTATCTACATATAAAATCTGCATAAGGGAAATAGTTCATATATATATACATATGTGTATGTGTGCAAAACACATGTGTACCTATAGGTACAAAAGCATGTGTGTAAAAATATGCATGTGTATACATGCAACACACACATATGTCCAGCCCTAATCTCTCCCATGAGTTTCAACCCTGCAACATCAGTTGCCTTTAAGACATTTCATATTGGATATCTTCTAAATATCCCAAATGTCCAAGAGAACTCATATTTCTCCAAAAAACCCTTCCCTATTCAAACTTCCTCATTTTTGTTAAAGATATAACCATCCTTCCAGTTCCCCAAGTTTTAACTAGTATCTGCGACACATCACTCTCCCATATCCACATATCCAATTAGTTTCCAAATCTTACCCTTTACCTCCACATCTCTCACATTCAACCCCTATTCTGCATTCACACAGCTAGTTTGCTTGAAGCCCTCCATTATATCTTGCATAGATTAGCGCTCCTATAGTTCTATCCCTATAAGCTCCTGATTAGTATCCTTGCCTC
Organism: Sminthopsis crassicaudata; assembly: GCF_048593235.1. Taxonomy (NCBI): domain Eukaryota; kingdom Metazoa; phylum Chordata; class Mammalia; order Dasyuromorphia; family Dasyuridae; genus Sminthopsis; species Sminthopsis crassicaudata. The sequence goes on along the minus strand of NC_133621.1, from coordinate 93,083,653 downwards.
ACATCTTACATCCTTCCTATACATCCTAAACACTGCTACCAAAATGATTTTCTTTAAGCATAAATCAGTCCATGTTATTCCCCTGTTCAATTAATCCTGTTGAAGTTTAGTCATTTCATTCATATCCAACTCTTCATTACTCCATTTAGGGTCTTCTAGTGGAGATAATGAAATAGTCTGCCATTTTCTTCTCCAGTTCAGTTTACAGATGAGAAAACTAAGGCAAATAGAGTTAAGTGGCTTGCCCAAGGTCACAGCTAATAAGTGTCTGAGGCCAGATTTAAATGCAAGAAAATGAGTCTTCCTAATTCAAAGCCCCAACATTTGGTACCACTTAGCTGCCCCAATAAAGCCTAATGACTTTTTATTGCCCCAAGACAAAATATAAAATCTTCTTTTTAACTTTTGAAGCTCTTCAGCCTAATTCCAAATTATCATTCTTAACTTTATTGGATAATCCTGTCCCATATTTTGCAATTTTGCAAATTGACCTTCTCTCTATTTCTTACAAAACACTCCATCTCTTGTCTTCCTGCTTTTCCAGTAATCATCCCATACACTTGACTATACCCTCTCCTTACCTCTCTTCTTTTGAGATGTAGCTTAAGCACTACCTTTTTGCATAAAGCCTTTCTTTATCTCTTCCAACTAATAAGTGTTCACTATCTCAAACTGTCATACATATAAATGCAAGAGAGGCAGTTGTTGGCTCCTTGGTCTGAACACTAAACCTAGAATCAGAAAGATGAGTTCAAAGCTAGTAACAAACATTAAATAGTTGTGTAACCTTCTGTATACATCAGTTTCCTCAACACAAAATGAGAATAATAAAAGCACCTCCTGCCTAGGATTATTGTGAAGATCAGATGAGATAATATTTTTCAAAAAAGCTTAGCACGATTCTGGCACATAGTAGAAAGTATATAAATGTTTATTATTTTGTTTTTTTGCAAATATGTTCTATCTTGCATTCACTTTCTTTGTGTATGCTGTATGAATTTATAATGTATTGTAATTTTTGTTTCATTCTTTGAACTTGAATCCCCTATGAATTTATCTGGACCAAACTATAGGCATTTCACAAATGTTTGTTGATTCATTGATTAATTGGTTGATGTAGCTGCTATTTTTCCTTTATGCTATTAATCTTCTTCAACAATCTATTGTAGCGGTGGCTAGATGGCACAGTGGATAGAGCACCAGCCTTGAAGTCAGGAGGACCTGAGTTCAAATCTGACCTCAGACACTTCCTAGCTGTGTGACCTTGGGCAAGTCACTTAACCCCAACTGCCTCAGGGGGGGAAAAAAAAATATATATATATAGTATGCATCTTTCCATTTTTTTCTTATCTAATATTTTCATCCAATCAGGAATATCCTTTGGCAATGATCTGGTTCTCTTGATAACTCCTAGGGTCTTTGATATTTAGGATAGACTCAAACATTCTATTTTTTGTTTGTTCTACTCTCCTCCCAACTCCTCCCTGGTCAAGAGAATATTTTCACACATATACTGTTTGAGCAATTCTGGCTCAAAGTCAAATTCAGAATACTCATGGAACAATAGATTAGGCTCTCCATGTGTGATCAATCAGAAAGCTGCTGTTGGTGTTTTGGCACAATGCCAAGGAGACAGATGAAAACTTCATTTATGGCATACTATCAACTAAAAAGTAAAGAGAAATTCAAAGAAAGTCCATATAGCACAGTCCCCCTTCTCAATATCCCTCTTATCCTTGCCTGATAAAATTGTTAAAATTATATACATATAGACTATTCCAAAAGTTTGGGCACAATTTTAAGTTACTAAGTGTTAAAACTGCATCAAGACTGTTGGCACATATCATATATAGGTATGTATTATATATAAAAACATTGATACAGAGAGAAAGATGTGGAGAGAAGAAAAGGAGAAGGAAGAAAATGAGGAACAGAAGGAAGAAAAGAAGAGGAAGAAGGAAGAGACAGATAGACAGACAGGTATTTAGTTTGGGGGAAATTCAATTTCATTGTAAATTACCTTCTCTGGAGTTTATTTCTTCCTTCTATAACTTTAGACTAATAGAGAATGCTATTCTAGCCAGCCCAGAACTGAATGTTCTATTGCATTTATTCTGGACCATTTCTACTCTCCCTACCCCAAGAGTTCACCAACTTATTATATCACCAAGTCAATCACATCAAAAATCATTTTCTGCATCAAGGAGGGTAAGTTTTAACAACAATAAAGGCTTAGTGAAAAGAATATTCTGTTCAAATGGAAGAAAATGAGTGCAAGGGAAACATAACATCCAGGACAATTACAGCAGCCAGTGTCAGCCCGCAAAGGCAAGAAGGGACATCTTCCTTAAATAATGGATTAAATGTGATTCCTAAAATTCTCCCTCCCCTTGAAGATATTTTATTCAGAGGAAAATCAATTCACAGTATGAAGACCACCTTCCATAGCCACAAGTCCACAATTGGTGGTTCTTATAGCTTCCAAGTATACAAGAGTTTCAGAGACAATTCAACCTACATAAACATGTTCCTCTTTTTCAAGACAGACACTCAAAAGGATTTGTAATCTCAATTATTTGTACCTTTCCTCCATGGATGCAAATCACAACCACTGTCCAATTCTTTTCCACATTGTCCCATAAATCTACCATAAAGGCTCCTTCCAGAATTCTAGCATCCTGCTTCACATTCCCTGAACATCAGGAGGTATTAATGGGCCTCTTAAGTTGTCTGCCTTCTATCTTACACTCTTGCCATGTGATCACCCCATTTTTCCAACCACATATTGTCCTGATGAAATCCTTAACTCCAGCTGTTCTACAAAATTTGGGGAGTTTTCAACCTAAGTAGACCCACCATGTGCCTCTCTGATACCTATTTTTAATTATCAGAGATAATATCATTTGAAGATTCTTAACCATGTAAGAGCAGTGAAGGTTTATTAATTGTTAAAATATGAACCTTTGTTCTGGAAGAAGATGGGATCATTAAAGGAATTTCCTGAGACCTGCTTTTATCTTCCTTTTAGTTTGCAGGTACAGTTCATTAGCCATTTATATGGTCTAACCCAGATGTTTATATTGATGGACAATTCTGCAAATTGTTGATCCAAATGCATATCATAATCTGTTCGATAGATATTCTTCACCCAGTTGGTTTTTCAGAATTGAAGAAATTAGTGAAAGTGTAGATAGACTGATACATATTTATAGTACATCATCTTAACTGGGTACTTAACTCAACAAAGTAATCATTTTATATCTTCATAATTAGTTCACTTTATCACTTAGCACAAAGGCTGTCCCAAATCTATTCATCCTTCTTCAAGCCCCACCCAACTAGCCCATAACATTCCTTCCTTTCTCATCCTTAAGGTGAGGATCTTGCTTTTTATGTCCCTGGGAGGCCCATGTACTGAGAGGACACTCTTCTGCCATCCTTCTCATCTGACATCACTCAGATGTCTTTCTCCCTTATCTTCTTCACCAGTATCTCATATAAAGGGGTGGCCCTTCTTGTCAAGACAAAGATCTACATGCCAAGTGATCCCATTCTGTTGTGTCTTGTCCAAAAAATTATCTGTGCTATTGTCCCTACTATCTTGATAATCTTCAATCTCTCCCTATTGACTGCTTCCCTGCTCTATATAAACACTCCAATCTCTCTCATATCCTTAAAAATCCCTTTCTTGATCTAATCATCCTCAAGAACTTCTCTCTTTTGTAGATAAACTAGAAAGTTGCCCTGTACTTCCTATCTGCAATCTGTTCTCTCTCATCTTCTCACTCTTTATTCCTCCTCAGTATTCTGTGATTAAGACACACTAATTTTCTTGCTCCTTAAACATCACACTACATCTCTTGATTCTACTCCTCCATTATCCCCCTCCATTGAAATGCTATTATTCCTTTCCTCTGCCTCCTGGCTCCTTGACATGTTTCAGGAAGCAATTCAAATCCCACCCTTGAAAAAATCCCAATCCCAATCCTCTTTCTCCTCCCTTTCTCCCACTGTTACTGCCTTCTCCTTGGGATTACTTTTTATTTGTACAATATATACCTTAAATCTTCACATGTTGTCTCCCCAGTCGCCTTTGAAGGCGAGGACCATGTTAACTTCTTTATATCCCCAATGATTAGCACAGCAGCTAGAATATCATAAGACTTAAGTAAATTCTCGATGATTCACTCATTAAGTCATTGGTTACCTCAAACTCATTTGAATAGCTATGGATATATATATATGTATATATGTATATATGTATATATACATATATACATATAGATACATATATATGGATATATGAGAAATCTCAGGAGGCTTTGAAATGTTCTGGAGCTTAGTGTAATCAGTATGATATTATTCAAAGATACCTTACCATCCATAGAGAATTCTTCTGCAACTTAGCCTTAGATCTTCCTCATCCCAGTGGTACACGTACTTTCAGTGACCAGATGTCTCCTTATTTTGTGCTTTCACTAATATTTATAATCAGAGTGGTGAAAAGGTAATCTGTTGTGTCTTTCAGTGAACCTTGAAGAATTTTGATGTATGGATGGAAGATTTATTGTTAGGACAGAGTCTTAAGTATGCTATTCCTGCCAAACAATTTTTTTTTTCACAAACAATTAAAACAATAGGATTTTGCATACTTTTCAAACAATCTTTTTCAGTTGCTTTTGGTATTTGTGATCTTATTTGACGTTTTCTTGGCAAGGATACTGATGTGATTTTTCACATTTCCTTCTCCTGCTCATTTTTACAGAACAAATAGGGTTAAATGGCTTGTCCAAGTTTACACAGCTAGTAAGTGCCTGAGGCCAGATTTATTTTCCTGACTCCAGGCCCAGCACTCGTATCCACTGTGCCACATAGCTGCCACAGTTAATAGTGTGATACTAAAATTGTGACTTGTTGAGGAAAATCTCTTACAAATGTGCCTGTTTCCCACTAATAACTTCACTGAGGATCCCCTAAATGTCCACGTAGATTGTTCTCATAAAGATTATACATAGATGGTTGACTAAGTATGTAGAATAGTTGTTGATATTCTCTTCTTTTTTGTATTAATAAGATCTGAGATTTTATTCACACCAGTTTAATCCTCTTCTTTATATACTTTTTTATTATCTTTTCTCTTTAGTGACTTTCCAGCTTCCTCTAAAAGTACCTTTCAGAACTATATTGTTAAAATCCAATTAATATGGTTCTATTTTCCTTGATGGTGAAAATAATTATAAATATCTATGAAGCTCTTTTCTATTTTTCTTTTGTTTGTTTAAATCCTTCCATTTTTATTCTTAATAGCCCTCAGGATAACTGTACTTAGTTGCAGCTCTCGTTAAGCTTTCTTTTAGGTGGTTTTTTCCTTTATTGTTTCTGTCTGTTTTATGAAGTGATAATGCTCATAATATTCCTTCTTTATAAAGTTGTATAGGTCAGTTTATAATCTAAAGCAGTGTTTCATTTCTTCTATTTTTCTCCACTTGGCAATGCCAGAGTTGAGGGAGGTCTATGACTTGAACGTAAAATGAAATCTTAGCTCAAGTAAAGAGAGAAATCTCTTACAATTTCTTATTATCAGTCTCTGGAGGTGCAGGTGCTGGGATTCAAAGAACACGTTGAAGTGTCAGCATTTTCTGCATTCATGTGTCTCTGGAGGTTTCTATTAGCTGTTCAAATACTTGTCTTGCCTCTTCTTCCCTCTCATCTTCTCCTTCTTAGCAGTCTGCCTGAGCTCTCCCCACCAATCAAGAGTCACATCTTTCTCCATATATACAACATACATTGTGTTATTCAGAGAACTGTTCTTTAGGGAACCACCCAAATTCCTCACTCCTAGACATGGATGAGACTATATTCCTCTCCTGGGCTGAAGTTTTTTTTTCACTTTCTTGAAAAAATCATCTGGGATAACACATAACTCTGCAGCACGAATACAAAACATCAGCATTTCAAACACCAAAGCTGATTTTCTTGGTGTCCTAGGTAACCAACCTACAAAAAGAAAATAAATGTACATTAACAATACATACAATAGACATGGCACTTCACAAAGCATCATCTGAGAATGCCCTTCCATGATGCTATGCCTAAGACATAGCACAAGAACTCTCAAGTATACTTTCATATCTAGAATTTATAGCAAATAATTATAAATGCCCAAGTAAACAAAGCTTTGATTAGCTAACAAAACAAAGCTAACTTGCTGTAATCACAATACTCTCCATAAGCCTATATAAAATATACAGTGTAACTATTAATTTGAGCATATCAGACAGAGTAGATACTGTCACAATATAAACATAACATAGTATATAACCCAATCAACATAGCAAAAAAAAACCCAATAAATAAGTACATTCAAACAAATAGTAACTTCAACATAGTAAAAAAAAATAAGTAAGTACACTCAAACATATATAGTAATTTTAACATGCACAACAATAAATATATACAATTGGCTATAAGGCACGCCTTTGAAAGCCTTTTATGATCTGGCTTCCTCCTGTCTTTACAATCTAAGTATACCTGCATCCTCCCACATACTCTATAATCTGGTGATGCTGGTTTCTTTAATGTTTCTCACATAAGACACTCCATCTCTGGACTCTGAATTTTCTCTGGTTGTTTCTACAAGCCTGGAATGCTCTTACTCTTCCTCTCTACCTCCTGACTTCCCTAACTTCCTTCAAGTTTCAGCTAAAATTCCATCATCAAAAACAATCAATAAATAAAAATAAAATTTCATCATCTTCGACAAGGTCCCCCTTAATCTTAGTGCCCTTCCCTCTGAAATTAGATGAAATAGCATGTATATTTCCTATTTTTGCATAATTGTTTTCATGTTGATTCCCCCTTTAAACCATCAGTCCTTTGAGAGTGGGAACCATTTTTTGCCTGTCTGTATATTTCCAGCCCTCAACACAATATTTGGCCCATAACAGAAGGTTGATAAATGCTTGTTAACTTTTCAACTTGACACCTGAATACATATTCTTCATAATCACCTATAACAACCTAAGTTAGTAATTTCTCAAGTACATCTAGCTCTTTTATCACTTCTCTGCTCTTATTTCTTAGTCAGTAGCTGATATAGGCTGACCATTAGGATCTTTATAGACTTATTTATCCAAACCTAGACTGAAAGCAGGGAGTTTTAGCTGTATTTCTGTTTTGTGGGTTGTATCTATAATATTAACAGCTAGCATTTATGTAACACTTTACGGTTTGCAAAGAGCTTTACAAATATCTCATTTTTGTCTTTATAACAACCTTGTAAAGTAGATGCTATTATTATTCACATTTTACAGATAGGGAAACTGAGGCAGAGAGTAGTTATGTGCTTTGCCCAGGGGTACATAGCTATTAAGTCAGGCCTCTAGAGTAACAATTCTAGCAAAAAAAAAAAAAAAAAAAAAAAAAAGATTTGCCTCTGGGTTCACATATATATGATGTCCTATAGACTCTGCTAGAGTCTCCAGGCACTCAAGAGTCTTGTTTCTTTCCATATATACAGCATTCAGTGTCACAGTGTCCTTCAGGGAAATATCCAAGTTTATCTGGGATATCTTGAGCACTACAATACAAAATTATCAAATATACTTTCAAGTGTTTTTTTTTTCATTTTGCCTTTGAGCATAGTAAAATTCTTCCAGGTACTTCCTTTGTTTTTCTCTACAAAGAGAACTTAAGAAGCATTCTTCAATGTAGTTTCGACCTTACTTCTTCTGTTTTCATTTATAGCAAGAATGTCAAGATTAATAATTTGTTCTCCCAGTACCAGGTTTATTAATCTGGGTCCACAGATTCCCAAAGGGTTTGTAGATAGATGCCAGAAGATCTGAGAAGTTACTTTTTAAAAAATACTTTAATACCTTATTTTAATTTTTAAAATATTGCTTTTGTAAACCCATATGTTTTATTTGTTCATTTTAAAAACGTGATTTTCAGAAGAGGTCCAGAGACTTCATTCACAAAACTAAGTGATCCAGAATGCATTTGGGAGTATATTGGTAATTAGACAAGGAGTTCACATTTAGAGCATTAGCAGCTCAGTGAAAGTTTGAAGATAATTTAAAAATTATGCATCTTAATTTTCTCTTGCCCCTTTTCCATCATTCTGGGTCTTTCACTGTATAAACCAGTGGGAACCACTCAAGACTAAAGGACATTAATATCTTTCTTTGTTTTTTTGGTTAAGATGACCAAAGAATTCATTACATGTCTTCTACTCTGCTCCTTGGTAATTTGTCCCTCCTAATTTAGCTAGGCTGGTCTTCAGAAAACATTAATCAAGATCATTTTTGAAACATTTATAGCATCATAAGATCTGCATCATCTCCATGATGTCCATTATCCTTTTTTTTGATGAGGAACTTGGATGAAAAGGCCAACTAATGGCCTAAAATATGATCCTTATGATCAAAACCTCATCTTTATCTTAATTAATGTGTATAAGTTGAAGAATAAAAGAATCATAAATTCATAAATCTACAACTGGAAGGGGCCTTGGAGGAATCATACTCCAGTTCTCTCATCTTGCCAATGAGGGACCTAAGGACCAGAGAGGTAATGATTTGTCAAAAAGCATTCAGCTAGTAGGCAAAAGAATAACTGCCCTATTTCATGTTTTCCACAAGATGAAAAATGTAACATATCATATCTGCCAGCTGAAAGCTGTTTGAGGCAAGACATTTACATATAAAAGGATAACTAGCAATAAGAGGCATATATGATGTGACAAATAATTGGGACAATGAAAGATGCCATCTTTTGAACCAATGATAATGGCAATTGAATTTTTCCTTGGGAGATGTAAATTTTTTTCCAAGGAGAGTTTTTATTTATCTTCTTCTCCCCAAAGTTGGGTTTTCCAAATTTCTTTTTTTTTTCTTTCCTTGGTTTCTAACCTATTCTTTCTTATCACCAAAATAGCAAGGCAAATAGCAGGGAAATGGATCTTCTTTTTTTCTCTATTTCCCCATCTCTACCATTCTGAAAAATTGCGTCACTCCCATTCTTATTGCCAAGAAAATGTTTCCCAGCTCCTCTGTGTGTGTGTGTGTGTGTGATTAAACATTTCAAAACAAATATTTGGCCTAAAGTCAGGTAATACTTTGAGTATTAATGATGTAAAAAAAACAAAAAGAACCCCATTTGGCAAAGTTCCTAAGAACACCATATCTACAGTATTATAAACAAAATGTTTTCTGTCCCAGAATCAAATATTGGACTCTTCATTAATCTAACCCAACCCCATTGACAAGAGCAAGTGCCAGAAACCAGTGAGGAAGGAAGTCATCTGCTGAGTCCAGGGATAGATAATTGCTAAATCAAAGTCATTTTTGAGTTACCCAGGAAAAACTATAGTTTGACATTCCAATCTTAGGGAAATACATTGGTAGGCACAGGTAAAATCAACTTACTTTCCAAGGTTTAAACAGTGATGTAATCCCCACAGGAAGACTTGATTCCAGAGCAAGATAACCACACACTTTTAAAAGTATCTCTTGCTTTTTCTTTCTTCTTTTCCCACAGCTTGATCATTACTCTCCAGTGAGTTACAGCCTGCCAAGTTCATCTGACACACTGTTCAATTCTCCTAAGGCTCTCTTTCTAGGAAAAGTGATAGGTAAGTCTTCTGTTTATATAAAAATTTTTTAAAATATTAAGAATAAAATGACTTAAAAATAAGTTCACAAAATAGAAATAAGATTTGAAAAGTTATGTGTTCTTTCTCTCATAGACTAGCAAATCATATATTTTCTACAATGAGAAAATGGAATAAATCCTGAATGGTTTGCCCCATAGTACAAAAAAGATGTGTTGTGACTTTGTTGATTGTGTGTGCTATGGGATGCCCTTCACCCATTTTTTAAGCCAATAGTAACCTAGATTTTGACTTATAATAGAAGTTTCTGGCACAAAGTTCTGTACTGGAAAAATATGGAATTTCCCCTCTTTTTTCTTAGGGAAATGTCATGATTTTTGTTTTTGCCATTGCCTATTTTGTTTATTTTTAAGTTAATTGAAAAGGAGACAAGATGGAATGGACCATAAGCTTTCTATGAATCAGCAGGATGCTTTGACAACCAAAAAAGTGAACTTAGTCTTGAGCATGACTAGAAGGAGGAAGGCAAGGTTACAGCAGGGCTTTCAGATGACACCTAAAAATGGTTTGTTTAATTATGCATACTTTTGTTTAAGGAAGGATATTGATAAGGAGGAAAGTATCCAGCAAAAAACATGCCCTATGAGGATCAGGTAAAAGAAACTGAGGAAGAAAGTGTGGAAAGGATACTTGATAGTTCTCTTCAAGTATTTTTTTTCTCTCTTTTTTTTTCTCTTCAAGTATTTGAAGGACTCTTTTGTATTTGGCTCAAAGAGGCAGAACTAGGAAGAATGGCTAGAAGTTGTTGAAAAGAAAATTCAGGCTTGACATTAGAAAAAATTTCCTCAGATGAAGCAGTGTCTAAATATGAGCCAAGCTGCCTCAGGATATTCATTGAATATCTTTAGGAAGAGGTTAAATGACCAATTGGTGGGTATGTTACAGAGCAGAGATATCAAACACAAGGCTGGGGTGGCTTCCAACATTCCTGAGTGCTGCCAAACCAGACTGATAATAGTAACTAACATTTACATAGTGTCTATCTCATCTTTTTGTGTCCTAAGCATGTTGCAAATATTTTCTTATTTGATCCTCACAACAAACAAGAGAGATAGGCGCTACTATTATCCCCATTTTACAGATGGAGAAATGAAGGAGACATAATTGACTTGCTCAGGATGACACAACTAGTAAGTGACAAAAGCTAGATCTGAACTCAGATATTCCTAATTCCCAACCCAGTGCTCTACCCACTATATCACCACTTAAGAAATATTTAGCAAAATAAATTAAAATGGAATAAAACATTAGAGATATTAATTTGTAATTTTCTAAGTCTGTGACTTAAAAGGATCCCTTTCTACTTGGGTATGACACCATTGCAAGAGAGGAAATTTTTATTTTCTTATTTATTTGTGGATTAGACTAATTGGAGTGTGATGTTCATTCCAAATCTATAATTTTTGTAATTGATGGTGTTCCAAAAGTTTTAGTGCAGTTTTAAGCTTTCATAAATTTAAAAATGCCTGTATAAGCTTATTGAATTTAAGATTTAATAAGCTTTAAGATGCATTAAGACTTTAAGGATACCACGTATTGCCTCAACAATGGTTTTGAAGGGGGGAACATTTCAAGTATGATACAAGAATGGCCAATAGGCTAATTGGATGTCCATTCTGTAGTTCTTCCTTTGAGCATATTTGGTTTATTCTTAATGGTCTCCACCTCCTTTATGAGTTTTGCTTTGATAGTTCCCACAGAAAAGTTTATTCCCCTCTACTCTCATTTTTTAAAGTTTTACATATTTGATAATAATCAACGAGTAATGAATCCACTTAAAAATGGAGCAAAATGCTCCTCCTCCCACCAAATAATTTAAAGGTTTGGTGGTGTAATGTTAAAATATATGAATGAGAAGTCTGAAGCATTTTGAAAGACTTATTGAAAGCCAATGAGGATTACCCTCCCTAGGTTAATATCCCCCATAAATTCCCATGAAGAGACTTATACAAAGAGGTAATTTCTGGGTTAAGGCAAGAGAGAATCCCCACAGACAGATAATGGGCTAACAGTGTGAAAGCACAGCATGAGAGAGGGGAAAGGAAATACCTTCACAGTATATCCAAAGTGCAGAAGCTGACACTCCAGAGAGAAAAGACAGAAGAAACCATGATCTCTGCAGAAGGTTAGTGGAAGACAATACTTGGAAGAGGAAAGTAGCCATGCTTAGACAGTGATTTCAATTGGAAGTCATTTAGAAATATACTTGAAGCCCAAATAGGAAGTCATTTTGCTCTTTCAGAAACTAAAGGAGCTTATAGAGTATAGTTTTCTCTTCTGCATCACAACTTTCCCCATCACAGGTTCCATGTATCAGGGATTGGCATAAGAAATTAAATGGGAATTTTGGGGAAGCCACAGATATCACAAAAAGCAAGCAGCCAATATAGAAATGAACTAAAATCAGAAAAGAATAAACTATATTTTGGTATTATATAGTAACAACCCAAATTTTAAGGAATTGTATATAGCCTATAAAAGAGAAAAAGAAAAAATAAAGACTTCTTTGCTGGAACAAAGGAAGAAGCAAAAATTTTATGCAGATTTTCCAGATCAAGGAGGCATTGTACGCCTGACTCCCACAATATGGATGGGAGAATTGTGATTTGAGTTAGCTACAAGAACCATAAGGCGAAGAAACTGGAAACTAAGTGGATGTCCATCAATTGAAGAATGGCTGAATAAATTGTGATATATGAATATTATGTAAGAAATGATCAGCAGGATGATTTCAGAGAGGCCTGGAGAGATTTACATGAACTGATGCTGAGTGAAATGAGCAGAACCAGTAGATCATTATATATTTCAACAACAATACTATATGATGATTAATTCTGATGGACGTGGCCATCTTCAACAATGAGATGAACCAAATCAGTTCCAATAGAGCAGTAATGAACTGAACCAGCTATACCCAACGAAAGAACTCTGGGAGATGACTATGAACCATTACAAAGAATTCCCAATCCCTCTATTTTTGTCCACCTGCGTTATGGATTTCCTTCACAAGCTAATTGTACACTATCTCAAAGTCCGATTCTTTTTGTACAGCAAAACAACTGTTTGGACATGTATACATACATTGTATTTAACTTACACTTTAATATATTTAACATGTATTGGTCAACCTGCCATCAGGGGGAAGGGGTGGGGGGAAGGAGGGGAAAAGTTGGAACAAAAAGTTTTTCAATTGTCAAGGCTGAAAAATTACCCATGCATATGTCTTGAAAATAAAAAGCTATAATAAAAAAGAACCAAAAGGCGAGGGAAAATGTTAACCATCACTCTCTAAAGGAAACTATGACTTTAAAAGGAATCATAATAGGATGTGCCTAAAAGGGACTATTTGATATTTCAAGTCTCTATAAAGCAAAGTGAGTAACATGAACTGTATTGCCATAACTGTATAAGGTCTACAGCCTGAATTTTTCTCCCATTGTAATAAAATTTAGTTGCGTACTTAAACTAGCTGTGTGTGTCAGATTGCTGTGGTCACAAAAGGTGACCACAGATGGAATCAAAGAACATGATGTAGTAAAAGGTCGAAAGTTTGTAGGGTGGCGAGCAGAATTTTTATGGAGAAATCATCCTCCCTTTCTCCCTTGGGTGGTAGCCATGAGGAGGAAATCTGAGATCTAACAGCAGACAAGATGAGATCTTGTAGCCTCATTTCATCTCATAAATAAATGAAAGTACAATACCACAAATATCAGGGGTCAAGATAAAAATGGAAAAGAATCCCATGAAAAATGACTAATCACTGTATTGATGTAGTTGCATTGCTTTATTTTAAAGAAACCTTTTTCTCCTGTGGTTACCTTCCCCAAATAAGATTGTTACTGGAAAGTTTTCTTTGGCATAATTGCCATTTTTAAATGCTGGGGAAGGTGAGCATTATATCTCTCTCCTCCTACCCCCCCCCAGATCCTAAGCATATGGACTTTCCTATAACATAATATAATTATATAACATATAAGCCTTCCTAATTAAGCCCAGCATTCCAGTAGTGGACATTCTCTAGGGCAAAGAAAGAGGGCATGGAAGGAAATCTACCATTCTCAAACTCCCAGTATTTACAAAAATGGGCAGTGGTGGCTCTAGCTACGTCTAGTGGTTAACTAGTTTTTTTAATGTGGAATACGGATATAAAAACTGTCAGAAACTCTGCTGTAAGACTAGTTTTAAGAGAAACTACATTAAGAATACAGTGTTGAACAGGCGGTTTGGTTCCAGAGGAAATTACAAAGTCATGTAATTTACTTCAAGACTCTGGTGATGTATAATAATGATATGTAGGGTGAAGATGGATAGTGCTTGCTGGCTGAAACACTTATCATTATGGATGCCATAAAGGCAAAGTATTCTTCCCAGCATAACAAGAATGAGAAAAGGTCAAGGGAAATTCATTTTGTGCTCTGACTTGTTAGAGAAAAGTCAGGATTCCTAAATAGACAGAATAAATTATCTAAGAAGAATGCCAGAAATTAAAAAGAAAATCCCTCCCTCCACTTCTAAACAAGGTTCATAAACAAAATCAAAATGAGGTTGACAAATGGAAGATATAGGCTATGGAGGAGAAAAGGAAGCTATAAGTTAGTAAGCATGGTATCATGGGAAAGATTACAGGGGATATGAATTCTGGTCCCCACTCTGTCACTAACTAGCTGGATGTCTCTGGCAACAAGTTCAATGTCTCTTGATCAGTTTTATTTATTTTAAAAGGCAAGGATGGTGTAATAGATAGTTGGAATCAAGAAGCCTTGAGTTCAAGTTCTATCCTATATACTTCCTAACTTTGTACCCCTGGAAAGTAATTTAATTTCTTTCAATCTCAGTTTCTTCTGTAAAAATGGCAATAATAATAGCATATACTTTACCAAATTGTTAGGATGTAAAATAATTTTTAAAATCTAGGCAGTGAGGTGGTTCCATAGATAAAGTGCTGAGCCTGGAAACAGAAAGAACTGAATTCAAATCCAGCCTCTGACATTTAACCAGCTTTGTCACTCTGAGCAAGTCATTTAACTTCTGTTTGCTTCCATTTCCCCAATAGTAAAAAAGAGACAAAAACAGCCCTTTGTCCTATAGAGTTGTTGTAAGGATCAAATGAGATATGAAAATATGCCAGAACTTAGCCCAGTTCCTGGCACATGGCAGGTACTTTATAAATACTTTTTCTCCTACTCCCTTCTCTATTCTCCCCATTTTACAAACCTTAAACTATTATATGAATGTTATGATTTAAAATTAACTAGTCAGATGAGAGTCTCTCTGAAGTTGTTTTCTGCTCCAAAATTCTAATTCTCTAATATAGACAGGGTGACCTAGTTTCAATACATCTATCAAAGCCCCTCATTATTTCCTTAGGGAAATGATATAATTGATCAACCAAGTCAATCAGCAACCACAGGCACTGGAAATACGAAGGCAGAAAGGAAACAGTCAATTGTTGGCAAGGAGCTTACTTCTAACAAGGGAGATAATACATCATTACTTAGAAAATGAATACAGAGTACTCTAGAAGTTGGAAGGATCAAAATAGGGCTTAAGCTCAATTTCAAAAAAAATGTGAGCAATTTCTGAAGAAGAGGTGAGAAAGTACATTCTAGGCATGAAGGACAGCTAATAAAAGGTCATGGAAAAGAGATTTGAGTGTCGAGAGTGAAGAACAGCAAAAAAAAATACTGGTACTAATAATGGACACATTGTGGTTTATCATGGTTTGCAAAGGTTTTCATATGCTTTATGTTATGATCTTGATAATACATTTACTGCAATTAAGTGAACTTGCAAGCTAGTTAGATCACTACTTCCCAAGATTATTGACTACTAAATTGATATAATTATGAAGGAAGTCTTCATTCACCTGCCACAGAGCTCCAATTTTTGTCCTGTCCAATTAAGCTTTATCATTCTGGACAAGTAAATAAAAATTAATGCTTATCACAGTTTCAAGTTATACAAATTTTGAAAGAATAGTTAATAAAGTAAATTATTAGATCAACATCTAAAACAGGTCTTAACAATCTGGATCAATGAGCCCAAACTAATGAGATTATAATAATGAGATAATAGTGATAAGTTCTCACTCTTCCATTTCAGTTCAGAATTATCAGCAGCACCTAGGTATCGAAAGAGAAAGACCTGACAGGAGTCAGTGGGCAGAGAGCGGCTTGGTTGTAAAATGTGTAAAATGGGGGAACCTCTGGATACAATTGACTGTCATCAGAAGCATCAAATTCTTATCAAAAATGCTAGTGTAATTTCAGGCAAAATTAATAGAATTATAGTGGCTGGATCAAGATATGAGTTTCATTACATTGGATTACACAGCAGTTGTTATATTGTATTCACTTCTGAACAGCGCATTTTAAAAATAATTGCTACTTCTGTACAGTACTTTTTAGGTTTACAAAATACTTTTCTCGTAACATTCCTGGGAGATGGCTAATAGTTATTCATGTCCATTTTACAAAAAAGTAAACTAAGTAACAGAGAGATTAAATTCCTTACCCAACTACATAGCTAACAAATGTCAGTTAGCCTCTAAACCTAAAGCTTCTGACTGGATATCAGAAGTCTTTTCTACATCATTGCTTTGATATTGACACACTGAAGCATGTCAGGAGGAAGGCATGTAGGATGATGAAAGATCTGTGAATCATGCAATATAAAGAATTGTGAACGAACAAATAGCATTTTTCTTGAAAGATAGATGACTTGGGAAGAACACAATAACTCCTCAAATATTTGAAAGGCAATCAATCATAACTGAAAATAAATGTATTCTATGTAATTTCCAGAGAATTTTCCTCAACAAAAAGTTATACAAAGTCATTATCAGAAAGAACTTTCTAATAATAAAGCAGTCCAAAGGAAAATTATATTCACTGTGAGGCAATCTACCGCTCATCACTTAGAGTATTTGAATTGAGGATGGATAAACATTTGCCTTGTATATTAGAGAAGTAATGAATCAATCAAATGAAAGGGATATTATATGGACATTAGAGTAACTTCAAAATCTAAGATTTTGTAATTCTTGATAATTTTCTTCATCATCCAAATAAAGAATTCTGGGTTAATTAAAGAAGTCCTCTCTGGGAAAAGTCCATTATTTAGAATAAAGGGGATAATCAAGTTAAAAATTCTTGCTATTTAACATGTGTATCTGGTTCCTTGACCTCTGACATAGGTTTACTCTAGAAAAGGGGTAATAATTCAGAAAATAATGTCAAGAGAACAGCTTTTTCCTCTGCTTGTGACTCAGGTTATTCATGATTATATCCCATTAGCTTTTTCCATGCACAAAGACATTAGAACTTTTGGCTACATAGCAAAGCACACAAATTTTTCATAAGAATATTCATGGAAGAAATAAAATATATCAATAAATGTAAGGAGATAAGCCCCAAAGAACATGTGGTACCCAGAGCCAAGCTAACTTAACCACTATGATGAGGGCTTATCTTTTCCTAACTCTCTCCCGCATCTAAATTATAACAGGAATTATGACAGTATTAAATATAATTGATTTCCTCTGTAATATTACATATTTTGTTTTATAGATATAAAAATCTATAGTTATCACCAGACTATTAATACTTCTTAATGTAGTGTAAAGAGAGCTGATTACCAAAAATCTATAGTGAAAGTTCCACTTGTTATATGTGTTGGCTGAATATAGGTTCAGCATTAAAGGAAGGCTTATGACCTTGTCTAGAATATGTGATGGAATAGATGCTGCCTTCTTGCTTCCACAAATTAGTTGTCTTCCCTTCTCTGCTAACAACATGTGTGTATGTATGTGTATCATACTAAGTGTATATGTGTGTAAATACACCTATATTTCTATAAATGCACATATATCTTCCATAAAATGTATTTCATGATTCTAAAGTTTGTATTTATTAATCACTTTTTGAAAAGCAATATTCACCGTAATTGGGGATTTATCTGGCTCTGTTACAGTCCTTTTATTCTGTCAGTTTTTGTTGTTATTATTACAGTAAATTGTGAATACCATATAAGACAAAGACAAAGAAAGATTCTTCTGGGTCAGTGTAAGAAATTATATGTAGAAAGACTGGCTTATTGATATAATTTAATTGTTCCCTTGTGAACTGTTGTCATTGATCAACTTCCCTTTATGGTTATTAGTGAAGATTCCAAGACGGGACCTATGGGAGAAGTCAAGATTAACTGTCTTTCATTTGTATTGAATGTAGCCTGAAAGGCATACTGATGCCAGGTTATGCCCACATATGCCAAAGCGTCATTATATATGACAGCTCAGAAGCTCCATGAGTAGCCACTGCAAGATTTCATGCTAGTAGCATTCATGCTAAAAATGAGAAGTGATACAGAGCTCCTGGACTTTTTCCTATAGAACTCTTCACTGTGCATTTCTGTTTCTTTGGGGCATCCTAACAGAGCAGGAAATAGGGACATTAGTACCATTATCTTCTCAGTGTTTCTATGTAGCTATAAATCATGGAGCATAAGATCTCATAAGTATTAGTGGTGAACACAAGGATATGATCAGTATAAGCAGGCTGCCATATGAGGCTCTGTATTTAAAGGAATATAAAGGACGTGTGTGTGTGTGTGTGTGTGTGTGTGTGTGTGTGTGTGTGTGTGTGTGTGTGTGTGTGTTGGTGGATCATATAACCAGAGTATGAGAGAACAAAGAGATAGCTACTGCATATCAAAAAGATTTGGAGAAAGATTTTCAGTGCCCATGATATGAATCTGCTTAGAGAATTTAGAAGAGACAAACAGAAAAATTAGGCAGGATGAAAAGATCTAGAAGGATCATGATCAGCATTAGTGAAAGGAACTCCCACACTGAGATCAAGTCTATATAATAATAATAATAATAATAATAGCATTTAAATAATATTTTAGACTAATAATAATAATAGCCTTTGTATATTCTTTAAGGTTTTCAACATGTTCATTTGGTCATGACAATAACAATGTAAGATAGGTATTATTATTATTCCTATTTTCTAGATGGGGAAACTGAAGTTGAGAGTTGTCAAATGATCAGATAAAAATCAAACAGCTGCCAAGTGTATGAGGCAGAAGTCAAACTCAGGTCTTCCATATACAAGGTTCATCATTCTATCTTCCAAAGCCACATCACTTTCCAAGAGTCAATTAAAACTGACAAGGAATTGGGAGGAGGGAAGACAGTAGATTATGTCATTGATATAAAAACAAACATTTATTTTTAAGCCTCTAACCAGATCTGGGAATAAGTATAATCATTATTCATTCCACTTAAAATGTTCAGTGCAGAAAAAGGCAGAATAGAAAGATAATTAAACCGTAAAGCTTTAGGGAATGGAGTGTTCTGTTTAATTGAGAATTAACTAGAAAATCTTGCTATTTCAATATAAATGTAAATGAACATTTCCTGCATTACTACATTATAATGAACATATGAAAACTGGATATCCTTTGATGATTCAAGATTCTACTGGGCTTCAGGACATTCATTAAGTAAAGCAGTTATGACAGGATCTTGCTTTGAACATTGTAAACACTTGGTAAATACTTTGTTAAATTGAACTTTTGTAGTTAATGTATACATTACTATAGTTATAAGAGGCAGAAGGTACAGAAGAATGGCTTGAATCTGAAACTCTAAGAAGTTTTGAAGTAAATCCCTGCTTGATGGCAATTTGCTTCTTTGTGATGTCTTTTTCTCCTAAAAGGTAATTATAGGCATGGAATTATACTTAATTATCATTTCTAGTTAGTTAGATTCCATCTAATCAAGGTTTTAGACTTTTTCCCTTTTTTCCACTTATTGGAAACAATGAAAAATAGAAATGGAAATCTTTTTAAACAGTGCTAGGGAAAAAAATAGCATTTTGTGTCCTCAGGAAAAATTGTTTTTTCTCTTTTAATAAATATAAATATTTCTAGGAAATATAACTATCATTTTAAGATCAGCAAACATCAGATTTGATTTGTTAGGAAATCTATTTAGAAACATTTTAGTCATTGTGTCCTAGTTCTTTTTCTGTTATCTGGTTAATTTTCTACATTTTATGAATCAAATATTCACTCCTAAATAACTCACCAGCTGCTACTCTTTTTATTTATGATGTCATAATCTTTACCAGCTGGTGGAGTATTTAGCAATGGTGGATATTTGTAGACCTTGGGTTCTAACTATTCCAAGAAGTTCAAACTTTTCGAGAATGGCCTTTTCAAGATGGAAAAGTTTCGGGACAGCTAGATGGTGCAGTGGATAGAGTGCCGACTCTGAAATCAGGAGAGCCTCAATTCAAATCTGGTTTCAAGATACCTAATATTTCCTAGTTGTGTGGCTCTGAGCAAGTCACTTAACACCAATTGGCTCAGGAAAAAAAAGTTGGAAAAGTTTTAATTTCCAGTTCCAGCAGTGAACTGTGTCTGTTTTCTAAGACCAATTCAGCTTAGGAAGGAGATGTTTCACCAGAAAGAATGGCTATAGAGAAATGACTTTCTCTGGCCATGGCAACCCATGAGAATATTCCATTATTTTTGTCATTCCTTTCCAAAAATGGGCTATTTTTATTATCACAGAGAAGCCTTGGAACAAAGCTTTTGGTTATCTGATTTTTTTTCAAATAACAAGCATTTCTTTGTTTTTCCCACTTCCCTTCCCAGAATAATGAAAACTTGAAAATCAAAATCCTCATGACAAGAGTCTAGCAAAACAAACTCCCACACTAGTTAAGGTGAGAAGGGCAGTTCTGAGTTTTGGATTCCTGTTAATGTTCATTGTTACTTGTCAAAGAAGGCTGGACTCTGGAGTAAGGATCCATACTCTACTTATTCCATAATTGGTCTTTTTATCTTTTTTCAAGCAATGTGTGTCTGTGTATGGGGGTGTGGATATGTATGTGGGTGGGTGGGTGTGCATGCGCTCTTGGAGACAGACCTCTGATTTTATTGGCATAAAAAAGTTCTCAAGTAAGGAAACTCCCTCTACCAATGCAGCTCTGGCACCTCCTCTGTAACTTAGAATGGAAGCCAAGTGCCTCCAGTACAGAGAAGTTAAAAAGTCACAAAGGAAAAATGTGTCAAAGGCAAGACTCAGACCAGAGTTTAATTATTTCAAGGCTATGTCCCTATTTATTATGTCATTACGCTTCTCTTTCCAAATAAGAAAAAAAATTTTTTTACTTTAAAAGATTTTCTCTTAATGAAACTTCCAATAATACAGCAGGTATGACTACTATCAGTGTGACTGAATTAAAAGCTTATCCTCAGTCTCAATCCCATCAAAAAAATGTTCCCCATCATTGATCTTATGTGCATGATTTGTCTTGTACATCTTTTATTATTTATTTTGTATCTAAGTCACTGTGAATAGTCTGTAGACCCCTATTACTTTATAAGGTCCATGATCATGGAAGGTATCTTCTTAGTTTTATCTTGTCTCTCCTGGTATCCTTAAGTTGGAGCACTCTTAAAAATTCCAAGGATTTATCATCTCACAGAGGTAGATGACCTTGACTAGATCAGAGAGCCACCCTTCTCTGGTACAGTTTGAACTGAGCCCAAAATAATTGATCATCTGGTAGACACAGTGATAAATACAATAGCCTTTCCAGCTGGGTTTGACTTACTGGAACTTATACTCCACTGTCATAATCTTCAAAAATGCTTGTACCCTCTGTGTCACAGTACAACATTTTAGTAGCTCTTTAGTGAATGAAATAGATGTTTATTACATTTTTAAAAATTAATTTGAAAGTATGTCCTCTGTAGTATTAATTAGAAACCAGCAAAAGGAAGATTATTTGAAGCATGAGAACAATAGGATGAAAGAAGCCCCTTTGCAGAATTTTCCCTGGATCATAATATTATAAAACATTGCACTGAGACTTTGGAAACTAATACTAGCATGTAAAAAAAAAAAAGCAAGTCACATTCCATTTGAATGAATGCAGAGATAGTATTGGGCACTAAGTGACACAGTAGAGTGCCGAAACAAGAGTCAAGAAAACTCTTGCTGAAATCAAATCTGACCTCAGAAATGTACTTGCTGGACAAGTCATTTAACTTTTTTGACTCACTTTTCTTATCTGTAAAATTAACTAGAGAAGGAAATGACAAACTACTCCAGTATATTTGCCAAGAAAATACCAAAATGGAGTCACAGAGAGTCAGATAAAACTGAAAACCAACTGACTAATGAGCAATGTGATATATTAGAGTAGTAGACTGAAAGTCAGGAAAGCCTGAGTTTGAATTCTCCCTCATATTTGTAGGGGCCATATGGGCTTCAGCAAGTCAGACTTTGCTAATGCTGTGGAAGTTCTTGCAGAGTCATGAATATATTTGAGTAGTCCACCTTTATCACCAACAGTTTGGAGAATTCTCACCATAGAAAAATAAATGATTGCTTGGAAGAATTATTTAGTCTTTTTAGAATCCATAGTGTGTGAATAATTCGGCTATAAAAAAGGCATTAAAAGTTTATAGTAGAGATTTCTTGTAAGTGCTGTTTTCTGGCAGAAAGCCTTTACAGAGTCTTGGATGTGGCGTCTCCATGCTTGGGAAGGGGAAGAGACTCTGTGGCAGAGATAAGTGGTGTTTTGTATCTCTAAATATTGCTATTAATAAGACTATATTTGTATGATTGTCCAATTATATTAAACCACCACCACTGCCACATTTTCCCACTCCTGAAAATGAGTATCTCGGGATTTTAACCTTCAAAAAGAAATTCTGAATAGTTACTAAGCCTTAGCTCAGTACATTTGCAAAACATATACTCCCTGAAATAAAATTGCTGTCCTCTTTATTACACATAAGTAATTAGCATTTAATGTCTGTGTTCATGGAGGCATGGGATATAGAAAAATGCTTCAATCACTACAGGTTCCCTTTCTAATAAATAATCCTCTTGTCTTCTTAGAGGCTCCCAATTTACAAATTAGGAAACCGGATAAATTATTTCTCCAGAGGTCATTTTTGAGACTACCAAGAAAAACATGCTATGATACAACACAATCCAACAAAATAAATTTTGGGGATAAGCAAGGATCTAATTTTTAAATTTTAATAAAAACTCATGGAAGAAGCCCCCTGAGAAGTCCAAATCTTTGTTGATAGAAAATGCCTGCTGATGTTCCTATTAATTCATCATTTTATGCTGAGTCTCAAATCCTAAAACCCAGTAGACCCTCCTCAGTGTCACTCTTAATTGTTCTAAAGCAGGGATACTTAAAATTCACATCATATATCTTTGGTCAGTCTGGTAAAGCCTATCAATCCCAGCATTCATGAAAATGATATCCTTATCAATAATAATAGCTAAGATTTATGAAGAACTTTCAATGTGATAGGTCTTTTGCTAAATGCTTTACAATTATTGTCTCATTTGATCTTCACAACAATCCTGGAAGGCAGGTATTACTAGTACCCCCATTTTATAGATGATAAAGCTAAAGCAAACAAGATTAACCGACTTGTTCAGGGTCACACACTTTTTGCCTCAGACTGAATTTTAACTCAGGTCTTCCTGACTCCAAATTTCCTGTTATATCCACTCTACAAGGGGTTCTTAAACTTTTTCTACTCATGATCTTTTTGCCTGAAAAATCTTTACATGACCCCTAAAATAGGTACATAAACCAAACATTGACTGATAATAAATCATAAAGAAAATTCTTTTAAAATAATTCTTTGATATGCATATAATTATCATTTATTAAAAATGAAAGCAAATTTACATACTAATGAGCTGATTGTACATGTCTATTTTTACATAAAGAGTTAAATCTTGCCAGAATATTTAATATCTTTTCTCTTGCCAAATTTTTCACAGCCTTCACATTCAGTTATACACTATATACTACTTAGATTGTTCTAATACATTTGAATATAAATATATATAGTTTTCCATACTAGGCTCTGCTATACCATTTACTCCAGTGAGAAGTGGCATATTTGTTATCTTATCCCTCAGACTTGCAACATAAAAAATAATTTGTTCTCAAAAGATTTTTTAGATATTAATAGTAAGGTTAAAGTGGTCATTTAAAATCCTCTAAAAATCATAAAGTGGGTAATACTAATATTAGCTGATACAAGGTTATCCAGAAGGTATTCTGGAGGCATTTAAGAAGGCACAGAGGGACACTAATAATTTTATATATATATTTTTCTCCAAGGTTCCACATGGCTTTTTTTCATGGGTTCAAATACGAATTCCTCTGACACTTAAAGCCTTTGGCAACCTGATCCCAGTCTACTTTTCCTGGAATGTTCATCTTCATACGTAGTCCAATCAAATTGACCTTCCTGTTCTTCTTCAAATATGAAATTCTATTTCTCATCACTTTGCCTTTGTACAGGATGTCTCCCATGGCTGGATTGCGCTCTCCCTTCACTTCCACTACTTAGAATCGCTATCATTTAGTTGTTTTCAGTCATATCTGATATCTGAGGCTTTCTTGGCAAAGATACTGGAAAATGACTTTTCTTCCTCTGATGAGGAAACATAGGCAGGGACATTTTACAGATAAGGAAACTGAGGCAAACAGGGTAAAGTGCCTTGTCCAAGGTCACCTAGATAATGTGTCGCAGGCCGGATTTGAACTCAGGAAGATAACTCTTTCCAACTTCAGGCTCAGTACTCTGTCCATTATTTCACATTGCAGCCATGAGTACAGATTAAGTATTTGAACTCACTCTTCCTGACTCCAGCACCAGCATGCTGTCCAGCATATAGATGCCCCAGAGCCATATCTAGGGGAACAGTGTTCGATAAATCTAGAAAGTTAAGTTATAGGTAGATGAAATTACATTCTATTCCCCTGAAGTGTTTGGATAGGCTTCAATAGACAATCATTGTTTAAGTTGCTTTAACTTATACTCAAGCACTTAATAACTAAAAAAGAAAGAAAACTAACATTTCAGCATGATATTCCCACCTTATGTAAACACGACAGCACTAAGAGAGTTAGAATGGTAACTGGATGATATCAGCGGCAAACTCAAGGTCAATCATTGGTATCCATTATTTTCCCCCTATGTTTCTCAATAGTTGATACTTATTAAGCACGTGTATATTGGACACTGTCCTAAATATTAGGATACAAATAGGAAAAAAAAATGACAGTCTCTATTCTCAAGGAATTTACAGTCTAATGAGGAAAGAGCAAATGCAACACAAAAAGCTGAAAGGGAGGTGGAATAACTTTGGTGCATGGTAGAAAAGTCCCAAAATAGTACAGCTTGATGAGGAATGAGATGTCCAAATTGAGTTGTCTTCTTAAATGAAGGCTTGGAGTTCATGAGCCTTTTCTCTGATCAGAAGAGAGGCAGTCAGTTGACTCAAGGATAGCCATTGGTGTCCACTTTTTCAATTATATCTCTCAACCTCCTGTATCTACCTATATCATATATATATATGTATATATATATATATTTTTTTTTTAAAGATATCAATTTCTTTGCTTCCCTTGAAATGATGACCAGCTTTATTCTCAGTCTACCTATTCTGAGGGGATACATGGAAAGAGGGACTATTTCCTCTTCATTGATGACATCATTAAGTCCTTTAGCAACTTTTTCCCCATTCTTTCCCAATTATTCTTAAGTCCCAATTTTTTTTCCTTATTAGAGTCTTTGTTTAAAGAATAAGACTTCTGGAGGCAGCTAGGTGGCGCAGTGGTAGAGCACCCGCCTTGAATTCAGGAGGACCCAAGTTCAACTAGTCTCAGACACTTAACACTTCCTAGCAGTGTGACCCTGGGCAAGTCACTTAACCCCAGCCTCGGGGGGGGGGGGGGGAAATTTATTAAAAAAAGAGAGAGAGAATAAGACTTCTGAGTACTGGCTGATCCCAGAAACTATAGTATGGATTGGCAGAGAAGCTCTCATTTAATTCAGTTAATATATCTAGCATTTTATCTAATTCTTTAAGGTTTGCAAAGCACTCTACAAATATTATCTCATTTCAGTTCCACAGGTATTTGCTAAATACAGAGGCAAAGACAGAACACTGGCACTTTGGATGGTTATTTTGGCTGGCAGGGAGGCAAGCAACAGGCATTTATTAAGCATTTAATGTGTGTCAAGTTTTGTGCTAAGTGTTTGGAGGCAGAAGAGCAAAAAGAGAAACAATCTTCATCCTCAAGAAGAATACCTTCTAAGAGGGGAAGATAATACATCAAAAGATGCTGAAAAAGTAGGTTGAAGGAGGGATGGAGAAGAGGAGATCAGGGATATGGTGGTTAAGTTTGGAAAGTCAGAAGCACAGAGTTCTGGGGAAGGTGAAGAATGAAGCATGGTTGGCCTGGAGCCCATTCCCAAAATGAAGACCCATTCATCATTAGGACTAAAAATAATAAAGTGAGTTAATATATTATTCTCACCCTGCCCAGGCCAAAACAAATAAGCCAAAAGCACTGAAAATCTCTCTCTCTCTCTCTCTCTCTCTCTCTCTCTCTCTCTCTCTCTCTCTCTCTCTCTCTCTCTCTCTCTCTCTCTCTCTCCTCTCTCTCTCTCTCTCTCTCTCTCTCTCTCTCTCTCTCTCTCTCTCTCTGTCTCTGTCTCTCTCTCTCTCTCTCTCTCTCTCTCTCTCTCTCTCTCTCTCTCTCTCTCTCTTCCCCCATCCTGTTCTTCTTCTTTTCTCTTTTATTCTCCCTTCTCTCTCCTCTTCCTTTCTACTCTCTTCTCTTTTCTTTCTCCTCTCTTCCTTCTCCCTCTCTCTCCTACTCTCTTTCCCCTCTCCCCTCTTTCTCTTTCCCCTTTATCTTTCCTTCTGTTCCCATCTTTGCCTCTTTTCTATTTTTCTCTCTCTCTTTCTCTCCTCCTCCCTCTGTCTCTTCTTCTCTCCCTCCCTCAGTACCTTCTCTCCCACCACCACTACCACCAAGCTTTCTCCAGATATTGTTTGCATCTGCCTAATGAAACACATAGAATGACAATGTGACTGTTATCCGCTTTATCTCAGAAAAACCCACTCAAAAACAATAGAAGCATGGAAATCACAACAAGCTCTTAAAAAGCAATTTGTAGGGCAGGTTCATCTGTCTCTCCAGAGTGCAAGACAGTATAAATAAAGCATGAGACAGAAAAGTGAGGAGTTACCAAATCTGTTCTCAGCAGGAAAAGTTCATCAATTCTGAGCCTGTTCCATGTAGCTCTCCCACAGCATATGACTCAGCTTCCCTCCCCTGTTATTTTAGTAATGATGGTATCGGTTATGGTTGTGGATTTATTGGGGCCCTAAGTATATTCATTTCCATCAGATTAGTTCACCTTTCACGTTACACTTTCCTCTTCAGCAGATTATATTCCCCTTCCTTAATAACAGGAGAGGATAGATTGTCATTACGAAGGTCCCAAACAACTACATTGGAGAGTGAAGTCAAGGAATTCTGGATAATGCCCACCAGCACAAATTATCTTTAGGAGCTTAAAATATTAATGTTCCATTCATAAGAACAACTGAATAAAGCCTAGATATATGATGTCAAAATCAAATAGAAATAGGGTCACCACTCAATTCATAAGGACTTATGGGCTGCATATTGACTTTAGTTTTAAAATATAGCATGATCTGTATTTTATTGTATTTTTATTTATTTTGTTAACTGTCTCCCAATTATATTTTATTCTGATTTTTGTGGCACTCAGAAGTATTGTGAGCTTCAAATTTAACACCTCTGATCTAGAGAAAACACACACACTTGAGTACACACACCCAAAACTGTGAAGGTTTTTTCTGCTCTCTTGAGCAGTACAACAGAGGTTCCCAAAGCTGAAAGTGTTTGTTCTCTCTTTATGAGATTTCAGCCACAAATAGCCATGTAGCCAGGTTATTAGGAAGAAATATACTCTTCTATTCAGCACAGTTAGAACAGGTTCTTTCCTATATCTGCAATATGAAACATCACAGAGATTTTGAGTTGATTTTATTTAGTAGGCATTTAATTAAATACCAGTTTGTGTGCTTGACATAAGTCGACATTTTCTAACAGAGCTGTCTAAAAGTAGAATAGGCTGACATAGAAGATTTCTCTTTACTAGAGGTTTTCAACACAAGTTAGAAGAGCTTTTGTAAGCAGAGAGAAAGAAGGGATGCTCCTGAGTTAGGTCAAAGATTAGGTTAGCTGATTTCTAATCCTCAGGTTCTGTCAGACCAGGATTCACTCAAGCTCACTGAACTTTATTCATCTTAAATCAATTGAGTTTCTTACTACACCTAAATGCAAGAGTTCATAACTTTTTATGTGTTATGGATCTCTTTGGCAATCTGATGAAGCTTATAAGTACTATAGTTTGTTGCCTACATTTCATAATTGAAAAAATGCTAAATTTAAGTTAAAAGTGATACAAATGTTTATTTTTCCCAAAAATATTAATGGATTCCTTAAAATATACCCTTTAGGAACTCCTTAACTCTGGGTTAAAAATACGTGTTTTAAGATGTTATTCTCTTCACCACTTTTTCATGTTTTATAGCTAACAGTGCTTATAACCTTCCACCATCTTTTTTCCTATTGAAGAAGTTTATTTTCTAAATAAATCTTGTCCTTGACTCCCAAACTTCTATTAGCAAAGAGGTCCAACTTTTTCTGGATATGGTGATTTTTAGATTTTTTGACTTCCTCATAATAGCAATTGATTTATATCATTTATATATATATATATATATATATATATATATATATAGAGAGAGAGAGAGAGAGAGAGAGAGAGAGAGAGAGAGAGAGAGAGAGAGAGAGAGAGAGAGAGAGAGAGATTGCTATAGGAAATAGAAATAGTCTTTTTTAATGATGGTCCTTTTATTCATTCTTATTTTTACTGTCAAGAGTTCATTTAATTAGGTCAGATTAGAGATACCACCATATTCTATGTATCTTGTTTTAATTCTTCTAGTTATATACTTATTTTGATTTTTTTCTCTCATAAGTTAATGGCCTGATTATATAATGATAGCTAACAAGAAATGGATCCATTGATGACTACTCCTTTGTTATCTGTTAAATTATATAGTATCTGTGTTGTTGTTATGTCATTTGGAACTCACATGTTCACTCTTCCCAACTCTTCCTTCAAGAAAGATACATGTCAATTCTGTTTACTTATATCCATGCTAAGTAAAATTCCACCATAAAAAAGACAGAACTTGTGAAACAAATGGGAATAGAAACACAAAGCTAAAAAAAAACTTAAAATTACATATAAAAAATTAGGAACTTAATAAAAATAGTAGCACAGTTTTGCTCATTAGGTTTTTAAGAAATACATAAATAGTAGAATATTTAGTGACTTTGTCTATGGTCTTGGGCTGTTACTGAGCCTTCATCTACCTGTAGGAACAAGTTGGGTAGGAGAAACTCCTGGTAGGTGAAAGTGGGGTAGTGTGAACTAGTCCTTCTCTGCTCAAAGTTCCTGGAAGACATTCAATAAATAAAGCACTTTATCTTGACAAAGAACTAAATTTTGCTTATGGAAGTAGCCATTAGAAGGGTGGCAATGTCAGAATTCTTACAGCCAAAAGTTATTGCAAAGTGGTATAGTTTTCAACATTATTGCTTTTTTCTCAGGAAAGAAATCACATAAAAGAAAACTTGAAATTAATATCATGCTCAAAATGTTCCTTAATATGTCAGTCATAATTGGAACAAATTTGCATTTTTGAAATGTGTGATAGCAGAATTGACTTTTCTTATAGATAGACTATTATGTAGACTGCATGTTTCTGGGTTCTTTTATTTCTTACTCCTAAGCCACATTTCCAAAATAGTTCCTTAACTTTTCACTGAAGTCATTGAGTATTAGTATTTATTGATTTTATTTTGGAGGTTTTTTTTTGAGATTCTTTGCTATTTTCTACCTCCTTTGTCCTCTGCAACAGAAAATCTTCATGAAAGTGATTTTTTCTTAATGAATGTTCAGAAGCAACTAGGTGACACAGTAGATGGAGCCCTGACCCTAAAGTCAAATTTTACCTCAGATACTTATTAGCCTATGTAACCCTAAGCAAGTCACCTAACTGTATTGTCTTCCTCACCACCTTCCCCAAATGTTTAATTTGTCTAGATTAGATTTTAAATCCATTCCTAAAATGTCAGAGGCAGAAAAGATTTGCATCTCAGATGTCATCTGGTCCAATTGATACCCAACCTTTTCTACAACCCATTTGCAAGTGATCATATAATATCTCTTTAAATACCTCCATAAAACCATTCTGCCTCCATTGAAATTATCATCCATGAAAACTCCTGGGTCTTTTTTTTTAAACAGGAATTATTTATTGTCCAGTCATAAATCTTCCCTCCCCATGCTATAGTTGTACAGTTTACTTTTTATAACCAGATGTAGATTTTAACATTTATTCCTAACAGCTTTTAAAAATTATTTCTATCCTATTGGAATCTTTTTGGGTCCTGATTGTGTAACCTAACATGTTGACAACCTGTTTGAGAAGTGTACTAGTAGAAGCTTTGAGATTTAAGAAGCACTAAAACACTTTCAGCAACATATTCATAAATCATCTGTTGAGAGGTTTATTGGGAAGTCCTAGTAAATTCTTTTTCCCTAATTTTGAGCTAAATCAATTCAATAAAAAAAATTATCAAATATTTGCTGGATACAGACTGATGTTCTATGGAAGGTAAGAGATTTGAATAATGTGATTCTTATCTTAATAGAACCCACAGTCTACTAGATGTATAGCACATAAGTATAAGGGCAGTATAACACAGTGAGTTCCAAGAGTCAAAAGTTATTTATGGCAAAGGAGAATAGAAAAAGTTTAAAAATGACATTTTAGTTGAACTCTGAAAGAAGAGTAGAAATCCAGCAGATGAAGAGGGAGATGGAAGAAATGTCAAGAATAGTGAACACCATTACAAAAGTCAAATAACCCCTACAATAGCAAAAACCAGAAGATGATTTTTAATTGCCTACTATGTGCCAAGCCTTTGTGGGACACCAAAGCTGTTGTTCTTGAAAGAGTCCCTGAGAATTTTTAAGGCGCCTGCAAGATCAAAATTCTTCGTAAACTTTTATCATGACATTTTAATTTCTAACACATAGAAGGTACTTAATAAAAGTTTAGTGAATTAAAATAAACATAGTAAATATTGATAGATATAACTCACATAAACAAAAACTCTTAGGAACGGAGAGTTCCTCAATTATTCAAAAACTGGAAAGGATCTTTAAGACCAATAAATTTGAAAAATATTACTACTTAAGGAATACAAAAAGCAAAATAGCAATTGCTCTTGATAAACTTTTATAGGAGCAAAAATTTACTACTATTACTTGACACCACAATTACTTGGCACTTTTACCACAATTATTTGGCAATTTTTATTTTCTTTTCTAAGCTATTTAAAGCCACTTTGGGAGAATTTATTTTTCCTTTCCTCTCTTAAAAAACACTTACTGTGTTTGTATGGATATTTTTGTTTATTTTCAAAAGGCCTCTCATACCTACAATTGTCAAGTGCCATGATAAAGGAAGAATTCTCTCTATCTCTCTCCTTACCCCACTCATGGTGTTACCATTATTAACATTTGCTTATAAAGAACCCCCTTCTCTTTCACTGACATGATAGCTGTTCCTTTTAATGATATTCCATGCCGATGATAACAAACCATGTCATATATTTTTGATGACAACCTCACTAATAGCTAAAATCCAGAAGGTGAAATAAATGAACATTTGCAATACAAATTGCAATCATCAGCAATTATCATTAGTATATGCAGTATGTAATTATATTTCTTTACTCGCCAAATTGTCAGTTGATGTCATTTTGGAGCATCACGTCACTCCAGGTCTTATTTTAATGAAGGCATAATGTGATAATCCCATTTCCTTAGGAAGGCTAGTTTTAATTACTTACAGGGAGTTAACAGCTGGAAGTTTAAGCTTAAAAATGAAGAATTTGAAAAGAATCATAAAAGATGATCTTATGTCAAACATAAGAATATCTTCTAAAAATAAAAAAAACTTTCACATAAAATTTTCATCTTTTAGAAAACAAGGATCTAGCCATCTGTTACTGTTAGAGAATGAGTTACAAAATAAGCCCAGTTGATGAAACTGTTTAATATGCAAAGTCTAAGGCCATAACCCAAATCTGAAATGTTTCCCAAATTGCTTTTGAGACAGAAAATTAATCTCTAATACCTCTGTTGCTTTTTTGTAATTAAAAAAATTATTTTATTTTGATCTCCATGGAGAAGAACCTCAAAACTAGATCAGTTTTCTAAAGATGAGGAGCAGTTCTATTATTCCTCCTCTATCATTTTTTTATGACTAGGCCAATGTTTAAGCTCTCATTTTGAAATGAGTAGGGATCAGTTTTTAAATAATGCATTCCACAGGTGCATGAAATAGACAACCCCATTATCTTCTTTTTATCCTGCATGCTGATGGCACCTACTACACCACATTATCTCTCTAGACTCATTAAACCAATTGTTCGCCGATGACTATAATTAGGGCTCTCATTTCAGTCTTTTATGTCATACTCATCACTCAAAACAGAATCGAGGCCCTTATTTTATGTAGAACTGTGCTCTGGGGCTTGCTCATCTATATATGTATATATGATCAATGTGTGTATGTATTTTTAGGGGCCTTCATTATTTATAGAACCAGTTAAGAACAATGAGTTTCTTTTTATTCTGCTCTGTTCTATAAATTCTACCAGATAATATTTCTTGCTTATAAGCCCAGAAAGACATCTTGAACATGTAAAAAAAAAAAAAAAAAAAAGAGTACTGAACTAGAGCCAGACAAGCTGGATTCCAATTTGGCTGTATCACATACAGCCTGAATGATATTGGACAAGCCATCTAACCTGTTTGGGTCTCATCGTCATAATTTATAAAACAAAGTCAGGCAAAATGACCTTAGATTTTATTCTTTAGATCTTTTCATTGTTGTAGAGTCATATCAGTTATGTCCTACTCTTTGATCCTATTTGGGGTTTTCCTGGCAAAGATACTAGAATAGCTTGCCATTCCAATTCACTTTACAGATAAGGAAATTAAGGCAAATAGGGTCATGAAACTAAAAAATGTCTAAGGCTAAAAAATTCAAAAAAAGGAGTCTTTCTGATTCCGAGCCTGGCACTCTATCCTCTGTGCCATCTAGCTGCCCTGGTCTAGCTCTATGATGCTCTAATCCCACATTAGCCTTTATACTAAAGTGCATGATAATTTTAAATAGTTAAATTGTTAAGTGACATTCTTGCTTCCTTGCTGTCTTCTCTCTGTCTCTATTACACAGAGTAGAGGAGCCAGATTCCACCATGACATGAGCACAATTCTCTATTCCCAAACAACAGGATCAAATATGATGGACTTTTTAATCAAGAAAAGATTTTCAGTTCAATTTAAATCAAGCAGTATTTATTAGGTGCTTACTTCAGCAGCAAGGTTGATATTTCTTTTAACAGCCCTGAAACATAAAAAACCCAGAAAGAGAAAATATCATGGAATTAAACAAAAGGAAAAGGCATCATGAGCTAGTCTTGACTGTCAGAGCTGTAATAAGGATTTTTTCACTTGTCAGTCAGTTGACAATTGTTTTAAGTGCTCATTATACACTAGGTACTGTGCTAAGTGATAGAAATGCAAAGAAAAGCAAAAAGTATGGTCCTTAATCCCAAGGAATGTATATTATAATGAAAAAAAACTAATATAAATAACAAATTTTCAAATAATATTATGTATGGAGTAGAAAAGGGAAAGTATTAGGAGCTGAGGGACTGGGAAAGATCTCCTACAGAAGATGGATTCTGAGCTGAGCCTTAGAGGAAATCAGGAAAATTTCGAGGTGAGCCAGGAGGAAGAGTTTTTAAATATGGGGCTCAGCAAGTATAAAGGAAGGAATGTGAGAAAGAATAATAAGTTCTCGACTATAGAAAACCAATATAGCTAGAGAATAGAAGATAGCAAGGAAGGAAGGCATAAAAAAACTGAAAAGATAGGAAAGCCAAGGCATAAAGAACCAGCAAATGATTCAGGATAGGATGGAGGGTATGACAGGGGGTCCAATGGGCAGTCCTTTGGGGAAGAGTGGAATGGCATTGGAAAAGTGTAGTCTGCTGGGAGGGGACAAAAGATAAGCTGGTGAAGGGATGAGAAACACAGCTAGTCTAGTAGAGATCAAGGCAATCGCAGAACATATGTGAGTATAGTTATGACAAGAGAGAAGGTAGCCTACTTCCCAAAACTAGCCCTCACCTTCACAATGTCTGAGAAAAGCTTCAAGTTCTAGGAAAGTGCTACCATTGAAACAGAATCCTAGGGACTTGGGTCATGGAGTGTAGTTATATTCTACATGGCACTAAGGGCTGGCTAAGTAAGGACCATGAGGTAAAGTATAGTTTGTGTTTGTCACAGAAAGAAATCACACTCCTTTGGATATGGGCCCACTGAGGAATAGCCCTGTTTGTCCCATGCTAGTTGCCTTTGATGTGACAGAGAACCAGCATATCAGCAAACATCTTTACTGTCTGGATACCAATACCTTTTCAAAACAAAAATTGACACAGATTTAGGAGCCATGTTTTTCTCCTCTCACTGTTATGTTTTGAGCACTATCTTAAATTCAGGATAAAACAAAGCTTACTGTTTGCTGAGGAATGGGATAGAGATATCGCAAATAAAGCTCCTTTCCTATGAAAAGTGATGTCTTCCAATTAGTAGTATACATGTTAGTAAAATGCATACTATTCGAATTCTTGAGTTTATTTGGAATTAAAAACTGTCTAAGAAAAGGAATATAGCTGCTAAGTGCTGTAACTCAAGTAAAACATGTCACCCAGCTTATATCTGTGATTATCGCAATAGGACCTAGTCTCATAGTCCCAGTGCTCAAAGCAGACTGAAGTAATAAATGCAACATACACTTCAAAGAGTAAATTACATGAAGGAAGGAAAAGTTAAGTATTTAAAGGTGGAGAGGAGAGAAGGCAGCTACTGACAGATTCAAACTTTTGACTGATGTTGATTAACATCTTTTATAGGCATCTCAGTTCATAAAACTGAATTTCATTTGACATAGAACCGGTCTAGCTTAACAGACAGCAGATCTTTTAAATTGAAGGTCATGAGTAGAGAGAAAAAAACCATTGGGCAAGCATTTGATCTTTTTATAAAGTAAATATTCCCCTATCTCATCCATTCCACTCCCTCTTTCCCCCCTACACCTCTCTTCTTAGACTTGGTCTATATTCTATCAGTATTTCCTTTATTTGGTTGTTCAAAATCATATAACAGATGGAAAGTGATTGCTCCAAATGTAACAGATGGTTGTATTTGCCTGAACTAGTTACACTGGTAAAGTGTCTTTAATTTTCACACACAAAACTCCATTCCACAATTTTTATCCCTCAATATTAAATTATGAAAAGGATGATAGCTTTATGGCATGACACCTTTGGGAAGATACTACTGACAACAGGAATGATGGCTGTTAGAAAGCAAAAATGATTCCCTTTGCTTTCTCAACTTGAAGTAATTTGGGTCAATAATTGTTTTACTACTTTATTCCCCTTATCTTCACACACACCCCCATTCCCAACTTTTGTTGTCTGAAGCTTGCAGAAAGACTGTTTTGTAAGTATAGAGTTCTAGTCTGTGGCCACTTTCAACAATTTTTTATTAATTGATGAGTCTCTGAATTTTCTAGAGACCATAGTAATAGAACACTCAGTAATAAAGATAATTAGGATTTAGCTTCCCTAATTTATTTCCCTCCATTCACTAATTCTTCACATGCCCAATGTGTTACACTCTGACCCAAAGCTTAAAGAATCTTTTAAACTTTAAAGAGAAAGATATAGTTTGCAAAATATTCAAAAGAGAATATTTAACTTTAAGATTCCTTTCCTTTTCAATTTCAAGCTTAACACCTTTGGTCCATATCAAAAGTGAGATGACTATACAAGTGGGAGAAAAAAACAAGAAAGTGCTCAGTACTCCTCCATACAGGGAAGAAGAGAGTCTTCTTAATAGAAGACTGAATATTTGTTTTTTCACCTCCCCATGAAAAATCATTGCCAGAGTATTGGCTGCTTTTTTCTTTAATCTTCTGTGTTGAGAAGAACAAAGCCTCTTCAGATTTAAAAATGTGAAAATTGTTAGCAGCACCTATTGCTGTTTTAGAACAGACAAAATAATAAAAATAGGCGGTGGTTATAGATGAAAATTTCTCCTTGATTTTTTTCTCTTCAAAATATATGTGTAATAAAATATAAAATGGCAAATAAACCAGTAAGTGTAGTAATAACATACAATAAATGAGGCAAGTGGCAGGATTGTCACAAAACATAGTTCTTAATTCTCCCAGGACTGTGACATCTCACAGTTTTCTTCTTCATCTCATCCTGATGTCCAGAGCATGACAGAAGGTTCTGTACAGAATATTCTTACTTCTTTTACGGTGTCTACAAATAACATACTAGATCCTAGTGTTGGTCATGTGCCTATACAGAGAGGTAGATCCTAGTATGTTATATAGTATAGGCACATGACCAACCCCCTCCTCCATTACCATCACAGTTAGATAGTATGAAATATTTTTTAAAACATCCTTTAAGGGCTTCTAGATAGCACCAGCCCTGAAATCAGGAAAACCTGAGTTCAAATCTAGCCTCAGACATTTAACTCTTCCTAGCTATGTGACCCTAGGCAAGTCACTTAACCCCAATTGCCTTGGCAAAAAAAAATCCTTCAGAAAAAGAAATTTCCTATAAGCTAAATTTTAAAATACAAATATTTTATTCTAGTTTCTCTATTCTTCTGGGCAAAGTTTATATACCATAAAGTACTAAGAATACAACACAATATAAATTATCATCAGTAAATTAAATGATTTACATTTAGAATATGTTCCCATTTGGAATATTATATTTAATAATGGCTAGTCTTTTATATAGTACTTGAAGGATAAATGGAACTTGAAATTGACTAAAGTTAAAAGAAACAATTAAAATTATTTGGATTTGGGGTTGTTTGGGGAACTAAAATAATAAAGTCCAAATATTCAAACGAATGTTATCTGTATAGCTATTACCTCTACTTATACAGGTTGAAATTTATCTATATCTGCTTATTCTTTTTGTTTCTTGCCTATATTCTTACCTCAGTTCACACAGAGGGTGATGCGCTAGATTTCTCTTGGCATCACAAGGCAACCAGTAAAGCTCATGTGTTATTCTGACGTGTGACATGTGACTATCCCATAGTTTTCAGTCTTACATAACTGTGATGAACCTATGCCAAAATAATGCAATATTTCTTGAAACATATAGCAATAGAAATGTCCTTGATCAATGACCCTCAACAAAAAAGTATTAAATGAAACATAAAAGAAGCCAAAATCTGCTCATTATCATTATGGAAGAGACAGACCTCAGAGTTCAATTTAACAAGATATTCCCTATAGCTGATGAGGTCCTCAAATTGCTTTATTTGAAAGCAGAATTGTACTCATTGTCTTAAAGACCAGCACATTTTAAAGCCTCTTAAGTTAGACTCATAGATAGAACTATGGAGACTGAATGTGGACCAAAGGATAGTATTTTCACCTCTATTTGTTGGTATAGTTATTTGTTTGCTTGTTTTTTTTCTTCTTTATGTTTTTCCTCTTTTGCTCTGATATTTCTTGGACAGCATGATGAATATGGAAATGTGTTTAGAAAAATGAACATGTTTAACCTATACCGGATTGCTTGCTATCTAGGGTAGTGGGAGGAGGAAGGGAGGGAGAAAATGTGAAACGCAAAATTGCAAAGGTGAATATTGAAAACTATCTTTGCATATATTTGGAAAAATAAAAAGTTATTATAAAAATTAGATTCATAATCACTTTAAGGAGTTTGGTCTAACTATCCACAAAGAAAAAAACCAAATGGAGGATAATTGCCCATTTTTTAGACTTATGGTATACTATAGAATAGACAAACTATAGAACTCATCCAAGTATGTATCTAGATGTTTGTATAAATATATGAACATATATGAATATGAAGATAAATACAGATATCTTGACAGGAGATAAACAGTAAATTATGACTATAATTGAAAAATATTGGATTACCTTCAGGAAACTATCACATTTTGGAGTTTTTTGTTATTGTTGTTGTTGTTGTTGTTTGCCTTTAAAACATCAAACTTATCTCTGAAACAAAAATCTATCTTTTTAACATCACTATTATTCTGATGTTTTTGTATGACTGAAAGTAATGAAACATCTTAATCTCCAATAAAAGGAACATGAGGATTACACAAAGAGTAGTGGAGATATCCATGCTATGTGGAAACATTTTGAAATAGATGTTTATGAGAAGAATTAATAAGGAAAGTGGTAGAACTGATATCATCAGAGAAATGTCATTAGAGAAATTAAAGCAATAAAAATGAATTGACTTGCCAAGGAAATGTATATAAAGAAAAAGAATGATTCCAGAGGATTCAGCTGAAAGTAATCTCACATAAGGGTTGGGGGAAAGACAAGTTAACAATGAAGAAATTAGGAGAAGAGATGAGATAAAAATTGTGAGGCTATATATAGTATTATTATACCCAATATAAAGAGAGAGCTAAAAAAAATAAAATATATTTTAAAATAAAAATGTATGGTTGACATCATCCAATGCTAATGAAAATTCATGAAGAATTAATAATTAGAAAAAGTCACTGAATGGAATTGGAAAGGATGCCATTGGTTATCTTTGGAAATAGTTTCTATAACATTTTGAGGCCAAAGCTGAATTTGGATGAATTAAAAAGATAAGCTTTAGAGAATGGAGTGAGTGAAGAAAAAGGAATATTTTTACCATTACTTACCATGAGTAGATGCTGTCTAAAATATTGTGCTCTGTTCCTGTTGCCACATTTCATACTAAGAGGAATATAGACAAACTAGAGTGAACATAGAGAAGTGGAGACAAGATGATGGATGGTCTGGGGAAATGTCATATAATGAATGGATAAAGTAACTAGGAAAGCTTAGCCCAGAGAAGAGTCAAAAGGAAGAAAATATGAGTGCCATCCTTCTGTGCTTGAAGAGCTGTAGTCAGGAAGACTTTTCTCTTTTGTTCCAGAGGGCAGGGCTAAGATGGATGAGTGGGAAGCTAAAGGAAAACAGGTAGTGTTTCAACAGAAAGAATACATTTCTAACAAATCGAGCTGTCCAGCTATGGAATGGGCTGCTTACACTATGAGTAATTAGCTCACTGTTGCTGGCAATACTCAAAAAGAGCCTTGCTGGTCTTTTTTAGAGCTGTTCAGTAGATGAGTGGTTGGACTAAATGGCCTTTGAGTTCCCTTCCAACACTAAATTTATAAGGGAATAAGAGAGATCAGGGCTGGAATGGAATGGGAGCCATCTCAATAATATAGTAGTTAAAGTCACAGGGTAAACAAGCTTACAGAGAGAGAATATAAGAGAACAGAAGAGGGATAAAGCAGATCCAGAGGAACATCTGCATCAAGGGAATTTGGAAAGAATTTTCAGAATAATAGTATGATGCCTCTAAAGGTAAATGAAGAAAGTATACAAAATTAGAAAAGGCAGTGGTCAATAGCATCAAAAAAAAATGCAGAAACTTTAAGGAAAATGAAGGCCAAAAACAGTAATTAGGAAGTTACTAGTGACTTCTGGGGAAAAAAATTCACTGCGATAATAAAAAATAAAATCCAGACTTCAAGAGGTTTGTGAAAGTAAGGAAGAAGCATCAGCTAAGTTTTTCAAAAAATCTAGAAATGAAAAGGAAAACAAGAAAGATCAAGAATAAGTGAATGGGAGAGTATTTATTGTACACCTAAAATGTGCCAGTCATTCTGCTGAATATAGGGAATACAAATGGAAGCAATACAAACCTTGTCATCAAGGAACTATCATTCAAATGGAGAAAAATTCACCAAATGTAGGACTAGAAGTAAAGGGTATACATGAGGCTCCCTGGCTTGGAAATGGCCAGGAAGTGGTATGATGGCCTAGTCTCTAGCCAAGAAATCCAAGTCTTGAGTTCTGGTATAAGAAGAAGGAAGAAGATAGCCAGAATGCAGATGAAATTATCCCTATTTTACAGAAGAAATTGAAAATGAGAATTCAAGTAACTTAATCACATATCTAGTAAATAACTGAGGCAGAATTTGAACTCGCATCTTTTTGTCTCTGTGTAAAATACTTTGCTTATTATTGGGAAATCTGGGTAGATACCCAAGGCAAGTATGAAGCCTTCAGTGAAAATGAAAGGCTGAAAGTTCATGAGAGACAGGGGAGGATATCTGAAGTAAGGTCTTTGAGGGACAAAGAAATGTGATCAAAGTACTGTACAAGGATTATCCTTAATGAGAAAGAGAAAGACTCATAAACTGTCACACTCATAGGAACTCAGAGATCATCTAGCCCAAAAGCCTTCAATTTGTAGTACATGAAAAGTTGTTCCAATGATGCTCAACATTATTGGAATAAAGGTAGAGAAGAAAATTAGGTCATTGTCTAAAAATTAGAGGTCAGTCCTCTTTTAAGAAAGTAATAGAAAGATTACTCATTACCCATTGCCTCTTACATATTTATGTCTCAGTAACTTCCACTTGTAATAATATCATTACCCTCTTCAATGAAATGAACATTTATCTCTCCATTACCTCTGATTTCAAAGATTTTCAAAGATGAAACCAAAAGTAGAAATAAAATGATAATTTCCTCTTTTATGAGAAGACAGTTATATTTTGAATTTCTAAAATATTTCAGTATTTTCTTAATACCGATCAATAAAGAAAAAAATTTAAGGAAAAAAAGAAATTTCACAGTAGTTATAGAAACATTAATTTATATTAGCACTACTGTCTATCTTTGGAATCTAATACTTAACGTGCAACAAGAAAATTGGATTTACACACATATATTGTATCTAGGTTACACTGCAACACATGTAAAATGTATGGGATTACCTGTCATCTAGGGGAGGGAATAGAGAGAGGGAGAGGATAATTTGGAAAAACGAATACAAGGGATAATGTTATAAAAAAATTACTCATGCATATATATTGTCAAAAAATTTATAATTAAAAAAAAGAAACATTAATTTAATAAAGCATAATAGAAAGTTCTCAGGAACTTAGAGAAATTCTGGACTTGAATCCTGGCTCTGCCACTTTCTATTTGAGCTAAAAGTTGAAAATTAAAGTCCACACTCTTTGTAAACTCCCCTGGTTCCTCCTGAGATGGGGTGGGGGTAGAAAAAATAAATGTTTGTTGTGAATCTAATGGATTCTTATTGGCTTCAAATCCAGATTGTTAGTTTTATGATTTCATTCAGCAACCCACAGGACAAAGCCCAAATAGATGTGGCTTTGACAGATGTGACCTTTTGACCCTAAATTATATATGATAATTTATCAAAGGATAAAGGAGACTGAAAAGTGATCAGATCAGCAGAGAATCAATCGAGCATTGTCACAAAATCCTAATATGGAGAGAGGAGATGCTCAGTTTTATCATATGTTCCAAAAAGCTCAAGAAGGATGAGGACTGAGAAAAGGCCATAATGGTCAACAATTTCACAGGTCACTTTGAATAGAGCAGTTTCAGTTAAATGATGAGGTCAAAGTCAGATTGCAAAGGATTTAGATGAGAATGAGAGGTGAGTAAGTGGATTCATTGAATGGAATAATTCTTTCAAGAAGATATAAGACAATAGCTTATAAGGCAATAGAGTCTAAAGCAAGTTTTTAAGGATGAGGGAGACTTGAGCATCTCCATAGAAGAGATCAGTAGATAGAAATTGAATATAATTTTTAAAAAGTGGAGTGATGGTGATAAAATCTGCTGAGATTCTTATAAATGGATTGGTTGTGATGCAGAGAAAAAATATCACTTTGTCAAAAACTAATGTAAAGTGGGAAATACAGGTAAAGGAAGGGGGACAATTTCAAAAAGTTGTGTGATGAGGAGAATGGACGACAAAAGAGCTTGAGACGAATGCCATTCATTTTTATCAGTGAAGTGAGATTCTCAGTTGAAACACTGGGGAAAGGGAATTCTGTAACTAGCTTGAGAAAAGAAGGTTTGGAACAGCCATCGTAGTGAATGAAATAAAGAACAATAAAGAGGAAGACTTGGATTATCTTCCTGTAGGGAAGGCCCATTTAAGATCATAACATTATCAAAGAAATGCAATCTTTGTAACCAGAATAAGTGTAGCATTACCTCCCCATGATTTCACTCGCCATCCTTGTGATTTTTTAATTCAAACTTCATCCCCCTCATACATCATGCTCAATATATGCTATCTCCCTATTTGAATGTAAACTCCTTCAAGGCAGGGACCGGTTGGGTTTTGTATGTGTGGTCCCAACACTTAAAACAATGCTTCATACATTGTAAGCACTTAATGTTTATTCAACATTTATGAATCTGTAGTGGATCCAGTTAGTGCAATTTAATAACTTTCTCTTGTTCCATTAAGTCCCACTTGAGGAAAAGGCATAAGGAGAGAATAAAAACAAAAAATAACAGGAGAAGAAAAACAAGTCATTCAGGAATAGAGCAAAGTATAAGATTCACCAAGGGATTGAGTTTGGAGAGAAAAAAGTGTGTCCAGAGCAAAGCTAAAGGCCTGAAGAAGTCCTAAAGGATGAAGGACAGAAGTATCCATGAAGACAAAGAATGAGATTCTAGAACAGAGTTGCAAATATATGTAAGATGATAAGATGATAAGCCTTATGGCTATATTTTTTGCAATACTGAAATATGTAGGCTTTACTCTCTCACATCTCATAGAACTCTCCTTTGATCCACTAGACAAAAAAAATGATTCAGGGAAATAGAAGTAGCAGTTTCTCCTTCTTCCCCTCCATACTCTTGTTCTATGCTCATGTCTCTGAGAGGGCCCCTTTTTTTTGTTGATAGGAGCCTCTCAAAGAAACTTCAAGGACATGGGTTTTTCAATGGGAAGACAAAATATAAAAGAAAATATTCCTCCCCATATTGACAAGGATGCTGCCAATTAATTGAGTTGTTGCTGCTATTTAGTGTTACAGTTCCAAAGTGTTTTTAAATCATTTTAATTGGTGTGTTTGCTCCACATCGACCATATGTCTCATTATCGTCAAGGAAATAGCCTTGGGTTTTCAAAGGCTAGGCTAACAGCATACTTAGAAAAATTTTGAGGATAGACTTCAATGATGAACTCTATGTCTTTTGCCCAACTACCATTGTGGTTAGTTGAAGATGGTGATGATGATGATGGTGATGATGATGATGATGATGATATCATCTAGGATTTCTATGGCATTTTCAGGTTTAAAATGTGGTTTCCAAATAGTATTTTTGTCTTCTCTTGGGCAACAAAATGCTCCTGGAGTTAAGAAGACTTGAGTTCAAATATAGCTTTAGCATTTAAAAGCTATGTGATCTTAAAGGGCTTATTAATAGCAACTATCTCCCAAGATTGTTGTTAGGATCATAATTAAAATAATAATTGTAAGGACTTAGCACAGTACCTGACACATAGGTAGCCCTAATAATTATTATTAATAGTATTATTTTTGTTATTTGCACAAGGATAGGGAATGTGAGTTTTTATGAAACCTAGTTTACAGCTGAGGAAATGAAGACAATTAGGTCAGATGACTGACCCAGAGTCACAAAATTAGTAAGTGACTAAATCTGGATTTGAACTCAGATCT
Organism: Sminthopsis crassicaudata; assembly: GCF_048593235.1. Taxonomy (NCBI): domain Eukaryota; kingdom Metazoa; phylum Chordata; class Mammalia; order Dasyuromorphia; family Dasyuridae; genus Sminthopsis; species Sminthopsis crassicaudata. The sequence continues at coordinate 93,040,275 of NC_133621.1, read as the reverse complement.
GCCTGGATTCATGTCCAGTGCTGTATCCATTATACCACCAAATGGGAAAGAATCTTATCAGAGGATTGGCAGCCAGGTGCTAATTTTTCTTGGCAACAGAACCATGTTCAACCTTGAACTAAGATGCCAAGGGATTATGATCTGCATCAGTGAAAAACCAGTTCATTCTCATAGATAAGTAAAGTATGTCACTAGCAGGCAGGTTGTTTTCGAACATGAGATATCATATTTATGCAGATGAATTTTGCAAATTCATTTGCAAATTCAAAGTATAATTGTGATAATAGAGAACAAAAGTAGGACCTAGAAACTATAGTCTGGCCCTAACTTTAACAATGATTGACTGTGTGATCTTGTTCATGTTACCGGATCTCTTTGTATCCTTATTTTACCATCATTCAAACCAAGATGACAATTTTCTTTTAGGTTTAAGAATTCACTAAACAATGGGTACAAACTTGATTGGAAAAGTATAAAGTGCTTCACCAATATGCTAGATAATTATTAGTATTTGGCCTATAATTTTTAGTTAAATGGGCTCCTCATAATTATGAGCTATTCCTAAGCAGCAGAATATATAGAGCAAGCAGTTTGCAAAGGAACATTTTTGCATATTAATATCAACTAATTAAAATGATTTAAAAGCACTCTGGAAATGCAATACTAAATAACAGTAACAACTAAATGAATGAATGCCATTGCTATAAAGAAAACATTTTCCCCTTCATATTGAGTCCTTCCCCTGAAAGCCCTGGGTCCTTGAATTTATCTTAAGAGGGTTGGCCATAAATAAAGGACCTTTTCAGAGATACATGACTGTAGAGCAGAAGGATGAGAAGGTTAAACACAAAGGAAAATGTACTGCTTCTATTTTGCTATATCATCTTCTCTGCCTAATGGATCAGAAAGGCATTCTAAAGGATTGTTGTTTCAGTTGTTTTCCAGTCATGTCTGACTCTGTGACCCCATTTGGGGTTTTGTTGGCAGATTCTGGAGTGATTTGCCATTTCCTTCTCCAACTCATTTACTGATGGGAAAATTGAGGCAAATAGGGTTAAGTTATTTACCCAAGGTTACGCAGCTAGTAAATGTGTGAAGCCAGATTAGACTCAGAAATATTAGTCTTCCTGACTCCAAGCCTGGCTTTCTGTCCATTGCACCATCTAATTGCTCTTAGCATATTCATATAAGAACCATTGGAGTAGTTCTAATTCATGTATTTGTTATATCTCGATTACCATGAGGAGCCATGTGGTATAAGAGAAAGAGTAGTAGATTTGGTATTGTATGCTCTGCTACTTTCTGACTGCCTAACAGTGGACAAGTCAAGTTTTTTCACTAGAGATCCTAGAGAAAAGGTTATTTTTTCAGCTCTAAATGTATGATATTAGGTTCCTGAGATGTAAAGGAAGCACTTATTATTAAATATGACATATTTTTATCTAAATCACCACTCCCAACAAGATGAAAGGCTTCTTGGAAATAGGAATCATCATCATCTTCAATAAACATTTACAGAGTACCTATTATTTGCTGTTGTTATTATTTAATCATATTCAACTCTTTGTAATCCCATCTAGGGTTTTTTTGATAGACATACTGGAGTGGTTTGCCATTTCCTTCACCAGCTCATTTTACAGATGAGGAAACTGAGACAAATAGGGTTAAGTGGCATGCCCAGGATCACACAGCTAGTATCTGAAGTCAAATTTGAACTCAGTTATTCCTGATTTCACTCCACGTGCTCTGTCTACTGTACCACCTAGTTGCCTCATTATATACTTATTATGCAAAGAATATTGTACTGGGGATACTAGAATATAAAACAGAATACCTGCTCTCAGAGAATCTATAGTTTTGGTGAGGAAAATATGACAAATCCACTCTTTTAAAATGAATAATTACTAGCAAACTGCTTTGCTTATGTCATCTTATTTGATTATCCAACAACCTTGCAAAATATGTGCTATTTATTATCCCCCATTATACAGGTGCAGAAAATGAAGCTGTAAAAAGTTAAGTAACTTGCTCAAGATGACCAAGGAAATGTCTCAGGAATGATTTGAATACAGGGTTTCTAATACTCTATTTACTGTTCCAACCAGCTGCTTCTTTAAGTATATGGTGTAATCTAAATAGTTAATTAACAAGAAACAATATAGTAATACAGTGAAGAAGATGAGCACCAAGGACTGGGATAATGTGAAAAGGCTTTATGAAAGGGGCTGGATGGGCTTTGGAAAGAAAAAATATTCCAGGCAGGAGATACTTATGAACAAAGATATGGAGAATGGAATGTACATGTAATTTTCAGAGAATGATGAAGATATTAGGAGATAATATTAAAGAGGTAGGTCTTGAGACAGAGAGAGATGAGGTGGGAGAAATATGCATGTGTTTGTGTGTGTGATAGAGAGAGACACACACAGAGAAAAAAAGACCAACAAAAACAGAGTCAGAGATATAACTGATGAAAGAGTATATTCAAAAAATTGTCTTTAATGATCAGTTCAGAGGAAGATCTCTAGTTGCATCCCTCAAGTATCTCTCTTTTAGCCAATGGTGATTTGATTTTTATCAGTGACATGGATTAAGAAATACTTATTATATCTACACATGACACAAAGCTGAAAGGGGGATTAATATATTGATAAGGTCTAATAGATAGATACACATTCAGACAGGCTAAAAAGGTGGAATTTAATAGAATTGGGATTTTTTTTTAATGTTTTAGCTGGATTCCAAAAGTCAACTGTAAAAATACAAAATGAAAGGGAATATGGCTCAAAGACACTCCATTTAAAAATATCTGAATGTTTCAGTGGACTTCAAACTCAATACACCACAGTTGTGGCCTAACTGGAACATGACTTTAAGTTTTTTGTTTATGTTTATTTATACATATTTTTATATAGTTTATTTATTTATATAGTTTTTTGTTTGTATTTATTTATATATTTATTTTGGTTTGATGTCTCGGATTAAACTTGTGATTCCATTGGTGTTTCTTAGGAGAAACTTGACTTGAACCCAAGTCTTCCTAAATGAAAGCCAATCAACTAATTAGGAAGGACATTGGTTAAATCAGAGCAGGTCTAGAAGAAGAGAAACAAGATGGTAAGAAGAATGGAGACCTTGTCAAATGAGGATCAAGATAAGGAAATGGAAGGAATCAAGAAGGGGAAAAAAAGAGATTTCCAGACAGCTATCTTCAGGTCCTTGTAGGGGCAGCATGTGGAAGAGGAATTAGATTTGTTCTGCTTGACTGGAAATTGCAAAGAAGCAGATTTGGACTTGTTTTAAGGAAAACCCCCTAACAATCAGAATTATCCAAATATAGAAGTGACTGCCTCATAAAGTACATTTCAAATTTTAAAGACTTGTATTGTTTGAATGTGTTATCTCCATTTATCCAAATTTTATTCTTCCTTCAAGGTCCAGTTCAAATCTCATCTCTTCTCTGACTACCCCAGGCCACATTGATCTCCCTCCCTTTCTTGCACTCCAGTTTATACTAAAGGCAGGGTCAATCTGCCTTTCCAACTTCCCTGCACAGAGCATTTTGCCTGATTTATCCTCCCCAAAATAAGATGATTATTTCTAATCTCATCACCATGCTGATAACTCAAGCCTTGGATACCACCTCTCTCCACCTCACTCCTCTGATTGGAGGTCTGGAGAGCAGAATACTAAATTCTTCCAATGCCTTCCTTCATATCTATCTACTGCACCCCCTAACTGCCCCATCATATACCTATTATGCCATGAATATTGTGCTAAGGATACTATGATGTAAGGCAGAGTACCTGCCCTCAGAGATCTTACAATTTTGTTGCATAAAATATAACAAATACACTATTTGAGGCACAAACTGAACCTCCAGTTCACTGCACATTGTAACTGCACACAATATGCTTCTGTAGTGGATAACCCTTGATGTCCTTGCCCCAAGCCCTGCTTTGTTTTATCTGTTGTCTCTCCTTTAAATTGTAAGCTCCTTGAGGTCAGGAACTGTCTTTTTATAAATTTTATCACCACAGTGTCTGTCATACAGAGGTACTTGATAAATATTTATTGGTTTTTACCTGATTGGGCTATATGAACTTTCCGCATCTGTTCATTCCTTTGGAGTATTTTTTCTGCTCTTGATCTTTCTGAACCAATCTTGATATGACAAAAAAAGAAAAAGAAAAAGAAAAACTCTCAGTGAATCACAGGTTTATATCTTGGGGGGGGGGTGGGAGGAAAGCTTTCAGTTAGGCTATTCTACTCTTTCCTTAAATTTTGTTACTAAAGGAAAAAATGGGAAAATCAGTCATTGGCAGGTAATGGGCTGCTTAGTTCTGGGTTATTTAACTCTGTCTTAGTGTCTTTCTCTGAATTAATTTCATACTTCTTTAGTTAGCTCATTGTCAGGGACAATCACAAGTAGACTATTATCAGTTGTCACCTTTATTCCCATTCTAAGAGAGGTTGATCCCAAAACTTTTCTTTGAATATAGACTTTTCCAAACTTCAAGACTCAACTTCTCCATAAAGTCTTCTCCAATTCTGTGGTCTCTCTCTCTGCTGAATTCACAGCAAAAAAAAAAAAAAAAAAAAAAAAAAAAAAAAAAAAACCTATACTATTCATTTAGCACTTAATCCCATACAATTGATTACTATTTAAATTTGTATGTGTGTGTATGATTGTTGATTGTCCCTCATCCCCCAGTAGCAGATCATTGTCTATGACATTTCTTGACATATATAGCATCTAGTGCTTTTTCATAACAGGATCTTAGTAAATATTGTTCTAATGAAGAATGTGAATTTAAAACATATAGCTTTTTTCATTTTTTAATTAGTATAATATTTTTTTCCCTTTTTACCCTAACTTTTGATTATGCATTATTTGGGATAATAGAATAGTGAGCACTAAAAACTGGAAGTAGGGAAAAACCAATAAATAGATCTAAGGACTATTGTTAGTTGTTAGAAGGATGATTTGCACCTGACGTTAGTTCTTTAAATTACTTTTTCTAAATTTATAGAGACATCCTCTTTACTTAGCTGTGCACATGTTGTATCCCACATCCCACTCCAATGTAGTAGAATGTGAACTAGACTGTTTCAGTTCTATCTATATCCTGGCATAGTTGAGACATACTAAATGTCTGATATATTTTATGACATATTATGATCATATAGTCAGTCCTTTCAAAAGTGAAAAACTTATGACCATTTCTCAGCCATGCATTTCAAAAACTGCTTTTTCATCATTATATATTAACTTATTACAGACCCACATATGGAATGCCCTACACATAATTAGGCAAATATTCTTAAGCTGTTTCTTTTTGAACCTACTTCCAAATGCAGGTAGGGTATCAATCAATCAATCAACCATCAAGAAGAATTTATTAGACAATTTTCTGAGGAAGAGGGGCAAGAGGATATGGAAATCATATAAAATGCATTTTGAGTAAATATGGACAAGTGAATAGACAGGAGTAATATAAGATAAATATAGAGATCCCAGATTATTGTTGTTCAGTCATGTCCAATTTTTTGTGACTTCATTGGCAAAGATACTGAAATGGTTTGCTATCTATTTCTCTGTTCATTTTATAGATGAAGAAAGTGACAAACAGAATTAAGTGATTTTTCCCAGGGTCACATCATTATAAAGTTTCTGAAGCCAGATTTGAATACAGGAAGATGTCTTCCTGACTTTTAAGCCTAGGACATTATCCACCTAGCCATATAGCCATCATATTATAGAGGGTTTCAAATGCCGAGCTGTTTTGGAACTTCACATAGTATCCAATGAAGTGTTGAAGGTTTCGAATGAGGAAGGAATAGGATTATATCTGTATCTATATCTAATGATATAATCTATAATCTAGTGATATAAAGGATCAACTGGAGGAGGAAAACAATGAAGGCATGAAGACCTGCTAGAAGACAATTACAATAGTTCACCTGGGTGCTAATGAGACTCTATATTAGTGAGATGACAGTAAGAATATGAGAAACTGATGTCAAAGATGTGGGGGAGTTTGAATTGACAGAAGATGGGAATTAATTGGATATGAGAAATGTAGCAGAAAGAAAAGTCACAGATAACCAAGATTTGGGTATCAGTGTCACTAAGAAAAATAGTGAACTAAAAAGAGGGTCATGTTTTCAGATGAAAAAGCTGGAATTTACATAATTTGATTTGAGGGATGAGTAGAACATCTCATACTTTTTAAATTTTTAATTTATCTTATTTTAAGTTTATGGAAGAAAACAAGCATGTAAATAATACAGTATAAATTTTTAAATGACTGCACATGAAATTGCCAATCTATTATGTACAACTTGTTACTTTTTAAAATATATAATAAAGATATTATATAAATTTATTTTTTTCTTTCCTTCCCCCTCCTTTTCCCTAGAGATGGCTACCATTAGATGCAATTGTGTGTGTGTGTGTGTGTGTGTGTGATCATTCTATATATCCTTCTACTTATAGGTTCTTTCTTTGAATAACATCTTCCTTATGTCCTTCATAGTTAGTTTGGGTACTGATCTAGAGCTTCAGAGATGTTCACAGCTAAGTCTACAAATCTCTATTAAGGTTATGGTTGAAATCATGAAAGTACATGAGATTTCCAAGGAAGACAACATAAATCAAGAAACACTTGGGTTGTTGAATTGTTTAGGAAACCAAGGACAAAATCTTTAATAGACTTTACCTCCTGGAAATCACATAATCTCTATGTATCTCATTTTTCTAATCCATGAAATGGAAATTCTAATACTTGTATTACCTATCCTATACGACTATTGGGGGGGGAGTCCATTATAAACCTTAAAGCACCATTTAAATATTAAATATTATTATTATATTGTTTTGTGTTGTTTCATAGCTTACCTCTTCAAAATACCTTATAAGACAATTATCATATACTTCTCAAGACTGAGAGTATCTGCCTAAGGCAGATAATAAGCTTTCATCAAAATCTTGATGAGTAACATTAAATGAAATAATCTGGCCATTGATGAGGAGGAGCTGAGCTGTTAACACACTCTGTGTGAATTGCTAGCATTTTTCCATTCTGGGTTCTGTCTGGATGACTCCAGATCAGACTGACTCTCAGGGCATGCTGAGCCCTCCCAAGTCCATAAGCCTAAATGGCTGGCACCTACTCAGCTTCCATTTTTGCTGACTTAAGTCATAAATATTGATCTAAGTGTCTCCTGGTGAGAGCTACTGCTGTTTCTGCTCACACTACAGGACCAGAAGGAAGAGTCAAAAACATGCCATGAGTATATTATCAGCATGTTATTAGACATTACTGCATGGGAGCAGCACATTTTCAGGAGGTGTCATTAATTTCTATTTCAACACAAAGGAAATATGAAACTTGTCCTTTATAATGGCTAGGACAAAGTACAAGTATTGCTGAACTGGAAACCCAGTTAGTGCCCAAGATGACTTACCTTCAGATTAATTATGGATGGTATACCCTCTCAAAATTACATTAGGAAGGAAATGTGTCACCACTTTGGATCAATGTGAATATAAGAATCTCTGCTGAAGCCTTTTAAAAGAAATGAGTGCAGGTTTGGAGAAAATTACTGATTCTTTTTAGCTAAGCAAGGTAGTCTATTTGCATTTATCCTGTTCATTTGAATTGTTTAGGAAACCACAGACCTGCCAAGACTTTTAGCCTCAAATAAATTCATAGTTTAGGAGAATCATTTAAAGTTTCTTCTTCAGTTCCAAATCACTTCTTCACAAAGTTGAAAGGGCAAAGACGAAGAAAGTTAATTTCTAGATGGAAATTAGGTGACAATAGTCTTTTAGGGTTGGTTGTTACAGCCTTTCCTTGTATGTCTAGTCTTTAGTTCAGTGCCTGGCATATGGTAGGCATTTAATAAATGCTTATAGACCACCAAGTATTTAAATACAATGCTTTTAAAAAGAGTAGAAGTTGAAAAAATACAACAATATACAAAGAATATAATATAAGTGGGGGAAATGTATACACATGTTTTTCTCATACAAATTAAAAACAAGGAAGTTTAGGGCAAAGGAGTAGAGTCTAGCAGCTAGGTTAATCAAGAAAGACCTTATGAAATGGGTCAAGTTGAAGGTGAAAGAAATAAGAGATTCATAAAGGCTGAAGTGAGAAAGGAATTCATTCCACGCATGGGGAATAGTTAGTACAAAGGGTTCAGAGAAGGAAGATGGATTGTCAAGTGTGAGGAAGAGCCAAGACCTATAGTTGTTGAAAATGTAGCCTTTTTGTTTTATTTTGTTTTGTTTTTTAATAAAAATGGATGACTTCTAGCACACAAATTTACCTCTAAGAATTCAGCAATCTTCTTGTCCACCTTGAATTGAGGACTCCCTAATATTATCGGTTTTAAATTGGAGAATCATCCTAGCCAACTCCAGCTTTCCTCTTGAGATAGGAAATGCATTTGAAAAACTAGTCCTTGGCTATTATTCATAGCAATGAAATACAATTTACAAACTCATGGACAGCTATCGACCATTCAAATAAGCTAATTATTTGTTTGATTGCTATGTGGTGCATAGACAATAAAATATAAATGAACATTGTTCATAACTGAAAATACAGGGGATTTTACAACACATAATGTACAGGAGGGAGACAAGGTAAATTCAATAAGGTTAAAAAAAACTTAAAATCAGAGCACAAACATTACAAGCTAAGACAAGGCTTCTGAAATTTTAGGTACGAATTGAAGTATGATTCATTATACTTGTTAACTATTCATTCACATTCAGTTTTAAGAAAAAGATAAGGAATTTTCTGGACCCTATATATACAAAATAAGGAAATATGAAGCAATAAATAAATTCCTTTACCATTTTCATCATTATATTGTACTTCACTTAGCTCACAGAAATTGTTCTTTGCATTTTCATTTATCTTATCTAGGTATTTCTACAGGATACTAAAATTATTTTCCTTTTAACTGGGTATGATTGTTGACATTGGTGCTGAGGATTTGAAGCTAGTAGATAGCTCCACTTCAGGGATGCTGAACTGCAATGCAGCTGAAATTGGTGGGGATGCCTACTTGGGCTAATCCCTGGGTATGGAAGTCCACTAGGTTTCCTTGAGTATAAAGAAGGATGAACCTGACTAGTTCTGGAAAGAAAATTGAGTAGATCAAAATTTCTGTGCCCATGAGTTTAGGGTGAGTGAGTCTGATCTTAATACTTTCAGCCTGGGGATTGTAGGAAGACCCAATTTCAAAGATAAAATAATAAAATGAAATAGAATGAAACAAAACTTTCTTCAAGTTCACATCTATGATCCTATGAACGAATTTAGCTAATCAAGTAAATAAAAATAAATTTAAAAAATCAGTAGGCAAGCTAGTATAATAGAAAAGGAACCCTGAATTTAAAGAGTCAAGAAAGCTAGATTCTAATCATTTCAGTCCTACTACTAACTGTCTATGTGACTATCGGGGAAAATCACTATGCTTTTTTTTGCTTCAGTTTTCTTATCTGTTAAATGAAAGCTTGATATTCTACTAAGATCCCTTACCACTTAAATTTTCTCTGATCTGTAAAACAAAAATGCTACAGATCAAATACATGATTAATTGTTTAACTGTGTGTTAATTAGTTAACTGAAATGTTTACTTTTCTACCAATTATCATATAGACAAGGTCTCAGCATATTTAGTGGATATCTTAGCTATGACATTTTTTTTCTAGAAGTCATCTTTTTTTATTTGGTCAATGTACATTGAAATAGCATCCAAATGAAATCTTTTTTTTTCTCTCAATTCCTTCCCTATGTAAAAGCCATAAAAATATATTATCATCTATAAAAATACATCATCATCTTAACCATAAATTTAAAAAGTAGTAAACATATTTTTCATTATTTTGTCTCCTTTGCAGTATTGATTCATTACTTAATGTAATAGAAATTAATGCAAGCTCAGCAAACCAAAAATTCCTCTCTACAAAAAAAGCCTTTTCTTTTATGCAAACTGAGATGGCAAAAACCCTCATAAAATTAAATTACTTATTATTTTAAATGAAGTCTAGACTCTGCATGCCAAATGTCCCTAAATTTAGTTATCTATTTCCTCGGGGGAATCTAAGGTGATTGAAGAAAAAAGAAAAAAATACATTCTTTCTGATTTTTCTCTTGTAACTTTTTAAAACATTGTATTTTTATTTTACAACATAATTTATTTCATGTCATTAATTTTATTGGCTAAGAAACTATAACAAAATATTAGACAGAGTCCACTACCATTCTATATCAAAATTAAGTCAAAAATGTGGTTCATTATATAATTTGGGGTTTGGAAGGGACCTTGCTGAACATGAATGCCAACTCATACATTTAAAAAAAAATGCAACATTTCTGACAAAAGGTCGGTCAAACTTTGCCTAATGCCTTCAAATACAAAGGAACTCATTTTCTTCAGGAAATTTATTGTGTTCTCAAATAGTTCTAATTGTTAAGAAATGTCTCCTTATTTCGATTTACCTCTTTGCGTCCTAAAATCATAATATTGGAAGGGACATTTAAAGTAATCTGGTTTAATACCTACATTTTACAGATGAAGAAATCTGAGGTCCAAAAAAGTTGCAACTTGCTCAAGATCACATAAAGTTCATTGGTATTTCTTGGTTGAATACTACTTTTTCCATTGTACCAAGCTGACTCCCATCCAAGTGTTATCCTTCTAGCTCCTGAAGTACCTGTAGATACTTATGCCCTTTCTGAATATTAATTTACCTCTTAAATAGCTCCAATTTCTTCAATCAATCTTCATAATGCATATATTCTCCTGTTTGCCTTCTCTGGCCCCCTTTCACTTTATCAATGATCTTCCTAAATTGCGGTGTCTGAAACTTTACACAATGCTCCAAATGTGGTCCAACCAGGAATGAGTACATATACATCCTTATCCTAAAAATTGTGATCTTCATAATATAGCCCAAGAAACCATTAACTTCTTGGACTTCCATTTTTCCCTGTTTATACCTATTGAGTTTGTCATCCTTGAGAACTTCTAAGTCTTTTTTTTTTTTCAGAAAAACTTATCAAGTCATAAAAGTCATAGTTTAAAATTGTTAAGTAGATTTCTTGGACCCTCATTAAAAAAACTTTACATTTTTCCCTATTAAATTTCATGTTATTAGATTCTGACTCTCTTATCTAATGTGTTAATTATTCCTCCCTACTAAATATCATCTGAAAATTTGGGTTGATTATGCCATTCTTTGCCTTTATCCAAGTTATTTGAAACATTGTTAAATAGCACAAAGTCAAGCATAAAGTCCAAGGGAGGGACACTGCCTTAAAATTGATATTGAGCCATTAAATTAAAAGATTCCTGATGGAGCCTTGCTTATCAGCTGATTATAAAACTATCTATTTGTCTAATCATCTAATGTGTTTCTTTCAGTTTTTTCCCCCCATAGGAACAGAATAAATTCTTTACAAATTTCTACTACGTAAACTAAATCCATATTTCCCAGATCTACCAGCTTACTTACCCTTTCAAAAACAAAGAAAATTAGTCTACTATGATCTATTCTAGATGAAATCATTTTGTAATCATTTCTTCAATGTTTAAATATTTACTGTCTCTCTAGTAATCCATTTGGAATTTTGCTATAAACCAAAGTCAAATTCACTGACCTTCACATTTTATTCTCCTTTACTTTTTTGAAAATCAAACACATAAAATGTCCTTGTTTGGTCATCTGATATGTCCCACATTCTTTACAGTCTTTCATCTGTCAATGATAATAGCTCAGCAATCACGTCTGCCATTCTCTTTAGTCCCAAAAGAAACTGTCCTGTCTATTAAGGAAAACTAGGTATCCTCTTATTATTTTCTCACTCATCTTGAATATCAATTCCTTATTAGCTTTGGATTTTTTAACTCTGTCATTGTCTATGGCTAGAGAGGTAGACTTGGGAGTCAGGAAAACCTGGTCTGTGTGATCCTGGGCAAAAACTTGACCCCCTTAGTGCTCCAAACTATGCATTATATATGTTGCCATTCTGCATTCAGGTAAGGAGTTTCCTGATTTCACCAGTGAAATCACAAATCTAAACCAAACATCACTGACTCTTTCCCGGTCTAGAAGTTATTCATAAGAAGAGAAGCAAAATACACAATGAGCACCATCAGCTCTTCTCTGTTGAAAGAATGTATGTGTGAAATCTATATAATTATATTCATCTATGGATTGAATTATTATACTCAAGAATTAATTATATCAAAGGATCATAAGGCAATTACTGATTTTTATTTCATTTACATAGGAAATTCTTAGTGTGGAATTAAGGTCAGCAACATCTCTTTAATTTGTAATCATAGAGAATTATCTACAACCCTGAGAGGTTACATGATTTACCCAGACTCACACAAGCAGCATACATCAGAAGTGAACTTTGACTTAGAGTCTTTCACACTTATAACTAGTCCTCTATTCACGATATCATTTTCTCCTCATATCAATTACTCTGTCCATTTTACAGATTTAAAACATGTAACCAAGAGATTACATGACACATCAGAAGAAATCCCAAGGTAATGATTGAAAAGGAAAAAATTACTTGTGCAGAGATTATGATGGCAATGTAATCTATAACAATGAAAAACTGGAAATAGCCTAGTATTTGGAAAATGATCCATAAAAGTGGCAAAGGCTGCTGTCCAGTAAAGCATGACAAATGTGAAGATGGAGGAAGACATAAAAATCAATATAAAGTAATACAAGGTGAAAAGAATAGAATTTAGAGAACTATGTTCACTACAGCTTTAAAAAAACTACACGTAAAATCATAAATGTGAGTAGGGATATTGTTATTTCTAAATGGTCACTGATACTTTTATAATTAAATCATTCAGCAAGAATTCTGTAGAATGAATGGTCACCTGGGAATTAGTATGACCTTAGGTCAAATCCCTCACAATTTGGTTCCATACTGATTGTGACCCTAGGCAAGTAAATCATCAATGCCCCAGGTTTCATTTTCCTCAATTGTAAAATGAGGGGGTCAGAATAGATGATCTCTTAGAGTCCTCCCAGTTCTAGATCTATGAGACTCAGTCTCTCAATAATCCCAGATAATTCCCTAAAACTTTCAATCATTTTCCGTATTTGACTCCATGACCCCATTTGGGGTTTTCTTGACAGGGATTTGCCATTTCATTTTTCAGGTCATTTGACAATTGAGGGGACTGAGTCAAAGTTCAGTGACTTGTCCAGAGTCACAGAGCTAATAAGTATCTGAGGCCACATTTGAATTCAGGTCTTCCTGACTCCAGGGCCATCATTCTACCCACTGTACCTCTTAGCTTCCCCTGCTCTAAGATTAGGAATCACAAAATAATTATTGACCTGAATGGGTAAACACAACTGCTTTCTTGGGAATTCTCTATATGAATGAAATCACTGATCTGGATTAAAAAAAAAATCTAAATTACAAGGCACTGTCCTGGGTGCCAAGAATAAAAAGGTAAAATAAAAAATGTCTGACTCTCAAGGTGCTTATGTTCCAGTAGGAGAATACAACATTTAAACAGCTAATTAAGTCAATATAATTTGAGAAAGGAGAAAAAATAGCAGTTAAGGGAAATTCAGGAGATGGCCTCTAAGGTGAACCTGTGGATTCCAAAAAATAGTGGTCAGGAAGTATGTGATCCATCATGTGTGGAAGCATAGATGTCAGATTTTTTTTTCATGTAGTCAACTTGATACACAAATAATTAATAGAAGAAAAAAATTTGCATTATGAAATGAGTGAGCTTTAATTTTCAGGGGAAATTCAATTACATAGAATCCTCATCTCTCAAAGACAATAAAAAAAGACTGTTCTGAAGTTCTTCATATAGGAAGCTTATTTTAATCACTCCCACAAATGATTCCCAGTAATCTCTTGCCATAAACTACTTTGTACAAAATGTTTAATCTTCTGTGTGTATATTCTTTTCCCTGCTAGAATATAAACTCCGTGAGAGTTAGGGAAATTTGGATATTTTTGTGATGTCACTTCTAGCACATAGGATGATGCCTAATGTAAAATTAGTGCTTATTAAATTCTTGATAAGTGAACAAATCAATGAATGAATGATAAATGCTTATTGAACTGAACTTAATTATGCCTTAAGCTGTTCTGTCAAACATAAGAACTATTCTTCTCCTCTGATGCAATTCCACTGCTGATTACTTTATAGATTTACCCCATAATTTCTATTTCACCAGTAACTTGAATATTCACACTTCTCAGTGCAAATATGATGGGTGTTAATGAATATAACCCATCTGTATAGCTCATCTGAATTTATTTCCAATAAACCTTCTGACAGGCAATAAACAAATGAGAAGAGAAAATGCCTATTGGAGGCACTTGTGGAAAAATGGAACGGGAAAGGTTTCATATAGTATTTTGTAAATCTTTTAGATCTGGAAACAACCTAAACTATTGTTTTAAAAAAATTGGACCAAGGTGTTGAGACATTTGAGACCTTGGAGTGCTGCTTGCCTGCCATATAGCTTTCAAATTAAACGCATTTTTAAAGAAAACAGATGGCACATCATGGAAGTTGCACAAACAAGGTTAACCTTTGCCAAAGGACTCCGTGGCTTGAATAGCTAATTGTATATTTCTAGCCATTAGAAGTCACTTAATCATCAAGATTCAGCATTCTACTTTGGTGTTAGAAACTGCAGATGAAAAAAGGATTTATATGAGGGATGATATAGTGAAATGGGTACTATTCCAATTCCATATGGTCAAAAGTTGAATCATTTTACTGTATTTTGCAGTTTTTATTCATAGGTCCCTGAACTTGTTTACTAGAACTGAAGGTTCTTTTTCCTTCTGCTGTTAATTTTTTCCCTGTTGATTTATAGATAGATAAATACATACATACATACATATGTTCAAAGTTCTTGAATTTTCTTATGCTTGAAATTTTTAGTAATTTCAGTCTGGTTTTTCTCTTTATTTTCACTTGTTGTTCACTTTCTGATTCCTTCCTCTCTGGTGATTTCCTGGAAGCTGGATCACAAAGCATTGCTTAGATCTCTGACCCCAGTAATTTTTGAATGGCTAGAACTTGCCCAACATAGAGACTGGGGACAGACCTCTCCCTCAAGTTTGATAAAGTTACACATACCTCCCTACATACCTAGTATGCTGCCCTAATGTCCCATCATCCTACTCCTTCTATCCCTTAGTTCTCGATCCCAAGAGTTCAGAGCCCTGACTGTCACACTGTTGCTATTGTAGGCTGAAAGGACTTGTGCTGGATCTCTAACACTGTAGAAGGAAAGAGAAAATTGGGATATGAGGTTGAGCCATATTTCAAACTCAGATATATGTATTCTATCCTTTTCTCTCTGTTCCTCTGTCTCCTGAAGAAATCTTTTGCCATATTTATCTAGCTGGCTACTGGCCCCTATAAATTTCTATATCCTGGAAGCTTTATCTCTGAAGCACTCAAATAAGGAAGGGGGCAGGACTATGGGATGAGATTTTGTTGCAACTCTATGGGCTGGGTCCTTGGGTAAACCAGTGCAGCCTCACTGCCAGTAGAATGGTGGGCACTTATAGAACATGATGCAGGAGCTTAAAGTAGGAATACGATCTTTTTGTTTTTTGTTTTTTTGCTTTTTGCGGGTATTGTTATCCTAGACCATAGAGCTGAACTTGCTTGATCTGTAGTGCATAATTTCTATTTTGAGCAGGTTTAAGAAATCAAAGATCAGAGAAAATATCTAGTCCCTTGCCTTGCTGGTCAAGTGACTGAAAACATGCTTTATATAAATACTATTGTTACAGCTAAATGGCACAGCACTGCACCAGGAGTCTGGAACACCTGAATTTAAATCTTGCCTCAGACACTTACTAGCTCTGTGACCCTAGAGAATCACTTAACCTCTATTTTTTCTTAGTTTCCTCATCTGTAACGTTAGAATAATAATAGTACCTGCCTCCCAGGTTTGTTGTGAGAATAAATGAGATAATATGTGTAAAGTATTTTGCAAACTCAAGTGTTATATAAATGTTAGCTATTATTATTATCCCAGACATCTTGGAGAGAAAAAAGTTTTTCTTTAGATTGTCCCTGCCACATTCTTATTTTTCCCTTTAAAAGCCATATAACTCTATGATAAAAATTATATCTATAATCTTTATAAGACTATAAGGTTTATAAAATGTTTTGCATATTTTATCTCATACATTTCTTACTACAATCTGTGAGTGAACAGCTATTACTAACCAAATAATTGCAAGGGGAAAACTGAAGCTAACAGAGTTAAGAAGTACATGGTCACATAGTTGGTAAGGATTTGAACTCCCATTTAACTACCTTATGATCTTGGACCAGACAGTCCCTCAAATATAAAATGGGAGCCTAGATTAGATGACTCTTGGGTTCCTTCCAACTCTCTATGGTGTTTTTCCTTAACTTCCTTAGAACTAAGCAATTAGCCATAGTATATTCCCTTAAGAATAAGAACACACATTCCTATTTCTTTAAAACTGGTGAGATGAATGGAACCCATTTATTTAAGGATGTATATCCAATGCTGACATTTCCAAAATAACACTAACATAATTCTTAAACAAATTAGCAAGAAAAGAACTCCTGAGAATTATGAGTATAATTAGAATTTTCTTACATGTCATCCCCTTTATGCTAATGCCTAACCTCTTTTTTATTGTTGTTGTCAGTTGTTTTTTGTCATATGACTCCATTTGGGGTCTTCCTGGCATGGATACTGAAATGGTTTGCTATTTCCTTCTCTAATTCATTTTTACAGATGAGGAAACTGAGGCAAGTAGGATAAAATGATTTGCCTAGGGTCACATATCTAATAAGTGCTGGATTTGAAGTCAGAAAGACGAGTCTTCCTGGTTCCCAGCTCAATATTGTATCTACCATGCCATCTAGCTGCCCTCATATCTTGTTTGCACAAAATTCTTTTTTTATGTCGTCTCCTGCATTAGACTTTGAACTCACTGGGACAGGGATTGGCTTTTGTCTTTCTTTTGATCCCTAGTGATTAGCACAGTGTTTGGCATATAGTAGACCCTTAATAAATACATGTTGACTAACTGAATGAATCCAGAGGCAACAGGACAAAAGAAATAGCCTCATCTTTTATAAAGAATAAAACAGTATTTATTCACAATAGTTTACATATAATAAGAGAAGCCACAAGAACATGCTTAAATATATGCACAGTCAATATAAAAAGAATAAATATGAAACAGTTGAATGCAAATTAATTTGGGGATAATTGGAGAGCTCAGGAAAGACTTCATGTGAAAAAAAAAGAGCTTTCTAGTAATTGTCTTTATCTGTAAAATAAGAATGTGACTTGGCTTGTCATTAGTCTTTATTGTATGTTTAGATAAAAAAAGGGGGGAAAGGGGGAGGAAAGAAAGAAGAATTTAGGTCTGCTAATTGGGAGGCTGAGTTTGGTGTATTTCTCAAGTTTAGGAATTCTAAATAACAATGAGCTAAATTGACCAGATATCCACACTAAGTATGCTATACAGTTTTCCCAGGATGAAATTCCCTAGGGAAAGACAAATCAATTCAAGTAGGAAAATGGAGGGATTCAAGGTTCCCATGCTGATCAGAGGAAGACCTAACCTTTAAATGCCTCGGTAGACATAGGAAGACTCAATCTTATAAAACAAAAAAGTTTAAGGAATAAAGAAGCACATACTCTCAGCTAGATTTATAAAACTGAAGAATTTTTATCCCTTTGTGTTACATAACAGCATTGTGTAATTAATTTGAAAGTCATTGATGATAAGGAGCATTATGGTAGTATCTATGAATTCAACAATGAAAAGGTTAACATCCCCAAATATCTCATCTCAGGTCAATTCTTGAAGGAAAAGAAAAATCAGGGAGTAAAGAAGGGTGGAAGGGAGAGGGAATGAAATGAAAGATCATGTGTAAACTAAACCAGAATGTAAACATCCCTAAGCATATTAATTTCTATCAAGAGAGCCACTAAGGATACCCTCAAGGACTCCTAATTTTATCTGCTCTGTCTTCATTTGTAATATTAAACATATGCAAAACATTTCAACCCACAAATTTGGGGGAGAAATCTGAAGATGAAAATCAGTCATAGTCCTCCTCTCCGGCTAGAAGTCATCATCCACCAGGTTCGGAGGCTCCTCCAGTATTGGCCATAGACAGGTTTACATTTATAGGAGCCCACACTCAGATGCCAATTTCCCAACATCAATAAAAACTATTGTGTCTTTGATGAATTTCCATTACTTCTCTGATAACAGAGTGCCAAAGGAAATGGCCTCTTTCCAGATTATAATTGTACAGCTCTCAGGTCTATTAAAAGCTGTCTGAGAAGGCTATTAAGTGACAGACAGCACCTTGCCTGGTAAACCAGAGATGACTAAGCTGCCAGGGAAAGCTCGGAGCTATATCTGGGACCCATGACTCAGTATTGTTGGTATGGCTTAAATCTGCTGGTATTTGCTTTACTAAGACTTTTATGGCTGAAGTCCAGTCTCTGCCTGGCATCCAAGGGGAAAGGGAAGAGAATAAGCATTTATTAAGCACTCCCAATGTGCCAGACCCTCTGCTAAGCACTTTTTAGAAATATGATCTCATTGAATTCTCCTAGTAATCCTGCAAGATATGTGCTGTTTTTTAATCCCATTTAACAGTTGAGGAAATTAAGGCAAACTCCATTTGAATTCATATCTTTCTGACTTCCAGAGCTTTTATAGAACTGCCCTTCCAAGCCAGGGCAAATTTCTTATCACTCCTTATATGTACCTTATAGCAGGCAGGCTGACGTTCTCACTGTCCCCTGAGCAAGCCCGTTCTTTCGTTCATGGTATTCCAATTGTCTGGAACACATTTTCTTTCTCCACTCCCTCTAGCCAATTGTTTACCACCATTGAAGAGCCAAGGCAAATGCTGCCTTCCCTTCCTCTATTATACATTCTTCTTCTTCTTTTACTGAGGCAATTGGGGTTAAGTGACTTGCCCAGGGTTACACAGCTAGGACGTGTTAAGTATTTCAGGCCAGATTTGAACTCAGGTCCTCCTGACTTCAGGGCTAGTGCTCTAAACACTGCACCACTTAGCTGCCTCTATTACACATTCTTCTTAAAAATTGTTTTGTATTATATTATATGCAGAGCATAAGCCTTTGGATTATGATTTTTTTCTTCTTTCATTTCTCCTCCCCCCACCCATGCACCTAGCACAATGTTGAGCACACAGTAGATACTCAATAAATCCTTGTTTTTAATTGAATTTAATTTGATTTAGCATTTGATTGAAATGCTACCAAAGTAATAATTACAGAATCAAATGGAACCTTAAATGTCAACTAATTCAATAAAAGCTGGCATTTACATAGATCTTCAGGAATTTAAATTCCATATGCCTTATCTCATATCAACCTCCAACCTAACATGGTAAGGTAGATAATTATACAAGTATCATTCCCATTTTCCAGATGAAGAAAATGGAAAAGGTCATCACTGGCCTAAAGTTACATAATTTATATATTTTAGAACTATGGTTTGAGTAATGTAGTAAAAAGAATTGACTTTTAGAGTTAGAGTAACTGGATTAAACCTTGGCTTTTCTCTTTACTTGTTACAAGGTATTGAACAAACTACTTTAACTCTGTTGTCCCCAGTTTTCTCATCTTCAAAACAGATTGGACCAATGATCTCTCTGATCTTTCAATCTATGATATTATGAAGCCTAGTATTTTGACTCTAATTTTTATTGTTTCTTCTTTTTACATCATCCAGATTGTGACCTAAGAATCCTTAATATAAAGGGATTGTACTAGTGGTCTCTAAGGTTCCTATCAACTTTTTATCTATAATACTATGAACAGTAGTCTTGTGACTAACTTAAATTTGTTTTTATTTTTGTTTTTGATTACCTAAATGATTCCCTGTAGACTCCAGTCTCATTTTCCTTCTTTTTATCCACAAAGTAACAACTAACAAAGTTAGTTGACACTGATGTCTAGCTCTTAAGATACACTACTCATTTCCTCAAAGATAGGAATTCCATTTTATTCCTGGAAGAGTAATAATAGATGAAGCCAACAAAAAATGCAAAGAGCCATCTATGAGTGGACATTCCTGAAATAAAGTTCCAGTTCTAATAAAGAAAGCAGTTTTTAAAGTAGGTCATACAAAAAAGCAAAGTCATACAAAAAAAAAAAAAAAGCAAGTTCATACAAAGGGGCTTTGCAAGGATTGCCCTTGTAGGATTTGCTGCAAGGGAATAATCGTGACAACGATAATAATGAATGAGAATGGCATTCATATGATAAGTTAATAATTTTGTTTACAATACTTTTTGCATACTTATTTGATTTCATATCTGCACATTTATTTAAACTTTGCTAGGATCACTTGACATGGTTCATAAGTTAACCCAGACACATAAGATCATTAACCAACCAAATTCAAGTGACATATTTAAAATAGCTTTAATTCTGCACAGGTCTATAGCATCTCCGCCTCTTTCTACCCATCTGAAAAATAAAAACATATCTCTACCCCTGCTGTTTCCTCTCTGTTAAGTATATGCCCATGATCTGGCAAACTTTGGACAAGTGATCTATAACTTTAGAACAGAAAGAAGTATTGCTGCAAAACCTGAAAAGTCAGTTAGGCTGGTACCAAGCCATCTACTGGATGTGTCAAGGTACTGAGATGACCAAAACATCATCAATTTAGAACTGGAAGGTATCTTAAACACCATCAAATCCAAACTCTTTTTGTAGAGAAGAAAATTAAGGCATGAAAAGGTAAAATGACTTAAAGAACAAGTGCCTGAGCCAGGATTTTACATTTTTTTGATTCCATGTACAGTGCTCTATTTCTTATTCCACACTACCTCTGACGAATGGTAAGTGTGGCTGAAATAAAAAAAAATGTAAGGAAAGCAAGTGAATTTGACCAGTTGCCTGATTCAGCACAATATCTCAGTCTATACTTGCTTACTTCCCTTTCCTCTGCCTGACATTTAAAGACAGATGTGATTATGAACAATCTTGTATGCTTCTTGCTAACTCAGGCATACCCCCTGGGCTGGAGATACCCCTACTGTGCACGATGAGGAATAAAAAGTGTGGGATAGAGAGATAGGAAAGGTCAAGCCCAGTTGGCAGGCTGGTAAAATTCTAAAATTAAACAGAAAGTGAAGGTCCCTCCAAGGTATAAGATTGAACCTTTCTCAAGAGCAACTCACTTTATTACACTCATTAATTCTCAACCAATCTTTAGATTATCCCCCAGTGACCTCCAAGTCCAGCATGGCTCAGACTCAGCAGAAGTCACTTAAAAACGTAGTGGTCCTTCTCATCTTTTCCCATGACAAAGCCTGAGGTCATATAGAATCCAAACACTCTTCCAAAGATTAGGAAGAAAGGCTTGGAGCAAGTGGCAATTCACCTCAGTGATTTCCATTCTCTGTTGAGTTATCTTTCTATTGCTTTTTAAGGTTATAAAGAATCATATTCAAATATACCTGAAGTACTTAAGCATTTTCTGAATAAGTTTGTGGTGGGATTGATTTTACTTTGTTTTGAGATGTGTTTGTTTATTTTGATCTAGAATTGAAATTTTATTATTTTCCACTTAGCAAATCAACTAGTATTCATATTTGGCACTATATCAGGGACTGTGCTTACAAAAAGGGTAAGTTCCCATCTTTTAGTTTCTAGGCTACAAACTCTCTGCCCACAACAGATAAAGATCAGCAAGTCTTCAATAACTTGTGGTTTTAAGAAATTTACTCAGGCACTGCTAGATTAAGTGATTTGCCCATGATCACACACCTATTCTATGTTGGAGATAGAATTTGAACTCAATTCATTTGACCATAGGACTAATCCTTGATCTACTATACCACATTACCTTTCTTGATAATGACAATACTAGGTAAATGTTTTAAAAGAATCATAATAGTTTTTTTGCCTTTTCTGTCAATATCATCAACAGAAAGGATATAATTGAGCATTAAACAGTCTATGGTACGAGGCTAGCCATTGACTTCCCAAACTCAGCTTTTGGTCATCCTATTTTTAAAAATTTAGGAACTTTTTGTTGGTATATATTTTGGGCTGCAATGTTTTTTACCCCTTGTCCTCAGAGCATGCACACTGTGCTGATGCTGTCCCAAATATATGTGTCCAATGAGGGAAGCAAAGAAAAGAGAATTTTAAATGTCCTTTTTTTCTGACTCAAGCAAAGACAATCAGGTCAAGGGATAGCAAGTTGAATCCAGGGAATTTGTCAAAGAAGATGCTGACTAGGAATAATACCTGGAGAGGGAAGAGGAATCACAAGAGTATTCGATATGGACAGATGACTGAGGAGTCTATTTGATTTAATTCAATAAATGTTTATTAAATTCCTACTGTCTACAGAATGTTGTACTAGATTCTGGGCAAGGAGGATAAAAAAGTTTAGATAAAATATGATCTTTCCCTTCATGTAATTTGTATTCCATTTAGAGATAATTTCATAAACATAATCATAAGATGCAGTATTACATTATGAGTCGGTTGATCAGTGGTATTTGTTAAGTGCCTACTGTTTGCTAGACACTGTATAGATACTATGGTTACAGAGACAAGAATGAAACAGTCCCTGCCCCTGAGGAACTAAGGTTCAATAGGGGAAGACTACAAGATCTCAAGATGGATTTAGATATAGACATAGGCATAAATATCAATATAGAAAAAAAACATAAAATATATACATTAGAAAAATGTGAGTCAAAGTAATATGTTACCTATGAGCAGGAAAAGATTGTTGTCAAGAGGAAAATAGGGAAGGATTCATAAACAAAATGGCATTGGAACTATGGATAGGAGTTCAACTTGAAACAGAGAATGACTAACAACAGGAATGTAGGCACAGAGGCAGAAGAGCACAAAGCATATTTGGAGGGACAGAAAGTACAGTTTGGTTCTGCTGCAGAAGATATGACATAGAATAATGAGATATGAAGCTAAAAAGTAGATGGTATGAATTTTAAAAGACTTGAATACCAAACAAAGAATTTAGAACTTGATTATAGAGGCAGGCTTTGTGATTCAGTCATTTAAGTCATTTCTGACTCTTTGTGACCTCATTTGGGATTTTCTGGGCAAAGGTACTGGAGTGGTTTGCCATTTCCTTCTACAACTCATTTTATATAGGACATAGCTCAGACAAACTGAGTTAAGTGACTTGCCAAGGGTCACAAAATTAGAAAGTGTTTAAGGTCACATTTGAACTCAGGTCCTCCTGATTCCAAGGCTAGTACTTTATCCACTGCATTGCCTGACTGCTCTTGTTTTTAAAAAAAAAAAAAAAAAAAGTTTTTAAGCAAAAGAGCATCACAACCTAATTTATGCAAAAAGGTTAGTCCAGGAGTTGTATGAAAGATAGAGTGGAAGAAGGGAATAGAAACAGGGAATTACTTGTTAATTCCATAATCCTTTCCCCTAGACTAAGAATTAGAGGAGAAAATGTTTGAAATTCTAACCATTTGATTATATGTTACTAAAATACTATCTCTAGATCAGTGTTTCTCAAACTTTTGTTCTCAATATCTTTATACTATTATAAATAATTGAAGATCTGCCCAAAGAGGGTTTTTTTTTTTTTAATGTGGGCTACATTTATAGACATTTACTATATTATTAATAAAAACTACCTTTGAATTTGTAAACCCTCTGAAAAGGTTTCAGAGACCCTCAGGATGCTCTGGACCACACTTTGAAAACCACTACTCTAGATAACATTATATATTTCTAAACAGTTATTGCATTATTACATATATATATATATATGTGTGTGTGTGTGTGTGTGTGTATGTCACTGTGTGTTTGTGTGTATTATTGTTGTTATTCAGTTGTGTCTAACTCTTTGTGATCCCAGGGACCTCAACATGCCAGACCCTTATTGTTCATGCCAGAACAGTTATTGCATTATTACAGAAAAAATATATATATATACATTATATATATACATATACATACATATATATATATATACATATGTCACTGTGTGTTTGTGTGTATTATTGTTGTTATTCAGTTGTGTCTAACTCTTTGTGATCCCAGGGATCTCAACATGCCAGACCCTACTGTTAAGTCCAGGCTAGCTCCCTGGAGGCCTCAGGATCAGCCAAAGTCAGGATAAGTAAAAGTCCTTGTTTTTTAGGGGGAGAAGCAGGCAAACTGTCAGGAGTTTTGCCAAAAATCTCTTCTCCATTCTGGAATCCAGAATCTCCATCTTTCTCCTCCTCCTGCTGCCAAATGAAGTCTCACCTCTTTCACCCCACCTTGCCTACAATTATGTTAACTTCAAACATTGAGCCAGAACCAATGGTGAGAAGAGTCAGTTTTCCAAACATATGCTAATAGAGTCACATCAAATAGATAATTAGCCTTAAGTGCTCGGTTGTATGATTCAAGCACACCTTTTTGGAGTTTCAGCCCTCTACCCCCTTCTATCCTCTACTATCTCTCAAAAGCTATCCAAGTTCATGTTCATTGTTTCTATGATACTTTTTAACCATCTCATCCTCTGACATCCACTTTTACTTTTGTCTGCAATCTTTTCTAACATCAGAATCTTTTCCAATGAGTCTGGTCTTTTCATTGTGTGGCCAAAGTATACACACAAACACACACACACACACAACACACAGAGTTTTGTTTATATCTGTTTATACATGTATACATGTGATATATATTATATATATATATATATATATATATATACATATATACATATAACATGTGTGTATATATACATGTAGTACCAGTTAAAGGTAGGGACAGACAAAGTGCAGATCTTTCTTCTAAAATGGATGGAATGTCCTTTTGTTCTTTTCCCTTTTCCCTGACATCTCCCTTAATCATTGCGGAGCCTCAGGAGCAATACAAGGAAATGCTGCTTCTTCAAAGACAGATTCTTAAGTATCTCTTCCGCTCCACTGTCTCAGGGTTTCTTTTATTAAAACAGCTAAATAAAAAGGATACTACAAAATTGATACCCTAGGAGGAAGTGATGGGCATCTATGGTTGGGTGACTTCTAAAAGCAGATAATATCAGGCTTCAAGAAAGCATCGAGTTTGGGGTTTTGTTTGATTTTCTGGTTTGGGAACACCATTCAGTGCTAGGGAAGATTGGTCCTGCTTCTTCCTTTTTATTTGTAGAACACTTTCAAAAATGTGAAGGGGAGGAAATCTTTTCGGACTCTCCATTCAAACCAAGCCCAATTCTAAAACAGAAACACTCTAACAAATGATTTTAAATATGACAAGTGAACGTGAGCTACATTTCTGTAACATTCTTGCCTGTACCTGAGAACAGAGCTGTCAGTTATGTTTCCAGCTCAAATCTTGTTATACATTTAAGCCACCTATTCTTGTGAGCCACTTGGATACTTACCAAAAATTAGTCCTCTGTCATATACTTTAAAGGAATGTAAATATAAAACCATTTAAAAGCACAAAAAATAAAAAACAGAACTTGTTCAAATTCTAGAAATTCAACTGGCATAGCACAAACCCAGAAGCCTAAAATTGTTCCTTAAGTGTGATCTTCACTAGGGCAATTATATCAAATTTTATTCCTTCCCTTTGTTTACATTTATGATAATTTCTTTTTTGTGTATGATATCAAATTTTTTATTAAATTCCCCAGGCCCTGCTAGTCACTATTACATATCCATCAACCCCAAGAGAAGAAGCTTGGAGCAAGGCTTATCATTTCTCTTGCTTTAGGAAGATTAGATGGCCCTCTCTGATCATGAGACTGCTACTATTGGTAATGTCAAGCTTAGACATATGGTTTATAGTCTCATATATAAAATATAAAGTTTGTCCTTATTGAGTCTCTTGAAATTAATCTTTGACTTTTGGCTTTTATATGTTAAATTCTCTATTGAATCCAGGTTTATTTGAGACAAAATCCCGAAAATTTAATAATTCACTGAATTCCATTTTTTCTTTCAAAATTATACTTAATTTTGCCAAATATAATATTTTGACCACATCCCCCTAGTTCTTTTCTTTGTTAATATACTGTCTTGTGTTGTAGTTGCTGATAAATCCTACACAATTTTAAATGGAGCTTCAGTATATTTGAATTTTGTTGGTGGTGGTTGCAGAATTTTCTCTTATCTGATCTGAGGGTTTCAAAATTTAGCAATGATGTTCCTATATGTTTTTTCTTGTAGATTCTTTTTGAGGTGGTAACCAGTGGAGCTTTTCTATTTCTACTTTCCTCTCTTGTTCTATCACTTCAGAATAATTTTCTTTAATTTTCCTTGTACTATTGTTGCAAGATTCTTTTTTTGATCATAGTTTTCAGGTAGTCCAATTATTCTTATGTTTTCTCTTCTTGATCTATTCTCCAGATCTGTTGTTTTTCTTATAAGATATTTCATATTCTCCTCTATCTTTTTATTTTTTATATTTTGTTTTGTTATTTCTTGGGTTCTTATAACTTCACTGGCTTCACCTTGCCCAGTTGTAATTTTCTTCTGCAAGACTCTGGATCTCTTTTTCTAGTTGGTTGACTTTCTTTGAAAAGAATTTTGTTTTTTCCTGCAAGGATCTTTCTCTCTCTCTTTTTTTTTTAAAGTTTTCCCTCAATCTCTCATTTGATTTTTTTTTTTTTTGCTGAGGGAGTTGGGGTTAAATGCCTTACCCAGAGTCACACAGCTAGGAAGTGTTAAGTGTCTGAGGCAAAATTTGAACCCAGGTCCTCCTGACTTCAGGACTGGTGATCCACTGTGCCCCTCTCTCATTTGATTTTTTTGTGTGTTTTTCTACAAATTCTTTGTAGATAGGAAATTATTTAACATTACTCTTTGAGGTAGGAGAAGCTTTTATTTTACTTCTATATCCTCCTCTGAAGATGAACCCCAGTCTTTTCTTATTCCCATAATAACTTTCTATGGTTGGGTTCCTTATCCTTTGCCTGCTCATTTTCTAATTTTAATGAGAAATTGTTAGTGTACTCACCTCTAGTCCTGGAGTTGGGGGGATACCTCTCTTTCACTTCAGTTCTTCCCTCTGGCCTGAAACTCAAAACCAAGAATTCCACCCAACCTGGGTGTTGGCCAGCAACTACTCTGTCCCACTGCTTCTGCCATCACCAAGTATTCTGGTTCCTTCTCACCTTGTTCTGAATCTCAGCAACACATATAGCCCTGCTATTCCTTATCAGCAGAAGTTCCCCCAATTTTCCAGTACTCAGACCCCAGACTCCCCACACTGTGTGGTAGACAAAACTTACTATGCTTCAGACAGAGGCTACCTTTGAACCCAGCTAGCTCTAGGACTCCAGAGGAGCTAGCCTGAAGGTATTTATACTTCACACTGTCTTTCTTCCAGTTTTCTCTGGATGTCCCAGGAGGACCTCTGTTCTTCCCCAAGTCTTATTTGTTTTTCTGTGGATTGTGTTCACCCTGGGGCACAATTTTGTTTTGTTTGTGGAGGAAATCCTGAGCTCTTAGAATTTTCTGATCTACTCTACCAACTTCCCAGAATCCTCCAAAGATATCCATTTTTTAAAATTTATTTTATTTTCAATTCAGTGAACAAAACAGGCATTTCCATAACAGTATAATAAAAATGATAATTGCACATGAAACTGCAAATCTACCATGTACAACTTGCTATTCCCCCTAAATATACAACAATGTTATCATGTAAATTTCTTTTTTTCCTTTTATTTCTTCACTATACCCCTCCAGAGATGGTTACCTTTATACTCACACATACATACATACATACACACACACACACACACATACATGTAAAATTATTCTATACACATTTCTGTTTATAAGTTCTTTCAATGCAGATTGGATCTCTATAACTTCTTTATTTTTAATTTGTGTATTTATAATAGTCAAAATGGCTTAGTCACTCAAAGTCATTCTTAAAACTAATTGCTACATTACTAGGTGTAAAAATGTATTTAGAAGAATAGCACATTTAACCTTATCTTGGATTATTTGCTGTCTAGGAAAGAGGAATGGAATGAAAGAGGGAAAAAATTTTGGAACACAAGGTTTTGCAAAGGTGAATGTTGAAAACTATTTTTGCACATATTTTGAAAATAAAAAGCTATTATAAAAATAGCTATATTACTATTATTGTATACAATGTTCTATTGACTCTACTCATTTTGCTCTTCATGAGTCTTTCCATGCCCTTCTCTAAGATCAATGAACTCATCATTTCTAATAACATAGTAAATATTCTATCATAAATATACATCACAATCTATTCAGCCATTCCCCAGTGGATGGACCTCCCTGCAATTTCCAGTTCTTTTCAGTCAAAGAGTTTTCCAGTCATTTCCTGTTGCTTTTCTTCATGTTCCACTGCAATGAAACTGGCTAGCTAATGGTCTCTGTCCACAACATTCTGTCTCCCACTGTGACTTTGCCCAGCAAGCCTTTTTTGTCTTACTTACCTGGGGTGCATTCCCTCCTCAGCTCTGCTAGAGAGAATTTCTAGCTTACTTCAGAGCCCCACTCAAATGCCATCTTCTACTCCATGAGGCCATTCCTGATACTGCAGTTAACTAGCACTCTTCTTGAAAATACTTTGCATAACACTTTAATATACTTTATGTGGGGAATATATATGTGCTACCCTCTTGCCCAAAAGAATAAGGTAAACTCTGAGCTCAAACTCTGATTTTTGTATTTGCATTCCCAGCTCATCTCAGAATGCCTTGAACTTAGCAGGCAATAAGAAACATTTATTATTCTGTAATATTATAGAAGCATGTAGGTCACAAACTGTCAGAACCAAATGAAAAACAACTCAGCAAAACATCAAAAATTCTCATTGCATCAGCTACATCATGTAGGGAAAGAGATTGTCCCAAATTCTACTACCAGTTTTATCTCAGGATAAAATATATTGCTGGAGTTTTAAGTTAAGATTCAGAATATACTTTTCTATAGAATCATTGTTACACATTGTAACTTGGTTCTTTAATGATTTAACTCTAGTATCTTATGTATTAAATTGGCATTATTGTATTAAATTATGTATTAAGGTGGCTGAAGAGATAGAACATTCAACCTGAAAGCAGAGACTCACTGTTCTTGAATCCAAATCTGGCCTCAGACGTTTACTAGTTACTTGTATGATCCTGGAAAAGTCTCTTAATTTGATCACTTCAGTTTCCTCCTCTGTAAAACGAGCTGGAGAAGGAAATGGCAAACTTCAATATCTTTGCCAAGAAAACCCAAAATGGGGTCAGAAAGAGGCAGACAAACTGAAAAAACTGAACAACAACAACAAATGTATTAATTGACCTTACATCGCCTAGTTTACAAAGCTAACTTCTTTTTAAAACAGTGTTTCTATGGGAAATTACATTGTGAGTCCCAAAAAGTTGGATCCAACAAACGTGGTTCCAAGCAAACTTTTGGATCAAAATCTGAAGTTTACATAAGTGGGAATAGCTGGTTCTTCTATTACATGTTGTATTACATTACAAGTTGCTTTAATATTTAGAGCTGTTCCAAGAAAAGATGTTTCCTACATGCATCTGCCTTCTACTTTTTGGTTTTCACTTTGAAATTTTTAACCCCATTAATTCAGGGACAAAAGAGGTTCAATAGCAATTGGTAGATACGCTGCCTCTTTATGGTATCCATTTTAAGTGACTGATTACCAGCTTTTGGCTTCTTTAGCCTCTGATCTGGCATGTGGTCCAGCTTCTGGGGGATAAGGTATAGTGGCAAGAGTAATTAAGTGATTAAGTGAGTAATTATGTGACCTTGAACATCTCCTTCTTTACTCACCTGGGCAGCTAGATGAAATAATAGATAAAGTAGTGGAACAGAAGTCAGGAAGACAAGAATTGAAATCCATCTTTAGACACTTATTGCTGTGTGCTCCCAGGAAAGCATTTAATTTTCTAAAATGAGTATAATAACACCTACTTCTCAATGCAATTATGTGAATCAAATGAGATATTATTTGTAAAGCACTTAATGGAGTACCTAGCACATAATAGATACTGAATAAATATTTGTTATCTTTCTTCCATCTATAAAATATAGGTATTGGATCAGAACAAATTGTCTTAACCTAGGGCCTACAAATTTCAATATTTTAATAGTTGTATTTCAATATAATTAATTTCCCTTGTAATCCGATGGGGTTCTTTTGATAAGGAGCCCATGACACAAAAAAGGATAAGAAGTTCTGGACCAGAATATGTCTAAAGTGGCTTCAAGCTCTAAATCTAATTTAGATTATGCATTCTTTTACTTATCTTCTTAGCCAGACTATACCCTTAATCTCTGTTGTGACATCCATTCTTCTCTCTACCTCTATCCTGCCTGTCCCTAATTTTAGCTCCAAATCCCTGCAGCCCCAGGAATTATAGAATCATAGACTTCTAAAGGAGTTTCATTCTTCCAGGTCAGGGCATGTGTTTGTGGTCATGTAGGATAGAGACTTTCCTAAAGAAAAATGAGGGCATGGATTATTCTCATTTTAAAGTTGAGAAAACTGAGACAGAAAGATAAAATACCTTGATCAAAGTGACACTACAAATAAATGTCCAAAGCTGGATCTGAATTTAGGTTTTCCTCACTCCAGGACTAGCACTCCACATGCTGTTCCACCTAGCTTTCTATTCTCTCCTCCATATCACTCACTACTTTGTCCTATTTTGATAGCATGGAAATCATGCACTTGCCCACCCAAGAGAACAGATTTGAGACTCAGAGTTTCCCCAGCCTTTGATACCTCACTAGGTCACTCTTTCTTGTTAGGATTACTAGGTGAGAACTCAGGTTGTCTGGACAGTGATAAGGTGAGAATTCAGGTTGTCTGGACAATTACAAGGTGAGAACTTAGGTTGACTTGACAGTTCTCTGGCTCAGACCTTTGGTTTGGGCCTTTAAAGGGAGTTTACATGTTAGGAATTCTAAGAGGAGCAAGTTCATTGGTTGGAGTACTTCTTCCCAGAAGCCCTTGCATTATCCCATGCCCATTCTCTGGGAGGATAAAAGAGGACAGCACTCCAGAGAGAGAAGAAGTCTCTGCTCTACATCAGGCTTGACGCGGCTCTCTGCAGGAAGGGAAGTCACTTCTCTGGACAAGAGTTAACGGCAACTGTCTGGAGACAAGGGCTCTCTACAGGAAGAAGAATCTGTCTGAGAAATTTGAGTTGACACAGCAGATCTCTTCCCAGAGAGCGATCAGCAGCTTCTGGAGAAAACAGCACATTATAATTGGCGCCCCACATTGGGCGCCAATTGTAATGTTCTGATTGTCTCTCAGTTGTAATCCTTCTCTGGGAGAAGGTTTCTTTTCTGTATAATCTTTTCCTCTATGAGCAGGTTTCTTGGGAGGCTTCTGGAGCCTCCAGCCAGCCTCTTCTTCTTCCTGAATCCTGGCTCTGAATCTCCTCCAGCTCTTGTCCTTCCCCAGTCCAGACTGCTCTCCAGGCTCAATGTTGCCTCTTTTTATCCTCCTAGAGAATGGGCATGGGATAATGCAAGGGCTTCTGGGAAGAAGTACTCCAACCAATGAACTTGCTCCTCTTAGAATTCCTAACATGTAAACTCCCTTTAAAGGCCCAAACCAAAGGTCTGAGCCAGAGAACTGTCAAGTCAACCTGAGTTCTCACCTTGTAATTGTCCAGACAACCTGAATTCTCACCTTATCACTGTCCAGACAACCTGAGTTCTCACCTAGTAATCCTAACACTTTCTCTACTCACATCCACAGAATCACAAAATCTCAGGAGTTGGAAAGTACATTCAAAGTCATCTGGTTTAAACTGTGACTGAAAATCACAAAAGCATGGTCATCCAATTTCTGTTTGAAAACCCTCAGAGATTAAAAAAAAAAAGTCACTAGTACTTGAAGCAGCTCATTTTACTTTAGGTCAATTATAAATGTTAGGAAGATTTCTCCATTCCTCCCAACTGCATCTGATAGTCAAATGCATCCAAGGCTACTTCTAAGATTCTCCAAGTGATTTGGAGAATATAGGGGAAGTCCTATTCAATCAAATTTGTGAGTGACAGTGCACCTGGGTACATGTGTGCTAGGGATTAAGTTGCACATGATAAAAAAAGAAAAGTATTATGTTGATTTTTAACTATTAGAAAAATAACAAGCAAACAGTATAGTATAATTTTTAAAAGTAGGAGTTTAGAGAGTCAAAAGACCTGATTTTGAGTGTTACTCTCTCATTTACCAGATTGGCTTGAACAAGTCACTTACCTGGCTCAATTTCCTTATCTGTCATATGGAAATAGGAATATCTGCATCATGGACCTCATAGGATTATTGTGAGAATTGATTGAAATATAAGCCTATTTGCAAACTATCACATATCACTTGCTTTTATTATGAAAGAAAAAAAAAACTAAAATTTTAGTTCTTTGTAAAAGTAATATTAATTCTGATAATTTATACCAGCTGCTTGCATTTATGTCTAATTACCATGCAACATAGTGGCAAATATGCATATCATTAAAATGTCAAATTAATTTATGGAAGCTCTATGTGAGCAAAATTTCATCTCTACTCATA
The DNA here is from genome assembly GCF_048593235.1 of Sminthopsis crassicaudata. Taxonomy (NCBI): domain Eukaryota; kingdom Metazoa; phylum Chordata; class Mammalia; order Dasyuromorphia; family Dasyuridae; genus Sminthopsis; species Sminthopsis crassicaudata. Next base: position 93,007,640 of record NC_133621.1, on the reverse strand, counting down.
TTTGCTCAGACTTATATCTTATCACTTACATAGGATGCTTGTTCACTTTAAAAGAAAATTAGAGTACATACATGTTGCTTCTGATTCAGTGGTTGAGAGGAAGGAGGTTAGGTGGTGCCTTTGGGTATTTCAGAGAAAGGACACCCATTTTCCTTTGTTTTATTAAAATCTCTCTGTTAGCCAAGTTAGACTCATGTGCTTTCCCACAATATGCACTCTCTATGCTAGGAAATTAAAAACTGAATTCTGCTGACAGAAAGACACATGGTTGTGTTCTCTATACTGAAATGAACCTCTCTTCCCTGCAAAATCAGAACGTTTTCTAACATTAATGTCAGTCACCCAGTAAAATGGGCTCTCCAGGGAAGTTAGAGAAGCAACATTACTCAAGTCATTTAAAATTAGACCAGACTATCAATTTATCTACCTCTCAGTATATCTGTCTTTTATGAATGAAGCTTCAGCACTCTATATTAGAAACGTGGGGGTTATGGCAAATTAGGAGTGCCTGTCAGTATAATTTGTCATGTGGTCTGGTGCTGGAAAGACTTGGAGATCATGTAATCCAGCCCCTTCATTTTACAAGTAAGACTGCTCCAAAGCCACATGGCAAGTGATTAATGAAATGGAAATTCGAACCCTGGTCTTAAGACTCTATTTTCAATGCTCTTTGTACTAACAATGCTAGCTCATTTCTATGACTTACAAAACATCACCTTTTAACAAAAATAAGTAAATAAATAAAAATGCTACTCAAGATAACTCAATATTATTGCTCAGAGCATTTTTTTGGCTCTTACTTTGCATACAATTCTAATGACAAAAATGAACCGCCTTCATCTCAAATAACTTTTAGAACTTCATATATATCTAGTACAGCCACATATCAGGAACCTAAAACCAAAAGTGGTCAAGGGAACATTAATTGCAGGTTCAGTATTAGAATCAAAACCCCTTGCCTTCCAATTCTAACTCCTTTGCTGCCCATATGATTGACCTGAGGCAAAGTTCTTGGATCTCAGTTTCCTCATCAGTAAAATAAAGGTTTGGACTAAATGGCTTCTGAGGCTTCTCCTCCTCAAGATCTATTACTTTTTGTTCCATCTAAAATGCTGTCCTACTATCTCTCCCTGCTTTAAGCAATTACCATTCAATATGAAACAAAAGTAAATCTATTCTATTGAGGACAGAAGATAGAGGGGAAAAAATAAAGTTAAAAGTACAAGCCTTGTATAATTAATCAATTAATAACAATAACAATAGAGCTTTAAGATTTACAAAGCACTAATAGCAATAATAACTAAACAATAATAATAAAACTAATTACAATATTACAGATGTTCTTAATATTATCAATATATTATCATATTATTTTATTATTATATACACATATGCTTCATAATATTAATATATTTTTAAATTTTCTTAGCATATCCTCATATGGTACAGTTTATAAAGTTATGCACACTAAACCCCGATCTCTAGATAACAGTAATACTGCTAAATTAGGTCATTTTACTTGATTTTCCACTTATATATGTAATGTTTTGTTTGCAATTGCCCATCTTTATTCATTTATCCTAATTTATCTCTTCAGGTTCTAGAGGCTGAAATGGGGTAGGAAACATTCTCAGATAAGGGAGATGAAGCCCAGAGGAGATGCCAAATATAGAAAAGAATAGCATGACTAAGGTTATTTGTATTCTGCCAGCCTAAAAAAATATTAAGCTAACTAACAGATGCTGCAAAATCCTTGGGAAAATCCAAGAAGGAAAAGACTTACACTAATGACCAAGAAAAGAAAGAACTCTTTTCTCTAAACCCACAATCTCTGATGACTGTGATTCTGGATTAACTAAAGGGGAAGGGAAGTAATAAAACCTGGGGTGTGCAAGGGCAAAATACAGAGGTTGTTCTCAAGAATTAAGACATTTTGGCAGATTTCCTTCCTGAATCCTGAAGGTTTTGCCATTCTCTCTGTGTACATTCAATGAGGATTGGACATTTTTCAGCTGTTTTCACTGCTCAAAAGACAAATGATTTAATATTCAGCTAAGATAACACAGCATTTTCTAAGAGATATTGCAAAACCTCATCTGTCATCAAACAAGCTAAATTGGCTGTTTGGAATCCACATCTAAGTCCTAATAAGGCACCAAATATCAAAGGTTGGACTGGAATTAGTAGTCACTTAGATATGCAACATGAAGGCTGTGCCTCAACCTATTCCCTGGGGTGCATGGAAAAGGCTCTGAGATTTTCTGCCTTATAGTGCATTTAATTGGTCTTTTTTTTTCTTGGATGACTGATTTTATTCAGTGACCATTACCTGAAATTTGCAGATTTTATAAAATAACATCTCTTCAATACTTTCCAGCATCCACCTTATATATTCTCAAATTCTTAAACATAGAGACAACTAAACTTATTTGGAAGAAAAAAGTTTTAATCAAGAAGAATGCTTTAGTTTCTCTTTGATAGAAACTAGTATTCAGAGAGGTTGTAAATGTAATAGGAGGAGCCAGGGAAGAAAAAGTTTGAAGCTCCTACATTCTGGCTGTACCATTTCAACTGAAAATCATAGTCAATGTAATTCTGCTTCTGCTTCCCTCCAGCTCAACAATGGAAAATTCCTGATTACAGGGACTCATTTTGTCTCCACCACCTAGAATTGTACCTCTCTTAAAATAAATACTTAAGAAGTGCCTGTTGGTTGATTGATCCTCCTTTCTCACCAACCAATGACATGGTTTTTGTTTCTTTAGGGTTTGGGGGGGAGGAGGGAAGCAGTATGCTTAGCATCTGAAGAGATCAGATTGAGTCTGGACTTTGCCACTTATTGGTCTTGGAAAAATCAATTAATTTTTTCTAAATCTTGTTTTTTTGTTTTGCTTTGTTTTGTTTTGCTGAGGCAATTAGGGTTAAGTGACTTCCCCAGGGTCACACAGATAGGAAATGTTAAGTGTGTGAGGTCAGATTTAAACTCAGGTTCTCCTGACTTCAGGGCTAGTGTTCTATCCACTGCCCCAACTAGCTGCCTCTAAATCTTTTCTTAATCTATAAAATGGAAATAACAAAATTTGTGCTATCTCACAGAGCTATCATGAAAAAGTATTTTGTAAATAGAAGTGTAAAACCTAAATGTGAGCAATGATCATTATATGTTATATGCACTAAATTGTTTCACCTAAAAAAATGATTTTTCTTTATTAACCAAATGTCATAACCTAAGTAGGAGACTTGGGCTTAGTGTCAGAAGGCTTTCTTGATGCATTGTATTTTACATACTGGAATTGGAACTTCTTGAACTCAGTATGTAAATTTATGCCCAATTTTATGTAAATTAGCAAAACCCTGATGTTCTAACTACATGACTGCAGCATTAACGTAATGATGTGGTGTGTAAGACTAGAACCAGAGAAACAAAGAAGTGGGTGGGGATGAAGAATGGAGGAAATAAAATGCTGATAAATAATACAAGGCTGCCAACCTGCCCTGGATGACTGAAGTAGGACTAGCATAAAACCCAGGCCATCCTTCCTTGTCCTAGTGTATAAAGATAGAAAAATAATTGTCTGGTGTTGTCATCTGAAAGAGGCTAGCTACATGTGAGAACACATTTGAAGGTGGTTGCATTTGCCATTACAATTTTATCTTCCTATATATTTCCGTGGTTTACAAATATTCTGTCTTGAAAGGCTCTGAACACGTTTTCTGTTCATTGATTTGCCTTTATTCATTTCCTTTATTCACTTCCATGAGATCACAGTGGATTTAGAGTCTAGATCTAGACTAGCCTCCCATTTTACAGATAAGAAAACTGAGTGCCAGAGAGATTAACTTACTTGCAATGGATTACGTGAAGGTTGCTTAGTTCAATGAAAAGAGTACTGGTCCAAGAGGACCTAGAGGACCTCTGCCTCGGATGTTTACTACCTTGATGACCTCAGGCAACTTTCTTATGGGCAATTAAGGGACACTGTGAATAGAGAATGAGGTCTGGATTCCCAAGGACAACCTAAACTAAATTAAAATATATTTGGTAAATATTTAGCAATTTTTTTTAAAATGTGACACAGATAATATGAATTGTGATTTTTTAAGTCAATATGCAGCTTCAGAGATCCTTAGGGACAATTTGGTGGCCACTATTTCTGTTTGACTTTGACATTACAGATATAGTATAATAAGTCCCAGGAAAATTTTTGTTTAAATTCCACCAGACATAAAGAGAAGAAGCATTTTTTCCTCATCCTTTCCTTTGGAACCACCAGAGGTTTTTTCTTTTGCTTCTTTCACTCAAATCCTTTCTTAACTACATTTCCTTATTTCCAAAGCGTATTTGCTGCTAATTCTTTCCAGTGGAAAGTTCAGAAACTATGATTAAAACATGACCAGTATTAAGTAAGTGAATGGGGTTTTACCAGAGCACAGTATCTGTGACCGTGAAGAGGGTATATGGCCTCCTGCTAGTGATCATCATCCCCACACTTTGCATCATGATCTTTTGCCAGTTCATCTTCTCCAAGTCCCATCACCTTCTCCACAACCCACCTGGAGAAAGAGCTCCCTGTCTCCTGCTATGATTGTACCTGTGATCCAGCTCTCCTCTGCCCCAATTTTTCTTCTTCCCATCCCAATTGTTTCTCCCCCATGTAAAAAAAACCCTACTAACACTGCCTTGGCAAAGAAGAAAGATCTGTATAATGTGGCAGAACATGTGCTGGCTCTATAATTAGAGGATCTGTATTTGTTTTCTGCCTCTGACAGTTACTGCCTGTATTATCTTGGGCAAATAACTTACCTTTCTAGGTTTCCTTTTCTTCATCTGTAAAATGAGGGATGTATTACAAATTTTCTCAGTTCCCTTCCAGCTCTAAATCTATGTTTTTGTTTCCTGTAAGAAGAATGAGAAGAGAAAGAGGAAAAAGAAGAGGAAGAATGTGTTTTCATACGCTCCTTACTAGCTCCCAACTTTTTTTTGTAGCACATAGCATATACAGTACATTAGTTTTTGAGGAACCGTTACTGATCAATTCCCAGCTCATGTCTATTACTTCCTCACAGTTATAATCAATCATTCTCCCCTACGTTGTTCTCATAGATTAAGACTGTTGTTGGGAAAAGTATCAAAATATCTAAAAAATATAAGTGCTTTCCTTTTGGAGGTCATGACCATGGCTTTATTTATTTTTTTTAGATCAAACATATTGGAAGAGAATACAACATTCTTTATCAGTTTCTTGACAATCTGTCATTTTTCATCTGATTTCATTTCTTTTTGTGGTTTATCTAATCCTTTCTGCAGTAAATGTGATCTATTAGAAAAATCAAGATAAAGTAGCCATCGTGTCTTTCCAGCCAAAAAATATAGAACATGGAAATACTTTGTACAGATCAAGTTGCATTTTCTCACTCTTGCTGCATCCTTTGCCTTTGCTGTTCCTGCTTCTGAGCGGGGCTAAAATAGCTTAGTAGGGACAAAATGTGTCAGGGATGACTAGAGGGTGGTACCCAGCAACCTTTACTCCCCCACTTGCCACCATTTCTATTATCTCAACTGAACAGCCAGCTCAGAAAATTGCCTTCCCTCCCCACTCCTTTCTTTTCTCTCTTGCTTTTGTGAAGGAACACCCTTCTGTGTTGAAAAAAATGTTTGATTTCATGGGAAATTAGAGCTCTTCTACAATCATGCTGCATACTGAAAAAATGCTCACTGTAACCCTGGGAGGAGACATAACAAGTCAGGCTAAAGCAGGTGCTACTGTTTCTGCTAGCATTATACCAACAACACCATACTTGGCGACATGATGGGGACAAATTGCTGACTTGTCCTGAAGAAAAGCTGAAGAAGAAAATGAAAGAAAAAAGGATAGTCACTCCATTAGCTAGAGTAAGGAACAGAAAAGTTTTGAGAAAAATGGGACCCATTTACTTTCCCAACATATGAAAGCCTTTCCAGTAGGAACCTTAGCAAACATCCTTGACAGAGACCAAGACATTAGTTTTCCATTTAGAAATAATTGGAACCAAAATGTATAGTCAGAGATTTAGAGCTGAAAGTGATCTTAGAGGCCATCCAATTTAGCCTTCTTATTTTACAGGAGAGGAAACTGAGACCTGAGGAATATGCCCAAGGTCATATTTTTTCTCTGTGCTTCATAAGTAAGAGGAAATAATTTCTTCTTTGCTTTATACAATGATGAAATCTTCTACCTACTCTTTTTTGGTGTTTTTTTTGGGGGGGTTTATATTGATGGGTGAAAGGGAATGAATAGGTCTGATTCTGTACTTGTTCTATGTAAAAATGTCTTCCATCTATACAGATCACTAATTTGTCTGTAATTGAGAGTCTCAGAGAGTTTTCTAGGACCCAGAAATTTCATGACTAGTCTTTTGTCATAGAGTAATATGTGAGCTTTTGTACATGTGCGTGTCTGTATATACATACATATTCATGTGTATGTGAATGTATAATATATATTCATTGTGTGTATGTGCATGTATATCAGAAGTATGTCAGCTTTTCTTTATCCAAGGCTAGTTTTCTCTCCATTATGGCTTACTTCCACTCTTCTTCACTAAGAACTGCTCTAAGAAAATTTATGATTATCTTGGGGATAGAACACACACACACACACACACACACACACACACACACATATATATATATATATATATGTATATATATATATATATATATATATATATATGGAAAGTAATTTGCCCAGAATAAAGTATTCAAAGTGTTCTGTGATGCAACAGTAAATGTTCATGAAAGTTTGACAGAGAGGGAAACCTTCTGGATGAGGAGCTAGGATATGCACTAAATACCTTTATAACCTCAGGCAAGTCCCTCAACCTCTCTATATGTCTCAATTTCCCCCTCTGTAAAATGAAGGTATTAGATTAAATGGTCATCAATATTATGCATTTAGATTGGGAGGAGATCTTAAAGATTGTCTAGTTTAATGCCATCATTATACTGGGAAGGAAACTGAGGCCCTAACATCCTTTTCCCAGCTCTAAAATTCTCCAAATCTGTGCCTTTATTAGACTTCAGTAATATCATTTGAAAGAGCCAAGGAAACAAAGGTTCCCCATGTTCTATGTGTTATGTTAATATACATGATGAGCCTGCTGGTTAAATAAAAACTCCAGTCCATAGATTCCACTTTTCCTCATATATATATTTTGTGCTGCTTCCTGCCTGTAGAATAAACCACTGCTGACAGCAGCCTAAGGCTCCACTCCATATTTTCCATCCTCCCTTCACCTGCATCTCTGTGTAGTCCAGGGTTTGGTCCCACACACTATTGGTTAAAAGCAGAGAGCAGGAATTCCAGCTGCCTGTGCCGACAAAGAACGATCCTGGAGCTTCGGAAGTCTCCTCAGCCAGTTGTCAGTCTACCTGCATCACAAAGGAAAGGGGGCATACCTGAGCCAGGGCTGACAGGAAGAAGCAGGTAACACGGACCAGTGGGTTACTCTGACATGCTGTTGTCCCTCTGGGACGGGGCTTTCTTATAGTTTCCCCAATGATAGAATCAAAGATGGGAATGAATGAGTGTGCTCCGCTGCTGCTGCTGCTGTGTGTGTGTGTGTGTGTGTGTGTGTGTGTGTGTGTGTGTGTGCGGTGTCCATGTGATAAGCTGGGGATACTTACCAGAGCCGGATTTTATTCTATCATATAAAAGTGAGCCTACTGCAAAAAAATTGCCTTTATATAGGGAACTCTGGACAGCCTTGTTCTGACAGAAATGGGTTTAGTCACTAAAATTGCTCTGTGTCAGTTGGCTGTGGAACTGGACAAAATACTACAAGCTCAGAGTGGAAGAGAAAGTAAAGGAAACTGAGATGCATCTGGAAAAGTAGAGCATCTCCTTTCCTGGGTCTTCAGTAAAAGCAAAACTGAAATGTAGATAGTGTTAGCTGTCAAATGTGTTAGCAGGATTTTCAAGACTCATTTCAGGAAAAGACTTCTCACTTCTAATTAGACCAGATCTGTTTGTTTGGTTATTATGACAAGTATGCTAATAAGAAGAAAGAATGGTAAATTGGAATTCCCTATGATAGATACAAAGAATGAAAACTGGAACATCACAGAGGATTAGACTATTTAACTGTCCCCTAACAGGATTTCAATTCCCCCTTAAGACTTTCTTTTTAAAAAGAAAAAATTACCAATGTATTTATACATATTGGGCATCAAAAAGATTGAATGATGAGCTTACAATTAACATGCTGATGGAATGAACATTGTTTATTCAATCAGAAATTACTGGTTCTATTTAATTCATCTGATTGAAAATGAAATTAAATGTAATGCCTTTTTTGAGCTCTCTAAACTTGGAATATTGCTTGATCAGCAATTGATTTCTCCTCATTTTGGGGGTAGCCAGTTTACAGGGCTTTACTTGTGACTCAACATTGTTTGAATTTCAGTGGCAGCCTCCAAAAATACAGTGGATAGACATTTGTTAATATTGAAAATATCTGAACATCACCTGTAGAACAGGACCTTTGCTAGTTTCTAGCAATTGACATACAAAAGTTAATTGATCAAAAGGAGATTTATTTTTTTACTTTGAATTTGAATTTAGAAATTCAAATAATGCGATTGACAATTGGAAAAGATTAGAAAAAAACAAGGGATTCTATTGTTAACAAAACGTGGCAAGGCCTGAATTTTTTTCCTGCATTATTTCAGCATGCATCCAAAAAGCTTTTGTGAAAAGTGTATGTGTATTTGTCTCTGTGTCTGTGTCAATTTGGACCTTGGTATATATTCGTCTATATAGGTAGATGTGGATAGAAAAAGGAAAAGAGATGTATTAGTTATTCTTCCAATATCTCTTCTGATTTTTCCATAATAATTGAATCAGTTTGGGGGGGTATTTTTAAATACCTGTAAGAGATCTTAGAGATGATCTGGTCAAACTTTATTAACAGATGGTGAAACTGGCCAGGTTTTTTAATTCTATTTTTCATAATACTTTTAAAACTCTAATTCCTCATCCAATCCACAAAGGCAGTATATCTGGGAATTCTGGGCACATGTATATACAGAGAGCTCTGACTTTTCATAAATAATAGTTAGTGGCACAGAGTGGGACATATTATCTGATAGATTTGAAATTGTCTTGATCATTGATTAGTAATATAGGTGTCCATTATCCCCACCCCCTCCAATCTTTCACTATAATGTTGCCTGCTATCTGACTGTATCCACTCTAATTAAAATGTTATAAGAATGGCATTAGATCCAAAGGGAATATGTTTCTTATTTTAACCTGTCAGTTAATATCACATATAAATGAGTAATCCTGTCCCCATGACTTTGAATCTATTATTTGAAGCTATTATATAAAACCATCCTCAGATTTTTTTAGTAAAAGATCATGAATTGACCAAACTTAGATAAGAGAGCATCTTAAACAAGAGTTTAGGGAAAAGGCAATGAGAGTTATATAAATGTACTTCTCCCGTTTATGAATTAAAGAATGGATTTGCATGAATATGGAGACAAATAATCCATGTGTCTCCTAAGTAACCCCTCATGAAGCTGGGCAGGAACAGCTTTATCTCCTCCACACTTTTAGAAGGACACATTGTTAAGCCCCAAGAAATAGGAGAAAAGATCAGTTTTAAAGTCTTAAAATAGAGGCATGAGCCAGGTTTTAATTTACTTATTCTCCCCAGATTAGTGAAGTTTGGGATATAAAAATATGTCACCTCAGAAATAGGAGACACAATAAATTGTACACTTTCCTGTTACAACAGCTTATTGTGTGTTCAAATGTGAAATTCTAATCAGAGTTAACTCATAAAAAAATGAGTGTGAAAGAAGTCTCATGCAGAATAGTGTTTAAGTGGAAGAAGAGGAAGAGATGGAAGAAGAAGAAGAGGAGAAAGGAAGAGGAAGAGGAAAAAGAAGAGGTTGTGATGGTGGTAATGATGGTGGTTGTCAGGGTGGTGGTAATGGTGTTTGTGGTAGTAATAGTAGTAGCAGAAGAGGAGGTAGTAATAATTGTAGTAGTGGGACAGAATTTAGCTAACTCTTTGTTATGTTAACTTTAGTCTTTGTGCAGTTTTAATCCATAACCTTTTTTGAGAAGAGCATCCAGGATTGTTCCCAAAGCTTTATTGCATTTTTATGCTTAAAATCATTCTAAAGGCTTTTCACTTATTTGATCCAATGCTATCTTTGTGTGGTAGATATTATTATGATCTCCATTTTATAAATGAGGATAAAAATAGTTAAGTGACTTTTCCATAGTCAGACAGCTAGTAAGTGTCCAAGTCAATATTCAAACTGGGTCTTCGTGACTCCTAGTCCAACTCTTTATCTTCTGTACCATCTAATTACCAAATGATAAAAAGACATTCAACCATATAATCCATGGGTAATACACATATCTATCTATACAGTGTCTTTGAGAATGGTTTTTTCCCATCTTAATTTATATAATACCAAAGTTACTCTTCTTTCCTAAGGTCAGGTTACATCTTATGAGCTCACAAGCTCATGGGTTTAGACCTCAAAGAACCATCCATGGCTATAAAGCCCACTTCCCTGACTGTATGAGGATCAGAGACCCAGAGAGGTTAATCAACTGATTCTAATCAGTAAATGGCAAAGGCTGTCTGACTCTAAACCCTAAGCCCTTTCTACTATACCACACTGTCTCCCTGAGAGGGAGAACATGGTGATCAAGCAATATGATGTCAATGGCATATAGAGAGGTATTGTATGGTGAAGAATGGGTAAAAGATTGTTTTCAAATGTGAAAGGATTTCATAAATAACATGAAAGAACAATATCAGATTTTTATATCTGCTTAATGTCGTTTTGTAATATTTCATTCTCATTATTTTGTTACTCTTCCATATACCAGTTCATTTCTTTATCTTTCCTGTAGCTTTAGTGACTCAAGCATCAATGTTACGTGCTATGCTTTTATTGGGAATGGATGTAGGAACTTGCTTTTTTCCCCTTTTCATTGTGATGACTCAGAAAGCATATGCAAAAGCATAACTAGGGTGAGGTGAGTGGGATTTTTTCTGAGTGCTGAAATTGAGAGAAATTGAAGAATAACCTAGTAACTATTAATTAATCCCTCCCTACCTCCTCAACTCAATTTGTCTTATTTATTTTCATATCATAAATTAGACTTGATTTCTAAGCATTTGCACATTACTTGCCCTAGACACGCCACTTCCTAGGCACTGAAATGACCCTTTCCAGCTCTGTACATTGTAGAATCTACAAAGAGTATTGTATTTGCTCAGACTTTCCTGGAGTTTTCAACAAAACCAAGAATCTCTGAAAACCTACTGACTATACATTTTAGCTAGAGAATTTTCAGGGCCTCTTCTGTATCTGGATTTGTGTGTGTGTGTGTGTGTGTGTGTGTGTGTGTGTGTGTGTGTGTGTGTGTGTGTTTCTCTTAAAGGTTTAGAGATTGTAGCATTTCCAGAGCACATATACTTCTATTTGGTTTTTATTTTCTTGTGAAAAATAACAATAGTTTACCTGTTATATATCATATCTTTAATTTTTTCAGTGAAGATATATTGTAATTATTTGCATAAGACTTGATTTGAAAATGAAAACTATATATTTTGAACCACTTTTCAAATTATATGACTATTTAAAGAAGCAGAGTCCAGATAGTGTTGTTATCCCATGTATTTATCTCTGTGCTGAGAGAAAAAGAGAGAGTAAGGGGGAGGAAAAGAAAAGGAGGAATGTGAGAAAGGGAGAGAAAGATAGAGGGAAAGAAGGGAAGGGGGAGAGGAGAAAAACACTAAGAGGAGAGAGAGAGAGAGAGAGAGAGAGAGAGAGAGAGAGAGAGAGAGAGAGAGAGAGAGGGGGGGGGAGGGAGATAAAGAGAGAGAGAGAGAGAGAGAGAGAGAGAGAGAGAGAGAGAGAGAGAGAGAGAAAGAGAGAGAGAGAGAGAGAGAGAGAGAGAGAGAGAGAGAGAGAGAGAGAGAGAGAGAGAGAGAGAGAGAGAGAGAGAGAGAGAGAGAGAGAACATTAATTCCTAAAGACAGTACAATATATCTCATTAAGATTTTTGGGTCAGATCATATAAACCAGAAAGCAGAGCTCAAAATGGAGCAACCCAAATAACTAGAAATGTGAGGAATTAATCTTAAATATATACTGTAGAATTAACATCTAAGAACCACTTTTTAAGTAGCTGCATGGTAACAAAACTAATTGAAAAATGAAAATTTAAGTCATATTATTTAGTTGTGTCCCCTCAGCACTGAAGAATCTAATCACTTTAAGAGAGAGGGAGGTAGAGAGAAAGAGAGAGGGAGAGAGAAAAGGAGGGAGAGACAGAGACAGAGATAAAGAGACAGAAAGAGACAGAGAGACAGTGACAGAGGGAGAGGAGAGGGATAGGGAGGAGAGGAAAAGAGAGAAAAAGAGGGAAAAAAGAGAATGAGTAGGAGGAAGAGGAAGAAGGAGAAGGGGAGAGAGAGGGAAAGGGAGAAGAAAAGAGAGAGGAAGGAGAGAATAGTCTAATATCTAAAACAGGAGCATGTAAAGGGGGGGAGGAGTATTTAGACTGAACTAGTCAGCATCCTAGAATGGAAAATAATGAATAAAAACTTTCCTGGTCAAATACTTCCCATGAGTAAGTTAGACATCTTTATTCCCCTCCCCCTCCCCCCGAGGCTGGGGTTAAGTGACTTGCCCAGGGTCCCACAGCTAGGAAGTGTTAAGTGTCTGAGACCAGATTTGAACTGGGGTCCTCCTGAATTCAAGGCTGGTGCTCTATCCACTGCGTCACCTAGCTGCCCCTAGCCATCTTTAGAAAGTGAGCTATTTTTTCTAGTTATCACAGACATGACATTTTGGAGATTTCTATTAATCTAAAATTCATTCCCAAATGTATTTCTTTCCACATTTCTTAGTGCATCTGTTACTCAATAAACTTATGAATCTCTGTTGTTGACGGTTTTTAAAGTTATTTGTCTTGATATGTCTGAAAATATCTTTTTTAGTTCAACAATTACCTTATTTTCACATATTCAGATGTCTATTACTCTATATACACTGACAAAATGATTCATATAGAGAAAAAAATCATTCCCCAAGCATCCATCTTGCAAATGTATGCAATTAGTCACAAGGTGAACCAAGCAGAAAAGCATGGCTAGTTCATTTCTCAGCCCACACCTTCTATTATAAAGAATAGCTCATGATTATATACTGCTTTAAGGTCTGCTAAGTGCTTTATTCACAATTTTCTTATAAGTACGAGACATAATGATCGTGGGGTAAACTGGGCTTTGCCCCCAAGCACTAACATCTCATCACTACTGGAGTGGGCAGTTTCCACCCTGGTAAGTAGTTCCTAAGCCTTACCTCACAATCCTGTATTAACACAATGGCAATCTCCAGGGTGCCCCAGCTGTAGCACCCTTCTCCCAGATCACTTTTTCTCATAAAGTGCCATATCCCTCTCTCCCACCACAACTGTACATAAGATCAGAGGATCCTCTGCACCATTGCTGCTCCATCTTCCCATTTATTTATTCACTCCTGCTATACAAATGCACACGTAGGTACACACACACATACACACACACACACACACACACACACACACACACACACACACCAGTTTTTCCCCTGCTATACAAATGCACACGTAGGTACACACACACACACACACACACACACACACACACACACACACCACACACCAGTTTTTCCCCATAGGAAAAAAATGCCAAATTCATAACTAAAGAGAGGTTGTTTCTATTTGAGGGATTGTTATTCCTATTTTACTCCTGGGGAAAATGAAGCATGGTGATCAGAAGTCTGTTGGCTAACAGTCACATACCTAGGAACAATCAGACAGGGCTCAAGCCTAGCTTTTCTGACTTCAAAATCAGCCCTCTTATAATTATACCACTTCTTCACAACTATATAGACTGATTTTCAGTAATATCAGTCAGTCAAATAAGGTTATTAAATCTCTACTCTGTACCCAACACAGTGCAGAGCATGTGGAAGAGTAATATCAAAGTGAGAAGGGCTTTTGCAGCTGCCAGCTGGATATTTCCACTGACCTGCCATACCTGCCCTTCAAATTCTCTCAGTCCCACTGAGCTAACCTGCCATTCCGGTGACCTCTCTTTGTTGGTGGCTCCACAATTCACCCAATATCTCATGTTCAAAATCCTGCTGGTTATCTTTCATCCTTGCATTTCTCTCCTCTGGTCTAGCTATGATGATTAATCTTATCATTTCGAAGAGTCCCCTTAATATTTCCTCACTGACTCTCAGTTTCATCCCCTTTTCTCTCTCTGCATTGCACCACATGAGCTTTTCATTATCACCCTCCTGAATCACAGCAATGACTTTCTAACAGATCTTCCTTTTCTGCTCTCTATCCCTTTCAATCCATTTTTGAAACTTTTACCAAACTAACCTTCTTTATGTAATACTTTGAATATTCTTTGAAAATAACAGGCACTTTAGCAACATTTATTAAATTGAGTGTGTAAATTAGTCCCCTGTCCCTATATCTGCAATGGATCCCTATTGCCTACAGGGTAAAATTGAAATTCCTTGAGCTAGCCTTTAAGGCCTGCCAAAATCAGATAGCTATTTCTTATGTATAACATTCCACAGCACATAAAAGACTTTTATATGTATTAATTAATTTAATCACATGTGTGAAGCATATATATCCACATATATCTATATACATAGATATCTGTGCATGTATCCATATATATAACTATTTGGGTATTTGGGTACATATATATATGCATATATATATATATATACATAGATATTTGGGTATATATATCTATATACATAGATATCTGTGCATGTATCCATATATATAACTATTTGGGTATTTGGGTAAAAATCATTGATTTAATGCTATTCTCATTTCCTAACCTCAGGTTGACAAAGTCTGCATCAAACCTATCCAGTCACCTAGTTCAAAACAGAAATATTCACTCAAATTGGCCATTCAGAACTCCAAGTCAATTTATATTCAAAGGTCAATCCAATTGCCCCAATACCAAAAAGATGCAGCCCTAAAATATACTTTAGTTAGATTTCTCATAGAGGCTAAGAGATCTTATTTCAGAACTAAAAGTAGACATGTCATAAATGAATTACAGAGTCCTAACAGATATCAGATCTATCTCATGTTAGGGCTCTCTTTGAATTAATAGAGTTTAACTCTCATTCATAGATTTATTTTCAGCTATGTGTTCAGGCTGCCCTTTGGGTTCTCTGTCTACATCTTACACTTTGACTCTAAAGGCTAAGCAAGATTTGCAATTATAAATATTTATTCTTTGATGTATTTGCAAGTGCCTCAGAAAAAATCCCTTGACCTATATGCTTTGAGCATAAATGTGACTAATAGGTTCGTTTACCAGTTCTGTAACACCCAAAATTTTAGCAGGAGAAACTTAGAAATATTGCTTTGTCTGCTTTAGAGGGCATATTAAGAAGCAGATTTTTAGTTATCAAGTGGGATCTTTGATCATGTCACTCCTTTATTCAAAAATAGTTTGTTGGCTCATTGTAAAGTAGAACTAGGTCCATATTAGTAAGAAAAAATAAAAAAATAAGGAATCCTCTAAAATCATCCCATTATTCAAATGTATAGGATCTATTTCCACTGGGCCAAAACCAATTACCATATTTGACATACACACATGCATATCAGGAGATTTCTTATTCTTCAGTAATCAGGACCATCTGTATGAATTTATGAGGCATCTAAGATCTTCCAGAGTTTAATTTCAACCTACTAATCCAGCTTTCGCTTTCATATAATCCTACATCATATACTCTACATTCCAACCAAACTGGCTAACTCTCTGTCCCATTTTCTCATCTGCCTCATTCCTGTTGCCATGACTTGTCTCAGGTTGTCCTCTTATACCCAAAATATATTTCCCCCAATCCTATAAACACTGTATCTCCATTTGTTGAAAGCTTTCCATTTTCTTCTAGACCCAGCTAAAGTAGGATCACATACCCAACCCTAACCTTTCCCTTCCCCCAGTTTCTCTTAGCACTTTTACTTGCATTTCTTCTTTGTCCTTATCTTTGTTCTTCCTCCCCCCTTGTATTTATTTAAGTACATTTTCTTCCATTGTTAGAGCATGAACTCTTTGAAAGCAAACCTATTGTTTTCTATCTTCATATTCTCCAGCACAAAATGGTACTTTGTAGATAGTATGTTAGATTTTTACTAAATTGAATTTCATTTTCTACTTATGACCTTAATTTTTTCTCCAATTTTTAAGTGAAAAAAAACCTAATGGCACTAAAGTATTTTCATGAGTAATTCATTGAAAACTCTTGCTATCTGTTTATCCCCTTTATAAGCATATCTTAGGGTAAATACTTCAAAAGATCCAAACTAATCATAATTCATTACATATCCAAAAATTTTTATCATCTTCAAATTATGATATTGCTGCTAGATTAAGAATGTTCTACCCTTTTGTTCTCTAAACCAGTTAACAGCCATCTGATATAATGTTTTAAAGTACTTTGAGAGCGATTCTCCTGTATTTTTGCACACAGTAGGCTCTTAATAAAGTTTCTTGAATTGAATTAACCAGTAAGAACATAGAATGTAAGGACTGGAAGATTGTCTCATATAACCCCTTTATTTTACAAGGGAGAAAACTGAAGTTTTCAAAAAATGAAATTATTTCCTCACGACCTAACCTCATTAGTAACAAAGCCAAAAGGAGAACATTTGTCTTTGGTGCACCGTCAGGAGCTCTGTTTACCACATTGCACATGAGCCAATCCTGCTAAAGAGTTTTACCTCTTTAAAATTTCACTGCCATTTGATTTATCTTGGATTAAATATCTCTACTTTTCCTCCTATCCATTGTCACACACACACACATACACACACACACACACACACACACACACACACAATTCTTTCTCTAAAACCACTCTACAGCATTCCAGACCTGTTATGATACTGCTGTAATTCTCAAATAGAGCTGGCCAAAATCCAGAGGTGGATGATGTGACATTTTCTCTGAAGGCATATAATTTACAGTTCTCTAAAATGTTTGGAAGCTAAAAGAAGATGGTCTATAGAGTGACAAGCAATAGTAACAATAATTATGAGGTGTCGATGAATCCATCTGAGCAGTAATATGAAAGCCTGATAAAGTAAGCTACAGGACTGCAGGGAGATGCCTGGGATGTGTCAGCTGCACTCGACAGCTTGGTGGCTCCCATTGGGAGGTCAGGAACAGTGATCAGAACAAAGGTGGATTGTGATTGTTTTCTGAGCAAAGAGTGTTAATGGACTACACTAAAAAAGGATTTTCTTCCCCATCCCAGGGTAATCTCTGAGCACTACTGTTGCTTCTTCTGAGATTGCATCTGAAGTGATCTCAACTCAAAGAAAAGTTTCAAGTAAGACAGAAAAAAAAGAAAAAGGAAGAAATGAGATGGAAATCGACATGTTATTAATATAATATACATGTTTCCATTAATTGCCCTTTAGTATTTAATTATATTAAATTGTGGATTTAGGAAAAACTCATATCACTCTAAAACCTAGGTTTTGATCATTAAACTTAATTACATTGCTTTTAAAGTATTCCCTCTCAAAAGGGATCTCATATTATAAACCATATATATTATAAATCATATATGCAGATCACTAAAATTCTTGAGCAAAATAAGAAAATCTATTTGCATTTCTATGAGTTTCAAATTATTTTATATTGTTTTATTGCTTTTTATATAATTATGATACTATATGAAGTAAAATGTAATTAACTTGAAGACATTTTAGGGAAAAATTCTCTGATGTACTTTCATTGTCAGTGGAAATTCATTTAAAAAATAGAAATTTTTAAAAAGTCCTCTACTTTCTAGTTCCATTGGGTTTTCTTGTTATTATTGTTTTGATTTGGTTTCCTCTTTGGTTGGTTTCATTTGTTTAGACTTTGGAGAATGAGTTAGGGTCGGGGGCATTGTTTCTTTTTAGGACTGTATATTAGTTTTAATGATTAGAACAAAAAGAGAGTCACAACCAGAAACTTATTTTGTGTTGACATTTTTTAAAGCTAGGAAATACCTCCTAGATCTTAATTCATCTTATTTTTGAATAAAGTAATATGTGTCTCAGAATAACAAGATGGTAAGACTGGTTGCAGACATGTGCAATTTAAAATGACCCAGATAAGCCCAGTAAATAAAATCTTTCAGTGACAAACCTTGAGAGGTGATAAATTGAAGGACCAATCTCATATCTATTATCATTTTTTAATATACTGAAGCAAAATGAAATATGTTTTGGCTCCTTGCCCACAAATGTTGTTATCTGAAAGTACAGCCTTTATTCCTCCAAACTGCCATGCATATGTATGTACACAGGCAATTCACACACACACACACATACACATTTACAGGCTTTGTGTCCCTGGACAAGTCACTTTATCTCAATGCTTCAATTTTTCATCTGTAAAATAAGTAGGTATACTCCTAAAAGACTCTAAAATCTATTCTGGTTCTAATTGTAAGATCTGTGGAGGCAGCTTGGCAGTCATTGTTGTCAAACTCAAATAGGTACCATGTCAACCTGGAAAACCACAAATTAAATTATATTTAATATATATTAACTCTATATGGCATTGTATTTTTATTTTGTCAAATATTTCCCAAATACATTTTGATACCAGAGTTTTGGCTTTGGGGTTAGGTTGAAAGTTTGATACTTCTGGGATAAAGCACTAGATTTGGATCTGGGAAGACCAGGTTTTGAATCCTGCCTCAGATACTAATTAGCTTTGTCACTGATCCCTTGACCTCTAAAAACCTCAGTTTCCTCATCTGTAAAATAAAAAAGATTGGACTCAATGACCTTCAAATTCCATTCCAGTTCTGAATCTGTAATTCCCTGGATCCGTTTTTTCTCTTCTGACATGTAATTTTGGGGTTCTTTTTGATGACTAAAATAATTCCACATTGTTTTATATAATGAGTCTCAATATGTTATTACTATTGTTGTTGTTATTTACAATGCCAGTCATTTATAAACACTTGGGAACTCAGAATATGAGCCCACAGTCTAGCACTGGCATGTCACTGCTATCATCTGAGAGGAGCTTAGTGATTATACACATCATTTATCAGATTAAGAGAAGGAAATAGTGTTGAATTACTGGGCCCCCCAGAGATCAACACCTGGACCTCCTGGAGAGCTGTCATCAGAATTCAGAAAGAAGAGATGCTTGGGCCATCCAAAAAGAACAGAGGGAAAACCAAGTCCTTCCTCCCTCTTTCCTAGACCTCAGTCCCTGAGGGTCACCTCCCTAAACTGCTTTTCCTAGTTTATGCATTTCTTCTTCCACTTCTGGACTCACTGAACTATTTCAGCTTCTCTAAAAGTACTAAGCATTCTCACCTCAATATTAGCAATTCACTTGTTTGACAAGAAGTCAGGTCTCCATTAGTTAAGTTCCATTATACTTTCTGAATAAACACTAGGTTATTTGGATCATAATTCACTTCATTTGCCCTATTCTCAGGCAGAGAGTCCAAATCCACACTGATGGGATGGGCAATATTGCTGGCACAAAAGTCATAAAGCTGAAGAACTAAATTAAGATATAGCACATTAGACAAGACAATAAGAATGTATTAAGTGGTTCCAATGAACTAGACAATGTATTTAGTACTGGAGATACAAATATAAGTAAAAAAATAAAAAAAAGACAATTCCTGCCCTCAAAGAACTTATATTCTAGTGGGGAAATACAGCACAAAAGGACAAGGATGAGGAGAAAGGGGGGAAATGCCAGAGCAATCAAGTCCAATTGAAAAAGGAAAGAGGCAGAGGGATATTCCAGGAAGAAGGCCCCAGGAGCTCAGAGAAGTTGTACTGTTCCTGAAAAATTGCTGACATTAGACTGAAATACTGAAATAGTCTTTCTGAAACATAGGCTTCCTGTTTCTAAACTTTTATCTTAGAATATTCTATGTATTTATTGCATTCCATTTTCTCTTTTGCTATTTATAATACTTTTAGAGACCAGATCTGTGATTTCTTTCCTTTAGTATCCATCAGTTTAGCTCAGCATCTTAGAGCATTGCCTGGGTACTAAGTGCTTACAAGACTTGACCAGAAGTTACCTAGCCATCATGTCGATATAAATCTTGAAGCCAGGTCTTCTAGTCCCTAAATTCTAGCTCTTTCTTCCCTAGGCTATATTTCCTCTCATTTTCCCAATATGGAACTTATTAACAAGGGAAGTGTGTGCCCATTTCCATGGGTTCCCCCTAGAATGTCCAACTTTCTTGAAAAAAATCGAAAAGTTTTCTTGATACTGAGAAACAAGATGGCATTGGAAAGGGCACGGAAATTCAGTGAAAGCTGAGGGAAAGTCACTGAGCTTGTAAATGCCTCAGTTTCCTCATCTATGAAATGAACGGTTAGGACTAGATAGTCTCTTCTTGTAATCCTATCCTAAAATACCATGATGTCTCAGAAGAACTAAAATTATAAATAATTCATAGGGTAATGAAAAAAAGTATGGTGAGCATAAGGGGGTTTACAATATATTACCCAAGATTAGTTGAATGTGAGAAGAGTTATAAGAAATGTTAGTGATAGCATGAATTATTGAAACAAGAAGTAAGCTAATCATCTCTCCAAAAAAGTAAAATTAAATGGACTAGGTGGTAGAAGAAGGTCCCTGGAATTATAAAACATCAGAAAGAAGAGTTCCAGTACATCCTTTGAAGAATTTATGACAAAGAATAGAAAATAATCCCACAGAACCAGAAGGCAGGGAAGCTTTGTCATCTGTGCTGGGTTACAGCATACATACACCATTGAGATCCCAGGCCTGTCAAAGGAATAAAATAACTAACATTCTGAGTTCTGGAAATGGACCATCTTATTCTGGCACTGAAATCTGTGCAAATTTATTATTCTATCTCTTATGGCTCTTTCCCATAGAGAAGAATTCTTCCTGCCCCTAGTTTTAAAAAAATATCAGATTAGCCTTAATTGCTTTAAGAGCCTTGTGGGTTTCCCAATTTCATATCATATACTTATCCTCTGAGCTCCTATTCTTCCTTAACCTAAATTCAATCCAAATCAATTTAAGACAGACTCATTAAGTGTCTGCTATGTGTAAGGAAGTAAGGTCTGATCTAATCTGATGATTAAGTGGTGATTAACACAGCTCCTGCCCTCAAGCAGCAGATAGTCTAACAGGGGAACAACAGCTAAATAGGAACGATGGACCTGGTCCAGAGCTGATCTTAGATACTAGCTGTGTGATCCTGAACAAGTCATTCAACCTCTGTCTCCTCAACTGTAAAATGGGCATGATAATAGTACCAAGGTGACCTGAAGAATCAAATGAAAATAAGTGCTTTGCAAATTTTAAAGCACTATATAAAATGCTAGCTATCATCATTATCATTATTACACAGATAAATGAATTAAAGTTAGAATTTAATTAGGTAGAGTAAAAATAAAAACAAGTTGCCCAGAGGAAACCTGATGAAGGTGGGAATCTAAAATGAAGGAATAATAGAGGAAGTGACATCTGAGCCAAGTGTGGAAGCAAGAGAAGGAATGTTTCAAAAGATAGTGACAGAGAAGGAGGGCTCTCCAAGAGTGAGATATAATCTTTGTGAATGCAGAAATGCAAAGGAATGAAGGACAAGATGTCAGAGAGGCTAACTATCCAAGGTTTGAATAGAAAATAGAGTATTAAAAGGACAATAATATAAAATAACCATGAGAAACAATTGGAGCCAGATTGTGGTGTAGGTCTTAAACACCAAGCTAAAGACTTTGTATTTTAATCCATGGGAAAGAGGGATACAAAAATAAGATTTTTTAAGCAAATGAATGGTGTAGTCGGATCTTTACCCTAGACTATTTTATTTTGTATTTTAACAATACAAACAATGAGGGAGGAGAGGAAGAAAAAAAGGAAAGAATAAGCATTTATATAAAATCTACTATACCCTAGGCAATGTAAAAGCATTTTATCAAGATTATATAATTTTATTCTCACAACAACCCTGCAAAGTAGATCCTCTTCTTATCTCTATTTTACAGATGAGAAAACTGAAGCAGACAGAGATGAAGCGACTTGCTCAGGATTATATAACTAATGTGTAATGTCTGGGGTCAAGTTTGAACTCAGGTTTTCCTGCCTCAGGGCTCAGTGCTCTAGTCATTGCCTCTTCTAGCCTCCTAGTTAGAGAGTGATAAGACTGAAATAAAAATAAGCATGTTGTCCATGAAGCTATTTATTTAGCTAAAAGTTAGTTTATTAAAATTATTTGACTTTAGATATGTAAAGTCAACCAAGATACAACATTCAGGATTACATTAGTGATAAAGATAGGAATCCCTAACATTTAACAACTGATCCAGTTATAAGGAGCCCCCTTTAGCATCCCTTGGATTCACGAGATGACAAAACATGCAACAATAACTGCATGCTCAAAGGTGACCAAAAGTGATAGAATCATGTCACGGACCATCCATAATCCCAGGAATAAGCATATCTCTACAAAAATAAATGATTTTTATAGGCTTGAATAGGGATAGTACTGAATACAGTTCTAAGGTACCATTATCTTTTTTAAGTATCACAATGATAGGTGATATAAAGATAATACCAGTGAAAAGGTGATTCTGAATAGAGATCAGATAAAAATCACTGCCAGTAGTGTTATATCTAAATATAAAAGACAATGTTTTATGTTATATATATATATATGTTTATATATATATATATATATTTAACATACACACATATATATGCATTTATATAGTATGCCAACTTACATCTTCCTACAATTTAAACTTTTTAGAAGTCCTTTGAAATTTCCTGTGTAAATGAAGTATTATACTACTGATTTCCTTTCACTGCTTTCATTTCACTTGAAAAAAAATACGCTTTTAAGAAACATCCCCATTGTTTGTCTTTTGTATGAAATCATTCCTAAAGAACAGAATGCCTTAGATCCTCATTAAAGACTGAATCAAAGACTCTCTGAAAAGATCATTGCAATACCATTAAACATACAGGTAGTGATCACCATCAGCAATTTCATCTTCAGAAATAGACAATTTAGAATGATATGTGGTTTTCCATTCAGTAGTCCCACTGACAGACAGGGTGTTAATGAGTGCTTTACACCTTTAGAGATGCCTCCTGGACTGATAAAACAAGATGGGCTGTGCACAAATTAAGATGGGAACTAAAATGGCTATGCCCTTATTACTTATTTTCCTGTAACACAAGTATTAGCTTAGTTAACTAATTTTGGCACATTTATATTTCCTCCACATTTAACTATATTGCCATTGAATTGCAATATTTTACCTACCCCTAAAAACCCTATAAATGTGGACAAAAAAAAAGGCTAACAGAAAAATTACTTTATACTAATGTAATGTTTGACACACATATTTGTATGTGTATATGTGTCTATATAAGTGTATATCAGTATTTGCATTGTTATATGTGTGTGTGTGTATATATATATATATGAGACAGTTTTCTTGTGTGCCTTATGAAATCAGCTTCATTACTTTATAGTCATACCTTAAACATTTTGATCCACATAGGGGATAGTCCCCATTGGAGTAAGCCCTGTGGATCATCTAAAGCCAATAAAAACTATTAGCTCAGATTTCAAATAAACAGGATAATCAAATTTCTATTCAGTAGAAACCTGTTCTCTTGACTGTCACTTCTCTAACAGCACCAAGTTCTCATGAATGGAATGTCTCTCAATCATTTTCCTGTCAATTCCATTTTTAACCATGTATACAATATTAAAGGGAATATAAATTCAGCTGCTTAGAAATTAAAATATCACTTTTTCTAAATTGTGGTGCATGTGTATCAGGTCCCCAATCCTATCTGCAAAAGAGCAAAATAATCATACCAAAAACTTAATGGCTATTTCACATCAACCCATTTTGAAGCATCTCGATGTTTTAAAGAGTTGCTTTAACAAAGCTGCAACCAGAGAATAGTTGACCTTCAAAGATAGAGAAGGCAGAGGAGTGGTCACTGTGCTAGGAAATACTCATCCCTCCCTTCCACCTCAGCTGGCAATTTATCTGAAACATTAAATGTTGAGGAGGAATTGTACTTTAGTGATATTTCTCTGAAATTTGACCTTGTGATTCTGTTTGACATAGAGCAAGTAGTATTAGGGGAGGAAGAGAAGCAGAAAACACCATTCTTCTCTACACTTAGGGAGTTACAAGGACTCTGCTGTTTGGGATCTGCAGGCGACTTCCCTTTCAGGTGTGTCTTCTTGATACTCTGCTGGATTTCCAGAGACCGTTTTCTTTCCTCACACATGCCCAAAGTGATGATCAAAGAGTTTAGCATTTTGAAAATGTGAATTTGTTTTGATCTAATGGCAAAATATCCTCCCCTGATGATTGGCTGATGTACTATATTAAAAGGAAATTTAACCTGACCATCAACATGATGCTGATGTCCTAAGTATAGAGTTCTAAAAACACAGATTTTTTTTTCTAAAGCTGGAAGGAATTAGAATGCCTCTTTAGTCATACCCCATCATTGTAGTAAATGAAGAAACAGGCTTAAGTTAATGGCAAAGTGGGAACTAACTCACCTAGTACAAGAATATAGACCTTATAAGGAACACAATTGGCAACTAGGTGGCTAATGGATAGAGTGCCAGATCTGGAATCAGGAACACTCCTCCTCAAATCTGGTCTCAGACCAGCTGTTTGACCCCAGTCAAGTCATTTATCCTTATTTGCCACAGTTTCCTCATTTCTAAAATGAGTGGAGAAGGAAATGGCAAGCCATTCCACTGTTTGCCAAGGGAACTCCAAATGGGATCACAAAGGAGTCCAACACAACTGTAAAATGATTGGATAACAAAAAAATAACCTTCCTCTGGATAAGGTAAAAAGGGAGGATATCGGGGGCAGCTAGGTAGCGCAGTGGATAGAGCACCAGCCTTGAATTCAGGAGGACCCGAGTTCAAATCTGGTCTCAGACACTTAACACTTCCTAGCTGTGTGACCCTGGGCAAGTCACTTAACCAGCCTCAGGGGGGGGGGGGAAGGAAAAAAGAAAAAAGAAAAAAAGAAAATAAAAATAAATAAAAAGGGAGGACATCAAAGCTCTACCTCTACTGACTTCTGGATTCTTATAGTTAGCTCTCACATACCACCTCTAGAAAGAATCCAGAATAGTTAAAACCCAAATGTGGTTATTTGGTTGTCAATTTCAAATTGTCCATCAGTGAAAAAAGCCTGGGAAAATTGTATGTGTGTGCATGTGCACACACCTTTGGACCTGGGGAGAGACAATCTGCAGATTCCGTTTTCTTTGTTAACCAGCCATTCTAGGATTGTAAAAATCCTAATGCTCAAATTTTAATGACAATCCCTCAAGCTTCAGATTCAGTTTCTATTCATGTATTGCCTTCTGAACATTACTGCAGATGCTTGGGTCCCAAGGTCTGAGTCCTTTTTCATGTTAATTTTTTAAAAGGAAAGAAGAAAATGCAGGAAACCTCATGATTTATTTTTTAAATAATAGCTCTCCCTATACATCAGGTTACCAGCCATAATCACACTAAGGAAAATCACCTTGCCCTCCGGTCCTTCCCTAACCTCTGTTTCCTTTAACAGTCTTAAATCTCAAAGATTCCTTCCTGGGGTAAAATAGTTTTAAAGGTTTCTTGAAGTAAGAGATTTCTGGAGAAGTGGGAACAAAGAGAAAAAACATATTTCCATTTTCCTATTTTGCTGAATCATTTCATTCCATCTTATGAATATATATAAAAAGTTTACCAGCTCATCTCTGTCTCCTTCACAATGAGATCAGCAGGCTTTTCTTTTCTTGGATTATAGTATAAGAGTCCCCATATATATCCACAAAATCTTTCTTATCTCTCCCAAAATATATATATATATATATATATATATATATATATGTAGAGAGAGACAGAGAGAGAGAGACAGAGAGACAGAGAGACAGAGAGACAGAGAGACAGAGAGACAGAGACAGAGCTAGAAAAAAATAACAGGATGCATCTGAAAGAATAAAAGGTCAAGAATATCAAGAAAATTAATGAAAAAAATTACAAAGGAGGAAGATGGCCTACCAATATCAGACCTAAAACTCTATCATAAAGAATGTAACACTATTGTAAGACTCAGCAGGCTGGACCAAAGAATCCATCTCTACCCAAACTATTGTCTATGTGATTTTCCTCTTCTTGAGCTGGATCACCCTAGATCACCCTAAATTCTAATGGAAATTCCAAGGGCAGGACTTATTCCCTAAGGGCAAGAACTCACCTAGACTGGATTCTGTTTATAAAGTCTTTTAGTTGCTTAGGGCCCATCAAAATTGAGAAGCACATGTCCAGAGGATTTGGGCAATCTCATCTACCATCAATATCCTTACTGAATAACCTACAGAGGCTAGTTTCTAAATGAGGAAATAGGAAAGGAAACCCTTAATGCAGTAATTCAATAATTGATTATGAATATAAGAGAAAAATAATCCTTTCTCTCAGTTGATAATATTTTGTTATATGTTGTTGTTCAGGTATTTCAGTTGTGTCTAAGTCTTCATGACCTGATTTGGGGTTTTCTTGGCAAAAATTGTAGAGTGGTTTGCCATTTCCTTCCTTTGCTCATTTGAGACATGAAGAAACTGAGGTAGACAAAGCTAAGTGACTTGCCCAACATAGTGTCTGAGGTCAGATTGAACTTAGGAAAAGGAGATTTCCTGGCTCCAAATCCAGCACTCCATCCACTACACAACCTAACTACCCAATAATGTGTGTGTATGTGTGTGTCCATATACATATGCATCGTTCCAATCAGTCTCAGACCCTAGCTGCTTGACCCTGAGCAAAGCACTTACCCTCTGTTTATCTCACCTGGGGGTAATGAACCTCCTTCACATGCTCTTGCGACAACCAAATTGTTCTTTCTGTAGTTGTTCTTTCTGGATCAAATGAAATCAAAATTGTACAGCACTCATCACAGTGCCTGGCACATAGTACATGCTGTATAAATGTTAGATATCATTTTCCTACATACAAAGAGGGAGAAAAATAAAAACACCTTAGAGTCAATAAGAGCTGTATTCAGATCTTACCTCTAACTAGCAATGTGACTGTGGGCAAGTCATTGAGTTTCTTATAGATTTATGCAACTCTGAGGCTGTTAGTTGGCAAGAAGTTACCAACCTTCATGAGTAACGAGTTTTCTGATCTGGAAATTCTACCCTTAATTCTTTCTAATTCTTGTATGTGTGTATATATCTCTATGTGTACACATTTATGTATAGAAACACACACACATACATACATATATAACACAGACGCTTCTATACCTTTATTGAGAGAGAAGCCTCAAAGCTTTCTGCTGCTCTTTTCTGGAATCCAACTTAATACATTAGAGAGGAACCTGACAGACTCCTAATAGTTTTAGTACAGTTTATTACATTGTAGCAAAAACTAAAAAATTCACTCATTTTTATGAGTCACACACAGAAGAAATAAAATATACTACACTCAATCAGTTGGGTAATGTTTGTGTGTTGTATTTCATTTACACATGAACAAATTAAAATGCAATGAAAGAAGGCTGAGTGAAATCCAGTGAGTGAGAAGAAAGCAGTTTTCTTCCCAGGCTTCTGTATTTAATGCACCTATTTTCATAAAGCAAACAGCTGAGGCATATAGCTAAATTGACTTGCACTTGGAAATGTAAAAAGAAGAAACCATTTAACATAAAAATTGGTGAGGTCTGCCCAGAATTTCTTTTCTAAAGGCAGAAAACAAAAGCCAAGGACTCAGCAATTTGTGACTCGCTCACTGTTTGACTTGCAGGCAGGGTGAATTTTCAAAGTGGTTTTGTTAGTTCCAGCATGCCCTGTGCATTCAAAGCTCCAGAAAAGGCTATAGAATCTTTGCAGAGTTCTTGTCCCCCAAAGGGCAGCTAAGCGTTTCTGCCCTCCAATTTGTCCTCCTTCTGACCACATATCAAGCATGTGGGTAAAAACAGGAGAAATTCAAATATTTTCAACATGATGTTAACTATCTTGATGTTTAGAAATATCTGCGTGGTTGAATATTTCATTATTTTATTCAGTCAGTTTTGGCATCACATAATTACAGCATTGCACTGTATAATTCAAATATATCAATAAGAAACTTTTTTTTTTTTTTTTGCTGCAGCAATTGGGGTTAAGTGACTTTTCCAAGGTCACACAGCTAAGTGTCTGAGGCCAGATTTGAACTCAGGTCCTCCTGACTTCAGGACGGGTGCTCTATCCATGTTCTACCTAGCTGCCCCCAGTAAGAAACTTTTACAAGACACCCTTCATCTACTTTTTTTTGCTTCATATAGCCAGCATTTGTATAACACTTTTAAGTGTTTTGCCTATGTTTTTATCTCATTGGACCTTACTTTCTAGTTCACTGTTTTGGGTTCCTTAGTTTTTGACATCTCTGATGTCTCCTTCAATTCCAGATCCAGGGCTGGAAGCGAACTCAGAGGTTTAGTAAAACCCCTTACATTTTAGAGGTGAAGAACTCTGGTCCCTGGAAGTTAAATGACTTTCCAATGTCACCCATGTACTAAGCACCAAAGGCAAAATTTGAACCCAACTCTTCATATTCTGAATTGCATTTAGAATTGCATCCTGCCACCAATCTCTCCAGAAACCCCAGAAAACAAGTTTGTGAACTCAAAGGGGAGAATGTGTTATAAAAAGTCAAAGAGGGAAAAGTGAAGGAGAGGAATGACCTTAGAGATTATATGATACAGATTAAATTAGCCAGCCAAAAGGTCACTTCTAACTGGGAATACATATATATATATATATATATATATATATATATATATATATATATATATATATATATATATATATATATATATGTATATATGTACATGTTTATATTATATATACATACATACATATATGTGTATGTGTGTATATGTATATGTGTATGTATGTATACATATATATATATGTAATAACTTCAATTGCCTTACCAAAAAAAAAAAAAAAAGATAGAGATAACTGGGACCTAATCAGACCAAAATGAAAATTATGACAGTCCAAGTCACTACAGCTCCTCTCTTAGGAGAAATGCAGAATCTTTCTTCTTACTGCTCACTAGCCTTCATTGAAGATGAACACTTTTCTAGAAAAATAGTCTGATTTTTTAGGCAGGCATCGGGCTTCCTGTGGTCCTGTAACTTCTGTGTGCTTTTGGATTTCAGACTGGTTTTTCTAAAAATCACCAAGGGATTTAAGGCAATCGGTTGTTCCAACCTGTTTTAATGTTGATCCCTATATTTGCTCAGAAATCTGATTCCTGTTTGGAGAATTTGGAGAGTAGAAACAGTTATGGAAGGGAATAAATAAAAGAGGGAAGTAATTATGAAGCACTTACTATGTGAATGCCAAGCACTGTGCAAAGTGATGGGAATAAAATAACAAGCCAGACAACCCTTAATTTCAAGGAGTTCACATTTTAATGCGGAAAACATTACATATATAAGGGAGAGTTTTATACCAGGGTAGATGGAAAGGTCCAGTTGGTTTTTAAGCTACTGGGATAGGGCTAACCAAGAGATTCTTAGATTACATCATTAAGAAGGGGATATTGGAACTTGGCAGGTGATTTGGATGGGACAGTTGGGGAATATCTGAAGCTCTGGAAAAATGATAATGTCAAGATAAAAGAAAAAAGATTTTCAAAAATGTCCATATTCAGTAAGATGGTTGGGTTTTTCAAGGTAACTTCCCAATTGGAGTTAATTGATGTTCCTCTGGTACACAAAATTAACATATTATTTTGTGCCTCTCCTTTACATCTAGCATCCCACTTCTTCATAAAAGCCCACCTATAAGGATTTCAAACCATCCCAGACCTACAATACACTTCATGGTCTCTGAATTCCTGTAACCCTTAACCCTGTGAAGTACTAGCCCTTAATTAAAGTTTTACCTATCATTGTCCTGTTCTTTCATGTAGTTAGCGACAGATCTGTATGTGCATGAGTTGCTTCTTTAAAGAGATTTCAAGCTGGGAGATGTGATCCTGGGGCCAAGAGCCTGGCATTAAAGTTAGAAAAGCTGGATTCCATTTCTGACTCTCCACTTACTGTCTGAGCTGGGTCAAGTCAGTGAACCTCTCTGAGTCACAATCTCCTCATCTATAAAAAGAGAAGGTTAAACTAAATGATTCTGAACTGGTTGTTCTGTCATTTTCAGTCTTTCCTGACTCTTTGCAACCCTATTTGGGATTTTCTTGACAAAGACTCTGGAGTGGTTTGCCATTTCCTTCTCCAGCTGATTTTACAGATGAGGAAACTGAAATAAACAGGGTGAAGTGACTTACCCAGGGTCACCCAACTAGAACATGCCTAAGGCTCATTTGAGATGAGTCTTCCTAGCTGTCCTAATAATTCTAGAGGTCCATTCCATTTCTAAATCCATGATTTTCTGATCCTTATAGGTAAATAATGGATTAGTTCGAGAACTTAGGGATATTTTGCCTGAATAATAGATAAGACTTAAGGGAGGTTTTCATATAATTAAAGGGTCATCTTTGGAAAGGGTTCCTTGTTGCCCCAGAAAGCAGAAGTGGGATAATCAAGATTGGAAGCTATGGAGAGGTATATTTCAATTCAAAAGAAGAAAGATCCTGTTAATACACAAAGCAATAAAAATGAAGCAGTAGACCTGGTTAACCAGGGAATTCCTGGCTCCATAGAAATGTTCCATCAAAAGCAGGATGACATCATGGGCTCATCCTATTGGGGATATTGCAGAGGGAGCTTCCTTATGGCACAGGACAGATTAGATAACTGCTACAGTACCTTCAAACTTAAGATTCCAGTCCCTTTGGTGTATTTTCTCTTCTCTAACATTTATAAAATAAACATGACTGTTGATCAAGACACAGGACTATTTGTGTTCCACCCCAGAAATTCTGTTCTCTGATCAGAAGAAATCTTGATAACAAACCTTAGAGTTGGGAGAGTATACTAGCCTCACATCAGCAAGCTTCAAATGTATCCCCTGGGATACTAAGCAAGAAAATACAGATATGTTTAAATAGCCCCAAAGCTAAAACACATCATTTTGAGGAGTCAGCTTCTCTAAATGTTTATAAGGTCTCTGAAGAAACGCTCATAAATTTACATGAGGCTTCATGTGCAATTATGTCATTAATGGAGCTGACTTTATCATATTAGCATTTCTTGTTAAAAAGCTTCTTTTTTTTCTTTTTTTTTTTCCATTTTCTTTGCTCCTAGCATTCATGCCTGTCACTTGGTATTCAACAACTGAATAGAAAGAGCAAGGAAAGTGCTAATGTGCTGGTGATAGAACTGGCAACTTCTTAAAAGGATTGTCATCAGCATTTCACTTTAAAATTTTTTCCTTTACCTGTAACCTTGTCACTATTTGTTTGAATTGAGTTCTTTCCTTTCTATGGTACATAGTAATATAAATAGAAAGCATTAACTCCTCATTGTTGTTTGAGCATGTAAATTAAGGCAGGATTGTAATGTAGTTTTGATTTATATTCTACAGAACAGAAATTTCTCCTCATCCTGGGCCCCATCAGAAAAATAAATTCTTCACACAATACATCAGATGCCCAAAGTACTTAGTTGGAATAAATGACATTTAATATTTAAGCTTAGTGTGGAAATAGCCTAAACCATTTTAAAGATTAACATGATTTACTCATAATGAATTCAAATGTACAGAGATGATTAACTGTGGTACAATTAGTTTATTAGATGTTCTTGTGAAATATAGATTGCCCACCTTCCTCCCCAACAGGAATAAATGCAACCATGGAACTACTACTGTAAATGATACTGCCAATCCTGCTTTTGAATTAACTTTCTATATTTTTAGGACTCTGTTATTATCTGGGTCATTAATGAAATGGGGTGAATGGTCTTAAACTCATTTCTAATAGACCTAGGGAGCCAGAAATCCTGTGGATTTGGGGGGGATGGGAGAGTTAAGAAATCCTTTGTTTTCCATTGAGTCACTGGCCCATAGGGAAAAATCATTTGATAGTCTAATGCAAATAAAATGAAATCTAATTTGTTTACTTATTGTTGGTTTATTATTGAGTTAGGATTTGGGGGGAAGGGCAGGCATCCAGGATGATGATACAAGCAAGGGAGAACTGAGAATGAGAGAAATAAAAATGATACAGAGAAGCTGCTTTAAACAAAAAGGATGAGAAACTTAAATCTTTAAACATAAACCTTCAGTTCCAAGTTATGGCTAATACAAGAATTTAAGGCAAGAGAAAGAAAGAGACAGACACCTTCTGTTTGGACCCTCATTCATTTATGGATTATTTTATATTATAGCTATTTGTGTATGGACTATGTCTCTGGACTAATTGCAAAGGTGTTTAGTTACCATTGGCAGACAGGCCCTGCTTCCTTTAAGCATCAATTCTGTCCCACTGAGGTGTCAAATCTGCAAGGAGCAAATTAGGAGACCAAGGTTCTGAGATTAGCAACTTGACAAGCCAATAACTGATTAGTGAGGAAGCACTTGGGGACAGCACAAAAATAGAATATTTAAGTTCTAGAAGAGATCCCAGAGACCATCTGATATATTTAATCTAGTTTTATTTGAGCAAAAAAAAATGGACATCCAGTCTCAGCTTTAAGAACTCCATCTCCTAAAGCAACCATTCCACTTTTAAATAGCTCTAACGATTGGGCTGTAAACTGTCCATACATCAAGCCTAGGTTTGTCTCTTTTCAGCTTCTCTCCATTGCTCCCAGTTGTATCCTCTGGGACCAAGCAATTTCAAATACTTTAAGATTGGAATCATATCCTGTTATTTTTAAGGAGAAGTTCTGTAGATTGATGTCTTCCACCTGGGCTACTTCAGTGCTTCTGTGTTGGTCTTGCACCCACGAAGGCCTATGCAGGATGCTAACCTTCCAGTAGTAGAATTGTTATACATGGTAACCACAAACTTCCTAGTCGCTGCTTATTCACAAGTAGCAACAAGACAGCATAAACTAAGAAGTGTAAAGATATCACAGACCTAGACAGAATCTTGAAAGTTGCACTGGCCTATTGCTCTCAAATCAATGTTCGTTTTAAGTTTATAGTGCCTGCCTATTTTTACCTCTGCCATCTTTATATGATGAAAAGAGCACTTGTCCTGGAGTTAGAAAAGCTGTTTTCAAAACCTACCTAGGACACAACCTGTGTGACATGTGTGACATGAAGCAAATCATTAATTCTCTCTGGGTTAAATGTCTAGCTTTTAAGCACTAGATTGTTAGACTAGGTGGCCTAGGTCACTTTCCTCATACTTTCTATGTTATGAGTGATCTGGAATAAGCTGAAAGCTTTCTTCTAGCTCCAAATTTATTATTCTTTGATCTACAATTTTGTTTTAATGTGGTCTTTTTTTTCCCCCAGAGATATTCACACCTCTGAACACATTTTATTTTCAAAAGATTTCTACTGTTTTTGTGGCATCCTCTCTATTTTACTACCTAGAAATACATTTGTGGGTCAGAGATGTCTGAACATGTAATATCTTCATTGTAGGGAACTCTCAGTGAAGAAGTTTCCTCTACCAGTGGAGACCAACATCTCTTTTACAATTTTAGTACATTTGATGATGAATATTTATCTTTCTCTTGTCCCAAAGAGGAAGATATTCTTGCTCTCAGAGGAAGGAAGGAAGGAAGGAAGGAAGGAAGGAAGGAAGGAAGGAAGGAAGGAAGGAAGGAAGGAAGGAAGGAAGGAAGGAAGGAAGGAAGGAAGGAAGGAAGGAAGGAAGGAAGGAAGGAAGGAAGGAAGGAAGGAAGGAAGGAAGGAAGGAAGGAAGGAAGGAAGGAAGGAAGGAAGGAAGGAAGGAAGGAAGGAAGGAAGGAAGGAAGGAGGGAGGGAGGGAGGGAGGGAGGGAAGGAAGGAAGGAAGGAAGGAAGGAAGGAAGGAAGGAAGGAAGGAAGGAAGGAAGGAAGGAAGGAAGGAAGGAAGGAAGGAAGGAAGGAAGGAAGGAAGGAAGGAAGGAAGGAAGGAAGGAAGGAAGGAAGGAAATAGGGAGGGAGGGAGGGAGGTTGAGAGAGAAGATGAAAGGAAGAAAAAAGAAGGAAGAAGGAAAAAAAGAAAGAAGACTCTATCAAGCTTAGGATAGTTTTATCAATACTCTTTCCTCAGGAAGCAACATCATCTGCTCTGAATTATGCATGTAAATACATAGTTATCCTGCTGTGCAACACAGCATTTGATCTATTCAGTTCAAGTGGAAAAAAAGTTAGCTTATAGTTTCCTTCTTTGATGAAATGCAAATGTAGTACTCCAAATAACTGCAATACCTTTCAATGATAATCACCTTGCTAATATAATATTCCTGTCTAGAATCCAAATGGAAATGATAATGTCTAAGATGTCACCTATCTATCTTGGGCTGCTCTAGAATAAGGAGCAAAATGACATCTGAGCTCTTTGAAGCCTTCAGGGTTCATCTAATACGAATTCCTCCTTGGTAACTGGATGATTGGTATCAAATGGACATCCACCTTTTCTCTATATCCAATTGAACAACAGGAAGTTAAATTAACAGCTACCCTATTAGTAGAAACAATTAATTTTATGCACAATTAATCAGGATAGAGCAGAAAAAATGATGAATTTGGAATCAAGAGACCTAATTCACTTCCCAACTCTGTCAATTACTAATGTGACTTCAGGAAAGTCATTTAATCTCTCTGGGCCTGTTTCCTCATCTATAAAATGAAAGATTTGTCTAGATATTCAGTAAGACACCCTCCTGCCATAACTCTATGACTCAAGGAGCCCAATCTTCTCTATGCTAGGTTCAAATGGCATAGAGGAGATGTCAAGATAGTAGAGGAAAATATGAGTGTGATTCACACTGCCATGATAAACTTTGTAACACAGTTGGGAAGATTTGCATTCTGTCAACAGTCACCTCTGAGGATTCCTTCATACTCCAAATTTCTCAGAGTTGTAAGGAAGAAAATGTTCAATTGTGGGTTTCCAACCAAGAATCTTTAAGGAGGGAAAGGAACAAAAGCACATAAAGGAAAAGGAATTTAAGCAATCGCTAAATTGTAAGGGTTTCTTCAATAAACATGTTTCAGAGCCAAACACAAAGAAAGGGACAGAAATCAATCAGAATAAAGAGGGCATTTGTTTACATCTATATCTCATTGCAATATCAAGAATCTATAAATCAAATTTCTAAGAAAAGATTTATTCAATGCAGTTTGTTATTTTTTTGAGAACTAGTTTTTAGGCAGATTGGGATCTTTCCATCATAGCACATATTCTAATTAGCTGTTTTGGAAGTATGTGTCTATTTTACAGTCATATTAATTGATTAGCATTGCATTATAAAGAACATCTTCCAAGAATGAGTTTGGAAAAATAAGTATAAAATAAATATTCTGGGTCTATTGATATAATAAATCAGGCTACTTTCTTAATTTCTCCTGTCTTCTCTTGCTTTTAGAAACAGGGAAGATTGACCAAGAAATACACAAGTACAACACACCAGGATTCACTGGGTGTCTTTCCAGAGTGCAATTCAACCAAATTGCTCCTCTCAAGGCAGCCTTGAGACCAACAAACGCCTCTTCTCAAGTCCATATTCAAGGGGAACTGGTAGAGTCCAACTGCGGAGCTTCCCCACTGACCATCCCACCCATGTCTGCTGCTACTGATCCTTGGCACTTAGATTCAGGTAAAGTATTAAGAAATAATTGATACTACTACTTCACTGGTAATAATAATGTTAAATAATTCTTATGTCTCTTCTTTTAAATCCAGATACATGATTAGCATAAGGAAACCAATTATATTAAAATATCTCTTTAGTCATTTCAGTAATATCCAACTCTTCATGCCCCCATTGGGGGTTTTCTTGGACAAAGATACTAGAGTAGTTTGTCATTTCTTTCTCCAGCTCATTTTACAGATAAAGAAACTGAGGCAAACAGGGTTAAGTGACTTGCCCAGAGTAATACAATATCTGAGATCATATTTTAATTCAGAAAATGATTCTTCCTGATTCCAAACCCAGTATTCTACCCACTGTACATATATATATATATATATATATATATATATATATATATATATATATATATATTCCAACATGGAAATATTCTTATCAAAACCCAAAAGAACAAGCCAACAGATCCAAAATTAAACACCTCTGTTTTAGGTTTTCAGATTATCTAAACAAATCGACTTCCTCATCTTTTTTTTCCTTTGTCCCTTTGATGGTTTGTGGTCAGATGGTATATGTGCCAGTATTAAAAGAAATGGTTCTTTATAGAGCAGTGTTGAACCTCACCCACAGCTTCTGCTTTCACAATTAGCAGCTCAAAGGAAGCCCAGCCTGTTTTTATACCCAAGGTTATCCTTGAAAGAAGAAGGGATTCTTATCCAAGTCAGCACTGCAGATGATGAATCATAACATAGTCAACCTCAAAGTACAGCTTTAAAATAAACCAGTACTTTAAATTTATTCAAATGCTGAATCTTTAAAGGTGAAAGAATTCCATTATTGTGGTTTTGCCTCAACACTGAAACATTACGTGTTTGCCTTTCCTTCTCTGATCTTCTAAAGCTTGAAATGGGATGTTCAGATCATGCTTCATTACACAGCTTAAATATCCAGAAAAATTACATTGCTTTAATGAGACATAATTGATAGTTTTATTAGTAACAACAATGTGCATTTAATTTCTTTAACCATATACCAAACCTATCAAAGCATTTATTAACTTTATCCCATTAAGTTCAGTCATGGAGATTGAAGCTGAAGAATTTTTTTAAAACATCATCTTATTTAAGCTTCAAAATGACCTTTGAAATATTATCTCCACTTTAGAAATTAGGAAACTGACTCATAATATTAAATGATTTTTCCAAAGTCACACAGTTAGTAAACATCTTTGACAGGATTGGAACCCAGCTCATCCTGACTCCAAAGACAGTGGTCTGTACCTTAGACTAAGCATTGCATCTTCTGAAAGTTCAGTGAGTCAGGAGATATTTGTTTGATAATTAATGACACAGGGGATTGTTTAGAAATATGATTTTTTTTAGTACATAGAATATGAGACAGGAGAAAAAGGTGTTTTAACACAAATTAGGGAAGTTTTGGACAGCTAGTTTTAAAGAATCAGAGATTATGCCCTGGCTTCTATAAGTGTAAGATTGCCCATTTGAATTCTGATTTTGGAAAGGGGATTTTGTTTGTTTCTTCAATTAATCTATTAAAAATTGGATAATAATGGATTTGCAAGAATTAGCGAAGCATAGCGTTATCTGACTTAAAACCAGCATTATTATTATCTGACTTAAAACCAAAATATGCATGTATATCTGCACATCAAAACAACACACATTCATATTGATGCTTTCAAGTAGGGAACACTATGTATCATGGGCTAGGGAAGCCCTGTGCCACCCTCCCTCCTGAGGTGATAGGTGGAAGGTTTTGACTCCAAAACATGGTCTACATATTCCCTGGTACCATTTGGTTAGGCTGACCTGTTTATTTTCTGTTACAAGAATGGGTTCATCTTTGGAAAATGGAAAAGGATCTTCAATCACGTCCAACTCTTCATGATCCCATTTGGGATTTCTTGGTAAAGATACTGAATTTGTTTGCCATTTCTTTCTTCATATTATTTTACAAAAGAAGAAACTGAGGCAAACAGAGTTAAATGACTTGCCCAAGGTCACACAGATACCAAGTGACTGAGATCAGATTTGGACTCACGAAGATGAATCCACCTGATTCTAGTCTCAGCACTCTTATCTCCTGAGCCACCTAGGTGCCCAAAGGGGAAATGGATATATTGAGATCATTTTGCCTTATAAAAATAAAAAGTAGATTAAAAATAAAAGATCAGTGTGGTAAAATAGAAAAAACACTAGATTTAGAGTAAGAATAGCTGAATTTGAACCCTCTTTTGTAACAATAAGCAAATCTCTGGGTTCCCATTCATCTGTAAAATACAAGGTTTAGACTAGATCAAAGGTGTCCTAAGGCTCAAAGGAGATAGTGAATGTAAAGCACTCTTAAATCTTAAAGTGCTTTACAAATGCTGCTGATTACTGTTATTAGTCACCTTGTCATCTGTCACTAGATTTCCAAGTCTGATAATAATTTAATTCCCTGAGTCTTCTACTATAACCCTTGAGAGCTCAAGCAACGTTAATAGAACAGTCTTAAAGATATGCTGGTAAATGTTTAGCATCTTGTACTCTTGGGAGAGAAAAAGGTTTTAAGGTTAATTTGCATTATTATGTTTTTTTAAGTCTAGACAATATACAAAACAATAAACTAAGCCCTTCTTTGTAGTGGCTGCTAATTTCCAAAGTGTAAATAGTAACACTGAAAATTGAGCAATGTTTCCCAAGCCAGTCCCAGCTGCCTCCAACCCTCTCTTGGACCAGATGATCTATGTAAAGATAATTTTGATACCCATTCTTTATTTAATCAGCATTTATTAAGGTCCCTTCTAGTTCTAAACTTCATGACCAGGACCCTAAAAGTCAAGACAACAAAAATGGAATTGAGGATAAATGGAAATCAGAGAAAATTCAGTCTTAGCAAAAAGACCTTCTATAAAGAAATGTCATCACATTGTTGATGCTTTGAAATGAGTTAGCCACACCACAGGGGGAGTAAGCTCCCAATTACACTGTGGCACTTATAGGTTGCCATGACACCCATCAATGTGAGCCCAAACTCTTTATTTCAAAAGCCAGGATTTCTATCACTTCCTACTGCTACCACCAAGATCACTGTTATTAATTTTGTGCTGGTTATGGGAAGGAGAAAACAAAGGGTAGGAGGGAAATAGGCACTCTGTGACCAGTCAGAAGCAGACACACCCTTAAGTGGTACCACATCTAGGGAATAGATGGGGTAGGTAAACAGCAGGGGAAGATGCTGGTGGAGGTCAGGTCTTACGGAAGCAATGAAAGGATGAGCCTGGCTACCACGGAGAGTTCAATTAGTCATTCACTTTTCCCTAGGTCGATCCCTGATTTCACCTTAAACTATTACCTACTCCCATTTGTAGCCAGCTAAGTGTTTGTATAATCCAGACCCTGCCAGTTGCTATGGTGACTTTCAGCTGATGGCAGAGCAGCTGTCTCCAACAAGTTCACTGTGGCCTCACTCATGTGTAACAGGAATAGGATGGGGAAGGGAGACTCAGAGAGATTGAAATAAATCATTGCTCTGTGAGCTATTAGAGGCTCTGCCCCTCCCTTGTCACCTGTCAGACCCTTCACATAGTCCCTCCTCCTCACTGCCATCCCCAGGGGAAGATTACATTTGGATGACAAGTAGACATTCTGGGTTAGAAACATCTTAGCTTGAGCATGAGGCAGTGACAACTGAGCAACTGGGCCCTGATACTAGGCAGGAGAATTACTAAAATCATCACTTTTTGTTGTGCCATAGAGGAACAGAGGCTTTCGGAAAGAATGGCCCTTCGGTAACACTGTGTGTGGGTTTCCTGGGTATGAATTTCTAAATCCAAAATCCTTGCCCAGGTGGAACTGGGATTCCAACAGAAATGCCAGTGGCTGTGATATTGTCAAATAGGATCTTTTGTTCCTCACCCTTAGTTCCAGAGCTCCTTGTAACCTATAAGGTTAAAAGGATTCTATGCATGTAAATGATTTGATTGAACGCCTTGAGCCCTTTAAAGGAAAGTCACTATGTGTATCCAAATAATAAATAAATAGCCAAACACTCCTGCTGTGACATTTAGTTTTATTAAAATCTTTAGTTGATTCAAAGCCCATTATTCTATGGATAAAAAATCATAAATTGTTAGTGCTTGGGTAGATCTCAAAAACATCTAATTTAGGGATGGCTAGGTGGTATAGTAGATAGAGCACCAACCCTGAAGTCAGGAGGACCTGAGTTCAAATGTGACCTCAGACACTTAACACTTCCTGGCTATGTGACCCTGAGCAAGTCACTTAATCCCAACTGCCTCGGCAAAATAAATAAATAAATGAAAATTTTAAAATATCCAATTCATACAGTTTATTTTATAAACAAGGAAGAAGCTAAGCTCCAAAGAAGTTCAGTGATTTACTCAAGTATCTGAATTGGTCTTGAAGAGTTGGACTCTACTGAAAAACAACTGAACAGCAACAATAACACTGACTTCAGGTTCAAGTTTTCCATCATATCAAAGTCTTCTCATATATAATCCAACAAGTCAAATATAAAGTAAAATATGAGATCTTACTACAATAACAGCAACATGGGAGGGGAATTATTCATCATAACTAGATATGTAGTTCATACCACTTATGTGATGCTAGTTCAACCTCAAAAAAAATTACCATATAATATAAATTAAAACTTAGAAGAACCATGTAATTATATCCATAAACGCAAGGAAAAAGCCTTTGTAAAAGTCAAAAGGTATTCCTGATGATACAGAACAGTATTCTTCAACATGATTTTTTTCTTTATCTATCTTAAGTAAAGAGCCAACGCAATATACAAAGGAGAAACATGTTGATGATTGCTACTAAAATGAGGCACAGAATTTTTACAACTTGCATTGGACCCAGTATTAGAAAAGCCTCCATTTGTAATGACATAAGAAAATGATTTTAAGAGTAACATTGAAAAATGAAAAGGTGAAAATATTATAGAGTCAGCCAAGGGTAATGGCATACTTGGAGTCAGAAAGAGCCAGACTGAAATGCAGCTCCAGACACTTAGGGATTGTGTGGCCATGGGGAAATAACTTGAATGTTGTTAGCCTTAGTTTCCTAATATGTAAAATATGGTTCACTATAGCATCTGCCTCACCAATTGTTGTAAGGATCAAGTGAAATAAAATGCTTTACAAACCTTAAATATGTAAGAATTTATTAATAATCAACCAACCAATCACCAAGGATTTATTAAGCACCTATTACTAACTCCCATGCAATATGCTAAGCATTAGAAAAACAAGAATCAAAAATCAAATAATCTCTTCTTTCAAGAAAATATAGTCTCCCCACCCAACTGTGGAGACTATCTATAACTATCTAAATATGTATATATATACAATACACATGCAGGTATGTATATGTTTGCATGTTTATGTACTGTATGTATGCATGTGTGTACACACAGTATGTATGCATGTTTGTCTATTGCTCACATATGATATATATATATGATATGCAGGATGAATATGACTTAATCACAATAAAATTATCAAATAATTGGTAATTTTATATAATTAAGCTATAGTTTATTTTATATAATTTACTTTAAAATAAAGGAAGATTTCAATGATCAGAGGGATATTAAAAATCCATGCATTTATATCAGTTCAATGTCATAAAATTGGCAATATTACCAAAATTAATTAACATATTTATTATAATATCAATCAAAAATACCCATTTTTCTTCATATAACTGTATATATCATAACGAAATATTTCTAGAAAAACAGATTAGAACATCAGAAAGCATACCTTGGGGGGATGCCAAGGAAGGTGGCCACTGAATAAAGCAGATATGTATTTCCCAAGAAAGGGATTATTAGGGATAAGATAACTCTCCTTCTTTACTTTAAATTTTAAGTCATTTTTAAATTTAAAATATATTGAAAAGAAAAGAATAAGTTGTGTAAAATATGGAAATATGAAAGAAAAATATTTTGAGATCTAAAACCTATTGGGAACTCTTAAAAACAGTCTATACCCTGAGGGAAGAAATGTTAAAGGATTATGAAGACTGCCTAGGAAGGAAGGAACACAAGTTGTTAATACCACTTGATAATGTTCAATTTCACAAGTGATCAAAGTGATATAAAGCAAAACATCTCTAATATTCCAGTTCATACTCGCCAGATGGAAAAAAATAATTTAAAGCAAAAAAGCTCAATATTAGTGAGTTGTGACGAAATAAGTACACCCTTTGTATTGATGGTAAAATTATAATCTTGTAGTCTCTTTTTTGGAAAGCAGTCAGGCACCAAACAGTAAAAGGTATAAAAATCATAAAACTCTTTGATTTTGTGATTTCATTTTTGGGAATATGAGATTTACCAAGAAGGAAGAAAGAACTACCAATTCCAAGATTTCTGTAGCAGCATTATTTGTATTAAAAGAAAAAAAACTAGAAGTAATTCAAATATCTAACAATAGAAGGGTTAAAATGAATATTAATACCCTGATGCAGCAGGATACTATAAGTATGTTAAATAAGTATGAGGAACATAAAGAAACCTAGAAGAAAAGTTATAAAATAAAACAAATTTTAAAAAGCAGAATTGTAACAGAATATGTGCTATTACCATAAGAAATGAAAAGTCAGTGAGAATGAAGAACCAGACAAAGAAACCTGATGTTAAGCACTGAAAAGTTATGACATTTTAGTCACCAGTATTCAGTGATTCAACTGTAAATAGTTGCTAAGCTAGTTTAATTGTTTATATTAATTCTTAATAATAAATACTTAATAAATAATTTTAAATGGAAGGCTTTAAAATGAACATGAATTAAACTCTTAAATGTAAATTTTTTATATATTCTTCTAAACACAGCTTACAACCTTTCAAAAAGAATGAGAAACTGTTGGCAACTTTTGGATTGTGGGCATGTCAGAGATGTCATGAAGGGTTTCTAGGGTAGGACAGCTATTAACTCTAATATTCTATTGGATTAGGGCCTGTGTCTATCAACCTGTCTATCAAAGTAAGATTGTCTTAGAAATCTTTTCCCTGCAACTGTCAAGAAAAGAGGAATATAAATCTGGGAAAGAGAAACTTAACTTTCAGTTAACTTACCCACTATAAGGAACTTGTGGTTTGTGCTGGTAAGCAATCCGTCCCCATCCTCCACTCCACTTTACCTAAAAAATTTTTTTGCCCTTTATATTGTGAATTTTTTCCAGAAATTTGGCAGCAATTTAAACTTTGTAACTTAAATCACTAGATTTGTGATTGTAATTTTGTTATTTTAATCAGAAAACCAGAAAGGAAAAAAACAGAAATAATCATGAAAATTTGAATTGAATTTGTTCCTTGAAATTGTATAGTACTGTTTGTTTCCCAAAATAGTTCTATACATTGTAGTAAAAATAATAATAAGTAGCATTCCTATAGCACTTGAAAGTTTACAAGCACTTTACAAATATTTTCTCATTTTGACCTCACAATCATAGGAATTATGTGCTGTTAGCATCATCTCCATTTTATAGAGAAGGAAACTATGACTAAATAGAGGTTGAATGACTTGCCCGATGTCTCAGGGCTAATGAAAGTTGGAAGCTGGATTTGAACTCAGATCTTCCTGACTGTGGGTCCAACAAACCAGCCCATTTAGGTACCTACGTTATACCATATGCATTTTTTGCTATAATGTCTTGGAGTGGTAGTTTTTTATTTATTAGCAAGATCAACTATTGCCAATAAAATCTGGTCATTAGTCTCCTCAGAGGTCAGG
Organism: Sminthopsis crassicaudata; assembly: GCF_048593235.1. Classification (NCBI taxonomy): domain Eukaryota; kingdom Metazoa; phylum Chordata; class Mammalia; order Dasyuromorphia; family Dasyuridae; genus Sminthopsis; species Sminthopsis crassicaudata. The sequence goes on along the minus strand of NC_133621.1, from coordinate 92,964,045 downwards.
ACAAAGAAGTACTTTACAGAGCTTATTCTTATAACAGAAAAAAAAAGGGAATTAAAAATTACAGCAATCTCAGGAAACTTTTTTGAACATAATTCAGTGGGACAAGGAAGCTCATCTGATTGGTTTACTTCTCCAGTGCTGTTTTAATCCAAATTCATACTGTTGGCAACATTAGTTTTGGCATGTCGGGGGCATGATGGTGGATTTCTAGGGTGGAACAATTATTAAACCTGAAATTCTATTGGTTAACTCCTGTGTCCATCAACCTATGTGTCAAAATAAGATTGCCTTAGAAATCTTTGCCCTGCAACTGTCAAGAAAAGGGGGATGTAAGACTGGGAAAGAGAAACATAGCCTTAACTTACCAAATAAGAGGAACTTGTGGTTTGTGACTGTTAAGCAGTCAACCACCATCCTCCAGTTACCAGAAAGAGAAACTTGACCTTAGAAGATTCTATATTTAACTTATTATTCTGTTCCTATAAAAGATATATTTCCTACTCTATGAAGTGATAAAGTCAATCTATCTATTCCCTAAATCTATAGGTATTCTTCAGGCTAAAGAGAATGTCTATATTGGCTTAGGTTAGCTGTTAGGGCTAACTTTTCCCAAAGAAGGGAACTTAATTCTTCCATCAAACTAAGTCAAAGTAATCATGACTGATTTAAAGATTATTACTTCTATTTTTCCCTCCCTCTCTCCCTTCTTCCCTTTTCTTCTTCTCCTCTCGCTGTTTGTCTTTTTCTTTCAGTCTTTCTTTTTTTCTCTCTCCTCTCCTCTCCTCTCCCCTCCTCCCCTCTCCTCTCCCCTCCTCTCCTCTCCCCTCCTCCCCTCTCCTCTCCCCTCCTCCTCTCCTCTCCTCTCCTCTCCCCTCCTCTCCTCTCCTCTCCTCTCTCTCTCTCTCTCTCTCTCTCTCTCTCTCCTCCCCCCTCTTCCTCTCTCTCTCTCCTTTTTCTTTCTCTCTTGTAGAATCTAGTATCACATACATAGATATAAGAGTTATAGCTGATCCAGACCAAGGGAAAGGGAAAAGGTCTCAACTTCTTCCCTTCAGGGCACCAGTATGAGGGATTATATCCTTTCCATCCAGGGAGGTTTTGCCCCTCAACCCTAGCATGATGACCATGAGATGGGTGTTACCCTCCCAGAAATCAGAACCCCAAGGGACAATCCCAATCACCACTTGCTGGGTATGCCTCTGATATTCCTCTTTGAAAATAAAAAAGTTAAGGCCCACAGAAGTGAAATTCATCATTCACTGGTCATACATTAATTGCATGCCTGCCATGTAGAAGGCACACTTGCTGACTGTTCCACTTAAAATCTGAGTGACCTCAATCAATCCATTTAACCTCTAAGGATAGCAGTTTCTTCATTTGTGGAATGGAGGCATTGTATTGGTGGCTTCTAAAGTCCCTTCCTGCTTTACATCCAGAAATCCATGCTGAAACAGATGGTGGCAAGACCAAGAGACTGTCTGCTACCTTCAAGCAAAATATTCTCTTTTTTATCTTCCTTTTAGATCTCTCTTTTTAACTTACACAGTAAATTTACTTCAGGCTAGGAATATATGGACTATCCTATAATAACTTTTACCATCTTCTGTCATCTAAAATAAATAAATCAATAATGGGACAGCTAAATGGCACAGTGGATAGAGTGCCATGCAGCCCCTGGAGTCAGGAGGACCTGAGTTCAAATTTAGTCTCACACACTTAATATTTCCTAGCTATGTGACCCTGAGCAAGTCACTTAAGCCCAATTGTCTCAGAAAAAAAATGAATAATAGATAAATGAATGAATGATGAATAACTCATAAAGAAATCTATATTACCTGCATATGTACAAAATCTATGATAAGAAAATATATATTTTATAGTTCTTGAGCTAAATACAATTATCTACCAGGCTGTTAATAGGATCAAAGCTGTGCTAACATGAAAGAAAAAAAGGATTTTTATATTGTTGAAACTTTAAAAATCCTTTTAATCAATTTAATTATTCTTAATTAACATTGATTTTAATCATTTAATAATCAATAAAGATAATAGTTATTCCTTAAGGAATTCTATAGAATTGTAAGTTTTTAATTTTAGATTTAAAACAAAAAGAAATCAGAGGCCACTCAGTCCAGATCCTTCATTTTAGAGATGAGGAAACTAAGGCATAGAGAAGTTAAGTGATTTGATGGGGCCACACAGCAAATAAATATCTGAGACAGGATAAGAACTCATCTTTCTGAGTCCAAATTGAGTATTCTATCTACTATATCATGTAGGTCCCTTTATTTAATGCCATCATCAGGTTATCGCCTTTCTGAACAGCACCAGAAAATTACCATGAGCGCAGGATAATTGGCTTCCCAGGATGCTCTCTGATGGCCATTAGCCATTCCACCTGAGAGCAAAGCAAGTATCTTTTGAAATCCTGTTTTGCCAAAGGTTAATTCAAATACAGAAAAGTTCAAAAGACAGCTAGAATATTCATTAGACAGCCTTCTTGTTCAGTTTTCTGAAGTCTGACCTCTTCGAAGAAAAGACGTTGTCTTGGGATTCAAGTTGGCAACTTAACATTTACTGCAAATGCAGTTGAAAAGAGCATTTTACAACTAAGTGCCCCAATGGTTATATATCAAGAGACTTAAAATACACAGAGAATTAATTTTTAAAATCACTTTGGACTTCCTCATATTCCCTAGTGAATATACTAGAGTGACCCAAGATCATGCTATCATCAGCATAAGATTCAAGGATACTCTTCTTTGGTCACAGTGACCTTCTTCATCCAATGACCTTAGAAAAACTGGTCATGAACAGAGCTGGTGTCAGCTTTTACATGTAAGAAGAAAGCTATCTTAAAATACCGACAGGGCCAGCTCACAAGCAGGAGGCTGTATTCCATATCCTAAATCTGAAGATAAAAAACTGTCTGCAACTTGAAATATGGATGATGTAGTTGAAGATGAAAAGATTCATAAAATTATTATATTATTCATTTTTCTGCCCCAGAAGAAACGATGATTAAAGAGAACATCCACCTAAGACCCAAGAGTACCTAACTGCTTTACAGAGAGCCTATAAATTTATACTGATAGAGTGTAAAAGGAGACCCCTTTTATCCTCTCCAGTTTCCTCATGCCATTTAGGCACAACTTTTCCTTCTCACAAACAGTTCCATTTATCTCCTGGCAAGATATTACATTGACAAGGATGTTGGTGTTCACCTTAGACCCAGTCTATGAATTCTGAAAGTTTAAAGCATTTCTGGAGAGTTATATAATGCCCCGGAGAATTTCAGAGGCACTCTGGTAAGAGGTAGGTCTGAGAATGAAGAGAATAGCACCCCTGGAGAGATTTTGAGAATGTCTCAGGCCTTCCTAGCAACCCATGAGACAATGTGATTATGAAGTAATTAAGTCTTTACAAGTGAATATATTGGATTTTTTTTCACCAACGTGGCTTCTTCTTACTGACACAACTTTTTTATTAATCACACTCTCCTTGGAAATCAAAGACAATTTTCAGTGAGGGAAATTTATTCATAGTGCCTGACTCTTGGTCCATTCCCTCAAATACTAAAAAATAGAAAATGTATTTGCATAGAAATATATTTGGAGATTATAGCTATATAAAAATTCAGCTACTGGCCCATTATGTACATTATGTGGCCAGTTTGGGTTATATTCAAATGTATCTCTATTCTAATCAACTAGTGCCCTTCTTCCCCAGCTTGTATTTATTTTTTCCATCTGTATATGTACATAACATATGTTCCCCTCCCACCCCAATAGAATTTCCCTATGAAGAGTAATTATTTCGTTCTTTCAGTTTCTTTACTGTCTGGCACATATTTGGTGCTTAATAACTGTATATTGAACTATTAATCAACTTGAATGTTTCTTCTGCTGGTCTCAGTCACACCCTATCCATGGGTGCCCATCTTGTGTTGCTTTTGCCCATATCTTCTCTTTAGTTCATCACAAGGTCTATTCAATGTACTAGAAAGAATAAATTTATGTAATTCCATAACTCATATTTTTTAAATGGTCTAATTATAATTCATCTTATTCATACAGGACTGTGTCTAGATCAAAGGTAATTTAGATTATTTCACTATAATCTCTCAGAACTTACACATACATTAGAGTGTAAAGAAGCCAGCTTTCGCTATTAGGTCTTGCTGCCATGTTCCCACCACACTAGCTCCTTCTCTCTGTGTCAGGCCACAGAATTTGAGAACTTGGTCCTTAAAACTAAAAGTGTTCACTTTCAGGTAGCAGCTAGTTGGTGAAGTGCACAGAGCACCAGCCCTGAAGTCAGGAAGGCCTATGTTCAAATCTGATCTCAGATACTTAACACTCTCTAGCTGTGTGACCTTGGGCAAATCACTTAACCCCAAATGCCTCAGGGGAAAAAAGTGTTCACTTTTCACTTCTTTCTCTTGTTAGCTAAAATCTAACTTGAGAAAACCAGCTTTCAAAGGCCTCCAAGGTCCCCCAATCATCCTGATTCTTTGGATTCCCAGATGTATCATATCCAAGTACAGTCACATATTCTTCTTCTATTATTGTCACCATCTCTTGGCACAATTTCCTTCCCACTCATCTAGACTGAAGCTTCTTAAACTTTCTCCACTCATGACCCTTTTTTGCCTGAGAAGTTTTTACATGACTCTGGCTATATAAAATAGGTAAGCAAATCAGACATTTACTGACAATAAATAATAATTTCATGACCCCCCCATATTCAGTTATAAGACTCCATATGGAATTATGAACCACAGCTTAAGAAGCTAGACTCTAGATAATGGTATCAATCTTTCTTGTAGCCCTCAATAGGAATAGATGTATCTTTTCTGGTAACTAAACTTAAGGTTAGGCACCTGGGCTCTGGATTAAGGTCCTGGTTATAATCTTCCAAACAATTTTAGCCAATCAGGAAGCAGCCTAGTGTCATTATAAGATCTTGTTCAGTTGTTCATATGACTGATGACTTCAGTAATTAATTTTCCTTCTTTCTGACAAAGGAATTTTTAAAAAAAAGAAAATCAGAATAGTTAAAGATGACAGAGAGAAACAATAAATCAGTGGCTAGAGAGTTTTTGCCATGATTTTTGCCTTGGTTTGATCTGGGTTCAAATGTAGTCTCTGCCACATCCTAGCTATATGACCATAATTTCCACCCATCCTTCTTCTTGCCACTTGTCCTAGGTATAATTTATGGTTCATAGCCAAGAACAAAAAACTCCTCCTTTGTTTAAATGTCCAGTTCTTAGCATAGTACTTGACACAGAGTAGACTCTTACTAAATGTTGGTTGATTGATGTCAGAACTAAATAGTACTTAATTGCAGCCAGAATTTTACTCTTCTCTAACATACTCTAATTTTCTTCCCCATCCTGAGTTCATACCAGATAAAAACATGAGCATTCATCATAGAATTTTTGCTAAAAAAAAAAAAAAAAAAAAAAAAAGCTCCTTCCCAACTTGATAACAAAAGTCAAATCCCAGTTCATCAATATCATCTAACTATTCAGTTCCAGGTTCTATAGCTACTACCAGGGCCTGACAAGCTGCCCATATTCCTGTGTCAATGTAGACATGTTTTGCTGAATAAGAAAATCTACATAATACACATTCATGAATCTCTCTCCATTTAATAGTTACCCTTTTTCTATTTAAGCAAAAGAGAGCTTAATATGAAGTCAAAAGACGTAAATTCAAATCTAGCCTCAGATATTTACTAGCTATATGATTCTGGACAAGTCAGTTAATCTATTTCCCTCAGTTTCCTCAACTATAAAATGGCATTCATAATAGTACCTTCTTCCCAGGGTAATTGTGCAAATCAAATTATTTGTGAAGTTCTTTCCTAAGAACTTAGTTCTTAGCAAAGAGCCTGGCACATAGACAGGGCTATATAAATGCTTAACCTCTTACCCACCCATCTACCCATGCAATCTGAGGCTTGAATTCCAAAAATACTAAATTATTCTTAGCAAGATTCAGTATTTTTCTAATATTTTGTTAATATTCTGATGGGGAGAAATGGAGATTTTTGGTTTGGGTATCTTAGCTTTGAATTATAAAATGAGAATATTTGGAAAACTCAAAGTAAGTGGAGATAAACTTTGAAGTGCTGTAGATTGTTTTGTGAATTACCATATTGCTATCATGTTATCATAATGAACCCTGCTGATTAGATCATAACAACTAAGCTGTCCACAATGAAGTGACTTTGCCCCCCATCACATCAGAGTCCCCTCTGTCTCTAATTCCAGCAGTCACCAAATAGATAATCATGCCCAACAAATTAGAAAGTTAAAACATACAGCCCTTTAGCATTTGTAATGATGAAAAGCAGCCCAGTGTAATAGATAGAGACTGGATTCAAATCTGTGTCAGATACCTAGTGGCTCTGAACCCCCAAACAATTCACTAAAACTGTTAGCTACAAAGCACACATTAACAGAGATGAACACTGTAAATCAGAGAAATCATAGACCTGGTCAATAACAAAAAATCAATAACAATAAAAACAACTTTTTAAAAATATATATATATATATACATATATATATCAAGCTTTATTTAAAATATCTAATATTAAGTTTAAATGCAATGATAACAGGAAAAGATCTTATATTCTCTGGTGCTTATGCTTTGGAGAATTATTTTGCAAAAAAGAAAGTACGCTGGGAAATGTCTAGGCTTACAGTTTTTAAATTTAGTTGATTTGCTTCTCAAGGGTCCTCTTAATTTTGATCAGCGACACTCACATTTTAAAAGTCATTCCGTCTTTGCCTGGACAAATGAAAAATTGTAATTAGAAACTCTGAGGCCTACTTTTATTACAGGCCCTACATCAGCAAAGAAATATGAAGATGGTGCTATTCACAGGCATCCCAGCATGCAAATAATTGCAAGGACACAAATGATTCAATAGTAATAGAGTCAGAGTCTCGGAGGAAATCATTCCAATGCCCCCGCATTCACCATGTTTTTTTTTAAAACCAGGCACTGTGGAGCCAGCAGTGATCTCAGCAAAACCACTCGGAAATCAATTTAGGAATACCTCCCATGTCTCTGTGCCCATCCTCTCCTTGCAACAATAGAAAAGCAAAGTTGGAACTCTGTGAGGGACAAAGAGGAAGGGGAAAAAAAAGAAGAAATAGAGTGTCTTGCTTAAGGTCATCATTTCCATACCTGAATGGCCCTTTGCCTTCCTTATTCCAGTGTCTTGGTCAAATTAAAAGTGACAGGCTCTGTAAGGAGAATGTTGCTCTTGCTGGGTACAATCTGGAAAAAAATGGGAGGGGAAGCAAAGCTGTATCTTTGTCAAAAGTATCAAAATGTGTTTTCTAAAATACTGGCTGTTTTCCTAATTGAGGACTTTTCTTTTTTCTTCTTCCCCCTCAACTTCAGGACACAATTTTAATGCAAGTAATGCCATTTTCTAAATTTTGTTTTGCAAGAAAGAAGAAGTTAAAATGCATAGAGACACGTGTTTCTGAGCATGGTCAATGTGGGAATTTGTTTTGCAGCTCTATGTAGGAATACAATAAGCGTTTTACCTTCCTTTGTGTTGTTGTACATTTAGGGGGAAATAATGGGAGGGTGAAAAAAAGGAAAAATCTAGTGTGAAAGGCAGTGGGGGAAAAAACTGGCCTGGGAATCAGGAAAATGAGTTGAAACTGTGTTAACCTGGTAAAACATTCAATGCCTTGGTTTAACGAGCTATCGTCTCCAGAAGCTGCTGGATCGCTCTCTGGGAAGAGATCTGCTGTGTCTACTCAAATCTCTCAGACAGATTCTTCTTCCTGTAACGAACCGTTGTCTCCAGGCAGTTGCTGTTAACTCTTGTCCAAAGAAGTGACTTCCCTTCCTGCAGAGAGCCCCGTCAAGCCTGATGCAATTCAGAGTCTTTCTTCTTGAATCCTGGCTCTGAATCTCCTCCAGCTCTTATCCTTCTCCAGGCCGATCTGCCCTCTGCGCCCATTGCTGTCTCTTTTTATCCTCCCAGAGAATGGGCGTGGGATAATGCAAGGGCTTCTGGGAAGAACCACCCCAGCCAATGAGCTTGCCCCCTCTATCAAGTCAACCTGAGTTCTCACCTTGTAATTGTCCAGAAAACCTGAATTCTCACCTTGTCACCATCCAGACAACCTCAGTTCTCACCTAGTAATCCCAACATCTCCCCCTTTCTTTTGATTTAGAACATAGGACAGTCATGACCTTGAAACATAAATCCATCAATATGGGAAGTATTACAGATAATTACATAAATTACATAAGCACATAGTAACATAGTAACATAACACATGCTAGAAGTATATAACATAATCATAATCATAAATTGAAAATTTATAAATGTCCATAAGTCCATTGTCCATTAGTCTCATCTTGTGTGAGGAAGTCCAATGATTCCTGCTGGTTTTAAAGTTCTTTAACAGTCTTCTTATTATCCATGCTCTTTCAGTGTCAGATGTTTCTTAGATCTTCTCCTTTATTTTGAGGTCTTTCTCTTTTTCTGTCTCTCTCTGGTGGACAAGGCGAATATGACTCGTTGGCACCCATCTGATTCCTTCTCCTGCTGAAGAAATACAAGCAAACCCTCTCTCCCAGGCAGTTAACCTATCTAATTTCCTTCTATTTACCACTTTCTAAATCTCTTCTCATCATCTGACAATTACATTGGAGTTGTTTGCACTGGACACAGCCCTGTTGGTTTAAAAGCCCTGTATTCTCCCCAAGTGTAATCCATTTTTGCAATCTGATTGCCTTTTGGTTCACTGATTGGGTAATCCCTTTCTGCCATGTGATTGCTTCTCTGCTGATTGATTAAATCAGAGTCCTGGCCTTCTAAAGGTTCTTTGGGTGTAACATCAGCTGCCATCATGCCCCAAGTCTTTTTTGCCTGGGGCCCTGGACCTGGGCTCCTCATCCCATTTCCCTGAATTATTCTACACTCTGATGCCCAATGGAGTCCTCTGTTGCATTTTGGACATGGGGTTTTAGGTCTTCTTTCACCCTGTCTTCTCACTGTATCTCCATACCTACACTGAGCTCTTAGATGCCCAATTTTTCCACATTGAAAACATCGCCGAGTTTCTCTAGAAGGCCCTTGCCAGGAGGGACCCTGTCTTTCCACATTCATCATTGTCCGGGTGTAAAAAGCATTTGTTCCCACTGTAGCACAGCGTCTTATGATCTCCTCTAAAGGAGCATCTTTGTCTAATCCCCATATAATTCTTTTGCAAATCTCATTGGCATTTTCCTTAGCCAGATGTCTGGTCATTATTTCTGTAGCTGAATTTTCTCCAATAGTTCTTTTGACAGCAATTTGCAAACGTCCCACAAAATCTGCAAAAGGTTCATTGGGACCTTGCTGTATTTTAGTGAAAGCCTCTCCACGATCTTTCTGTCCAGGAAGGACACCCCAAGCTTTTATTGCAGCCTTAGCAATTTGTTCATATATTGTCATGGTATAATTAATCTGTTCCGAATTCTCTCCATACTGACCTTCACCAGCCAAGTGCTCAAAAGTGAATTGTGTGTTAACTCCTATTTCCAAATTGCATCTGACTTGAATTTTACATAATTCATGAAATTCCGAAAGCCATAATAAATTTTCTCCAGGTTCCAGGCATATCCTTGCTATGGATTTCCAATCATTCGGGGTTAGGACTTCATAAGACAAACCATCTAGTAACATTTTGACATAAGCTGATGTAGTCCCATAAAGGGTACAACCTTTTTTCAAATCCTTAATTTTATTCAAATCTAAAGGTGCATATCTTCTCATTTTATGACCTACAGAATCAATATTTTCAATCACAGGATATGCATGTATAAAATCACTTATATCCTGTCCTTCTCTCTTAGCTTTAACCAATGCTTTTTCTAATCTTGTCATAGGCTTAGGCTGCTTCACAGGCAATTCTGTTTGTGTTTCTGCCTCTTCCTCTCCTCCTTCTTGCTCCACCCATGAAGGGTTAATTGAGGGAGGAGATGGGAGGTGCTCCTGTTGCTCAGAATTGGCCCCACGTTGGGCGCCAATTTTAACGAGCTATCGTCTCCAGAAGCTGCTGGATCGCTCTCTGGGAAGAGATCTGCTGTGTCTACTCAAATCTCTCAGACAGATTCTTCTTCCTGTAACGAACCGTTGTCTCCAGGCAGTTGCTGTTAACTCTTGTCCAAAGAAGTGACTTCCCTTCCTGCAGAGAGCCCCGTCAAGCCTGATGCAATTCAGAGTCTTTCTTCTTGAATCCTGGCTCTGAATCTCCTCCAGCTCTTATCCTTCTCCAGGCCGATCTGCCCTCTGCGCCCATTGCTGTCTCTTTTTATCCTCCCAGAGAATGGGCGTGGGATAATGCAAGGGCTTCTGGGAAGAACCACCCCAGCCAATGAGCTTGCCCCCTCTATCAAGTCAACCTGAGTTCTCACCTTGTAATTGTCCAGAAAACCTGAATTCTCACCTTGTCACCATCCAGACAACCTCAGTTCTCACCTAGTAATCCCAACACCTTGGTACTTTAGGCAATTCCCAAAAGTGTTCAGTCACAGAACTGGTTCTAATCTGCATTTAGAAGAAATGGTTTTTTTATCTGATATTCTCTATGCCAACGAAATGACAAATCTAATCCCTCCCCACCCCCCAAAAATAATAGTTAATCCATCAGTGTATATACCTTGGGCAAACTCTGCTTAAAGACAATTGAGTTGGTCTCAGAAATTGAACAGAAGATGAAATGATGCTTTTAATAATGCCATATTTGCCCAGAAACAAAGGTCTATAATTTTAATACCACTATTCTTCTGGTGGTACCCCGTGCCTGTGAGTCATGGAGCACTAGAGTCTCCAAATAATTAAAAGTATGACTCAGCAGGCAGCAGAGGGATACATGGCAGGTGCACATGGGCTATAAGGAGCAACAAAGAAGAACCGGAAAAAAAGGAGTTCACCCAGGAAATAAGCCCTTTACAGTTTTTGGTCTATAATCCTTCCTTTGCAAGAGAAGATGGGCCAATGGCAAGAACAATAGCAGATACATGGCTCATACGTTCTACTTGTATCAGCCAGTAAAGCCCTTCATAGCCTAACCTCCTCCTCTCTTCAAGCTCCTTGGACTCTCCTCCTCCTCTTATACTCTGCATTCCAGCCAAACTGGCCTTCTCTATGTTCCTGACACTACAAACTCCCATTACCATGTCTTTGCGATAGTGTCCACATGCCCAGAGTGTACTCTCCCTTTACCTTTACTTTCTGATGTCCCTCTCTGCCTTTAAGATTCATTTTTTACATGAAACCTTTCTTTCCCAGTTACCCGAAATACTGGTTCCTTCCCTTCTACATTATCTTGTATTTATCTGCTTTGTATTTATTAGCATAGATTCACTTGACATTTATGCTTTATATATTTTCATATGTACTTGTCTTCCACATGGAACATTAAGATCCTGGCAAGTAGGGGTCATGTCATTCTTGTAATTATATTACCAAAACCCAGCACACAGCAGGAGTTTAATATGTGCCTGTGTATATTGATGGATATTTGAGACAGTGAGTAGCACCCCCAGCTTGCTGGGAAAGAGTTATCCAAGTCATGTATTCATTTCTTACCAGTCAGCATCCATACCTTTGAATCTGGTACCTTCATCCTCTACCCTCCCCTTATCAGCTTTCTTCTGTTTGTTGTCTTCCCCATTAGAATATGAGCTCCCTGAGGTGAGCCACTGCCTTGCTTTTTGCTTCTCACAGGGCTAGTACATAGTAGGAGCTTAATAAATGCTTACTGACCTGAAGTGAAACAGACATGGGTGAGTTGTGATCTCCAAAATGGGAAAATCCATGTTGATGAGATCAAAACTCTAAGTATAGTGCCCAGGAAGATAGAGAGTATGTCTGAAAATTACAGCAAAGGAATCAGGGGAAACACAATTAAGATTCTTCCCTCAGATTTCTACTTTAGACTTCTTGACAATCCTCAATTACAGGACTAAAGCAAATGTAGTAAGCCCTGGCCAGAAGAGTCAATGCTTTACTAAGCATTACTATGTTTAGTTCCTGTGTCCAAGGCACTGGGCTAAGCAAGCACTGGCGATCACAAGAAAGGCAAAATAATGGTCCCTGTCCTCTGAATTTCACAATATTAGGCATTAGGAAATTTGATTTCTAGTCCCAATTCTGCCAAAAGTTATGTGAACTTGGACTGCTTATTCAAGTTTTCTGGGCCTTCATTTTTTCATCTATAAAATTAGAGGATTGAAATCAGATCTTTCTAACTCTAATAATTTATGCTCTATAGTAGGGTTATGCGGGAGCTAATTCCTGCTGGCTCAAAATTGTCCGATTTTCAACGTGAGCATTTACATATCAGAAATCAGCAAGCATTATAAATCAGAAACTTGATTTATTGTTTTGTTGACTGTCTAAACTTATGAAGATGATAGAGAAAATGTTAATCATTCAGATTAAATTTTAAAATATCATACTTTGAGGAGGGTCCTGGTTTTTAAATATTTATCATCATACGTCCACTTATAAATTTTATAAACTTTCCATCCAACACCCTTTCCTATAGATTTTAAAATCAGTCATACCAGACAGGAGAAGAAAAAAAAAAGAAGTGGTTTCCCCAACTTAAAAATAATAAAAATGGTATATAAATATGTCTTATACTGTATACTGCAGTGGTCCTGTGTCTTTACCTTGCTATCTTTTTTTGGTTTGGGTTTTGGTTTTTTGGTCTCCAAAGTCTGAGACTCTCCCTGGTCAGTGCATGATGATGATAATACAATATAGCTAATGACAATATAGCTACAGAACAAATGTGTATCTTTTCCTGAATAGTGTTTATGAATGAGTGAATAAAATATAACTCTCTGAATAGAATAGAATAAACCAATCAGCTTATAAAGTGGTCTTGGTTTGGGTTCCATCAAGAGTTAAGAATATAAAGGTACTCAATCTGTAATAAAAATCAGATGTAGAATGCATATTTTTTCCTACAAATAAAAGAAATACTAAAGAACCCAAAAGACTCAGTATATATTGACTTCAACATATTATTAAATTATCAGTTATTGAAATAGCAACATATTCCTATATCAATAAACAATTTATATATAATACATATATAAAGAGAAAGCAGTTTGAGTTACTAAAATGGCATTCCAAATGGTCAAAGGATATAAACAATTTTCAGATGAAGAAATTAAAACCATTTCTAGTCATATGAAAAGGTGCTTCAAATTACTATTAATCAAAGAAATACAAATTAAGAAAATTCTGAGATGCCACTACATACATCTTAGATTGGCTAAGATGACAGGAAAAGATAATGATGAATGTTGGAGGGGATGTGGGAAAACTGGGACACTGATGCATTGTTGGTAGAATTGTGAACAGATGCAACCATTGTGGAGAGCAATTTAGAGCAGTGCCCAAGAGGCTATCAAACTATGCATACCCTTTGACCCAGCAGTGTTTCTACTGGTTTTATATCCCAAAGAGATCTTTAAAAAAGGGAAAGGGACCCACATGTGCAAAAATGTTTGTGGCAGCCCTCTTTGTAGTGGCCAGAAACTGGAAGCTGAGTGGATGCCCATCAACTGGAGAATGGATGAATAAATTGTGGTATATGACTGTTATGGAATATTATTGTTCTGTAAGAAATGACCAACAGGATGATTTCAGAGAGGCTTAGAGAGACTTACATGAACTGATGCTGAGTGAAATGAGCAAAACCAGGAGATCATTATATACTTCAACAACAATACTATACAATGATCAATTCTGATGGATGTGGTTCTCTTCAACAATGAGATGATTCAGATCAGTTCCAATGATCTTATGATTAAGAGAGCCATCTACACTCAGAGAGAGGACTATGGAGACCGAGTGTGGATCACAACATAACATTCTCACTCTTTTTGTTGTTGTTCATTCACATTTTGTTAAAAAAAATTCATTTACTTTCCTTTTTGATCTGATTTTTCTTGTGCAGCAAGAGAATTGTATAAATATGTGCACACATACTGGATTTAACATATATTTTAACATGTATAACATATATTAGATTGCTTGCTATTTATGAGAGGAGTTGGGGGAAGGAGGGGAAAATCTGAAACACAAAGTTCTGCAAGGGTCAATGTTGAAAAATTATCTGAGCATATGTTTTGAAAATAAAAAATTAAAAGAAAGAAAGAAACTAAATAAAGTTAACTTAAAAGATAAAATTTTTTTTAATAAATTGGCATCCCACCTCTCATCTCAACTCTTACTCCCTAAACAACTCCTAGTGTATGTCTTTCATTATCCAAGCCCAGGCTTGGATAACCTCCTGATTGGTCATTTTCTCCTATGAAGAAACTGCTTTCACTGCTAGTCAGTTCTACCCAATGGATCCAAGACTCCAAACATCTTGAATTTAATAGATATCCAATAGCAAACATGCCAATAACTTAATGTGGAAATGATACACAAAGAAGAGATAAAGCAGGAACCCAGGTAAAATCTTGACTTGCTAAGACCATTTCACCTAAGTTCCACATCACAGACTTGAAGGGGCAGAAGATTTGAAGGCATTTTGCATGGTATTCCATTTCCACTTCTACCAATATATCTTCAGCAGGCTGCTTAACAGCACCAAAGCCTCCATTACTTAGTATAACTATGAAGGAAGAGGACTGGGTCTAATTAATTTCATAATGTCCCTAAGTTTTTATGATCCTAAAATGAAATTATAGGGGGCAGCTAGGTGCCGCAGTGGATAGAGCACCAGCCCTGAATTCAGGAGGTCCCAAGTTCAAATGTGGTCTCAGACACTTAACACTTCTTAGCTGTGTGACCCTGGGCAAGTCACTTAACCCCAGCCTCAGAAAAAAATAAAATAAAATAAAATGAAATGAAATTATAGCTAAGATCAGCATTTTGTTTTGTTTTTAAAATCTCATCTGTATCAAATGCTAATGATAGAACAGTTATGCAGAAAAACTTTCTTGAGCAGTATGCTGAGTTGACCCACTGAAATCTACTACTGGTATTTTTGTGGCATTTTATATTATTCAAATATTAAATAGTCTTTGTTTTCTCATGTTTTCTTGATGTGTTTTGGTTTTACTTGCTTTGTGAAGCAAGTTAAAGATTAATTTTATACTTTTGTAAGATTTGTGCAACAAATAAGAAAAGTGTCTCAAAAAATCCATTTCTTCTCCTTCAGTGGGCAATCGTTTTCATTTTCATTTTTCTTCTTTACAGTCATTAAGGCAAAAAAGATATAAGGGAATTTAAGCCAGTCTGTTCATTAGTACAGTGTCCCAAAAGTATTGGTGCAATTTTAAGCTTTGATAAAACGCATTGCATAAATTACTTTCTATAATATGCACCTACTTGATTCAGACTCGTCTTTAAAACATTTTCCTGTGATTGAAGTCACTAGAGATAAATTAAATTTCCATCCCAAAAAGAAAAAAATTATTAAGCATAACAGGCATTATTCATGATTGCCCAAATTTTGGTGAGTCACTCACTTCTAGGTCAACATAATTCACTCAATTGGATCAACTAAGTGAATACTTATTGCTAACACAGGCCCATTATAGTAATAATTATTGGGGTACTCTGTGTGTTCTGATCTCCAAAATACTGAATTTAGTCAAAGTGACACCTTACTCCTACCAAGTAGAACTTACCTTTTGCCATGAAAAGCAGATTATTCACTTAATTCTCAAAAACCAGCTTTGCCCACATTCCCCTGCCTATTTTGTACAAAACCAAGGTGACTTGAGGTACCACCATCCTGACAAGATGAACTACTCAGAGAACAAATGCAATTGGTCAGTTGGCTGTTCAATGCTATAATGAGAACATTTAATCATGTTGATAATCTGATTGAGCCCATTTTAAATCGTTCCCCAAAGACCTCATGGGAACAATTTGTACTTTACACTGATTTGCTTTTCTGCACTCAGCAATATATGGAAAAAAAAAACTCTTACTCTTTCTGTTTAATACACTACCTTTAGTAGTTGGATAAAGAATTATTTGGTCTTTGAAATTTTTCATAGAAGGTCCTGTTCATTTTTTAAAGATTCTTAATAATAGCATTGTATTTTTATGAACTATTTTAAGCTCTACAGGATCAAAATCTCCTCACAGACTTTCCATGGAAAACAAAATAAGAGTGAGCATGGTGTCATGTGAATGAACATGGCTTTAAGTAACGTGTGTGTGACTGATTTTAATACACGTATGGTCTGCCTGGCTTTGCTGGGGTTGTTTGTAAGCAGACTCAGAGAGGAACACACCATGATCTAGCTAGCGGCAGTCAGCCAATAAATAATATTGATTGGGTAGCTAGCTACTCTTGGAAAAGAACTAAGAAAGACTAGACACAGTTTTTCTGTCCTGTGGAGCTTTACAGCTTAATGAAAGAGCTAGGAAAGCATGTGTGGAAAAAAAGCCAAAGAACACACAAAAGAGAATATATAAACATAAGTCTGCAATCTATAGATACCTCAAGAGCTCTGTGAAGTCAATGATTTAGGTACAGTTGTAACTAAGAGTCCAGAAACCAAGGACAAATTCATTTGAAGGGAAGACTATTCTTGCACAGAATCCAACCTGGGCTCTTAGAGGGTTTGGGGGAAATAGACATGGGCCATCACAGGAGACCAGTATAGTTCCAGAGGAAAGGGGGACAACCTGTACCATCTCCCTAATTCTCTAACCTCTTCTGGATTCAGAAAACTTACTACCTCCACCACTTACTGGCTGTAGAACAAGAGACATCACTTCCCTTCTCTCAGCCTCAGTTTTCCAATCTCAAAGATGAAGAGATTTTGTCTGTATGATCTCTAAGGTCTTTTCTAACTGAAAGATTCTGCCAAACTACAAACATTGTCAATAAGAGTCTGTTAAAGTGGAATCATTGGAAATATATCTGCCATAACATGTGTTTCATCTATCAGCATATTCTTGGTTGAGTAGTAGTAAGAATCCAAAACATTTTAAGAACAGACAGTGATAAAGAGTTGATCATTTTAGAATAGAAAATTCATCCTTGATCCCCATAGGACCAGTGTGTGACCAAGCATCAAGAAAATATCTGTATGTTCTCCGTAGCCACTTGCTTCATTTCATAAGCAGCAGCATTACAGTAAAACAATCCCACTGGACCAGAGGCCATGAGTCCCAAGTTCCAATATAATCCCTGAAACTACTTAACCGTGATTTAGGCAAGTTCTTTAACCTCATCTGGTTTCTGCCTCCTATTTTGCCAAATTAGGATTGCACTCAGTGATCGCTGGGATGGCTCTCAGATCTAACATTCTACGATTCCTGTGATTTTATTTTTTATGGGAAAAAAAATTCTAGCTTTAAAAGTCCTACTAAAATGATAGCTTCTGTTATTATAAAATAATGCACATACTCCTCAAGCCTTCTAAAAAGCTAACGGATAATAAATCAATGGGCAAGATGCTATGGAGGACAGAATGGAGAGAGACCATATTTTCTTCCTCTAAAGAACTCACAGTCTGTATGGGGAAATAAAAAACAAGCATGAGAAAAGATAATATTCCCAGGCACTTCATATTCTGTCCTGGATCAAATAATAAGAATGCCAGTGTCTCCTGTATGATGTCAAAGGAGGGAGGGATCATTTCCAGCTAGTGCAGTAAAGAAAAATGTCACAAAGAGTAAAAGGCCCAAGGCAGACATTGAAAGATGTTAGGGTCTGACTGGGTAATGTGGTGAGAGGAGCGGTCATTCCTGATAGGAGCAAAGGTATTGAAATGGGAAATTGCAAGGCATGTTCAAGGGAATGTTACACATGCTAGAACCGATCAGTAAATATTTGTTAAGCTCCTACTTGGCAAGCAACTTGAAATAGAGCAATGTTCTGGAGTCTGAAAATCTGGATTCAAATTTTCCTTCTATTGCTTACTAACTCTGGGACCTTATGCGAGTGATTTCACTTTCCTAAACTTCATTTTCCCTATTTGTAAAATAGAATTGGCTAGACAGCCTCTCAATTACATCTGTGACCCTATGATAGGTCATATATGTAAGAGCTAAGACCTGGGAATTCTATGACAAAAATAAACCAAATCCAAGGAACTTTTTCCTCTAGGAAAAATAACGTACATAAAATAAGGAAATGAAAATCATAATAATTACAGGGTTTAGACACTAAATAGTAGAAGATAATACTTTTAGTATTTTGTATGAAAGGTATGACATTAAATGATTCTTATCATCAACACTCCTACAAAAATGCTAAGCCAATGCAAGGCCAGACTATGTCTCATAAAGTTAACAGTTTGATTTCTTAAAACAATTAAAATAAGATTACCATCTAGCCTTAATTAATAATTAATGATATGGAAAAAATGTCACTATGCATTATGAGATAAATTAAGAAAAAAAATTTGTTCTCTGAAATTTTAACTGACACTAGAAAATAGGTATTAAGGAGATCATTTAGGAGAAAATACTCTCTTATAGACTACATTTTATAAGATGACATCCATGACCAAAAAAATGGGAAACAATTCATGTACAAGTATTATCTGAAGCTAAATTTGTTGAGATGAAATTTTAGAATATAATCCATGATTCCTTGATTTCAAATTGGTGGGAACATGGCTACCAGAAATCTTGAATCCTCCAAGCTGGGGTCTCTAGATTTGGGTCAAAACTGATCTCAACCAATGTAAGTTCTAACAACTGGAACACAAGTCCCCATAGTTCACAGAAGCCTAGGGCTCTAGTCTTTTCATGTCTACAGAAAAGAGTACAAATACTGGTGACAGTCAATGCAAAGGTACACAGATAGGAAATGGACACTTATATGAGAAAAGAGAAGAAGTCAGTTTTATTCACGGCTCAGTTCAAGGGCCATTTTCTACATAAAACGTTTCTTGAATACCCAGCTAATATCCCACTCTCAAAATTTGTCATAAATTTCATATACACTTGTATAGTTCTCTTTCTCTGAAAGCTTCTTGAGGGCAGGGTTTGTATCCCTTTTGTCTAACACAGTATCTGGTATAAGTGAAGTGCTTGATAATGCTTATTCTTTGGTTGGTTACTTAATAACTAATTTTGTAAGGTTTATTTTAATCCTTCATTTATCAGGGTGTCCTGTAGTCTGAAATGTAACAAATGAATTAATAAGCTTTAATTAAGCACTCATTATGTACATAAAGGAACTTTTAAATGCAATTTATATGGAAAGGTTCTATGGACCTTAAGGATACAAAGGCAATGCAAATAATACTACTGACTAAGATCCAAAGAGTCATATTCATTGATAAAAAAGAAAATGTATCCATCTCTGTTCCACAAGAGTTGCTTCCCTGGATGTAGGAGCAAGGTTGGAAGTAGGGCTGGTAGTCTGGGAGGTCACTCTCACCCTGGAGTGCTTGGACTTTTTGCCCACGGTCAGTGATCTGTAGTGGTAGAGATGTAGAAACCCTTCTCAACCTCTATGTGGTTCTCTGAGGTTCAGTCTAGGGATAGGAAGAGTGAATGGGTATATTAATATTATTCTCACAATTCTTGAGTTTATATGTTGGTCTATCTCCATATGGATCTGAGAAAAGTGGAAGTCAAGGTGATGATAATAGTTTGAACTGTCTGGCCTTTTTAGTCTAGAATTTTTATTTCTAAACATTGTAATTGCTCAGGTACATTTAGTACTCCAGCATAAGCATATACATGTTGAGACAGAAAAGTTCAAGGCCCAGAAAAATGCCTGGGGATTTCTTTACCATCAAGAAACAATTTAAACTATTAAACTATTTTTTGCACAGCGATTACAAATTGCAAAGTCAGCATTTTATATTATGGACTTTTTCTTAATTCTTTTAAACTCAACTGCAGCTAAATATTACATCAGAAGCAATAACAAGTGGTAAGTGTGTTCAAATGGTCATATTTCTTCTTTCCTTCACTACTGCCCAGAAAAGCCGTTATTATAATGAGGCTTCACTGGCCCCATTCAGAGACTGACATTAAACACTGCCTCTAGGATGATGTTTGTTCTTCTCCTAAGCTTGTTTCTTGAACTGGCTCAAATTCAACCAGTTCTCCCTGCTACCTTTCTTCAGTTTCCTCTGCTTTCTGTTCCCCCTTTCTCAGGCCACTTTGATAGTCCAGCCTGGCTGGCTTGCCTGACCCGTTGGTGACAGTTGGTTGGCAGTTGCTAATAACAGGGATGAAGGTCATCTTCTCCACAAGCATTACTCCCCTGGAAAATGGCTGCAAGGGTCAGGATGAAAGCAGGGCTGGTGGTTGGGGGATACAGCTAGTGATTAGAGTCTTATACTTATCTGCACTTCTGTGGCAGTTGGCCAGAAGTTTATATTGATGGTGGCAGAGATGTCAGGCATTTCTCCACAAGGGTTGTTCTCTTCAGTGATGACTGCAGGAGCCAGACTGGAAATACAGAAGTTAAAAATAACTTTAAAAAATCTAAATTTTTGCTGTTTGTAGACATCTAAAGTAATGGGTCCATTACCGAATGCTACTTTTTTTTTTAATTGACAAATTGGAAATCATTGGGAAGAAGTCATCCAATACAGGGAGAGGTCCTGAAATCAAGTAGTCTAAAGAACGGTTAAGGAAATTACCTTTTAGCCTGGTCTAGAGGCTTCAACATATGAATAGTATAAAACAAGATGTACTTGAAATCTTAAAGTCCTTCTATTTTCTAGCTGGATGACTTTGATGATCCCATTGTACTTCTCAGGGTTTCATTTTCCTCATCTGTAAAAATGAGGAGGCTAGATTAGATAATCAACTTTTCTGTTCTAAAAGTGTATGAATTTGAAGGACATGATGGTTGTAAATAAATATTAGAAAAGTACTGTGGAAGAGTGAATAGATGTGTTTTAGGTTATTCTGAAGAGCAAGCCTATAATCAGTCAATAAACATTAAATCCCTGCTATGTGCCAGTCACTGTGCTAAGTACCAGAGACACAAAAAAAGAGGAAAAAAAGTAGTCCCTGCCCTCGAGATAGTCACAAGCTAATCTACTGGACTTGTAGAAAGACCGGAGGGGTCAATATAAAAACTTGCTTCTATTGAGATCAGGGCTGCCTTCAAAAAGCACATAGATGCAAGACTCCACATTACATGCCTAGGCTATAAAAATAAGAAAAAAAACTTGATCTTGAAGGCGATTACAACATAAAATGAAGCAGAGAAAGAAATACATTCATAGGAAAGTGTTAATATAAGATCATGCTAGGATAAAGGAAGAGATATTCACCAAATACTCTTTGATGGAGTGAATACCTTCTTCAGCAATGGCACCTTGGCTAACTCTTGAAGGAAGGCAAGGCTTTTTGAGGTGGCCCTTTACAAGCCTGAGGGACAGTATATATAAGTGGGTAGAGGCTGGAATGTAGATCATGGAAAGGGGGATAATGTGAAGGAAATCCAGAAAGATAGGTTGGGGCCAGATTATTGCAGATTCTAATTGTCAGATTAATAAATTTGTATTATTTCTTATTGGAAATAATCATTGGAAGATTCCATTCCAAAAATGGCATCAATATTGGACTAGGTAAATTTGCAACAGAATGACCTAAGACGGCAAAACTTGAACTGCACCATGTAGAAGGTGCAGATTTTAAAGTGGTGCACCTAAAGAAGGTAGAAGCTTTTCCTTTGCCTAAAACATAGGTACCATGTGTTGGTTGGTGTCCTTTATTCTTTTTTTTTTTTTTTTTTGCTGAGGCAATTAGGGTTAAGTGACTTGCCTAGGGTCACACATCTAGGAAGTGTTAAGTGTCTGAGGTTACATTTGAACTCGGGTCCTCCTGACTTCAGGACTACTGCTCTATCCACTGTACCACCTGGCTTCCCCAGTGTCCTTAATTCTTGAAGAGGATCCAAGTGGCATCACTGTTAGAATCAACATACAGTGTGTCTAGCTGTGGCTGATCAGACCACCATGAGCTCAGAAGGATCTATCATAGATCAGGCACAAGTAATCCATTTGAACTTTTGGAGTGGAGATGTCTCAGAACTTGCACATATCACATTTCTTTTGAGCTACTGCAATTCTACTTTGTACATAGAGCACAAGGCCTTCTTTAATGCAGGTTTGCCATGCTGGGTAGTCCTACGTTGGCAAATAGTAGAAGTTAAGATTGGAAAGGAAGACTGAGACCAATGTAGGAAGAAATCTATGTCATAAATTACTTGGTGTTAATTATGAGACCTTTGGCAAATTTTTCTTACCAGGTCATATATAAACTTGAATTTGTCTTTTTTTTTTCTTTTTATAGCCAGTGCTGATTTTCCATACAATGCAGGACAAGCCATAAGAGATGGAGTTAACAGAAATTCGGCAATTATTGGAGGTAGGTATAGCATGTTGAACAATCTCACAAACTATATCCTCAATAATTAGAAAAGCTGAATAGGATAGTAAATATGATGCTTCACTTAGAATCAGGAAGACTTGTACCTGAATCTTAATTCTGGTACTTTCCAACTGTGTGATCATAGTCTTTGAATAATCCTCTAAATCAGGGGTTCTCAAACTACAGCCCCGAGGGTCAGATGCAGGCCCCTGAGGACATTTATGCGCCAGCTCGGGTCCTCCTGACTTCAGGACTGGTGCTCTATCTACTGCGCCACCTAGCTGTCCCCTGGCCCCCTATTTTAAAAGTTTGAGGACCACTGACACAATGGGAAAAGTTACAGCTTCCAAATATGCTGGCTTAACAGCGGACATCAAAAAGCTTAAAATAAGCCAGCCCTAAGACAACTATTTTCTGCCTTTGACTTGCAGGTCTGGTTGATTCTTTTGAATCAAGTTCCCACATGCAATTACTTGCTAACAGGCCGATTCTATCCTTCAGTGCCAGAAAACCAGGTTTTCCTACATTTCAGTTCATCCGCTTTCCTAATGTATTTAAAGAGAAAGTCTTTGTTTCAAGACAATGAAGTGGTACAATGGATATACTACTAACCTAGAGTGAAAAAGCCCCAACTTCCAATTTGGCCTTAGACATGAACTAGCTCTGTGACCTGAGCAAGTCACTTAACCACTGTCTGATTCAGTTTCCCCATTTCTAAAATGGACCTAATAATGGAGCTACTTGTAAGACTGCTGTGAGGATAAAACAAAATAATATTCACATAGCACCTGGAAAACTACAAACAGCAATGTAAATCCAAGCTATTATTAGCATTATATCATACCAATAGGAATAACTCTTCCCCTAAACCCTTCTTATAAAGATTCGTTTGCTCTCTTGACAATATTTAGTTGGATCAAGTTTATCACCTTGGTCTTTAGCCAGTTAACTTCTGCATTATTAACATTTAAAAAAAAAATAATATTTTTTTATTTTATTTTATTATTATATTATTTTGTTTTAATTAAATAATTTTAATTTAATTTTTAAATTTTAAAATCAAATTTAAATTTTTAAATAATTAAGAGGAAGAAACTTTATGAGAAATTTATATGGAAACACGATTGAGACAATGATCTTTTATGGGTGGTCTTTCAGCCATATTTAATAGTATTGACTTTAGCTTTCTTTGCAAAAAATAAAATCCAAAAAATAAATAAATAAAATTCAATAAAAACTAAAAGGCAAAAAAAAGAAAGACTTAAGAGAAAGAGTACTGGAGCAGCTAGGTGGCGCAGTGGGTAGAGCACCAGCCCTGAAGTCAGGAGGACCCGAGTTCAAATCTGATCTCAGACACTTAACAGTTCCTAGCTGTGTGACCCTGGGCCAGTCACTTAAGCCCAGCCTCAGGGGAAAAAAAAAAAAAGAGAGAGAGAGAGAAAGTACTGAATTGGGAGTCTGGGTCAAACCTTAGGTCTGCTGCTTACTACCCTATGATCAAGATATTGCATCTCTCTTAAGTTGTTTTTTGCTTATTTTATTCCGTGAGGAGGTTGGACTTTATTTCTAAAGTTCTTTCCAGTTCTATTCTTTTTTTTCTTTCTTTTTTTTTTTTTTTTTTTTTTGGAGTGGTGTGGGATGGAATTGGGGCAGGGAAGACGGATGAGCCAGAGGTCACAGAGAACGTTGAAGGTTACGTAACCTTTGACCCCGTCTCTTTCTCACAGGGGTCATTGCCGTGGTGATCTTCACCATCCTTTGCACCTTAGTGTTCCTCATCCGCTACATGTTCCGCCACAAGGGCACGTACCACACCAACGAAGCCAAAGGCGCAGAGTCCGCCGAGAGCGCCGACGCTGCCATCATGAACCACGACCCCAACTTCACGGAGACCATCGACGAGAGCAAAAAGGAGTGGCTTATCTGAGGGGCGCGCGTGGCGCCTGGCCGCGGGGCGGGAGGGAGGGAGAGGGCAGGAAGCGGGGGGCAGGGGGAGAGGGACGGGCCCGGAAGGAGGGGGGCAGCCTCTGCGCAGACTCGTGAGCACATCTTTAAGAGATCAGCACAACTCGGAGAGGCGAGGGACAGACCGACTCCTCGGGACCGGAGAAGGAGAACTTTTTATATTCACCCGCAGCTGTCTCTCCTCCTGTATCCAAACACACAACGAGAAGAAGATGCTTTTAGAGTGTCCCCGCGGGTTAAACCCCGTCAGTGATACCGTCTCTTTGTGCGTGTTTAGAGGTGTCCTACTGCCTGTGACGGCAGGGCCCGTTTTCTACATTTAGGAGCCCTTAGAATCTGGATATTTCTGTCTTGAGAACAACTGACAAATATATATACACACGGCCTCCGATGGTTGTTTCTTTCCACATGTAGTTAATTCTCAATGGGTTATTGTTGTATCTAGCTGTTTGCATCACATTTCACTTGGCGTCTTGTAGATGGGAGTTGGGGGCAGAGAGGGGGATGGGAACAGCCCGCTTTAAGGCCGGGCGGCTCCGCCGAGGGCTCCCACGTGACCCAGGCTGTTGAAGGACAAGATGTACTATCCTTAGCAGCGATGTAAAACCGCACCATCGTCGTTACCTCTGGGGGGGAGAAGGGAATCTAATGAATTCTGAGAAGTTACTTTGATTTTTCCATTAAGCTCTGAGAAATATAGTTCCAAGTCCATAGTCTTAGCTCTGTCCTGTTCTCTCTCTGGCTACGGGACCTCTCCTCCGCTCTTCCTGTGGTACCACATTCTGTGCGTAGGGAATTACGAGCCCAATGCTGCGGTTTGTTTGCTTCTATTTCTTTTATAGACAGTAGTAAAAGTAGTGATCCTGTCGTGCCGCATAGTGAATGCATAGAGTAGGCCACTGTACTGTCCTCAACGAGCCCTTCCCTTCCTCTTTCAAAGTCCCCATTCCGACATAGACCTGCCCAGGGGGCACGCCCTTCCGGCACTCATCCCGGCAGGTCGCGCTTCCTTGTGCTGTGGGGGTGAGCCAGTCACTGCAGTGAATTTAAGCACATCTTAAAAATTGTTTCAGACGTGTGACCCAAAAGACGGCCAACTTACTCTTGGAAGGAAAATGTGAGTGTTTGGGAGTAAAACAAGGTCTATGGAAATTCGCTGCTATGATTGACTCACTTCTGTACATAATCAATTGGAAAACACCTTTTTAAAGTCATTTAAGTCATCTTGTGGCCAAAGCAAACACACTGCCCAGTGGGTAATGAAGGAATTCCGCAGGCTCAAATACAACGCAACCTTGCATTTGTCACAAACACGACCGCTGGGAGTTCCCATGCATAGACTCGGTGGATAACGATTTGGAATGAGGGATCAAAACTAAATGATGGCAAGAGAGATGATTGGCTAGAGCTAGTTACCTTCTGCCTAAGAAAATTTACCCTTCATATTTTGCACATTTTGACTTGAGACATTCCAAAAAGCGGACTCATTTATTTGTAAAGGCCACTTCCAGAATTACATTCCAACACCTAGGATCATTCTGGCAAACCCTCTCTCACACATCCTCTGCTAATGACTTCAAATGGGAACCACTTAATTAAAACTGTTCACTATTTTGTTCTCCTTAGTTCTAAAAGGGAATGTTAATAGAAAAATAAAGATATTGATGTTCTGTGGGATGCTACTCCAAAAATTGCATAGTGATATGAATTTGGAAATGGTTCCATTACAACTTTTTCAGGATATTTGGAACACTCATGAACCCTAAGATGATTATGACTTCTTCTTGAGTGATTAGATTCATTTTATGCAGAGATTATGATCTGAGGTAAAAGAGCTGCTTACAAGAACATATGGGCTATCTATGTACTAAATATTGCATTTCAAGTGATTAAGTATTGGAATGTAACTACTTAAAAGTCTAGTAGACTTTAAATTTGAGGAAACATTGAAAGATTTTTTTTAAAGGAATGTCTATATTTTAAAGGGAATATTTCTATTTCAAGTTGCTTCCCTAAGGTATTAAGTCAACTAAGATTTCACATTACAGAAGAATCATTTAAGCACAATTCAGTAAGTATAATTATTTCTCAATACTCCAATATCCAACAGTTAATATCAGTGTACTCTTTAAAAATATGCCTACCTACCATGCCGGGGTCCCTTAAATCAGGAAAAACAAATATTTTAATAGTTTTTATTTACCAGATATATGCATGGGTAATTTCACAACATTGACAATTACCAAACCTTTTGTTCTAATTTTTCCCCTCCTCCCCCCCCAGATGGCAGGTTGACCAATACATGTTAAATATGTTAAAGTATAAATTAAATATAATATATGGATACATGTCCAAACAGTGAAAAACAAATTTTTTTAAAAGAGGCTTAAATTTTCCAGGTATTTTAAAATTTGACCCATTTTTAAATTTGTTTTGCTGATCACAAATACTGTCAAGATATATCCTATGTAAAACTATTTTCAGCATTTCCTTAGTTCTATTCACCACACATCTTTCACCTAATTCTTTGCCTCATTAGACTTCTCTCTGAGATTTGGTCATAGAAAGGCCCAAATCAACATTTTGAATACGAAAATGATTTTCTCATTTTCTTTGACCACCATATTTCTTCCTAATGTCAGCATACAGAAAAGAAAAATGTATCAATATCACCAGATATTTTGACCCTCAGAATTAAAATGATTCTTAAGTGAAGAGGAACAGTCTAAACAAATCATATTTATCAAGTGACTGTTCCACAGAGAGGCATTTAAAACACAATTCTTGAAGAATTTATAATCTAGTTGGGGATCCAAGATATAGGATATCCCTGGATGAAGATGATGAGCAACCACACAAAGTTAATATGGTAGGTAAATGCTAAATGAAGAGTTAAAAAAATTTTGGTTTCTCAAAGTTGTAGAATTGAGAACTCCCAAATATTTTTTTAAAGGCCGTTGTCAATGAATTTTCCATTAGCAATGTGTTGATTTGGAGGGGAAAGGAGATGGAATTCCCTATCCCCCATGTATCCTTGAAGAACAAACAATTCTAGTACCTAATCTCACTTGACCACTTTATAACCAACAGAACTCCATTATATATAAAAGGTCCCTGATGACAAAATCAAATGGTATTTTTTTTAATCCTTTATCTAAAAATACTGTTTGGCAGATAAGCTATTTAAAAGATTTCAAAAATGGGGGAAAACAAATTTTTTGGCTAATCATGGGAGTGGGAGAGGAGGATTTATTATGTATAACTTGAGAATGTAGGTTTTTAAGAGCTTTAGTTTGTGCATATAAAGTGGTGCCATTCTAAGGCTATACACCTATAAAAAGCACATCCCCTTAACCCAGAAACAATACAGGTCAACAAGTTGGAACAGATTTTATTACACTCAATCGAAACTCATGATAATATTCAATTCAACATTGTCTCAAGTACAAAGCAACCATAAAGGAACTTAAAACCTTCATATGACACTTTCTCCAATCATATAAGTCACCCTATGCTCTTAAAAACCATTTCAGGTGAGTTCAAACTCTGTCAGGTCCAACTAAGCTTGAAAGGCTCAGACCACAAACCTGATGGTTCTTCTGATGGCTGATCTAGTTAAATATAGTGTGACTCATCACCAGAAGGCTGTTCTTACCACAACAGCTCATGAAACCCCCTACAAAGTCCAGGAAGAGCTTTGGGGGATAACTTAATGATGAAATTATACACCTTTCAAAGTATTTGCAAAGGGAGGATGCAAAAGTTTTAGAGGCAGAGGACTTGAGTTTATATCCTGTCCAGATTTACTTTCAAATATTCAATCTCCTTGGTCCTCAATTTCTTCCTCTATAAAATGAGTTTAGGATAGATAGTCTGTAAAATCTCTTCCAGCTCTGAATCTGTAATCTTCCTGTGTTTATGGGACTGCATTTTTATTGTTGCCTTGCATGTATTCAAGTTAATCCATCAATTGCTCAAACAACAACAACAACAACAACAAAGACACTTAGAAATCAAAGGCTTACTTCATGGGAAAATTTGCCCCAAATTGTCCTTCTACTAACAAGGGCTACAATCAATATCATCATCATCATCATGCTTACTTTGCTAGGAACCTCTCCATAAGCATATGATGTACATACACACCCAATAGGAAGAAGCTCTAAACATTCAAGCATTAGTCAAACAGTAAGCCCTTGGGAGTTAACACCTGTTGAGCATCAACGGTCTGCATACACAACACTCAATAGAACCCATATTTGTTCCTTGCTCTAGTTAAATAAGATCACCAGTTGAAGTGAAACAATATCAGAAGGGGCAGGCAAGTAACTCAGGGGAAAGATAACAGGGTACCAAAAGAAAACTTGCAGTAGATCACCAAAAAAGAAGGGATATAATTTTCTTTGTCTCATCTGTTCCATTCTCTCATCCCACCAATTTTTTTCTCCTCCTCCCAAAATTGGAACTCAACATGCCTAGATCCAAATGGTCAAGTTAAGCCCTATTAGCCCCACACGATTTGGATTCAATTTGGATTACTTTCCAGTTATCCTTCTCCTTCAGCAACTAAACATTTTTCCCAAATAAATCCAATAATCTGGAAATTTAAATTAGACTCTTGGTAAGTAGGTTGCAAGTATGTTAGCAACCAAGAAGTCTATACCAGATAAAAGTAAATTACCCAACTGGAACTAAGTGGCACCTCATCCTAACCCTTAAAAAGCTTTACATGGAATGTGGAAAAACAAACCAGAAGGATACTATATATAGCCCATTGACCAGGGATGCCAGATCACTTAAGCATCATTTTCAGTATTGAAAGCAGCTTCCATGGCCCTGAAAGAGGAAGACTGAGAGAGCCAGAATCTGAGCTTCTTCTGTCACCATTCCCAATTTTTTAGCTAAGGCAGATTTTACCTACCTCCCAGGGGAATTTCGAGGTGTCCTTGCATCTTGACTACAAGGCTTTTACAAAATTTTAGTGCGAGTGCAGGGTGAAGGTCAAGTGGGATAGGCCATGAGGTAACTAATGGGACATGGTGAAGCATCTGTTGAATATTGAATCCAGTAATGAGAACAGGAGGAAAGCTGAAATCTGCCAAGATGTCATCCCATGCACATCTGAGAAGTTAAATCTTCTGTGAGATGAATAAGCCCCTGAACTGAAAACCGAAGCTAGGACTCTGCTGCTTATGTCCCCTAATCCCTCCAAGGTCCCTCACTTGATATTTGGCTGTACTGACATGCAATCTTTCGAAGAATCTGTATGAAATAATGCAACATTTTAACTTCACTTGGAGCCTCTCTGACATGCAGGATTATTTCCAAGTACACTGCTTTCACACTTGCAGCTACCTAAAATGTATGAAACTTCAAACTTTTTTGCCAAACAAGCCTGAGAAAAGGGTGCTGATCATTACTCCTACTTGTCACAGACTGCCAAAGAATGAGGTGTTTCCAGTTTGACATTTAGGTAAAAGTTCCCCTAAGAAATGAATCCACTCAGCTCATCTCCATCTCAAAACTGACCAATCTCAATTAATATCTGCACAATAGCCAGAATCTAAGTCTGGGAAAACTTGTTCTCTTGTCTTGGTTCTACCAAGTATTTTTCAGCTCAAAGCATCACCATTCCCACATTCCATTTGGTTAGGAAGAGTTTATTTTTTGTTCTTTTATTTTGTAATGAGTGTGGTGACAGCACAGGTTACAATTTTTGAAAAGATGAACTAAATTCCAGTTCTGAAAAAAAAAAAAAAAAAAAAAAAGGGCAGGCAGGCAATTGGGAGGGAGGTTCCATTCTAGTGAAATAGCACACAATTACACCCTCTAAAAGCAACAGCATGTAAACTAGAAGGAAAGAAGGACATTATGTATGTTATATTATGCCTGATATTCTTTGTGAATGTCTTTCATTTTAACTAAGATTCTACTAGAAACCAGATTGATAAATAAAAAAAAATTCAAAATAGTTTTAATTATCCTAAGAGCTGTCTCTTTGTATTTTGTACCATCTCAGGGGGAGGGAAGATTGACAAGGAAGGGGAAACCATTCTCTTTCAGCTAAAAGATTTCAATGTTCAAAATCACTAAGGTCACCATTTAATGAGGAAGTTCTCCTTTGAAAAGAAACAGAGATTTATCTGCTCACCAAAGGTTATATCAAAAGCTGGGAAATTCAAATCTTATTTGGAGCCATCAATTGTTATACTTCTTCCCTCTTGGCTTTTTTGAAATCCTTGGGCATGTTTTCTTTCTATTTATATACTTTAAAAGCAATTTGATTCTTTTTTTAAAAGAATTCTCTACTTATTAAAATGGCAGTTACACAAAGTTAGGTAATGTCCATGGAAACCCCTGGCCATTATTTAAAGTATAGAAGAGGGGATTTCTAAACAGACATACAGAATCTAGAAAATGAGCTTCATTCCAAAATCTTTTTATAGCTTTTTATTGCTAGTGATTTCTTTTTATTAACTCTAGACATTTTTTGAATGTGTAGAATAAATGAAATTTCCGAATAGTAACTATTTTTGTCTGTGCCAATTAAATCCTCCAGAGATATGATATATTGATATTTATGCTTTTGAATACATGATTTGCTAGGGGGTAGTGTCTCTCATTAAAAACAAACTCAAACTTATGACAAGTTCCTTAAGAAGAAAATAGAATTAAATAAAGGGAAAAGGGAAGCATCTGTATGTAGAACAAAATATATTAAGTGGAAACTCAAAGACTAGGGATCTAGCTCCCAGTTTGTATGTTATTAGCTGTACAACCTTGGGCAAGTGACAACATTTCTGAGTTTCAATTTTTCTTTATCTAGAAAAGGAGGAATTAGGTCAACATGATTTCTAAGAATTTCTTCTTATATGGTTTACTATGTTTAATACCTACTCTTGTCAGAACAATTCATTATTTTTTCTAACCCTGCACTAACTAACCAGGTGGCCAGAAAGGAAGAATTTCTTGTCTCAATCTGTCATTTTGCTTGCCTATAAAACTGACATGATAGGTTGTTTGCTGGAGGGCAAAGGAGCCAGGAATCTAAGGTTCATTGCCCTTAGGAACTGGTCCTGAAATGAGTGCCTTCTGAATGTTAACATTTAAGGGGGGGAGGGGACTAATACAAACTATTCATTGGTATACATATCTGCTTTTTTGCTGAACAAACAGAAATCAGCAGGTTCAGCTAAAACTCTGAGATGCCTCTGGGTTTAATTATCCCTGAGCAGGAAGGTCTCTCTGCAAATGAATCCCTCCAAAAATTTACCTCCACTCATAAGGCAGTTTTCCTCTGAAAGAAAAAAGCAGTCAAAAGTTTCATGATGAATACAATTCTCTCCTCTTGTTCCCCATTTTTTTTGGTTAATTTTCATAGGTGGCAAGCTATAAAAAGTCACCTGTTGGTTTGCCCTATTGCACCCTGGGAATGACTGCACAGTCTTGCCTCCCAAATCATCACCAAATAAGAATTCTTATATTCTAAAAAGAGTCAGTGACTAAAATGACAGGAAAAGATAATGACAAATGTTAGAGAGGAGGTGGGAAAACTGGGACACTAATGCATTGCTGGTGGAGTTGTGAAATGATCCAACCATTCTGGAGAGCAATTTGGAACTATGCTCAAAGGGCAATAAAACTGTGCATACCCTTTGATCCAGCAGTGCCATTGCTGGACCTGTATCCCAAAGAGATCTTTAAAAAAGAGAAAAGGCTCCACATGTGCAAAAATGTTTGTAGCAGCCCTTTTTGTGGTAGCAAAATGGAAAGTGGAAAATGAGGAGATGCCCATCAATTGGAGAATGACTGAATAAGTTATGGTATATGAAAGTAATAGAATATTATTGTTTTATAAAAAATAATGAACAGGCTGATTTTTAAAAGGCCTGGAAAGATTTACATGAACTGATTTACATGCTGAGTGATACAAACCAAACCAGGAAAATATAGTAACAGCAAGTTTGTGTGATGATCAACTATGACAGACTTGGTTCTTCTCAGCAGTACATCGATCCAAGGCAATCTCAATATACTTTGGATAGAAACACCTTTCACCTCCTGAGAGAGAACTATGGAAACTGAATGTAAATCAATACATTCTGTGTTCATTTTTTTCCTTTTTCTTCTGTTTTTTTCTCTCTCATAATTTTTCCCTTTTTTCTGATGTTTCTCTCCCAACATGATTCATGAAGAAATATGTTTAAAAAAATTTTTTTAAAAGAATGTACATATATAACCAAAAATAGTCAATCACCAATATTCATGTTGTCAAACAATGAACTTCTAGCTCCCTGAAGGATAGATTGGAAGAAAGTACATCTTTTTGGACTATATTTGGACTATATCTCTGCTTGCCTTTGGAAGAACCAGATTTTGGGAAATGAACTAAATGGGGCTAAAAACAAAACTAGAGAAGGAAGGCACTAAACTTGAAAGATAGGCAGCTGTAAGCCCAGGTGAAAAGAATTCCTAATTGCCCCAGCAGGAGTAAGAAGGGAGAAAGATAAGGGATAATTAGTGTGGGACTAAGTGAAATCTGAGGACTCCTCAGTGTTGGCAGTTGAAAGTATAAAGGTATGGATACTTGAGAAATATGACATTAATCCTGGAACTTCAGATGCTGATCCCCTAGAGGATTAAAGTTATCCTCTGTAGTGAACTTGGGAGGTATTGTACCAATTATTATTCTTATGAAAAAAAATGAGGAGGTGGTCTGGCATAATGTAATGGGAGCCAACTTCTGAATCAGGAAAATTCAACTTCAAGTCTTGTCATTGCCACATGCATGTGGCCAGAAGCGAGTCATTCTAGGACTACAATTACAGACAATTTACCAATTTGAATTCATGAGGGGTTTCCTAGAATGATGAAATCATAAGTGAATGGATAGATAGGTAGATAGATAGATAGATAGATAGATAGATAGATAGATAGATAGATAGATAGATAGATAGATGATAGGTGATAGATGGATGGATGGATGGATGGATGGATGGATGGATGGATGGATGGATGGATGGATGGATAGGTGGATGATAGATGATAGATGTGGGGACAGGAAAAAAGAGCACACAAATATTAAAACTCTTTGATTAGGAAAAACAATGGCTAAACAGGGATATGTATAAAGTCTATAAAATCACCAACAAATATAATATAGCTATGAATAGATTTATTCAGCAAAACCTGAGATGCTTGAATTAAGAGCAGTCCTTTAAATCAGAAGAGACAAGTTAGGACAAATTAGAGGAAAATAATGCTTTATTATAGCAAGCAAAAAACTTGTAATTTTATACCATGAGAAAAGATATACAAATAGAAAACATTCATAGGTTCAATAATGTTTAGATAATTTGTCCATAATAGATTATTTAGGGAAACAAGGATGTTTAGGATTAAATTCTAGGGTGGTTCAGTGGATAGAATACTAGTCCTGAAGTCAAGAGGACCTCATTTCATGTCCAACCTCTGACATTTAACACTTCTTAGCTGTGTGACCCTGGACATGTAACTTTACTCCACTTGCCTCAAAAATAAAAAGGATCACATTCTAACTTGTAAAGGTTGGCACCAGGTAGGATAATGGGTTCTACAGGTCTTTTGGTGTCCCTAGTCTTAAAAGGTATGTAGACTATACTACAATTTACTGTAATTAGTACAAGTCCTAGTCTAAATAATTTGACCATGGGTTGGATAAATGAATAAATGGCAAATAGAAGAAAAAGTTTTGATCCTCAGATTTTTGATAAATTAAAGAGGGAAATGTCTGCCTCTGATGGTACAAAATATACTCTGAAGTTCAACCCAAATCAAAAATTTTAAAGTGAATAACATTCATGTTAAAGGGGAAACAAATCTACTACCCAAGGATTCAATTTTATAATAATGAAAATGCAATAAAAGAAAGAAGAAAATGAGATATAATAAGGAAAAAAATAGATTGAGGTAGTGTGAAAGGAGAAATTAGCCACAGAAGAATTCCTTTCTTCTGAAGGTCACTTTCTTGGTGGTTTTCATTAAAAGAACAGTCTGATTTTCTATTCCTCATTCACCAGACTACAACCCAGTCTAACATCCTTCAGGAATATGAAAGAGAAAATTCATCATGGCTTCTGAATGAAAGGTAAGGCAAATTCTCCCAGCAGAGGGAAAATATATGGATGGCTGAGCCTGCCTTCTGACTCCTTGGTGAGTGAATTACGTATTGAATGTAAAATAATTACTTCACACTTTTACTAGTCTAGCCTCAAACTAGCCCAACATTCTTGCTGGTGGGATCATGTCACAAAAGCTGTGTGTGCAGACAAGCATTAGATGTGATTGACTTCCTTGTAAACAAAGCATCGTTGGCTTCAGTCCTGGTCATTTGGGTCTCTGCTGGGTGCATTTCTAAAAAGAGAAAAAAGCAATTGGATTAAAGAATAGAACTTGATTGGAAGCATACTTTGGACTTTGTCAAAAATTCAGTGAGCTCCTATAATATATTACTGAGCAATCAATTTACAGTTGCTCTAAATTACATTTATAGAGCGAATTTGACCTCCCAAGCGGCAACAGTGACATTCCCATTAAGTCAGTGGGAACATAGGAGAAATATTGACTGGGGATCATTTACTGCCAGACCTGTCATTACTGAATCCAGCACTGCCGTAGTGGAATGAACTAGGAGGCTTAATGAAGATCCAGTTAGACCGGGTAAGGTCCACCTCTGAGACTTATAGGAAAGAGAAACTAATTAGCTAATCACCTAAAATGCATGAAAACCTCAAAATGCTCCGAAGCTGATACTGGCCCTCAACATGTCTATTACTATCAGTATTTATTTACCATGAGACCTTGTTTGAATGCTTTTCTGTCCATATATTTGTTTTTGACTTTGGAAATGCAGATGAATTAGAATGCTGAAAACAGTAGCTCCTTTTGGGTCTGTATGTGTATTAACCAGGGCTACCCGCTTAACTGGAAACACAACAAGGAGTAATGGGTGAAAATAGCAGTGCAAGACAGGTGGTAGAGACATCCATCACCATCCACTAGTGCCAGGACTGAGGGGTCCAGTGTGGGACAGGAAAGGGGAGAGCAGGAATGCTCCCAGGGAGGTTACCAAGGAACTTCAGCTTTGTGGTGTTGACTAAAACACAGGGTGGGAGTAACGAGGATCTGGCCAGAAGCGGTTGTCAAGATTTCTGGAGTGTCTTACTCACTGGCTTCCCTCTTCACTACACACATCATGGCAGAGCAGCTGTTTTATAGGACAGCTGACTGGTTTCCCACTTCTCTGGGGCCATTCAAAGAAAGATGCCAATAAGAGAATAATTTTGGATGAATTGGGAAGAGGGACCAGAAAGGGACATAGACAAAATAAGGATGAAGAATCTTTTTTTTTTTTTTTTCCGGCCAATGGTTATTTGGGTATTTATAACATCATTTGCAGGCCATATAAAATTATTAACTTATGAAACTTAAGCAGTGGAAGGTTGTGATATCTAGCTTTCAACTCATTGTTCCCTGAGGTTGTCTTAGCAAATAATCACATGGGTCAGAGGCCTCATTCAGCCAGATGTTCCCCACCCTGATAAATAATCAATCAAAAAAGAGAAAGACAAGGCTGAAAAAAACCCCACACAAAACAGTGGATTTTTTTTTTTTTTTTTTAGTGTTACAGTACTCAGCTGTGATTCTTTTATGAGGAAACTGAGGAGTGATATAAATGGTCACTTTGGGGCTCATTTAAAAAGAATTACAAGACTTGGTCATCAATAAGTTGAAAATAAACATAACTTAGGGGAGGTTCTGCCTTAAATAAAATACAGACATGCTTCATTTTATTGTGCTTTGCTTTATCATGCTTCATAGATAATTCATTTTTTTCCCCACAAATTGGTTTGTGACAACCTGCATTGAGCAAATGTATGGGCATCACATTTCCAACATAAGGTGCTTACATCATGTTTCTGTGTCTCATTTTGGTAATTATCACAATATTTCAAATTCATGATCATTATAATATCTGTTATGGTGATTTGAGTCAGTGAGCTAAAATGTTATACTATTGTAATTGCTTTGGGTCATCATGAATTATACCCACGGAAGATGAAGAACTTAATCAATAGGTTT
This sequence comes from Sminthopsis crassicaudata, assembly GCF_048593235.1. Lineage (NCBI taxonomy): Eukaryota > Metazoa > Chordata > Mammalia > Dasyuromorphia > Dasyuridae > Sminthopsis > Sminthopsis crassicaudata. Next base: position 92,927,578 of record NC_133621.1, on the reverse strand, counting down.
AACGATTTGGGAGTTTGACAGGTAATGAGGAGCTATTGAATGCCTGGGAAAATAACATATTCTTGACCTTCTGGATTTTTTTTATTTACAAAACATATACATGGATTGTTTTTCAACATTGACCCTTTACAAAACCTTTTGTTCCAAATTTTCCCCTTCTTCCCCCTAACCCCCTCATCTAGCTAGCAGGTAGTCCTAATACATGTTAAATATGTTGAGATATATGTTAAATCTGACCTTCTGGATTTTAAAATTATGCTTCTACTGCTGTCTCATCTTCCCTCAGTGTCTGAGACCTCCTAACTCCAAACATCCAAGCATCACTGTGTTGTTCTCCATGGAACATTGCATTGCAAGATTTACCCCTTTTCTCCCATGGGGGATAAAACATCCCTTTTGTGAAGGATACCTAGCTTTCCTTAAGCTTTGGATTTCAGAATCACACTCCCTCACTGACTACCTTTTCCCCATTCCCATACATTTACCAGCTCTGCAAACTTGGCTACCTTCACCAATTAAATGGGAATAATGATACTACTATACCCAAGGATGTTGTGAAGATCAAATGAAATTACTGTATTAAGCACACTTAGTACAATTATTGGCATCCAGTAGGCGCTGTATAAATGTTAGCTGCTAGTATTAGTTTGTTTTATTTTTTTCAACAACCTTTTATGTATTTTCTTCCACCCCCTCAAAGTATGAGTTCCTCCTGAAGCAGAAACAGTCTTTCTTTCTGCATGTATTTGTATGCCCAATACTTAACAGTGCCAGGAAAGTAGTAAGTATTTAATGTATGATTGTTTCCATCTTTCCTTCCATGAGGCACATTAGAAAGCTAAATTTGATGGTGGTATATAATATGTAGTATTGTAGAAAGACTAGAGGCAGAGAAATCAATTAACGATTACTTCAGTAACTTTAGGACCAGTCTAAAGTAGAGGGTGAAATTTGGGGTTAAAACCTCTTCAATTTGATCACTGATTAGAAGCAAGTGTCAGATGAGATGTTGATCAAAGAAGAATACCTATTAGCAATAATTCCCAAGTAAAAAGTAATAACTTCCTGGGAATAAGTTGACAGCTGAAACCTTGAGCATCTCTGAATAACAACCAGAAAGATAGAAGTAGGAGACGGGAAATTAAGGCAATTGCATATTTCAAAAAGGTTATGAAACAATTTTATGGGTAGTTAATCTTGGAAGCAGATTTACATAAAAAATAAAAATCTTTAGAATCCAAAATTCAGTGCCATCTGGATTCTAGTACTGAGAGAAACTGTAATATTTCCCATCTTTCTACCACTGACCTGTATCAGAATGGTAGAGTCAGAATGTTACCCCTTGGACAGTTCACTGCAGCTAGATTCTATGGACATCCACCAAGGAATCGTCATTCTAAATATCCACCCCAAATCCCTACTCCACTCTGCTTCCTAATACATTTATGGAGTCATTTGTCAATACTTACTAGTTCCCTGACTGAAGACAATATATTTTATAATTTGCCAATCCTGTCACCACTACTGCCTCCCAAAGCCTGCCAGAGAAAGGGGGATGGTATACTTCATGTGATACAGGGAGATGATTTGTGTTTTAAAAGACTAAATGCTAGAACATATAAACAGCAGGATTGTCAGTGAACATACAGAAAAAAATTGATTACAAAGATTTATTGTGACTTCATCAAAAACAGGTCACTGCAGGCTAACCTCATCTTGCTGTTTGGGGTTAAATTATTGAACTGGAGAAAAATAGTTTAACATTTGACAAAGTCAGTTGACTCTTTCAAGTTTCTTATATCTATGTGTATGTGTATATATAACATTTATATATAATATAATAAAATAATTATTTGCCAGCTACAGTGAGAAAGACAGGGAGAAAAGATTTTTTAAGGGAATGGCTCTACTAAGTTCTCCTCCATAGTCATGAAATGAAAAATACAGAAATATTGTTGGTTGGTTGATTTGTTTTGCTGAGGCAATTGGGGTCACACAGCTAGGAAGTGTTAAGTCTCTGAGACCAGATTTGAACTTGGGTCTTTCTGACTTCAGGGTTGGTGCTCTACCCACTGTGCCATCTAGCTGCCCCCATTATTTTCTTAATATTAATAGGGAAGGAATTTTCCCCAAACTAGGTAGATTCTAAATAGTGATACTGAGCTTGAAATTAAGAAGACCTGTGTCAAATTCTTCCTGAGATACTTCCAATTGTGTCAACTTATTATGAAAACTATTTCACTCCTCAAATTCAGTTTCCTCATCTGCAAAATAAAGATAATCATAGCATCCAACTCAACAGAGTTTTCATGAGGATCAAAAGAGAGAATATTTGTAAAGTACCTTGCAAAACTTAAAGCACCTTATAAATTTTAGTTATTATTTAGGTTTTATAATATTGTAGCTATTCTTACTGAGGAGGCAATGTGGCATAGTTACAAGACTGCTGGATGTGAAGTGAGGAAGAACTAGATTCAAATCTTCCCTCCAATATTTACTAGTTTGTGACTGTGGACTCTTAGCATCCCTAAGCCTTAGGCAAACTCTTAAAGACTGCTAGTCAGTTCTAAACAAGGAATTCTCCTATGCCCAAATGGCTATCATACTATTCATAACCTTTGGGTCTGTATCCCAAAGAGATCACAAAAAAGAGGAAAAAACCTATGTGTGCAAAAAATGTTTGTAGCAGCTCTTTTTGTGTGGTAAAGAATTGGAAATTGAGGGAATGTCCATCAACTGAGTAATGTTTGAACTTAAAACTTAAACAAAATATGAATGTAATAGAATACTATTATACTATAAGAAATGATGAGCAAGCTAAGTTCACAAAAGCCTAGAGAGACTTACATGAACTGATGCTGAGTGAAATGAGCAGAATCAGGAGAACATTGTACATAGTAATAGCAACATAATGTAATGATCAACTCTGATAAACTTAGCTCTTTTCAGAAACACAATGATCCAAGACAATTCAAAAAGATTCATGATAGAAAATACTATCCATATCCAGAGAAAGAACTGTGAAGTCTGAATGCAGATTGAAATATACTATTTTCCTTGTTTTGGTTTTGGTTTTTTCTTCCTTGTGCCGTTTCTCTTTTGTTCTAATTCTTCTTTTACAACATGACTAATGTGCAAATATGTTTAATATAATTGTAAAAATATAACCCATATCAGATTGCTTGCTGTCTTGGGGAGAGGGAAGTGATGAGAAAGAAGAATTTTTTAAAATGGAACTCAAAATTTTATAAAAGCGATTGTTTAAAACTATCTTTAAATATAATAATTTGAAAAGCATGCATCAAAAATAAATACATAAATTAACAGGTATTTTCCCAAAACCTGTGAAATCACAAATCCTTGATTGATTTGGTCCATGACTGCTGTGCAGCTCTCAGCCTCTGACCCTAAGGAGAAAACTAAATAGCCAAAGAGGCTGTATGGCTAATTGGAGATGACTGGAATCCAGGTGAAATCTCTCCTTTAATATAGATGAAGGAAGGAAGGAAGAACATGAGAGGCAGCCCTAGCTCAGCTGTCACCCTCCTGAGTGTCTGCAAAATCCAGAGTTCTCATTCTGTAGTGGCAGGAGTTGGGGACCTGAAGGAATGATGAGTAAACCAAGTGGGCCTTTCTTGTTCAGAATGATCCAAAGCTTAAAGCAAAAATGATCCCTAAAGAAGGTATCTGCAGAGGTACATTGCCCCACTTTGTGAAAATAGTGGGCCTGGTATTTAATACATGCCCACTAATGAGAGAGGCAGCGTGCAATAAGTGTTGGGGACATGTTAGGAGAATTGGCATTTCCACTAATAAACTGTAAACTTCATTCTTCAGGGCTACAAATTCTGTGCAAAATGAAAGGATTGGTTTATAAGGTCCCTTCTAACCATAACAGGGGGCTCTGAGCTATGCAGATAAGGCTGGGCACAGCTGAAAGTGGCCACTCCCAAGCCCAGTTATTTAAATCCATATTCATTTAGAATTTCTTAAAATGTAGCTCTAGAAAAACCAGGCTTTCTTAAAACCTACTCTGATTCAAATAGAGCTACTTGACTCTGCCTTTAAATCCAAATCACTCTGGCTTTCACTGTTTACCCAATAATAAGTCCTAGCCCAAACTTCACAAGCCAGACAAAGCCCCCAGGGAAGAAACTGATCTTCTAGTTCAAGTTCAAGACTTAAGTTGGTTGGTTCTCAGAAAAGTCCAAAATGGTATCACTATGTTAGAGCCGAGTCACAATGTGTCAGGCAGTCGCTGATCAGATCAATCTGAGCTCAGAATGCTCTGCCACAGGTCGGACACAAATAGTTCCTGTGAACTTTTGGGGTGCATCCTCTAACTTTGATCATCTCCTATTTCTTCTGAGCTCATTCAATTCATCTTTGCTCATAGAGCAATTCATAGAGCACATCCGCTTCTCTAATGACGCCATTCTGGGCAATCCTGTGCCAGCCTCTCCCCTGCCACACAATCAGTTCTAAAGTTCTTAAGGGAGATCTTGAAAGTGTCCTTTTTCTGACCACCTTGTGAGTGCTTGCCATGTGTGAGTTCAAATCTTAAATGACCTAACTCTCAAAGGTTAAATGTCTGTTCCAGAATCCCATAAGGGCAGAACTGGAACCCCAGGCCTTCTGACTCAGAAGCCAAATGTCCATCTCTCATACTACACTACTATCTGCATTCTCCTATTACAGCTTGGATATTCCATCTGACATGAAGAAAAGGTCATTTGTAAGTTCTTTTTTATTTTCTTGGGAATATAATACCCATGAAGACAGAAACTGTCTCTTTTTTGTGTAATCCCAGCACTCAGTACCTGACCACTTGTGGATGCTTAATAAATGCTTTCATTGATTGATCATTAAAAAAATTCATAAAAGTAACTCATTTCTGGCAAAAACATTTGCCTCTTTTATCCCATTAATAAACAAATTAGAAACCAGTTTTGTAGCTAGCATTACTGAGACATTGGTATTCCTATACCTGAATGATTTCCTTAAACCTATAGAAATCAGCTTTTTTTTGTCTCACCTCTGCCTTTCTTCATTCAAGAGGACTTGTGAAAGCCATGACCTTTTATCCCAGCTAGTCACACCTGATGGGTTATTCTCAGACAATTCCAACACAAATTGATTTTGTTCCAATGAGCTGTGTGGAGCCCATCAGGCATTCTGTCGAGCCATGTCTGGCTCAGGTGATTTAGGAGGTGAGTTGTGCTTTTCCAAGTCTGTGACTCGGGAAATAATCACCTTTTCTTTCATTGTTTCCATCCCAAGCAGAGCATTCCTCTCCCAGGCTAAGCTATTGTCACCCATCACCTTCACTATGAGAGCCATCACTCAGGTGCAAAATGCTAATGCCTGAAAGCCTGGGCTTTTTAGAATGTTTTACTGATTCGGAGGCAGTCTCCTGAGGCCATCATAAGGAGACACTCTTCCCTGCTGTCTGATAATTCAACTTAAGATGGTAGGGGGAAAGATGGGATAATGTTGGTAAGGATATGAAGGGGGAAAGAAAATTGATGTCAGTAAAATGCCTCAAACTGAATTCTAATTTGGGCAATAGAGCCTTGTTGTTCAGCCATACCCAACTCTTTGTGACTCCATTTGGAGAGTTTTGTCATTTCCTTCTCTAGCTCATTTTACAGATGAGGAGAGTGAGGCAAACAGGATGAAGTGACTTATTCAGGGTCACACAGATAGTATCTGAAGCCAGATTTGAACTCCTGAAGATGAATCTTCTGATTCCAAGCCCAATACTCTATTCTCTGTGCCTCCTAGCTGCCCAACAGAGAACTTGCCTTAAATTATATGTATATGCATCAGGGATCTTAGGAGGACACACACAATAGATCAGCACAAATAGGATCTTAACATCCATCAGTGATATGAAAGTTTAGGATCCTAATATCAGAGCTAGAGGCAAAAGTTTTAGTCTAGAGTCTTCATTCTGCCAAAGGAGGAAACTCAGATTTAAGGAGGCTTAGAAATTTGCCCAGAGGGGCAGGTAGGTGGCAGTGGATAGAGCACTAGCCCTGAAGTCAGGAGGACCTGAGTTCAAATCTAGCCTCAGATACTTAACACTTTCCTGGCTGTGTGACCCTGGGCAAGTCACTTAACCCAATTGCCTCAGGAAAAAAGAAAAAAGAAAAAAAGAAAGAAAGAAAAAAGAAATTTGCTCAGGATCCTCTAAGTAGTAACTAGTAGTTAAGATTCAAACTAAGTGCCATTCCCACTTTACCATGCTGACACAATGGCCTTCTGGGGTTTGAGAAAGAGCTAACCTTGTTCTAGGTTCTGGGTGTTTTACAGACAGGCTTCATTCCCACCCATCTTGAGATGAAGCGCCAGAACTCTTGTGTTCAGGCCTAGGAGAACCAGGCTCCAGGCTTTTACTGATCCAGACAGCAGGACAGAACAGCCAGCTGCTGCCCTTACCTGCTAAGAACAGCCCCAAGTCTTCTAGAAGTGCTCAGATATGGGGAATTAACACCTCTGTGCTCAATCATCATGGGCCTATGAAGGTTGAGATCAAATACGCTGTTTTTCCACCATTCCCAGGCTAAATCTGGCCAACTTCTGTTCCCTTTAACCTTGTGATTCAGGAACCATCTAGTGGGGCAAAAATCCATTTCACTAGTTATCTTTTTTCCATATAATTCTCATCAAGCTAACACCCCTTTACTCTGGGCCAGGCAGGGCAATCAGGATGCTCTTTCTGCAACCAGACTTTCTATTACCATCATTCAGTAATCTTTACTCCTTAGAGATTTGTTTGATTTATTTCATTCTGTCTCCGCGGGTCTTTAGCCTCATTCTCACCTAAAACTGTCTACCTAAGTGATCTAAACTTGGAAATTTTTCTATCTGATCATAATCTCATGTCCTTCCATTTCTCTCTCTGCCTCCTTTCTTCAGGACCTCTTCTTTATCCCCACTAAAATTTAAAGCATCTTTAAGGATTAGGGATTAAAAATTAGGATTAAAAATCCCTATTTTTTTCTAATCAATCATCCCTACTCTAATGTCACTTCAGTCTTAACCCTGTAATTTATCTAGTCAGCTGCCCCCTATTCCCTACCCTTACTAGCAAATACTCTAGGTCTCTATCAATCAGTAAGAGTTTATTGAGGGTGTAAGGAGTGCTTATGTGCCAGGCTCCATTGCAGGTAATGGAGATTCAAAAATAGCCTGTGCACTCAAAAACTATTCCACAGAATCAGTAATATGTATCTCAATGAGTACATATTGGACAGTTAGATGGTCCAGTGGATAGAACTCCTGGCCTGGAATTAGGAGGACCTGATTTCATATTTGGCCTCAGATATTTCCTAGCTGTGTGACTCTGGGCAAGTCAGATAATCCCATTTGCCTCAGTATCCTCATCTGCAAAATGAGCTAGAGAAGGAAATGGCAAACCACTCCAATATCTTTGCCAAGAAAGCCCCAAATGGGGTTATATAGATCCACATGACTGAACAGCAATAGGTACATATACAGAACAGATGACAAGTAATCTTTTTTTGCTTTGAAAATGATGTGATGTTTATATTATTTTTTTTATTTTAATAATATTTTATTTTCCAAATACATATAAAGACAATTTTTAACTAAGTAATAATTGGTGTTCAAAATGTCGGTCTGTCCCCTTTCCCCCTCCCCAAGACAGCAAGCAATCTGATGCAGGTTAAATGTGTACAGTTCTTCCCAACACATTTCCATATTTGTCATGTCACGCAAGAAAAATCAGACCAAAAAGGGAAAAAAATCATGAAAAATGAAAAAACAAAAAAGTGAAAATATTGCTCTTTGATATATTCAGTCTCCATAATTCTCCTCAGAATGCAGATGGCATTTTCCTTCCCAAGATGACAAGTTATCTTAGAGAGGAAAGGTTCCAGAGGCCAGAGGAACTGTAAAAGTCCTTTTACAGAAGGAAATGGGGTTTAAGCTCAGTCTTGAAAGATGCCAGAGTCCGAATACAATTCTTCCTTTGCAACAACAACAACAACAAAATTCGGTTCTGCACATATATATTGTACCTAGGATATACTATAAAATATTTAATATGTATGGGAATGCCTGCCATCTAGAGGAGGGGGTGGAGGGAAGGAGGGGAAAATTCGGAATAGAAGTGAGTGCAAGGGATAATGTTGTAAAAAAAAAAAAAAATTTCCTATGCATATGTACTGTCAAAAAAATGTTATAATTATAAAAATTAATAAATAAAAAAGAAAGATGCCAGAGATACAAAGAAATGGAAATGAGGAATTGGATTAAAGATGGCCAGGATAAAGGTATCAGGCAAACATTATTGCGGTTTGTTGATAGTTAGCATGCCCACCCTTCCCTATGCCACTTTCTCCTTATAAACTGCCAACCAACCCTGGGCAACTTCTGGCATGTGGCTCCAAGACTCCTAATCATGGGTTGATGGTTATTTAATCTTTGTTTTTTTTTTTTGTTTTTTTTTTTTTTTTTTTCTGAGGCTGGGGTTAAGTAACTTGCCCAGGTCACACAGCTAGGGAGTATTAAGTGTCTGAGACAAGATTTGAACTTGGGTCCTCCTGATTTCAGGGCCGGAGCTCTATCCACTGCATCAACTAGCTATCTTGATTATTTAATGTTAACTAGAACCTTATCATAGCATAAAAATCACTTTATTCTACCTGACACTGCCACACTCTCTACAATAGCAATTTCAAGCCTTGTCTCCTCAAGTGCCCAAAGCCCTACTCCTCCTTTCCCTTCCCTCTCATCAAATAAGCTTGCCCTCAGGAACTGCTGAGAAAATAAAAGCCATCCATCATTAGCTCTTCACCTATTTCAAAACTTCTTATACTTTTCCCTGCTGGCCTTCTCTCTGCCTTTGATCCAGTCTTTGAAGAAAAGCCCATCCTTCTCCTTGCCACTGAAAACACTAGTGCCTTTGATTCCTCCATCTTCTCCATCATTTTATGTCTTCAATCAACCCCCAGCCCCACCTCTACCTCTCTTGTCTCGTAGAGCAGGAGTTCGGGATACAAAAACTACCAAAGAGTTCATGGAATTCAGGGGCTCCGTGAGCCTGAAGGGGGAAAAAAGCTACACGTTTACTTCAACAAGTTGATTTTCTTCATAATTATATATTTTAATTTATGTGTTTAAAACCATTACCTTGAGGAACACAAAATCGTCACCAGAATGACAAGGGGAATCCACTACACAGGCACACACATGCTAACACATACATATGTACATATTTACATGCATGGTAAAGAACTCTTGTAAAAGTTTAAAAAAAAAAAAAAGACCTTCTTAAGTGACACAGTTCTAGAGCTGTGCTTTAGGAATTCCAATTTGACAGCTTTGCAGATTCAAGAAGACAGAGCCAGGAAGACCAATAAGTTGATTATTGTAGTAGTACAAATGAGCAGACCTGCCCAACAATGACCACTACATGAATGAGAAAAAGATGAAGTTGGTTTTAGCCCAATGTCTGGCATGTAGCAGGCATTTAATAAATATTTATTGAATAATTAAAAAACGACAATTGGTGGTAATTGTTGAAATTAAAGGAAAGAGCTGAGGATGACAAATGAAAGAGATTTTATAATCTTTAGAATTCTCTGGCTTCATTTGAGTCTTTTATATTTTGCACATTTTCTGTAGTAGATTCTAGAATCTATTAGAATTGCTGTTATTTTGAATAAATAATCTAGTTTGTTTTTGTTTTTGTTTTTTTTTTAAATAACATCTCCAAAGAATTTTCCATTTCTAAGGCCATCTGGTCTATCATGACTAACATTTTTCCTCAACTGCCTGAAGAGAGACAATTTCTTTAAATTCTTGGAGGGAAGTTTTAGGACAAGAAGATTAAATTGTATTCTAGAATCTCTGAATATTAAATTATTATTATTAAATATGAATAATTATCAAATATATTTTGTATCTACTTTTCTAAGTTGGGATGAGTATTAAATATATTTTGTGTCTACTTTTCTAAGTAAGTTTTTTAGGAAAAGAGTATGAATAATGGATCCTCTGAGTAGTATGAGTTCATCATCAACTAGGTGAGATTACATAGCTTGGAATTATTCTTCCTATTGATGTAGGAATGTATCTTTACCTCCTGGAATCTAATCATCTGTTTCAACACTTTGCTTTGTATGAGTCTTTTATATTTTGCACATTTTCTGTAGTGGAAGAAATTAACTAAATTAACTAAATTCTGCAACCTATTAGAATTGCTATTATTCTGAATAAGTAATCTAGTTTGTTTTTTAATTGACTCTCCAATTGGAAAATTTCAGAATTCATCACTCTCTTTCACTAAGGTGAGAATGATCTTTATCTGTTCTGGTCAGTTTTAAGTGGTTTGAGACCAGGAACCCTTTCCCACCCCACTTAAGCCCTGTTTTTACCTTGGGCTCTTGATGCCTTTTGCCCAGGGGTGAAGAAAATCATCTTCTCACCCAGAGAATCTGGATTCATGTCCTGGGAGCATGTGACCCCAGCAAGGGAATTGAGTTCTTCTTAAATAACTGTTGTTTCATTCAACTCACATTCCAGAGTATAACTTTAAAGAAAATACATTCAACAAAGCTTAAGTTAGGCTGAAGTGTAACGGGTCTTTAAAAGGAATTAATGGTGATCAATGATGAAAAGTTACTCAGTATATGAAGGAGAACTATTAGGAGAACTATTTCTTCAAACTGAAAAGAAATGCTTAAAACATAAATGATTCTTAAATACATTTTGACAAACACTTAAAGCATAATAATCAGTAATTTCTATACCTTTTGAGAGATTAAAATTTTTAAGCAACTTGAGGAACTGTGGAACAAATATCCTTTTTTTAAATCACCAATCTATAGTCTGTTCAGATCTCTGTGGTGTGAGTTTTTGAAAGTCCTTTATCTGTAGTATACTCCTGATAGGAGACATCTTTTCTAAAAAGTTATTTCAGAGATTTCTGTCTCCAAACTATAGAGCTTATAAGGTGGTCTGTCACATGAAAAGTGGACAGAGCTCTGGACTTGGAGTCAGAAAGACCCAAATTCAAATTCAGCCTCTGACACTTACTGGCTGGTTAAATGATCCTGGGCAAGTCACTTAATGTTTTTCACTCATTTTCTTCAACTATTTAATAGGAATAGAGGATCAAATGAGATACTTGTAAAATGTTTAGTACAATGCCTAGCACATTATAGGAGATATATATATTTTTAGTTGGGATGGTGAGGGTTTAAAAACTCAACAGATCTAGCCCCACTTTTCCCATTGGTCATCCCTTTCAGTAACAATTCTTTTTCTTTGGGCAATAGCCCACTTTGACTTTTTATTATATTTTCATCCTATATATTTGTGTATTATCCACCAGATAGCAGTAATAGATTATAGGATTGGAACTAGAAAAAGAATTTAAAGATAGTCTAATCTTACTATTTAAAGATGAGGAAGCTGAGACCTATAGAAGTGATGATAAATAGCCAGACTTATACAAACCCATATCCCCTGCCTCCAAATACAATATTCATTCCAATATGCCACTCTGTCTTTGAACAGTATTATAAAATGACCCTTTATATTGGCACAGGGTTCTCCTTCCCCCAACCAAGGATTCAAGTATATTAAGAACAATGTACTAGTGAGTCCTAGAGTTTGTCCTTCATTCTCGAAGAGGACCATGATATCAGAGATGATGCTTTGACATGCAAGTGAATTGGATTTAAGTGAGGGAGGGTTGTACAAAGTCACCAGCATCCCTCTTCAGAGCCATCCTACTTCTTCCATGGACTTCCTGCGTGACCTTAGAAAAAGTCATGTCATTTATCTGAGTCTGGATTTCCTCCTCATTCCTCAACAGAAGAATTAAGCCACATGAAATTGAAGATTCCCTCTAGCTCTGACATCAGGATTCTTCCATTGAAACAGTCCCTTTTTTTCCTTCTTTATTTTTGGTTTACTCAGAGTCCTACTGTTCTTTTTTCCTGTTTAAATCAGAAAGCAGGCTCCACATACCACTGGCATTTTAATCACCCTTTGTCAACTGGATGAGCCCCATTACTAATGCCTGCATTTTTCGGGAGAAAGAACATTTTTCTCCTAAGGGTCCCAAAGAGCTGAGTCTCTCTCTGGGTTCTCTTTATGGGACTGAGAAGAGCAGGGAGAAGAAATGATCCTTGATGTCATAGGGGAAAGAAACCTATAGCTCTAGTTTCTCCACTCTCTTTAGCCACATTAGTCCAGGAATATGAAGTTCTTGCTGAAGTTCATGTACAAAACAGAAAACATGACTGTAAATATTCAAAAGCAGAAAGCCTCTAGTTTCCTCTCATTTATGCCCCTCACTCTAATGCAGAATTTCTAGCATGGAATGATGTGAAGGCAGCAAGAGTCAATAAGAACTTAACCATTTCCCAGGAATTCTCCAAGAATAAACGTCTGATATTGATGACTCTCAGAGAGAGCCTCTTAATCTCTAGAAGTGTCTTGTCTGGGCTTTTCCCTTCATTTTTCCATCATGGCCATAAAGCTCGACTCCCCACTGGTGAGACTGGCTGAAGAGAGAGTTATTATAAAAATAGAAGGCAAGCAGTTGGGCTGATGGCCATCTGGAGAGAGGAATGGGCTAACTTAGACAGAGGCCCTGGGTGAGCGGGAACACATGGCGGGAAGGATATCACTGCAATCAAGTTTCTTTTATTGGAAGAAGCAGACACTTAAGCAAAGTGGCTAATTGGAAAATTGAGCCTGGGGTTTATTTAATGTTGAAGTGCATTCCCTGTAGGAAAAAGCTTGTAGCCTGTAGGAAGGCTCTGCAGGAAACCAATAGGACCTGAGCTGCAGGACATAATAGCCTCCATGTTGTATTTGAACACAGGTAAAATTTGATTAAAACAGAATTGCAGCAAAACAAAAGTCAAGGCAGACTTGATCAATAGAGCTGAAAAGAGAAACATTAAGAACAAAGGGGAGGAGTGCTAGAGGGAGAAAATGGAAGTCACAAGAGGTTAATAAGCAGTCAGAAGTGAGGAAGGAGAAAATTTTTGCTAAGTTGTCAGTCTTTCTGCCTTCCAAATCTTGGAGTAGTGCACTTGGAATCAGAAAACCTAGATTCTTTTCCCAACTGCGCCTCTCCCCATTACCAGTTCTATGTGATTTTTAAGGAAGTCATTTTGGAAAGGTTGTCATCTTCAGTTTTCAAAATGATGGAATAAATTCTAAACTTACAATGCTTCTTTTGTTCCCTGAATGATAGGAAAAGAGCTCCTGAGTGAATTAAGTGATTACCTAGCATATGGGTCAGTACCAAAAAGCCTGTCAAGTAATCAGTGAGTATACACATTAGCCCATTCTGTCACCCAATGAGTCAAGGCACAAAGATGAACCAATCCCATAAGGAAAAGACAGAGGATATTTTGAAGGTAAAAAGATGCCCTTCCTTCTTTGGGAAGCTGCCCAAGGATGAAACTCTCAGTTCAGGGAGCCTTGTGAAGCTCAGAACCAAGGCTGTTCTTTCACAGAGCCTTGAACACAGCCCCTCCAGATGACCTGTCGCTAACTGACCTCAGGGACAGCTCCAACACTCTAAAAACCCGTCTCTTCTCTGTCAACCCCCCCTTGAAAATCTATCTGTCTGTGTACATTAAGGGTCATTATCTCACATTAGTGGTAACATGAATTGATTCAACAGAGACTGCTAAGGTGATCTGGATCCCAGAGCTGCATTACCTAGTCTGAAAGACTGACCATTAATCCCAGTACAAAGGGAAATATCTTTTCAGCTGTTCTGGCTCTAGCAGACTCAAGGTCAAAAATATTTCAGGTTTCCTGCACTCGGTCCTTCTTCCTGTCATTTTGGACATTTCACCAGGGTGTGGATTGTGATTATGGAGAAGTTAACTCCCCCAAACAATCTTCCCTTCTCTGAAACTGTCTCATTTAACAGCATCGCTGAAATGGGAGGGATAAACTTCTGTGGCCAGAATAAAAAATGGCAATAGTCTTTGTGATGATTAAGAGACCCATAGGAGACTCCGAGCAAGACAAGGGCCTCAGTCTGGTACCATTAGAAAATCTTTTTACTGCAGTTCCTATTTCTCAGCACATAAGTGAATGGTACTACATAATCTCTCTTTTTAAAAATTATTTATTTTTATTAAAGCTTTTTTTATTTACAAAATATATGCATGGGTAATTTTTCAACACTGACCCTTGCAAAACTTTCAGTTCCAAATTTTTCCTTCCTTCCCCCCACCCTGCCCCAGGATGGCAAGTAGTCCAGTACTTATATGTTAAATCCAATATATGTATACATATTTATACAGTTATCTTGCTGTGGTGCTACATATTCTCAACTAGACAGGAAAAGGAATTTCTCATTTGAGAGAAAGCAAAAATAGCCAAATATAGAAAGGATTTTTCTCTTGGGGCTCAACACAAAATGTGAAAAATGGACTGTGTGATTAATTTCATACTTGATTCTCAGTACCTAAAAGACTATGCACATTTACAAATACAAAAACAGTACAAATTAATTCTTTAAACATATATAGATAATTGTACACACCTTTGTTAGATATACATATAATATGTTATATAGATATATGTTCCAGGGGGTGTTTTCATCTTTTTTAATATTCTTATAGACTAGTACATAGTAAGCCTTTGATAAATGCTTCTATTTTAATTTTAATATGATAAAAACATTAAATTAAATTGAATTGAATAGAGGTGTATATTTCAAATAGACACATACATGATATCCCCAAAATCCTAATGCTGTTTTACACTTTAATAACTTCAAAAATATTAATTTTAAACTTATAAAAACATTTTTAAATTATTTAAAATTTTAATACAATGATACAGGAAATATATTACTAAAATTCAACTTTATTACCATCTTGTGTTATATCCATCACGTTAGTTGATTTTCAAACTTTGTAAAACCTTTTATCCTCTATTTCTCAGGGACTGAAAGTTTTGTGTAGGTAATTCTAGCTATAAGATCATTCAGAATATGAGACTGATGTATACATGAAAAATTTTCATGTGGCCTTACACGAGAAAATCTAATGGGCTTGGTTGGATTCAGTCACCAATGAGATCAAGCAGGAAGACTTCCTCTACCAATCCACTAATCAGAAGTATCATCCAGAAAATTAAAAATAATGATCAAAATTCACAAAATTAAAAAAGCAGAAATGAAATGTTCAGTATTCTTTTGAGTATAGTTTTAAACTTTAAAACTTCAGAAGTAGGAATGCTACAAACTTACAAAATCATTTGAAAGTTTAGCTACTTAAATTTCATTTCTGCTTTTTAAATTTTGTGGATTTGATCATTATTTTTAATTTTCAAACCTTACAACATTCTAAATATTACCAAACATTAATAATCTTCAGTTCAAATGACCTCTCCAAGGCTACAATATGCAATCCAGAGATTTGTTTTGGTCACTTTTGCAACTTAAGTCCAGGTCCAGTCTTTTTGTTTGAGCAGGAGCTTGGAAGAATCTTCTCATGTGTCTGTGAGCAAGAATTTGGAAAGGTTGCAGAATGGATAGAGGAACAGTTAGACTCAGAAAATTCTTTCCTTAAAGCAGAGGTCCAACTACACCATTCCACTACTCAAATCCTAATGACCTTCCTATCGCCTCCAGGATCAAATACAAAATCTGTTTGGCATTCGGAAGCCCTTCAAAATTTATAGCTCTGTCACCTTTCCAATCTTCTTATACCTTACTCCTCACACATATTATTTGATCCATTGATACCAGTCTCTTTGCTGTTCTGCAGACAAAACCCCATATTTCTTTCCTTATGTGATTTTCTCTGGCTGTTCCTCATCACTACAATACTCTCCTTCCTCATCTCCACCTCCTGGATTCTCTGGCTTCCTTCAATTCTCAATTAAAATTTCACCTTTTATAGGAAGCCTTTCCCAACCTCTCTTAATTCATGTGCCTTTCTATGGTTCATGATTTTCTTTGCATTTTGTACACAGCTTGTTTGCACGTATGTTAGATTATTAACTCCACCATTAGATTGTGAGCCACAGGCACTCTTTTTCTATCTAAAGCACTTAACACAGTGTCTGACACACAGTAGGCACTCAAGCCTCCTCATAGACAAATCATATATGTTAACTAGAGAAGGATCCGTTTATAGCAAATTATAACATTTTTCACAATCTGACATGTTTTTGTTATTGTATTTATTACTAGTACCTAAGTTTTTAGTATATATATTGATTATATTTAAATATTTTGAGGTGTGGATAGATTATAGAGGAAATGATTTCTGCATTTGATTTGGAGTGTCTGGATTAAAATGAATTTTTGACCTTATAGCATAGAATTAAGACATAAAAATCTAAAAATGGGGTTTATATTGCCATAGTTTATTCTAATACTATATATTATGTGTGGGTGTGGGTGTGTTCTTGTCAAGCTAAAATGGGGAACGAGAATTGGGTGAGTATGTAATCTTTGTCTCAGTCATTTCATTCAAGCTCAACTCTTCATGATCCTGTTTGAGGTTTTCTTGGCTAAGACACTGGAGTGGTTTGCCATGTCCTTCTCCAGATCATTTCTCAGATAAGGAAACTGAAGCAATAACCATTAAGGACTTGCCCACCAATTATTCTCTGGACTCAGTCACTCTAGGATTCAAGAACGCACAATGTCCATCTCAAAACTCTGAACTCAAATCAGGACATGAAGTTCTATTAAAATGTGTCTCCCATCTGTCTAGCTGTTCAGCTTTTAGGACACTGCCCACTGTTAAGGAGAGTGGGAGGAAAAGGACAGTTCCCACCGTAATTGCATCCGGGGACTTAAGTCTTTAGGGCTGGAATAACAGTCCTATGTCAATTGGAGAAGTATGAACAGTACTTTAGCACTTGTCTTTTAACTCCCCATCAATAGAGATATTTGCACTGCATTAAAAACTCTGATTAAAACAAAACAAAACAAAATACAAACAAACAACCTCTGCTCAAATCTAGAAAGGAAAGAGAGGGAGAGAAGGAAGGACAGACAGATGGACAGACTCTTCCTAGTTGTGTCTGTGGGTCAGTGCATGATTGAGTTGAATGAAGACTCTTGTTCTAGTTAAGAAGACAAGGACCTTTCAGGCAATTGGTACAGTTCAGTAAATTTCAATATAGTATAATACGAGGCAGGGCCATCTGATGCTATGTAATGCAACATGCAGATTTCTTCTCTGCAGCACAGACTAGGAAGAGCAGAATTGGGGTCTGATTTTGGGGGTTATTTTTTGTTTTGTTTTGTTTACATTTTTTCCTATCACAATCCTAGCCTAATACACTGGCTAAAAAGTCATCCTTAGAATAAATGAAACTCTAGATCCAGAGCACCTCTGATACAAGACAACTTCCTTAACTTCTCATTACTCTAGATAAGTTTTTAAGACCAACAGAGCAACTCCTGCCTAGCATAGAAAGAAAGGGTTTTCTTACTAGAAAATCCTTATGCAAATCATTCAGGCTCTTCTGCAGATAATTCTTTTTTTAGAGTTGAAATTAGCATTAGAGGTGTTAGGGACCTTAGAGATCACTTAGTCTAATTCTGTTATTTAACAGAAGACAAAGCAGAAGCCAGAAAAATAAAACAATTTAGCCATACTCCACGTGTAATTTTTTTAATGAAAGCAACACATTACCAACTAATGTTTTATATTTATACAAAGTTCAGTTTTCTCATGCTTATATTTTCGTGAATGTATCTTATTTTATGTTGTAAATTTATTTTTCAAACATTGCAAATAATCAGAATTTTCACTTCTTTAAAATTAAATTCTTTTTTATTTCAAATTCCTAAGAAGTACTTAAACCAAAGAAAAAAATTCCCTCATTATTTCTATTTTCTGTTGAATTTTCCCATAAAGAGTTTGCTTGTATTTCATTTCTTTTTGGAATCATTTTTTCATTCTTGGAAGGAATGACTCAAAGCTTTTTCCTGCTGAACCTGATTTCCTTTTACCTCTGCCCACTTACATTTTATAAAGGTCATTTTCAATTCTAGGCACTGTCAGGAAAGTTAATGAGCACACTCTTTTTTCCATCATTCAAATCATTGATGAAAATATGAAATACTACTCAGCCTGGGCCTTATCCCCAGAGAACATCACTCATTCTGTGCCTTCACTGTGACATCAGGCAATCAATACCAGCTGTCAGTACCACTCTCTCTACAAGTATATGGGCCCAGCATAAGTCTATCTTTAAACAGCAGACAACCATGTGCTGCAGACTGTGAGAAAGGGGAAGGAGGATGGCATATGGTGACCACCACCATAATCACCAGTGTTACGGATTGGTCTTCCAGGAAACTCAGGAAGAAAACAAAGGAATGGGGGGGGGGGGGAGTAAGGATGGTCAAGATATAGGAGAAGGTAACATTATTAGTTGATTTTTTTTCAGTCATTTTAGTCAGGTTTGGACTCTTCATGATCTCATTTGGGTTGGGTTTTTTTTTTTGTTTTTTGGGTTTTTTTTTGGCAAAGATATTAGCGTGGATTGCCATTTCTTTCTCCAACTCTTTTTACAGAGGAAGAAAACAAGGCAAACAAGATTCAATGATTTGCCCAGGGCTACACAGCCAGTAAGTGTCTGAGGCTAAAGTTGAACTCATGAAAAGCAGACTTCTTGACTTCAGACCTGATACTCTCTCTAATCTACCAATTATACAAATGAGGGAACCAAATTCCACAAAAGCCAAGTGATTTGTTGTAGAAGTATATCCCTAGAGTCCAAATCTAGTCATCTTTCTACTATCCCAAATTGCTTTTATATATAATAATGGAAAGATCATTGAATGCTGATTTATCAAAAAAGGGTCCAGGCCCTGGCAGTAGCACTTAAAGCTTGAGTGAATCATTTCACCTCTGAACCTCAGTTTTGCATCCTTAATATAATGCAAAGAACCAGATGATACAAAGCAAGTGCTTTCTAGATCTGATATTCTATATTTACTTCTGATAAATAACAATGGACATTTGCAACGGCACTTTTTGAACAATAGTGGATAGAAAACAGCCTTGTGTTAGGGAACCCCTGGATCCAAGTCTTAGATACATGCTGTCTCTGTGCAGGTTCTTTTTACTCACAGTGGCCCCATGTAACTCTGTAAGTATAAGATGAATCTTTCATCTGAAATAGTACAAGGAATATAAAAATGGTAGAAGTTTCCTTCAAAGATGAAATTATAGGTCCAGGCTACAAAGTTTATAAATATAACTTCATTTAATCCTCCCAATAACACTGTGAGATAGGTTTTATGGATGCTATATACCCGTTGTACAGATTATGACCTGTCCACATTCATATAACTGTTAAGTGTCTAATTCCGGATGCAAATCTGTTTTTCTCCCAATGCCAAACCTACAATGCTTTCCACCACTTGTCTGTTATGTCCAAATAATTAGAGCTGACATTTACATACATAACACTTTCCTGTTTACAAAGAATGTTGATATACATTATCTCATTCTCTCCATTCCTCAGTCTTGAGAAGCATTATTCAGTCTTCTTCCAGCAATGAAATTTCTCAGTGAATGAACAAAAAAAATAATTTCCCTTTGCATGGCAGATCAATTTTAAGTTGTGATTATTTGTCCCTGGCTTAGAAATAAAGAATACTTTATTGTTGATGAGGTTTTGTCAAGATCCAAGGGGTTGGGAATCACCCATGGATGATGTCCTGACCCTCCAATTCCAAATAAATATTTAAAATTCAGCTAACCATATTCATGTTTTTTTGCTTTTGCTTTTGAGTTTTTGCACTTAGATGAACTAACAGTCAACCTCCAAGAAGACAGAGGCTAATATCTAGTGTGTCATTTCATTAGCTAATTTAATATAATGTTCCAGACTTCTGATATAATTTCAAGTTCTTCCCTTTCACCTCTGTTATTAGCATCTTCCTTTATCTTTGAAGTTGTCTCATGGTCAAAAGGAGCTGAGCTCTAACATTGAGTGTAAAAATTGGCAGTATGTGTATTTCCCCCACCACTTAGTAGATTCAAAATGACAGATGTGACCCATATAGTCTGTGACAGATACAATCTGGAAAAATGTTCATTTTAATCTTTAATAGTATTTAAATAACTGCCCTGTTTGTCTCACTTAGGATGTCAGGCTCTTCTGGGTGAGCAGTGTATCTCCCTGGGTGCTTGGTTGGGCATGTGGCATATTGACAATGCTCGATAAATAAAACGTTAAATAATTCAAAGATAAAGTTCAGTAATTCCTTGAGAAATGACATTACAATTTCAAGAGATTTTGAGCCTGTGCCCCAAGAATAAAATAATTGTTCTAAAGCTAGCCATGAATATTGATTTAAAAAAATAAAAAATTAATAAAAAAAGACATTTCTCTGTGGAAGAAATGGGAGGAATCTTCCACTATCAATAGAAAAGAGGATTTGAAAAATGAGGGTTTGTAGTGTACTTTCTAGAACCCCATGCTGGGGTGCCAAATGTAATGTCTAGACTAGCTCTTAGGAGGATCTCGGTACCAGCCCCAGTCCTTGGTCTTAGAAGAGTGATGAAGCAGGATCAGTCTCATTAACAATTAAATTTGAGGTTCATGAGTCAATTGTCATACAGGTAGGGTTAACTGCCATGTTCTTTCAGTGGTGGGTACAGTCAGAGATGAAACTACCCAATGTTTCTCGGATCTTCTTCATTTCTTCTTTTTTTTCCGTCTCTCTCCAATGGACAAGGTGGATACAGCTTGTTGGCACCCATCTGATTCCTTCTCCATCTGCAGAGATACAAGCAAACCCTCTCCCCCAAGCAGTTAACCTATCTGATCCCTTCCATTCACTACTTTCTGGATCTCTCCACATCACGTGGCAATTATCTAAAGATAATGGAGCTGCTCGCACTGGACACTGCCCTTCCGGTGGGTTATAAAACCTGTCTGCTGGAGCCAGTACATCTTTATAGAAAATTAAAAAATTAATGGTATAGAGAACTAAATTTAGAAGTTCTCTACGGTTCCCTGTGGCTCCCCCTTTCTTTTGTTTTTGGAGGAGCATCTTAATGTCTCTGTTTCTTCTCTCTACTATTGCCTGACCTTGAGGATTAAAAGGTATTCTAGTGGTGTGTAAAATCTTATACTGCACACAAAAGTGTGCAAAATGTTTAGAAGTATATGCAGGTCCATTGTCTGTTTTTATTGCTTGTGACACACCCATAATTGCAAATGCTTGTATAAGGAATTCAGATACCACTCGGGCTGTCTCTTTTGCTGCTGGCATTGCAAAAGTGAATCCTGAAAAGGTGTCTACCACAACATGGATAAAAGACAGATGACCAAAAGATTTATGATGGGTCATATCCATTTGCCAAATTTCATTGGGTCTCAAACCACGAGGGTTCTTCCCTGGAGGGAGTGTAGGAGCATGAAAAGGAAGGCAAGCTGTACAGGCTTTTACTATGCTCCTAGCTTCTTCTCTTGTTATTCCAAACTGCAAACGTAAAGCTCGAGCAGCCTAATGATATTTAAAATGAGATTCTTGTGCTTCTTGAAATAAAGAAGTATTGGCCAACATGGTTAGAAGGCTATCTGCCTTTGAATTACCATCAAAAATAGGACCTGGAAGTCCACTATGAGAGAGGACATGCAAGATATAAATCTTACCTGGATGCTTTCTTACTTGCTCTTGAAGTTCCTTAAAGAGCTGATATATATGGGAGGCTACAAATTTTATTTGGGCTGTGGCAATTCTTTGTACCACACCTACTGAATAGGCCGAATCAGATATTATATTTATATCTCCTGGATAATAAATAAGAGCTAGAATGATTGCATACAATTCATTCTGCTGAGTGGATTGAAAAAGAGTTCTGACTACTCTCTTTACAATTAAGTCATGAGAGCATATAGCACAAATGTTATATTTGGATGCATCTGTAAAGATAGTTGATCTGTTAAGAGGAACTTTAGAAACCTTTTCTTCAAGAATACATCACCAATTATTTTTAATAGTCGGGTTATCTTTAATGGAGACCCGTGTGTAAAATTTGGAGCCATGGCCAATAAAATTTGCCACTCTGGGATGGTTTCACAGCATATATTAATCTGTGCATTAGTATAAAAGGTGTATATCTTGTCAGGTCTTATCCCAGATAATTGTACTGCTCGTTTAATGGCCTTTAATAAAATTCTAGCCACAAGCACTGGTAAGGAGTAAGGCTTTGTTCTGGTTGTGCTGGGAGGTTCACCCACTCTATCACACTGTCTCCTTGATGAAGGACTGCTGTGGGTATCTCTTGTGTAGCAAAAACTGATATTTCCAAGGGTTTTTGAGTGACTCTTTCAACCACATTGGATAAAGCCAGTTCAACTTCTCTCAAAGCCTCTTGAGCTTCTTTTGTAAGCTGGTGTGGTGAATTTAAAGCACTGTCTCCCCTTAAAATGTCATATAATGGTTGTAATTGACAGGTAGTCAAGCCTAGCACTGGAAGCATCCATTGGATATCTCCTATCAATTTCTGAAAGTCATTTATGGTGTTTAGCTTCTCTGTTCTTAAGGAGAGTTTTTGTACTATAAGCACCTTAGGTTATACTTCATATCCTAAATAATGAAAAGGGGCATGTCTTTCAATTTTTTCTGGAGCTATGTGCAATTTGTAGTTCCTTAGTGTTTCTATGGTCTTTTGTAGATATGCTTCTAACATTTGTTCCTCAGATGCACATCCCAATATATCATCCATATAATGTAACAATATTACTTTTGGAAATGCTTTTTTTACTGGAGTAAGAGTAGCAACCACATACATTTGACACATAGTAGGGCTGTTTTTCATTTCCTGTGGCAAAACTGTCCATTCATATCTTTTATAAGGCTCAGCTAAATTAATGCTGGGCACAGAAAAGGCAAATCTTTTCATATCCTCCTTATCTAGAGGGATAGAATAGAAACAATCCTTAATGTTTACTCACAGAGGTCATTCTCTAGGCCAGTGGTTAAATAGGGGGTCAGTTCACTGTCCCTCAGACTGTTGGAGGGCCAGACTATAGTAAAAACAAAACCTCACCCTCTGTCTCTGCCCCTCAGCCCATTTGCCATAACTTGGCAAGCTGCATAAACATCCTCAGTGGCCGCATCTGGCCCTCGGGCCGTACTTTGAGAACCTCTGCTCTAGGCAATTGAGTAGGAGATGGAGTCTAGGCTGAAGAGTTCCCAGAGTTTCCATCTGTTCATTTACCTTTCTTAAAGCAATCAACATCCTCCATTTTCCAAATTTCTTTCTTACAACAAATACTGGGGAATTCCAAGGACTTAGAGAAGGTTGTAACTGGCCTTAGTCAAGTTGCTTATATCTTATAAGGCCTGATTTTTATCTTTGGCTAAGGGCCACTGTTCTATCCACACTGGTGTATCAGTTTTTCATTGGATAGGAACAGGTGAAAGTAGTGGCAGGCTTTCAACAGCAGCCCTGCCTAAAAAACTGAAGTACTCATTTTAACCTAATTGTTGTAAAATGTCTCTTCCCACAGATTGATGGGGATTTTTTCAACTATAAAAGGAGTAAAAACTCCTGTTTCACCTTCAAATATCCATCTCAAAGGGGTAGCACTAATTTCAGCTGCTATTGATCCTCCTACCCCAGACATGTAGGTGTTTGCCTTAGTCTTTGGCCAGTGACTGGGCCAGCTGGCACCTCTAATGACTGTGCGATCTGCAACTGTGTCTATCAATCCTTCTAATGATATGCCATTTATATAGATAGTGAGTATAGGTCAATGAGTCACAGCTGCTGTCTAGAATATTCCTGGATTCTGTTGCTTGGAGTTAGAATCTGGGCAACTATCACCAGGTTGCTTTTTAGGAATCTGTATCAGTAAGCCTGATGCTACTACTTCTCCTGGTTGATAAGTCACACATTGTCTACCTGTATTAGTGACTGGGATATTATCTACACATTCCCCAGTTTCCCACATCAGTGTATGGATGGGCACTGTTTTGTAAGTACTCTCAAAAGGTGAAATGGTCAAGCCTACTGTGCCTGGAGGCAAAGGTTCCATAGGCTGGAAAGGAACAGATCTCACCTCCCCAAGGAGTATCTCAGTTGTATGCAACAGCTGCATACAACTCTATTCTCCCCAATTGTAATCCATTTCTCCCATTAAGTTGCTTCTCAGCTGATTGATCATGTCTGAATACTGAACTTGTAAAGACTCTCTGGATGTAACATTGGCTGCCATCATGCCCCAAGTGCTTTTTGCCTGGGACCCTGGAGCTGGACTCCACTTCCAGTTTCCCTGAATCAATCTACATTCTGATGCCCAATGGAAGCCTCTGTTGCATTTTGGACATGGGTTTTGGATCTTGTTCTCCCACCTTCTTTTCTCACTCTGTCTCTATGCCAACATTGAGCTTTCAGATGCCCTACTTTACCACATTGAAAACATTGATGAGTCTCTCTGGAAGTCCCTTGTCAAAAGGGACCCTGTCTTCCCATGTTCAGATCTTGAAAAATCTGCATCATAGTCTAGGTATGAAAAATATTTGTGCCCACTGTGGCACAGTGTCTTCTGTTCTCTAAAGGAGCATCCTTGTTTAGTCCTAGTGTGATTCTTCTACAATCCTCATTAACATTTTCTTTAGCAAGTTGTCTTATCATAATTTCTATTGCTCAATTTTCACTAATAGTTCGTATGACAGCTGTCTGCAGAAGTCCCACAAAATCAGCAGTGTTCATTTGGCCCTTGCTCTGTTTTCATGAAAGCTTTCCCTCTATTTTGTCTTCCTGGGAGGGTCCCCCATGCTTTGATAGCAGCAGAAGCAATTTGCTCATATGCTGTTATAGGGTAATTAATATGTGCTAAAGTGTCTGCATAAGTACCTAAACCTACTAGTTGATCAAAGGTGACTGGTATATTAACTCCAGGTTGCCTATTTCATTGGCCTTGTATTCTACACAGTCCTCTATACTCAGAAAGCCACAGCAAGTTTTGTTCGGGTTGTAAACATCCCTTGCTATAGATTTCCAATCATTAAGGGTTAAAATTTCATAAGCCAAACTCTCTAATAACATCTTAACATAAGACCATGTAGACCCATAAAGAGTCCAACCCTTTTTCACATCTTTGATAATTTCCAGATTAAAAGGAATGTGGCGCAGTGGATAGAGCACCAGCCCTGAATTCAGGAGGACCAGAGTTCAAATCTGGTCTCAGACACTTAACACTTCCTAGCTGTGTGACCCTGGGCAAGTCACTTAACCCCAGCCTCAGAAAAAGGAAAAAGAAAAAAAAAAAAAAAAAAAAAGAGGAGTGTGGCTTCTCCTGACTTGACCTAAACAGTCAAGTTTTTCAATCACAGGATACAGTTTTCTTCTCAAACCAGATGTATCCTGTCCTTCCTCCTTTGCTTTAATTAATACCTCTTGTAATGGGGACATAAGGGATGGCAAAGCTGTTGGGTGGGCAGTGCTGATGGTCATTGCCCTTCCCACTCCTCCCAGGAAGGCAGAGTTGAGGGAGGAGGGTCAGGAGATGGGGAATGCCCTAAGGGCGCATGCTCAGGTGAAGTTGGAAGTGAAACTGAGCTGTAAAAGTGAGAAGCATCACACCCTTTAAACTCATCAGCATTGTACTTACTATACTTAACTCCTTTCCTACCCAACTCTCCACGCCCTCCAGCAGAGTTTTCAGTACCATCCCCCACCCGCTTTTTCTCCTCACACTTCCTTGTCTGGCTGTCTACCTTAAAATCTTTCCTTATTTTAAAACTTGGGGGATTTCTTAAAGCCAATTTTATTATATTGTACATAAAGAATGTTTCCTCAGGAATTGAATCAGGACCCATAGCTTTGTAATAATATCCAATTAGTTCTTCTCCCACTATTTTCCACATCTCTGACTGTAATCTTTCTTCCTTAGATAGCCATGCACTCATATTTAAGAACTCATTGATCTGCTTCTGAGTTATCAACAAACCTTCCTTCTCTATTAACCTAAGTTTTCTTCATACTTCCCTGGAGTGGGGAGGCTCTTTTATTACTATTTACCCCATTTGGGCTGCAAAATAAAAGTGACTACTTTAGCCCTTGCAGAGTCTTCCCTCTTACCTATTTTCATTATTACCTTATTCCCAAGATCACGGAGACTCCTCCTCCAAACTTGCCAAACTTGCCAAACTTGCCGATCACATCAGTGGAGCCACTGTATCTAGGGCCCTATATTGGAGTGTCCAAATATACCTTCCAGACTAGCTCTCTGGAGGATCTAGGGACCAGCGGGAGTCCTTGGTCTTAG
Organism: Sminthopsis crassicaudata; assembly: GCF_048593235.1. Taxonomy (NCBI): domain Eukaryota; kingdom Metazoa; phylum Chordata; class Mammalia; order Dasyuromorphia; family Dasyuridae; genus Sminthopsis; species Sminthopsis crassicaudata. The sequence goes on along the minus strand of NC_133621.1, from coordinate 92,901,292 downwards.
AGGAGGAGTGATGAGGCAAGGACCCACATGGATGGTCAAAGATGAAGTCTGTTTATTTCAAGTTCTCTCAGCCTTAAATACCTTAGTAGAATTACATCACCACAGCACACTGAGCATGTGCTAATTATAAGCACCCTGATATTAATATGTAAATGCCTCTTTAATGCAATATTTCTGCTTTAAGTAGAACACAAGTTCTCAGGAAGTCTGAGATGCCCCAAAGGGAGATGAGAGCAGAGCCAGACATGTCAGCAGGTTCCCTGTGGGCTGAAGGGTCTTATATCTCACGGAGAGTTCCCCCACTGTCTGTGGCCCTCTACAAAAGGTTAAAAAAAATATTTCCTGAGGAGGAAAATCTGATGTTCAAATAACCACATTCCTTCTTAACTTTTCTGTTCTAACTTCAATAAGAGAAGCCCCAGAATGACACTGACTCATCTATTGGGAATAACTCCCAGATTCTTTGACCTGTCATAGAAGGTGACACACCATTTGATCCCAGCCTGTCTTCCTTTTCTTATCTCTCCCTGCTCTTTCATTTACTCTGTGTTTTGATCTTATTAATCTCCTTGTCATTCCCCTGAATACCCACTGTTCTTTTCTGCCTTGATGTTTTACCACAGCATTCTTTCTCTGACCTTTTCCCTTAGATCTGCTGTCTTAATTCCTACATACTCGCTCCACTCCTGCAGTTCTCCAAGCTGGAAGACATTTCCCTATTCTCTGAACTCTAAACATATTTTTGAGAGACAGACTGGTAGCATAATGAGTAGAGCTGTGGATTTGGACTGAGAAAGACTTAAATTTGGCTTTTGCTCCAAACATTTTCTAGTTGTCTGACCAAGGGCCTCTATCGGGCTCAGTTGCTTCATTTATAAAAAAGAACAAGAATAGTCCCTGCCTCCAGAATTGTTGTGAAGATCAAATAAAATATCTAAACTGCTTTGCAAACCTTAAAGTATTAGGTGACAAATAATGAAAATGATAATAAATATAGTAAGTAACAAGATTTTAAGCTTTGCAAAGCACTTTACAAATGTTTCACTTTATCCTCACAAGTGCCTGGAGAGGCACATACTATTATTATCAGATAATACAGGTAAAGAAACTGAGGCACAGATAGGCTAAAGACTTGTCAGGATTACATATCTAGGCATGGATTTTAACTCAGTCCTTCTGACTACAAATCCAATCTAATTTCATCTATGGGAACAATTACTTTGAATTATATTTCTATGTCTTTCATATTCTATCTTATAGTTTATAACAGAAACAGATTTGGAGATGGGAAGGAGCTTGGGACTTACCAGTTATTTAACAGATGAAAAAACTAGGGCTTACTGAGGTGAACAGTGATTTGCCCAAATGTATATATGTAGCAAATGGCTGGAATAAGATGCGGTCTAAGCGTCTAACTCTAAAGTTATTATAATATATATTATATAATATATATTAATATATAATATAATTATTACAATTATATCATACTGTGGTGTAAGCTGCCTGCGATGAGATTATTTTTGTCTGTTTTCCCAGTACCTAGGACATAGATATTTAATAAATATTTATGGAATTAAATAGTGAAAGGTAAGATAATATGGGGGGAGGAAGAAAGCCTTAGATTTATTTTTTTAATATCTTTTTTATTTACAAGATATTTGCATGGGTAATTTTACAGCACTAATTGCCAAGCCTCCTTCCCCTATTTCCCCCTACCCCCCTCCCTCAGACAGCAGGTTGACCAATACATGTTAAATATGTTAAAGTATCAGTTAAATACAATATATGTATACATGTCCAAACAGTTATTTTGCTGTGCAAAAAGAATCAGACGAAAGCCCTAGATTTAAAATGAGAAAACCTTGTCCAAATTTTGGTTCTACCACTTATTATTATTATTATTATTTGACAATGACAGTCACAGTTCTCTCAGTCTCAGTTTCCTCATCTATAATATGAGGTTCAGTGTCTTACCTACTTTCCAGGATTGTTTTGAAGAACCTACTATAAAAATGTTGATTTTTATGATGACATTTTTTTTTTTTGCTCAAGTCCCCCACCCAAAAAGCATAGAAGATCTCTTCTTTGTAAAGACTAAGGCATCACTAGCTCATGTGCAAATAGGTTGAAACACTCTGGCTCTGTTGAATGGCCAACAATGGGCCTCTCTTGGTCATTCTTTGGGGTTTGATTGACTTAGAGTGAATGCAAATTGCTATTATTTCTGTTCTGGCCAGTAAACCAAAGGGTCCACTCCTCCCAAATTGATTTTTTGTTGTTTTGATTAAGTAAAAGAGTAAAAGAGACCATTCTCTGCCATGTCTTACCCAGCCTTAATCACTGATTGGGTATTGCCTTAGTCAAAGAAATTTGCTAAAGACTTTACCTTAAAAAGACCAAGATCTTCCACTATATGGGGGGGGGGGGGCCATCTCCAATCTTATTGACCTGTCTTATCACTAAACCCTGATGGCTGTGGAGGAGAAAGTGATCTTGGTGACTTTGAACAGTCCTTCCTCACTTAAATTCAAATTCACTTTTGAATTGAATAAAAGAGAAACAGCCAGGCTCAATGAGTCCAATCTATTCCACCATTCACATACATTATTTCAGTGACTTAGGAGGGAGTCGCTCTTAGTTTCCTCATCTGTAAAATAGAAATAATAATGCTCATTCTCCTTTGGGACAGCTGGAATTATTGGGATGTTTGTCCTTCTCTAAAGAAGCCTCTTTTTTTACAATTTCTACCCATTACCTATAATTCTTTATTCAAACAGAACAAATATAACCCCTCTTCTTCTCTTGGTTTGCCTGATTAGTTTATGTACCTTAAATTAATTCAATTAATTTGTGAGCTCTTCAAGTGAAAGGACCATTTCACATATTTCCTATCCCATTCCTTCTTCCTTTTCTCCTTTCCCCACTATTGCCCACATTGCCCACAACCTCTCAGATCACTAGCAATAAACTCTATAAATACTGGTCAATTAACTGATTGATTTGGTTTGAACTTTGAAGTTTACCACTAAATAAGCAGCAAATTTGCAAGCATCATAAAAAGGGCCATTGAGGCTGTTTTATGTATCATGGACAGAACATTTAAGATCAGCTGTCATATATATATGCCTAAGGCATCCAGACACCCTCTACAGTAATGTCAAGTCCTGTAATAAATCATACTCATAAGTGGAAGAATGAAGTGTCTTTAATTGTGATAACAGGGTAGCAAGCCTGCCTCTCTGGGGGATGTCTCACCAAGAGACTCACAAGAGAAGGTTCTTTTATATTTAGAAGAAAAGGGGAGGGAGATATATTAGGGGTCATATAAGGCTTGGTTATTCGATTCCAATTGCCCTTGGCAGTCTGAATGTGAATACCCGCTCATTCTGGTTAATTTATTTTTCATGATCTAACTAAATAGTTCTCAAAGTGTGATTCAGAGAATCCTGGGGGTCTCTGAAACCCTTTTAGAGGATCTACAAATTCAAAATTAGTTTCTATTTCTTAACAAGGTAAAATATCTATAACCCACAAAAACAAAAACTCTTTTGGACAGATTCTCAATGCTTTTTAATAATATAAAAATATTGAGAACAAAAGTTTGATAACCACTGATCTAATTTGCCATAAATATCAATGAAAAGGACAAGGACATTAGGAGCGGAGATCCAGCTCAAGTTGGATTCCTTTACAAGGTAAGATTGCCAGGATGGGGACTCAGCTCAAGCTAATCCAGAGTAGTAAGACTAAGGATAAAAGAACATTACTAAAATTCTAATATTACTGTGATTACTAAGAAGGAGCAGGTAATAAGCAATATTATTTTATATTAACAATATTTCTTTCAATAATGAGGGTGATACAAAAGTCTGCATGGTAACTATAACTACTATTAGATGAGCTTGCTTTTCTTTTTCTAAAAAAATAAAATCCTCCCTCTTACTTTTAATTATTTCATAAATGTGTTTATGCTTATAGATACACAATTCCATTGTAAGACAAAACTTCTCACAAATGAACTAAGGACCTCTGGAAACTTGTCAAAGTGAGCAATGCAGTGCAAGAAATTGCCCGTGCTTTTGGAGTACATATAAGAATAGAAAAAAATAAAAATAAAAATACCATCTTCACACAACCAAAGGTTTTAGAAGCTCACAGTTGTGTGTATAGAGAGGGTCATAGGTTTCAAGCCAGGAGGTACATTTCAATTCACTTGATTCACAGATGAGGAAACTGGGGTCCACAGAGTAAGGGACTTCTGCAGGGCCACACAAGTAGCTGGATAATGTGATGGATAACACTGGGCTTGGAGTCAGGAAGATTTTAGGTCAAATTCAGCCTCACACACTTCCTGGGTGTGTAATCCTAGGCAAGTCATTCATCTGCCTCAGTTTCCCTTTCTGTCAAGATAAAGTGATAATAAGGAGACCAGAAGTGGTAATATGGAGTAGAAATGTGAAATAGATTTGGGAAAGCATAACTCTAAAAGAATATTATAAAAGATAGTATAATAGAGTTCTTGTTTATAACATGGAGCAACCATAACAGAATCACCCATCACAGATAACAGAGATTTGCTATTTATTACATACATTAATTAAAGGCTCAAATACATACAACTAGGCAAAGCAACTTGCTTTTGGGGGACACAATTTTTAAAGTCTCAGGGTATCAGAGGAAGGATCTAAGGAGTAAGGAGAGGAACTAGGGAGGAGTTGGGGAGAGGTCAGGAAGGAATCAAGGAGAAGCAAGTTAGAATCCACCTAACTGACCAGGTCCCAAACCTGTCTAAAAACATACCAATCAAGACAGTCTGGGTAAGCTACTTTTTGTATGCAATTATGGATGTTAAGAGTAGACAGTATGACTATCTTGACCAGGGTAATAAGAGTAGGAAAGCTGACTCTTTTTTGTACTGATTATGGCTGTACTGATCTAAAAGGAGACTGTACTGTCTCCTTTTAACAATTCCTGACAAAGGAACAGAATAAGCTATTTTTTGGTTCATATCAAAAATGGCAAAGTAATAGCAACATTTTCCAGAGTGTTGTGAAGGTCAAATGAGATAATATTGTAAAAATGCTTTGCAGACCTTAAAATGCTATGTAAATACTAGTTATCTTTATCATCATTATAATTTTATTTCTATGACATAGAATCAGGATTTGAATGCAGATCCTTTGGCTCCAAGTGAGGCTGTTCTTTTACGATAAAAGTAACTGATTTCATAATTGTAGAGGAAATGCAAAGTAGCAGATGGATAGAGAGCCAGCTTTGTAATCTAGAACAGCTGGGTTCAAGCCCAGACCTCTTCTATGACCTGGTGATGGGATCCTAGATAAATTACTTAGCCTTTCGGTCCTCCCGACAATTCTTCAGGGCTCTGAAATTGCAGGAAAGATGCTCCTCTGCCTAAAAAGAAATAGTTTACTCATTTGGGAATTTTCCCATGCCAAGAAAATCTGTCAGTGCTAAAGAAGGAAACAAACAAAAGAATCTTCTGATGGGAAGGGAACTTGTTGTTTAGTTGTTTTTCAGCCTTCTCCAACTCTTCATGACCCCATTTGGGATGTTCTTGGCAAAGATACAGGAGTGCTTTGCCAAGTTCCTTCTCCAGGTCATTTTACAGATGAGTAAGGCAAATAGGGATAAGTGACTTGCCCAGGGTCACAGAACAAGTAAGTAAGTGTCTGAGGTCCCATTTGAACTTGGATATTTTTGACTCCAAGCTTTACATTTTATCTAATGTTATAGCATCTTGTTCAAAAGATAATTAAATACATACATTAGAATCCCTGTGTGGGGCAGCTAGGTGGTACAGTGGATAGAGCACCAGCCTTGAATTCAGGAGGACCCCAGTTCAAATCTGGTCTCAGACACTTAACACTTCCTAGCTGTGTGACCCTGGGAAAGTCACTTAGCCCCAGCCACAGGGAAAAAAAAAGAAAAAAGAATCCCTGTGGACTACAATAAGTCAATAGACTTAAGTAGAATAACATTTTAAAACTATTTTTATTGTATTTTTATTTATTGTGTTAATTTTTTTTAAATTTTGTTCAATCCTAGTTCAACCCTCTTATTATTACAAAGAAGAAAATTAAGACTTAGAACTGCACAAGAATCTGAACTAAAACTAAAACTAAAACTCCTTTCACTGCTGATCAATATATGGGAACAAAACTTTGGATAGTACCAGATTTTAGGTATTTAATAAATACTTATTAACTAACTCATCTGGAGCTAAGTTCAATAATCAAATATTGTTGTGGAAAGAAGACAATATAGTCACAGTTTTTCATAAAAAGGAATTGGACTGATATTTCTCAAATCCCTCCTGTTCTTAATCTCATGATTAGTCATATTCTGGGCATTCAAAGAATAAAATTTAAGTTGAATACTGCCAAGGAGGCAGTTGTGAAGTTCAGCTTTGCACCCTGCCTCTTGCCTGCACCCTTTTGCTCTTATGGGCCAGTTACCTGATCTTGGATCACTTTTCTACCTTGTCTAAACCTACTCTATGGGGAAAAAAAAAAAAATCTAATCTTTTAAAAAGATCTAAATATTTAAATGGCTAGCCCAAACATGGGCCTCTAGATGGCTCCATACCACATAGAATGCTGGGTCTGGAATTAGGAAGACATCTTCATTAGTTCAAAAATGACCTCAAACACTTACTATCTGGCACTTACCCTGGCAAGTCACTTAACCCTGCTTGCCTCACTTTCCTTATCTATAAAATGAGCTAGAGAAGGAAATGGCAAACCATTCCAATATCTTAGACAAGAAAACCCCAAAAGAGATCATGAAAAGTCAGACGTGACTGAAAAATAACTGAACAACTACAAGCAGCCCAAACCAAAAGAATCATGCATCCTTTCCACCTCCTCCAAAAGCATGCAGGAGATTGTCTCAAGGCCTGAGTATTTTGATAGGGTAGAATAAATCTAGTAGGATTTAGGCCTAAAACAAAGAAATGCAAGCCATGATGTAAGTGGGTTTCCCCTTTAAAAAACAAAAGAGATTGTGGGAGACATATCATCCTGCCCCCAAGCCCACATGCAAATGCATTATACCCATCAAACCATCCTTCAGCTGTCAGTGTATGTCTGCTCTTGGTCCCTTGGCTTCTACCAAAGATTCATTAATTCAGCTTCTGTTCCTGCCTTCTGCATCACTCAGCCAATCCTTCCTTCTTTTCTCAAAACTCATGAGTCTATAATGGGGGGCAAGTCCCATAGTTTCCCTGAGCCTTAGTTCCCACATCTGCCAAAATGAGAGCAATGACTCCTAAGGTCCCTTCCAGCTGTGAATTGATAATCCTAGGGTCTCACTTCCTCCAATTGGTTGGGTACTCCTGCTTTTGATCCTACAGTTTGTTTCATATTCTACCTCCTATCCAACCAGCATCATTGAAAGGCACTTGTCTCTGAGTTACCACTACACACCTGTCAGATTGGCTAAGATGACAGGAAAAAATGAATGTTGGAGGGGCTGTGGGAAAACTGGGACACTGATGCATTGTTGGTGGAACTGTGAACACATCCAGCCATTCTGGAGAGCAATCTGGAACTATGCCCCAAAAGTTATCAAACTGTGCATACCCTTTGATCCAGCAGTGCTACTACTGGGCTTATATCCCAAAGAAATACTGAGGAGGGGAAAGGGACCTGTATGTGCCAAAATGTTTGTGGCAGCCCTTTTCGTAGTGGCTAGAAACTGGAAAATGAATGGATGCCCATCAATTGGAGAATGGTTGGAAATTATGGTATATGAAGGTTATGGAATATTATTGTTCTGTAAGAAATGACCAGCAGGAGGAATACAGAGAGGCTTGGAGAGACTTACATAACTGATGCTGAGTGAAATGAGCAGAACCAGGACATCATTATACGCTTCAACAACAATACTGTATGAGGTTATATTCTGATGGAAGTGGATATCTTCAACAAAGAGAAGATCTAACTCAGATCCAATTGATCAATGATGGACAGAATCAGCTACACCCAGAAAAGGAACACTGGGAAATGAGTATAAACTGTTTGCATTTTTGTTTTTCTTCCCAGGTTATTTTTACCTTCTGAATCCAATTCTTCCTTTGCAACAACAACAACAAAAAAAATTCGGTTCTGCACACATTTATTGTATCTAGGATATACTATAACATGTTTAATATGTATGGGAATGCCTGCCATCTAGGGGAGGGGGTGGAGGGAAGTAGGGGAAAATTTGGAACAGAAGGGAGTACAAGGGATAATGATGTAAAAAATTATCTATGCATATGTACTGTCAAAAAAAAAGTTATAATTATAAAATTAATAAAAAAAAGGACAATTGTAAAAAAAAATTGCAATGACCTAAATTAAAAAAAAAGAAAAAGAAAGGCATTTGTGAAGGAGAAAATAAGAGTATTGAACCTGGAACCAGGAAAATCTGAGTTCAGATCTCAATTCTGATCAGTTGGTGGTTGTTCATTGTTCTCAAACAGGATAAAAATTATATCACTATTAGGGTCAAGTTAGTGTGTCCATCTGTGACTGATCAGAACAATATAAGTTCAGAATGTTCTGCTGCAGGTCGGACACAAATAGTCCTTAATGAACATTTGGATGGATTCTCCAGTTTTGTGCATCTTACATTTCAATTCTGATACTGAAGAATTGGGTGATCGTGGGCTACTCATTTTAGATTGTAAATTCCTTGAAGGCAGCAAAAATTAGCCCAATGGCTGGCACATAGATGCTTATTAAATGTTTATTGACTGATACCTCTCAACTTCAGGCTACTCAGATCTTCTGAAATCACAGGTCCTTGGCTTAATGACTGAATCATGATTCCACTCCATGTGCTTCAAAGATCTCAGCATCCTTACTTCCTTGTAATCTTAAGATCCTAGCAGTAGAGAAAGATTTGGCTACCTGACATTAATGGCCTAAAACACTCCAATCCAGAAGCATAGGACTGGCTTGCTTTAAAAAAAAATAAAAATCTGTCATGGAGGTTGGATGAATATTTGCCCTTTTGTGAGCCTCCATTGCTCATGGGACATTGACACATCTGGCTTTTGTTAGCTTAATAGTGAATATTTTTCAAAGTAAGCAATCTATAGTGCAGTTTCACTTGAGACTTTTATCTCCCTATTTGGAACAAATTTTTGGTCCAACTTAATGAATTTTGTTTGAGGAGCCCTCTTTTCTTTTTCCTCTCTACTACATGCTGTGTCCATAGATAGCATAGAAGAATTATAAATTCAGTAGAGGAGCACTTTGATTATAATAAATTAACTAAATAAAGAGGATGCATTCTAGTGACTCAGGTTTATAGAATAAGAGTTGGAAGGGATCTTATTGGTCATTAAATGCAGTTTTGCTATTTTGTACCTGAAGAAACTGAGATTTGGAAGAATTAAATAACTTACCCAAGATGACACAGGCAGTGAAAGCAATTTGAACTCAGATCCTCTAACCCCACAATCAGTGCTCTCTTTAATGATGTCTCCAGCGAACTTCGTTTTCAGGGAAGTCAGAATTATATAGGGAATTTAAGAATGCTCCAAGTTGTCAAGTAAGGTTATGGTTTCTAAATGTAATTGTATACAAACAAAATTAACCAGAGGTTCTTTAATGACAGGGAAAATATCAACCCTCTTCTTCTATGTCAACTTCAGCAAAGCTATAACTAGCAATTCTGGTGCTAAGAGAGCCCTCAAATTGACTTAACTTGACTTGACTTGATTTGATTTGATTTGATTTGATTAGAAAATTCCATTAAAGAGATTGGAGGAGAGACTAGAACACTGGATTTACCTCTGGGAAAGGGCTTAGATGCAGCTAAGCTAAGGAGTTTACCTGGTATATGATCTTAAATAGATGGCCAACTGTCTCTCTCTACTAAAGAAATACAGATATAGTCAGCACTCTCTATATTTCTATACTCTGGAGAAAGTCCCAGTTATAGCTCCGGATGTAATAATTACCTGTGGACTGACTAGTACTAGATGACACCTCAGATTCTCCCTGATTATGCATTACCTTCTCATTCCCTGCCAAATGCCTCCAAATAGGATAAAATTCCCAATAATACACCAATGCCAGTCATACAAAACCCACCCTTTGTTTTCCCAATGATTGCCAACAATGGCCTATGCTCCATTTAGGTACTTTTCCTCAAACTGTGTTCTTCAGAATTCTTCCACCCTATCCCAATTACTGTCCCATATCTATCTTCTCCTTCTAATCTTTTTGGAAAACTTGATTATATTCAATGCTTCCACTTCACACCTGCTTTCTCCTCAGTTCCTCATCATTCTACTGAAGTCACTATTTTTAAAGCAACCAAAAACCTAATGGCCAAATCCAATAGTTTTTTTGGTCTTTACCCTCATATTTTCTTTACCTCTTCCACCACTGAATCTAGGATTCAAATCCTGCCTTTGCTTATTATTACTCATTTGATTTTAGGCAAGTCATTTCTCACTCTCAGGGTTTCAATTTCTACAAATATGAAATAATGGGGTTGAACTAGATCAGTGATGTCAAAGTCAAATAAAAACAAAAGCCATTAAACCATACATGAGGGTCTCTGAAGGTAAATACTAACTCAAAAACTCACATACTAATATTTATCTGTGGCATTATATTTTGTTTTAACATTTTCCAAGGATATTTTAAGCTGGTTGAGGCAGTCCTGAGGAGTGTTACGGGACCACTTTGGGCCCTCTGCCTTTGTTAGACACTAGAACCCAATAAGATTGAGGGAGTGGCCCTTGAGAAGAGCCTTGAAAGGTGCAAGGAAGTCTGAGAGGAAGGGAGGGTGAGAAGGGAGATAATGTACCCTGTGGCTAGGGCACACCAATGATGTTGGGGTACTGGGGCATGAGCTCCAGGGTCTTGTCTGAAAGAATCCAGGTTCAAACCATTTCCTTATCAAGCAAGGACATTTATGCGGGTGTTTACTTGGGGTAAGGGATGATGACCCCTAAGGGCCTCTTCCTTAAAGAGAGGCAGCCCAGGAAAGTGAGACAAAGACTTTAAAAGAAAAGGGAAAGAAAGAAAAAACAGGACAATTGAGCAGAGCAGGAAAATTAATTGAGCTCAAAGGAGATTTTGCATAGGAAAGTCCTTGTAATTGGATTAAGATATACACATAAAAGACCCTTTGGGCCCTGTGAGAGAGTGACAGGATTATTGGGGCTAGAGAAGCAGCTAGATATGCATGGAAAAGGTAAAGGGTCTTGTTGTCTTATTGTCCAAGAGAAAGAAGCTAGGATTATTGGGGTTGGGGCAGGGGCTAAGACTCCAACGACAAACAGCAATAAGGCAGACCAAATTCTGCAAACAATTCATGAACAAGAAATAATGTGAAATCAGTTTCAGAAAATGAAAAAAGCCAGATGCTAAAGGATTTTTGAATGTCCAGCTAAGGAGTTTGAATTTCATACTGGAGACATTAGGAAGTCACTTTTGAACTGGGGAGTGACTAGTGCTTTATAAATATCAGTTTAACAGCTGTGTGAGGGATGGACTAGAGTGAGTAGAGAATTGAGGCAAGAGGACCAATTGGAAGGCTACTTTAGTATGTCTAGGGCCTGAATTAGGATGGTGGCCACATACGTGACAAGAAAAGATGATGTAAATGGCAACAAAAGAATTGAGAGAAGAGAGAAAATACTGAGAAACATTTCCTTCACTTCAACTAATACTTGTTACTATGTAAAAAACCCTGTGCTTGTTGGAGATAAATAGAAAGAAAAAATAAATTCCACATTGTTCTTGTGTTTTTTGTTCTAAATGGAAAGTGAGACATGTCTGTAAACTAAGAAGTGTGATACATAGCACAGTGAGATGAGCAAATGGGAGTTCCAAAGATCTTTGAGAAAGTTGGAGATTTTGAAGCTTTTGGTGAAATGTTAATGGAGAGTTCCATCTATCAAAAAAAAAAAATGTAAATATAGTAAATTTTGATCGTTAAAACTTCTCAAGATATCTTGGAGTTCTCAGGCTAGGACCATGCTTTAAACCCAAATCACTTTGGCTCTCATTGTTTGACTAATAGGTTCCAAACCAAGCCCCACTTGGTCATTATTTGGACCCTGACTGGCTCAGGGTAAGTTTAAATAGCAATTGTTTGAGATGATTGAGGCTAGTTTCAATGATCTTGTGATTAAGAGAGCCATCTACATCCAGAGAAAGGACTGTGGGAATTGAATATGGATCACAGCATTTTCATTTTTTGTTGTTATTTGCTTGCATTTTGTTTTTTTCTCATTTTTTTCCTTTTAATCTGATTTTTCTTGTGCAGCAAGATAATTGTATAAATATGTATACATATATTGAATTTAACATATTTTAACATGTTTAACATATATTGGATTGCTTGCCATTTGGAAGAAGTGGGAGGAAGGAGGGGAAAATCTGGAACACAAGGTTTTGCAAGGATCAATGTTGGACAATTATTATTTTTAATAAAATTTTAATTTTTTAATTTTAAAAAAACAATAAATGAATGGATGGACAGACAGGCAGACAGACAGATAGATAATTAGCCATTGTTACTGGGTTTTTTTGGACTATTCTCTGCCTCTTTTCTTACCTAGACTTAATTACTGATTCTATTACTATGTCCCTTATAAAATTTTCATAAGTATATACAATGGAGTAGCTAATTTCCAAATTGGAAAACTGAAATGCCAAGAAGTGAAATGATTTGCACAACGTGATACATCTAGTTAATGTATCTGGACTAGAGGAATACCTGGATTCAGATACTGTCTCAGACACTTAATGATCTTTGTGATACTGAGAAAGCCACTTAATCTCTCTGTGCCTCAGTTTCCCCATCTATAAAATGAGGGAATTATGTTTGATGATCTTTAAGGAAATTTCTTACAGTTCTGAATCTATGATCCTCTGTCAGAGTAGGTCTAGTATGTTTGATAGAGGAAATAGAGGCAAAAATATAATTATAGCCAGGAATATGGCAAAGATCCTCCTAGCTTCTAAATGAAGGTAGTGTGATGAATGAAAAGTCTGAGAGAAATAATTTCTTGAGTAAGCAATAACTAATTAATTAATTATTAAGATTTATTAATTACTAATAAATAATTAAACAAATGATTAATGACTAGGATAGTTTTCTCTTGACAAAGATGAACCCTCAGAGCTGTTAAATACACTTGGAAAAGGAGTAGACAGGTGAAATTTAATTTTGACTGGTTAACAATGAAAGAATGACTATCATAATGAGAGGTGGGCTTATTCTAATGAGAAGCTAGAAGAAGTGACTGATTAAGTCACTCTTGGACAAAGAGATTGATCTCCACTCACACTGTACTCCTTAGGAAATCTAGACAAAGGGATCTACTTCCACCCAGACAACTTATATAGTTGAAAAATAGGCCAGAATTCACTTAGATTAAAATTTCCTTACTCTTTAATCCTAGATAAACTTTAGTTAGATGGAGTCCCACCTAAACTTGAGAAAAATATTCACCCACTCAAAGCTGCCTTGACCTAGGTTTTTAAATAAGGAAATAAAGGGGTAAAAAGCCTGAATCCCCCCCAATATTAGTAATTGGCTATTAATAATCATTTCTCTTGGAAGTTTAGCAGATATTGATAATTCCTAACTAATTTTTGAGGAGAAGGGAGAAAGAAGCATATTGTTTAAATATGAAGCTAAAAAAAACTGACTATACCACCATGAAATTGTTAATTCCAAAAGAATTTCATCCATGGAGCAAATGGTTGAAAAATTAATAGAAAAGAAGTTAGTTTGCCCCAGTGAAATCTTTTCTAGTTCCAAAATGTGTGCTATTAGGATCTTTTGATCCTAGTATTCACAACCCCTCCCTCCTTTTAAAGGGTTGTATGAAATTTACTCTTTAATCAGGATTGCCACTCATCCAAGATTCCTTCTGCACAGACCAAAATACGAGGCGTCTTGTTTGTGCCTCCCTTGTGTAAGTCTGAGAAGCTAAGATGAGCAGAGAGTGACCTCTGCTGCATATCTCACCTTGTGGAAATGCCATGGAATAATGAAGCCAAGGTCAAGGTGTCTGAAATTTGGGATCACCATCCCTCCACACCTTCTCAGGCTGTGCAATTTGCTCAGAGCAAAAGATCCCTTCCCAAATTCTGTCCTGCTGAAAGTCAAATCAAGTTAAGAGCCACTAGGCAATCATGAAATCAGAGAAATCACTCTGTCTCCAAAACTGGGGGAATCCTATTTTAGACAGAAGTTATTTGTGGGGAAAACAACATTGGATTTGGGAAGCTTCAGCCCTTCTACAATTCTGGGGTCTTTTGTTGGTCTGCATTTCTCAGCAGGAGTCTAAATGACATTATATTTTTTGTAATTCCCATCTTTCAGGATTTTTTGCAGGATTTTAGAGCTAGAAAAAAATTTAAATACTTTATTTTATCAATTCCCTCCTTTCTAGAGAGACTACCGGTTGTATTCTATGGAAAAATCACTAGATTAGAAATCAGAAGATATGAGTTTGTTCTATCACTTATAAACCATTTGCCTTGAGCTGTTGATATGCTTGAGGCTAAATTTCCTCATCTTTAAAATGGAAAAAAATTCTTTCTCTATCTATCTCACACAGTTGTGAAGTCACAGATTGGAGCTGGAAGGGACTATAAAAATTAGGTCCAATCCTCTCTATAGATGAGGCCTACTAAATATAAGCTAGAGGTCACAGCCCTGGGCCTGGAATTATGAAGACTTTCAAATCAGGCCTCAGACACTTACTGGCTGAGAAAGTCACTTGAACTCTGTTTGCCTCAGTTTCTTCAACCACAAAATGGATATATTAACAGCACCTACTTACCAGGATCAAAGAAGATGCCTGGCACATAATACTATATATAATGATAAATACACACACACACACACACATACATATATATATATATATATATATATATATATATATATATATATATATATATATATATATATAAAACTATTATTATTGCTAATATTGTCATTATTATTTGTTTGAGGTCACACAAGTAAAAAGTAACAGAATTGAGATTCAACCTTCTTTTCTCTTGGAAAGGACCCCATTACCATTTTCTGATTATAAAATAAGCAAATCTCCAATAGAAAACCTCCCTTCCCCATTTTCAATGGGGAAGATTCTGGAGTTTTAAGCATTCATATACATCTATGTTTTCTAGTAATATATAGATATTGGTTTGTATATCAGTAAATTTGCAAAGGCTGAGCACATTTTCAACAAATTAAATTTAATTCATGCCATACTCTTCTAGAAATTGCTGCTATATGTATCTATGGCAAATTAAGATATCTAAAGCCCTCAGGAAGGCCGAGAGAGTAAAATTTTCTACATTAATCATTAGGCAGATAATGGCTAAAAACAGAGTTCCTCCTCTCAAGGGGTTTACAGCCTAATTGGGGAAACAACATTTATGGCATGGTAGAATGGAATGTAATTTTGGGGGAGGGGTGAGGAAGAGGATGTAGCTTCTGGGTGACAAAGTAGAGGGAGCAGTGGGTGTGGAGTGAGGAAGACTATGTCCCTAAGTCCAGACCTGGCTTCTGACACTTAAAATGTGTAACCCCAGGCAAGTCACATAATCTTGTTTTGCCTCAGTTTCCTCATCTGTGAAACGAACTGGAGAAGGAAATGGCAAAGCATTCCAGTATCCAAGAAAAATCCCAAATGGGGTCCCAAATATTAGGACATGAGATGACTGAACAATTTCAGAGGGACAGCACTGCTGGTGGGAACAGGGAAGTAAGAAGACTAGGAAAGAAGGCAGAATTTGAACTATCTTTTTATTATTGTTATTGAAGTTTCTTTCTTTCTTTTTTTTTTTTTTATTATTTATTTAAAACCTAAATACAAAATAGAAAAAAAGATAGAAAAAAAAAATTGTCAGTGTCCAGCAGAACATAAAGGAAGATTGAAAACATGTAAGAATAAATTTCCATTTCAAAAAAGCATATATAATAATAGAGACATTGTATTCCTAATTGTCCATCTTTTCTTTACTTCCTTACAGGTTTTCTTTTGTTCTCTGCTGTGTACTTTTTACTTTTTTTTTTCCCTTTCCTCGACATCCCCTACCTCTCCAAACAGGCTACTGTAAAACACAGATATATTTATGGATGTATGTGTATGTATACATATACATACACACATATATATATATATACACACACACATATATATATACATACACATACACCTAAAATAACGTTAATATTGCTGATATAGAATGTAGATTTTTCTCTTGATTGAATATTTTTTAATTTTCATTTTGTCTGAGATCAACGATTGCTATCCCTATTTTTTCTAATAAACTGTATTCCTGATCATTGTTATTGTGTTTGTGTATATCTTATTTCCTATCCCTGCTAACTCTTCTGTTTCTAGTTTTTAACTTGCTTAGCTATTACTTCCTCCCCTCTCCAAAGATCCCTCCCTTATCTTCTCTCCCCACCTTTCTGGCTCTCTTAAACCCATTCCAATGAATCTACATATTTTATCCCACTCCTGTTAATCTACACACCCTTTTGAACCCTATCTAATCCTATCCCACCTTTTCCCTCCTTCTTTATTCCTTTCCAATTAATCTACACACCCTTCTATACCCTAGTCTGCCCCTTCTCTCCCCCTACTTAGACATTTTAGAAGATGAGCTAAGTGTTGGAAGAAGTCCAAGAGGCTTTCACTACAAGCTTGCTTCAGTGTTTATCAAGAAATTCCTCTAAAGTTAAGAAACTTCTCCCACTGATCTCTTATCAGGACTAAAATAAATAAAGGACCAATCTTGGCTCAAAGCAGTAATAAAATCAAAACAATTAATAAATTGTTAATAAATAAAATACTCCCCCCCCCAAAAAAAGCCATTATCTTTGCCAAATGATTGGAAATTCATCTCAGTTTATTAAAATTTCAGTTACTTCAGGAAAATATTGTCTTAAACGTCTTGTTTTCATTAATTTGACATTTAACAAACATTAAGAATTAATTAATATTATTGAGTCCTGTGCTAGACATTATGAGAGTATAAAACTTAAAATAAAGTAGTCCTTGATCTTAAGGAGCATATAAGTCTCTGATTGAAAGAGTCCTCATAGTATATGGAATTTAAAGAGGAACAAGTAACCAAACTAATTTTTCAAGTTTAACAATTACTTATAAAAATAATTTTTCCCATTTCATTGATTCATGTTATTGTTCAGTTATTTTTGTTATATCCAACTCTTCATGACCCCAGTTGGGGTTTTCTTGGCAAAGATACTAGAGTGGTTTGCATTTCCTTCTCCAGCTCATTTTACTGATGAGGAAACTGAGGCAAACAGGTTGAAATGACTTGCTCAAGATAATAAAACTGGTGAGTGTCTGAGGCCAGATTTTAACTCAGGAAGATTGTCTTCCTGACTTTAAGCCCGGATTCACATTATTAACAAATTTCAAAACTAGAGAATGATACAGTTTGCTAATAAAAGTGCCTTTTTCCTGAAAGTGGCATTAAAACATGACCAGCATTCAAATGAAGTGCAATCATACCAGGGAAATAATTGGCAATTAGAATCCGTCCTGTGAATAGTTTCAAAAACATGCACAAAAAGCTGTAAGCAGTTGTAATGGCCCTCTCCTTTGTCCTGAAAACAAAAAGTAATTCCTTACTCTAAACTAATCTACCCCCTTTCCATGAAGATGAACTCCTTTTTCTAAGTCACAAATGCCATACGAAAACCATCTGAACCAGATGGATATAAAATGTAGCAAGGGTCCTTGTTTCCAGACTGCCAGATTTTTAGGCACTAAAGCAATGGCACCTACAGGCAACGCCAAAATTTGCTTTGAATTCTCTGGGTTAGATTAGCTTTAACCAGCAGGGAATGGGAAATCACTCATGGGAGGAGGAGAAAGGGAGGGAGGAGATAGAGGAGAGATCAATCTATTGTGAAAAATCGACACCATTTTAAAGTCATCAGATCCTCAAACCTTTGCTTCCTCTGAAACGCATCTGACAGTGCTCCATTAGACACCTTCTGGCATTAATCTGAATAAATGGACTTCCTACACTTCTCCTGTGGCAGTGAATGCTTAGACCTATTGATCTGACTGCTTCCATATTTTGTGTAATCATTTGGTCAAAGCTAGTAATGGTTTAACCCTTTTGATGATGGAAATAAATAAAATTTCTGCTTAATTCCCCCCAAAAGAAAAAGTTAATGGACATAGAAGCTTACACACATCAGTTCTCTCTCTTACTGCATTTTAAACCTACTCCTTCTTGACCCGTCCTTGGTGAAGATGAAGAACTGGTCTAGGTTTTCTCTTTGTATGTGCGGGTTGCAGGGGATCCTCCAATGACAGATTTGTGGCATTTCTGTTCCTCTATCTTGTACCATATAAATATTTTCTTTGAAATATGGCTAGGATCAAATAAGAAATTTAAGAATTCATGACACAGTCTTCCAAAACCTGAGAAAAGCTTCTCGGTAAGATTTCTGCAGCAAATTAATGGAAAGATATGGACAAAAAAATTGCACAGTATGAGAAAGTGTGCAGGGATGAAGAATTAAATCAGTAAAGATTCAGATGCAGGGTAGTTCAGTGGAAAAAATTCTGGGTTTGGTATCAGATATGAGTTCAGATCTGCCACTTGATACTAGTATAACCTTAGACAAATAATTTATGCTCAGTTTACTCATCTGTAAGATGAAGTGTATCTATTGTTTAGTTATGTCTGATAGGTTTGGGGTTTTCTTGGCAAAGCTTTGGAGAATTTCCCCAGTTCATTTTACAAATGAGGAAATTGAAGCAAATAGGGTAAATAGCTACAGTCTGAAGCTGTATTGATTTTAAAAGACTCCAGGCTCTGCTCTTTATGTACTGAGTCACCTACCAGCCCCAGTTGACCTTTAAGATCTTTTCTAATTCTCTATGATTCTGTTAAGGGAATACTCACACTAGTGGATTGATCAAAGGGTTGAAATAAACTTTTATTTCCCCTCCTGGAGTGGATTCTATTTTATTTATTTATTTTTATTTTTCCCCAGTTACACATAAAAAACATTTTTTCTGATTATACATGAATATTCTTTATTATTTTCTTTTTACACATTTCCTTATGAATCATGTTGGGAGAAAAAGATCAAAACAAAAGGAAAGACCATGAGAGTGGAAAAAAAATGAAGAAAAAGGAAAAAAATTTAAAAAGCATATTTTAATTTACATTCATTCACTTTCCATAGTTCTCTGGAAGCAGATGGTGTTTTTGTCCAAAGTTTATTGGGATTGCCTTGGATCCCTGAAATGCTGAGGACCAAGTTTTTCATAATTGATCATCTCACAATCCTGCTATTATTGTGTACAATGTATTCTTGGTTCTGTTTGCTTCACTCAGCATCAGTTCATGGAAATCTTTCCAAGCCTTTCTAAAATCAGCTTGTTCAACATTTTTTATAGAACAATAATATTCCATATACTATAATTTATTTAGCCTTTCCCCAACTAACGGGCATCCACTCTTTTTCCAATACTTTGCCACAGCAAAGAGGGCTGCCACAAACATTTTTGCACATGTGGGTCCATTTCCCTCCTTTAAGATCTCTTTTGGATACAGCCCCAGTTATGACACTGCTGGATCAAAGGGTATGCACAGTTTGATAGCCCTTTGGGCATATTTCTAAATTGCTATCCAGAATGGAGAGATCCATTTACAATTCCACCAACAATCCATCAGTGTCCCAGTTTTTTCATATCTCCAACATTCATCATTATCTTTTCCTGTCAACTTAGCCAATCTGAGAGGTGTGTAGTGGTACCTCAGAGTTGTTTTAATTTACATTTCTCTAATCAATAGTGATTTAGAGCATTTTTTTCCTATGACTATAGATGGCCTAGAGTAGATTTTAAATGAAAAAGATTCAGGACTCAATTTATAGAGTGGGAAAAAAGAAGGACCATGGAAATGCAATGGTAAACTTGTAGTTATAAAGAAATATTATGTGCATTCCTATCCCTTAAAAAGGCATGTGAGCAGATTATGGCATTTTATAGGGAACAAAATGAGAAGCTTATCCACTGTACTGATCTCTCCAGCCTCATCTAATGATAGGGCCAAGAGCAAAATTGGAATTGAGATACTTCCAAGAATGTTCTGAAGTAGACTGTTTTATTAGAAAACCAGTGGGAAGGGCAGATCAGAGGAAAGACATGGGTAATCAAGAAAGCAAATATAAAATTTAATAACTTTTTAAAACAAAGCTCTCATTTTATAAAAACATAAACTTTTCTTTTAATTGCTCTGGTAATTTTATTTTCTTTTGAAAGGTTAAGAGTCAGGTCCCCCAAGTCTGAGACAAAAGAGAGATTGGGACCAATATGCACAGGTTTAAAGCAAAAGGAGGGAAGGGGAAAATATTCCAATCTTTGTATGCATTGTAGACAATTAAATGGTATAGTTGATAGAATTCTGAGCCTGGAGTTAGGAAGACACTAATTCAAATCTAGTCATTTAATTTTGTCTCAGTTTTCTCATTTGTAAAATGGGGATAATAGTATCCACCTCACTAGTTTGTTGTAAGGATTGTGAAATAATATTGATTTTTTAAAAGTATTTATCTTAATACCCAGCACATAGTAGGATCTATAGAAATGCTCGTTTTCTTTCCTCCACCCCTTTTTTACTGAAAATATTTTTCTACATCTGTTTACTTTCTTTTAATTTTGGAAATATGTCTTTTTGTTGTATAAAGTTGTCATCAAACCCATCAATTTTGTCTCCAGTGACTTCTTCTCTAGTTATATTAAAAATATGTTTCCCTTTTCTTCAGGCACATATTTTCTTTTAATTTCTTATGATTTTGTGATTTTAAAAAAATGTTTTAGATTTAGATTTAAATTGTTTTAGATTTAGATTGAGGTAGTTAAAGTGAGCAATTAAAGTAAAAAGTCAACCCCATTTTTTGCTACCTATGTATCCTATTTTCCCTGATATTTGTTTGATTATGATACCATTCTCTGTATTTTTTGTTTTTAAGTATAGGTTATTAAGCATTTATCTTATATATACTTTGTATTCTATTTCTTCCTTCTCATTTTTTATTGATCTTTTTCTTTGTTTTCCCACTAACAAAGTATTAATTATTGCTTTATAATATATTCTGAACATTTATAGAGTTCATTTTTCTACATCATTTATTACAGTTCTCTTCACTTTATTGTTTGTCTTGTTTCCTCACTTTTGTGAAATCTTGGTCAAATCAAATGCAATAGCCTATTAGCTTCTCATATAAGCTTGTTGAGACAATATTGACTTAATCATAATTTTTAATAAAAATATAACATCTAAAATTAAAAAAAAGAAATTTGAAAGAAACACAATCACAAAGTGATACTAAAAATTTGTCAAAATGTTATATTTTCCCCAAATAACAAGATTGCTTATTAAAATATCCAGAATAGTAAGAGGGCAGATTCTCTCTAACACCAGCCTGAGGAACACAAGCTCTTCTAGCAAACTAGGAAGTATTTGACCCAGAATAATGTCATCTTTGTCATAGGAGGCCAGTTTTGCTAAGTTCAGAGAGGACATTTTCACTTGGTGATTTTTAAGCCATAACCACTCATCTCCTGTGAAAGTTGTTATAATTAAGAAATGAAAGAAGGAAGCTCATTCCCAGGTAAAAACATGAATCTTGAAATATTGAAATTATGTAATAATACTTTCACGTATCAATTCTATGAATTAAACAAAACAAAGGGGAAAGAAAAGAAAAACATCGGATGTGAGATGATTTCTTTATTAGTTGACAAAGAATTGAGTAAATTTATAAGACATCTGACCCAATTTTCCAGCAAATGGTGCTTGGAATATGTAAATATTATCATGGTCTACAGCCATATGAGTGCTATTTTTTTAGATGCATTTAAATGTAAAGAAGTTCCCTAAAGATCAGGAATATTTCATTTTTCTCTTAAATATTTCAATCTTTCTGTGGCTCCATGATTCCTGCCATTATTGGACTTTACAACCTATTTCCATCTCTTATGTAGTTCTTATCCATGTTCCTCTATAGTTATTCCAAAGAGGACCCACTCAATATACCAGAGGCTTTCCTCTAGATTGTCTTACATTTGGGGAACTACCACCTGTTTTCTCTCACTCTTACTACATGATGCATTTACCTTCTTTTCTTACTATACATATCTTCAGTTATATCCCTTGCACTATTTCTTGCATGTAGTCCATCATTAAAAATATACTCCAGCCCATTTATGTCCACCATGTATCTATGCTTCCGTTGCTCTTTGGGTCGCCAACAGTTTATTCAGAGATTTTAGCGTGCTAAATTTTGCAACTTTACAATATTTGTGCAATCATAGAATGTTTGTATTGAGAAGATTTGTGTTTCAAGCCAATGAACAGCTTGAGATCATTAACAGCTACACAATTTCCCAGTTGCAATCCGCCCAGTTCTCTTCTCCCCATTTAATTCTGGGCTGAAATCATTGTCCATCAATAGTGCTGGCTTCAGATATGCACACTGATAACTCAATGAAATGGTTCACTAACTGCTTAGAGACAATAGGCATTTTTCATGCATTTTGGTTTTTTTATGAATTATTAAAATCTTTTTTGAGCAATCATGGGTCAGATTAAGGAGATCACACAAGATCCTGAGGCTTGATACAATCTCTCCGGTGGTACCTGCAACCTTGAGAATCTCACCTTCATGAGGGAATCCTCTTCCACTTGAGCTACGTAATGGACATTCTCTGTAACAGTGAAAATTTCTTTGATGAGCCTGTAATGGGCATAAATCATCAGAAATGATCAGAAATGATCAGAATCATCAGATGACATTATTGAACATCATTATCTCTTGGTTGCATTCATCAGTGCATACTCTATGATCTTAGCATATATATGACTCTCTTTGTTGGAAGGTAACATTTAAAACTGCATTTTAGTCTACCAAATCATTTTTTTAAATAATGAACACAATAGAATCTTGTTTTCTCTGTACCTTTCAATTAGTATGTGGAAAACATAGCCTGTCACAGAAAATTATTTTAGTAAGTCCTCCTGCTTCTTTGTCATATTTTCATCAGAAATAGGTTTGTAGCCCAATTTCATAAAGTTCTTATGAAGAATTTTTCTTATAAACTCTTTAGTTGTTAGAACTTCTCCAGTAAGTGCCGAAGTTCACAGTGAGTAAACTAGGATCTCAGTCAAAGCAACTTTCCTCATCTTTACCAAGAGAATCTCAACAAGATAAGCTTTAAGGAAAAGGGCTCAAGGAACATGATTTTTTCATGAAATGGAAAAGAGCTATATTACTGGAAAAAATAAATTGAGAAGGGGGAGGCTCATTCTGATGTTGAGAGAGAGAGAGAGAGAGAGAGAGACAGAGAGACAGAGAGACAGAGAGACAGAGAGAGACAGAGAGAGAGAGAGACAGAGAGAGAGACAGAGAGAGAGAGAGACAGAGAGAGAGACAGAGAGAGAGAGAGACAGAGAGAGAGAGACAGAGAGAGACAGAGAGACAGAGAGAGAGACAGAGAGAGAGAGAGAGAGAGAGAGAGAGAGAGAGAGAGAGAGAGAGAGAGAGAGAGAGAGAGAAGAGAGACTTGAGTTGAGACTATTATAGGCCAGCAAGACTGATCAAAATCTCAAACTTGTTGAAGGAATGACCTGTAAGTCTGTGGTACTGAAATCCAAGACCTGTCAGGTTAACTTTGTTTCCTTTACTAACAGAATTACTAAATTGATAGAGCTAGGAAAGCTCTGATTCCTCTGAAGTGGTTGAATTATTAAAATTAGCATTGCATATTTCCACGGGGGTGGGGGAGAACTAATTACCATATTTTATATAATTAAGACTTCAAATAGTGTGATTTCCAATACCACTTCAGGGGATTCGTTATTTACTGCTACATCTTTTTCTTTGCACCCTCACTGCCTAGCACAGTGCCTGGCACATAGGGGTAAAATCAATGCTTGTTTGGATTTAGGTAGGGCTGATACTTTTTAGTCCCCCCTGCAGGAGGTATTACCTGTGAAAATTAATTGAATTTTTGGATTTAAAAAAAAAATTGCAGCAGGATCCAAGCATAATTCTTCTACTAATAATGGATCTACTCTTCACAAAAAAGGTTAAGAGTAACTTAAGGCTATTTGAAGCATTCAGAACCGGGACCCTGCATTTGTAAACCCCAGGCAAGATCTGAAAATTGTTTCCCATGTGTGTTACTGTCCCCCAGGGGCCTTGAGCCTTCACTGTAATACATGTAATTTGATATGTCATAAAATGAATGCCTACATACCATGGTGAGTGCAATTTTCTGGCATTAAACACATTTTCACTTGTAAAAAGTCTTATTAGAAAGTATCCCAGAGTAAGGGATAAAATACCCGGGATAACAAAGGAAACCAATTATAGTGAAATGCAATTATGAAAATCTTTTTAAAACAAGTTCATGGACCCCAGGTTTAAGAATTTCTAATATCATCCAAAATCCTTCACTTAATCCAGAAGGGAATAGAAGACCAGAGAATTCGAAGGCTTCCAGAGCACCACAACAGCAACAGGGTTGGGTTTAAGCCCCAGGTTCTTTGTCTCCAGATTTAAGACTCCACCCACTGCACTCCACCACCTCCCCTCCGTGCTAATGGCCTCCTCTTCCAACCAACCTGATTTAAGAAGCAGTTGGACCCACGGGCTAAATATTGCCAGAAGGAACCACTTAGCATCAATTACACAGAAAGGAAGCCCCTGCATGTGACAGCACCTCAGGAACATTTAAATGGACCCTAATCCAGCAGGTCCATTCACTTAGCTGTTTTAGGGACACATTTTGCAGGTCCCTCCTCCTGGCAAACCCAGCAGGAAGTCCAGACTTCACAATTACACAACCTAGGAGTCACATGGAGGTTGATCTTTTCGGAACAAGTCAGAGGGCAACATCATGTTATAACAAAGGCTTGGAAGCTGGAAGAGACCTTACAGATTATCCATCCAAACGTCTTGTTCCACAGGAGGCTGAAGTAAAGGGATACAAAATACTTTAGCCCAAACTGCATCGGTGTAAGTGGCAGCATTGGGATTTTGACTCAGCTGATGACAATCCCCCTTCAGCTCCATCATGCACTCTCCCTGACGTGCAGAACTTGTGAGTCTGTTCTACTGTGGGGCATCTAAAGCACCATCTGTGTTTTTTTCAGTTCCTTCCCATGGTGATCTGAAGTCCAGCCCTCAGCCCATGCTGGGCAGCACAGCCTTGTTCCTCCATCTGATTACTAGCCCATTACCTTCAGGATCTACTGCCACAGCATCCCTCCTTTGGACTGCCTTCCATTAAGCATCCAGGTAGACCTCGTGAGAGTCAGCCTCAGACACTTTAGTTGGGTGACCCTAAACCTGTCACTTAATCTCTGTTTCCTTAATTATAAAACAGGGACAATAATAGCATTTGCTACCCAGAAGTGACGTCAGGATCAACTGAGATAAGATTTGTTAAGTTCAGCTTACCTCCTAAAAGTGCTCTCAGAGCTGGACAATCCTTTTGTGCCATTGGCATTCCCAATCCCACTCTCTATTTTTGTCTCTAGGTAAAAAAAAAAAAAAAAATCCTACAAACATGTCTTGTTTCCGTCAAATATTTTGTCCAAACTCTGCAGTTGATCCAAAGTTCTTTTTAGAAGGAAAAAAAAATACCAGTCTCTGCTGCCCATATCTGAGACTGACAATGGTGGATGCGATGTCTAAAAAACAGTCTGATTTATAATGTGGAGACAATGTTTCCCTGCCTCCTGTTATCTGCACATATGGCCGACCCAATAACCATCAGCATGGGCTACGTGTATGCTCTAAGGACCCTTGTTAAAAAAAATTCATTCAAGGAGCGACTCTAATTTAGAGCCTGCACGAGTACTTAGAACAGCTGATGTTTAGGAGAGACAGTCTAATGGAAAGGGTCGTTATCCATTCTTCTAGGCTTGCCAGAAGTTAGATGATCAGAAACCAAAGCATCTGGGCCACATTATCTCAGCCCCTTCAGGAATACCTTCAATGCCGTTTAGATTTAATGTTATTCCAATAGCTTACTTAGTGTTTTTGAATCTCTTTAAAGCTTTGTTTGATGACACCGTTCAGTACATTACTCAATATCCTTTTATGCAAGGACCAAAGTGAATAAATTCCTGCTTCTTTTAAATTCTGGGAAAACAAATTTTGCCTCTTACAGGAAATTGCCTATGTTCCCTACTGTCAGAAAATTAGAAAATGTGTAATCCCAAAGGACTTTTTTTTTCTTTTTCCTTTAGCTGTTAATTTGATTCAAGAAACTTTTAAGCACCTACAATATTCACAGCCCAATGCTAAGCTCAGGGAAAACAAAACTAAACTAACCGGGGTAACTAGGGCTTTGCTTCAGAGTGCCAAGATGTGGAGGGGAGAAGATTGCATTTTCTTCCTGGGAGGAATTATTCTCTGTGCCTTTCCTTGTGATCTTCCCTTGATCCACAAAACAAATATTACATTAATGCCTCACTCCTGGGGTCCACTTTCCACCCAATCCCCACAGGATCAAGTGATGGCCCATCCCTCTTCAAGCATTATTGCAACTGGAGTCAACCTGTCCTTCCCCTACCTGTTTGTTTTCTAAGGGAAAAAATTCACCAATAACCAAAAATAACATG
This sequence comes from Sminthopsis crassicaudata, assembly GCF_048593235.1. Taxonomy (NCBI): domain Eukaryota; kingdom Metazoa; phylum Chordata; class Mammalia; order Dasyuromorphia; family Dasyuridae; genus Sminthopsis; species Sminthopsis crassicaudata. The sequence goes on along the minus strand of NC_133621.1, from coordinate 92,874,596 downwards.
AAATTACAGATTTAAAGTTGGAAGAGACTTCAAAGAATTTACAGCCTAGTTCCCTCATTTCACAATTGAGAAAAGTGAGAGAAATCAGTTGACTTAGTCAAGATCTCACAGTAGCAATTTGTAGTGGAATGGAAATTTGTAGTCAGATCCTCTGACTTTAAATCTCATTCTTTTCACTCTATCATGCTACCTCTTACGATGAAGCAATGTTTTATTAAGTAGTACACTCATGATCAGAAGATCAAACTACAAGCATAAGATGAAAATACTTGTTAAGTATTGTTAAAGTTAAAGACTTGTTAAAAAAAATAGTTCAAATAAAAGATAGTTTAGTGGATGGTACCCTCAATATGGGGAAAGAACACATAATGGTCAAAAGAGACCTTGTGATATAGCATCCCCAGAAGGAAAGGAATAGTGCTACTCTAATCTTTTAAAATAAATTTGATGTAATATATTCGGTTGCTTTTTAGTCATGTCCTCTTTGTGACTGCTTCTGAATTTTTCTTGGCAAAGATAATGGAGTGGTTAGCCATTTCCTTCTCCAGCTCATTTTACAGATGAGGAAAGTGAGGCAAAAGGGATTAAGTGATTTGCCCAAAGTCAGTCACACAGCTAATAAGTCTCTGAGGCTGGACTTGAATTCTAATCCTCCTGATTCCAGACCTAGTTCTCTATACATGCTGTCACCTGGCTGCTCCAATTTATGAGCATTATATGTATTAGGTGTATGTGTGTGTGCACTGTGTATGTTTTGCCCATGTAACTTGTGTATCCACATAGGTGTGCCTCCATGTAATTTGCAAGAGGTCAAGAATAGATATCTCTATCCTCTCTTCCCAAGATTCTCACCAAAGAAAACTTATTGCTGCAAGGAAGAGAAGAAGGAGATTAATGTCAGAAGCTGGTCAATCTGCTCTCTTCAGAGAAAAAATCCTGGGCTAGAATTATTTCTGTCTGCTCTATTAAATATTGTTAATCTAGGGAATACATATACACATATATATATTTGTTTAAAGCTGTTTTCCTGAATGCTATCACTTAAGTAGAAAGTACTATCCCAAGCTATTTATTTAAGGCTTGACTCTTCGGATCAAATGCCAGTTCCCCAAACAGCAAATAGCAACTAAACCTATTTATCCCAATTAATTGCAAAACAGAAATAAGAAAAAGTAGGCATATGAGACTATCCAAGACAATCTGCGGTGAATAAACTCTCCTATTTGGAGAGAAAGACAGTTCACCTCAACCAGGAGGAAAAGTTTTAGATTTCACACAAGGAGAAATTCCCCAGAGTCTGAAATGTAGTCAAAGATAAGGACATGATCAGGGGTGCCTGCTTTTCTACAATGCAGCTTCTTCCTAGTCTTTCAGTCCCATCAGTGACCTAGAATCTATAATGTCTTTTTTCTTGAAACTGGAAACCAAAAGACTTTTTTTTTTCCCCTCAAGTTCTCACCAACTCTGTGGTCTCACTCAGGCAAGGAACCTTCAGTAAATTAATCTGAATCAGAGTTTTGTGCACATAGTCTTTAATCCATGGGTTACCTACACTAAGAAACTACAATGATAAAGTGGAGATAAAGAAGCCATATATGATTTAGTTGAAAGAAACTTATGATACTTAACCAAGTGACGTCTTTGGGAACATATTTGAAATGTTATATAAAAGAGTACAACATTAACTTTCTTCTTCTTTTAACCAGAGGAAACAACTAGGAGAATGATTAAAAGTTGCAGAGTCATATTTTGCTTTGATGTAAAGAGTCATTTCTTGTTCAAACTTTCTTAAAAAGGGTCATCTGGAAAGGGAGATTTCCCTCTAGAGATCTTCAAGTAAAGGATGAATGACTTCCAGCTTTGGGAATGTTTTCTGAAGCTTGACTTGACCCGGGTTCTCAGATTCTGTGATCCTACTTATTCTTCTGGAGCCATTTAAAATTTCTTCTTTTCTATGGATCTTGCCTGTTCTTCTGAACTGAAAATGATCTCACCTTCCTAAGAATTCACTCAGTTTGTATTCTTGGGTTATTCGTAAGGTGGTTCATTTCAACTACAGAAACTCATGAAAACTGGCTAATAATATATAAAGGAGTTTTGACCTTCAACAGTGAAGGAAGGGAACAGGAAAGGGACCACTGAAATCACATCTCTTCACAGTATTATTATAATAATCGGGATAACGAGTCTTATCTCTCCTAGATCAGGGGTTCTTAGCATGGAGACTAGTATTTGGCTATTCAAACTATTTTGATGATTACACTTAAATATGGCTGGTTTCTTTTGTAATTCTATTTTTTTTAGTCATTTAGAGACATGATTCTAAGAAGAGCTTTATAAATTCCACCAGAATGCCAATCACAGATTAGAGGCCATTTAGTCCAACACCTTCATTTTGCACATGAGGAAACTGAATCCCGGGGAGGTCTTACATTCCTTTCTTTAGGTCACACAAGTAGTGAGATTTCTTCTTCTTCTTTTTTTTTTTAAGTTTTTATTTCAAAACATATGCATGGATAATTTTTCAACATTGACCCTTGCATAACCAAGTAGTAAGACTCTAAAAAACCTTAGAAATCATTCAGTCCAGTTCTGAATTTAGAGAAAAGGAAATCTGGGCTCAGAGAGAAGAAATAACTGGACCAATGTACCCAGGGAAATAGTGTCAGAGTAAAGGCTTGGCTCTGTATTCTGTTTTAGAGCTCCTGCTGCCCACCCCCTCATCCTCCCAGAAGGCTTGTTTTGGTTTCCTAGAAGCAATTCACTCATGTTGGCATTTCCTTGTAAACCTAGATCTCTTGGAAAGAAATTATCACTATAAAGTTAAAATTCATTCCAACATTGGGCCACTAGGTGGCATCTTTCCACAGCTTGACCAACAGGAACCTAGAAATACTCCATGAATAAACTAGTATCAATGAGAACATTAAAAAAGACAAAGACATTTTTTAAAAAACCAAAACGCTGGCACCATATGCTATTGAGAAAGTGTTTGTTGAAGTGACTGCTCCCTTAGGGAAAAATATAATTGGGTTTGCACTTAGAAATTTTTTAGAGAAGTCAACTGAAATAAAGAAATTTTTTTTGGCTTGAATTTTAAGTTGAATTGATGAAGGCTAATATCTTTTACATCTAATATGAAAAGGGGAGCAATATGATCCTTGGGACTCACCTCTATATGATGGGAAAACTTCTCTGGAAAAAAAGGAAAATGTTTATCATTCAGTTCAACAAATATTTATTGATGCTATTTTTGTCATCCTGATATAGGAGAAACTGACATTCTCCCTGATGGGAAGAAATGACCAATGATTTTATGGTCCCCTGTGGTCTGAATCTGTCTCAGAATTGTGTCCCAGGGACAGATAGTTGCTGCATAATATTGTGTTCATCACACACAAAAAAAGCTTCCAAATTACTCTTCCCAGTAAAATTTGGTTTCTAATGGAGGAAAGAGAGGTCCTTATTACTCAGCTGCCATATATAGCTGGGAGCTCTCTGGCACAGTAAACCCATATGAAGACAGATGGCAGGACTAAGCTGGTAGAGAAACGAGGCTAGCTTTATGAGCCTGTTACCCTTAAAATTTGAGGAAACTACATATTTCCTAGAGACAGGAACATGTTCTACAACATCAAATGCCACCACAAAAAATCCCCACTTGTGTTCTAAGAGTTTCTTTGTACTAAATTGGTATCTTGGAACTCAGAGTACATTTTTTTACGTAAATAATGTTATGAATGGTGGTTAGGTTTCCAAGCCAACCTACAAAATTTAGTCCATAATGTCACTAAAATACTCCAAGGGAAACAAACAAAACAAAACAAAACTAAAAAGTAGAAAAGTACTTCTGTGATGTTAGTCATTAAATATAGAACAACAAACATTTCATTTTAAAAAGCAGTTGTCCCATGCTAATGTTTGAAGGAAAACAAAATAATTAGAGAAAGGAGAGAAGATAGGACTCTTAAGTGGCATATCTGAAAGGGATTATGGATGCTTTTGAAGCTTTTAGAGATAAATGGCATGGATTATTTATTAGGTCTAATTCAAATTTTCTTTTATTTTGGGGGGTACAGATGAGATATTCATGTATTTGAGTGCCAAATCAATTCAGGAACTGTACTAGATTCTGTGGGAAAAATAAATAAATACTCTTCAGGGGCTTAAAATTTTAGAGAGGAGATATAAACATCTATATGTATACATATATGTATATATATATACATATATATGTGTGTGTGTGTGTTTATGTGTATATATATACATATTGGTGTGTATGTATATATTAGAGAATAATGTGTAGTTTAATAGAAGGAAAATATTATGGGAGTACAGAGGAAAAAATGGAAACAAAGTTGGAAGCATCAAAAGACTTTATATCTAAGTTTCTGTTGAATTGAGTCCTGAAGGGTAAGATTTCCAAGATCTTAGCAAAGGCATTCCAAGAATATGAGCAAAAGCAAAGAGGCTAAAAGGCAAAGGGGTATGGTCAAGGAACAGCAAGTAATTCTGTTTAACTGAAAAGTTTTTTAGGTTGTTTTTCTTTTATAAATTTTTGTCACAGTATATATGCATGAGTAATTTTTTTTTATAACATTATCCCTTGTATTCATTTTTCCAAAATTTCCCCTCCCTCCCTCTACTCCCTCCCCTAGATGACAGGTAATCCCATACATTTTACATGTGTTACAGTATAACCTAGATACAATATATGTGTGTAAATACATTTTCTTGTTGCACATTAAGTATTAGATTCCGAAGGTATAAGTAACCTGGGGAGATAGACAGTAGTGCTAACAATTTACATTCACTTCCCAGTGTTCCTTCTCTGGGTGTAGTTGTTTCTGTCCATCATTGATCAACTGGAAGTGAGTTGGATCTTCTTTATGTTGAAGATTTCCACTTCCATCAGAATACATCCTCATACAGTATTGTTGTTGAAGTGTACAGTGATCTTCTGGTTCTGCTCATTTCACTCAGCATCAGTTGATGTAAGTCTCTCCAAGCCTCTCTGTATTCCTTCTGCTGGTCATTTTAACTGAAAAAGGTTTAAAAAAAAAAAAAAAAAAAGTATTTCTTCCACATCATGGGGGTTAGGAATATGGCACCCCCCCAAATCTAGAAAATCCATGTAAAATGTTTTTGGTCCTCCTTTTGTATCAGAGAAGGTCTGGTTTTTTTCTTTTTCTTTTTTCTTTTTTCTTTTTTCTTTTTTTTTTTTTTTTTTTTAATGTGGCATATATAATACCTTATAAAAGTTGGGCTGATATTATACAATAATATACATACATTTTATTTATTTCTGAGTTTCTAAACTTTTTCTGTGTCATCTGCTGACCTTTTTGTGCCATCTGCAGCTTTTGCAAAAGTCCCCACAAAATACCATTTAATTTCTTATGCTGACCTACAATTTATAGAAACCACCAATGGGGAAAGTCTCAGTGTAGAAGAGATAACTGTAGAAAGGAGAGATAAGTCTGAAAAGGAAAGATTGAGATCAGGTTATGGGGGACTTTGAATGTTCATTTTAAGGACTTTGAAATTCTTCTTGGTGACAATGGGCAATCATGGAAGGTTTTTAGATGAGGAATTACATAAACAGAATTGTGCTTTAATGAAATGATTCTGAAAGGAATGTATCAGGCAGACTGGGAGGATTAAAAAAAGAAAAGACTAAAGGCAGGGAGAAAGGCAATTGTAATCACTCAGGTGTGAAATTATGATGACCTGAAATAAGATACCAGCAGTAGGAATGCAAAGGAAAAATAATGGGCAAAACGCTATACAGATCTAATTTGTAAGACTTGATGACTAAAAGAAAAGAGAAGAGTAAAAAGAGACAAATAAGTATGGAACAAGGGAAGGGAAAGAGGTTTTTTCCTAAGGCAAGTAAATGAGAATTAAAAGGGCAAACAGAACCAGCAAATTTATCCACATTCACAGCAATATTGTAATGCTGATTAACTGTGAAAGACTTTGCTACTCTGATCAGTACAATGATCCATGATAATTTCAAATCACTCATGGTGAAAAATGTTATCCATTTCCAGAGAGAGAGAACTGATAAACTCTAAATACAGATTAAAGTATATTTAAATATTTTTCTTTATCACTATTTGTTTATTTTACTTTTTTCCCAATATGGCACAAATGGAAAAATGATTTCCATTACTTTCACATGTCTTGAGAGTATCAAATTGCTTGCCCTCTTGATGACTGGGTAAGGGACTGGAAATTATAAATTCCATGAGGGCAAAAAATTGTCTTTTTCCTCTTTTGAATCCCCAGAGCTTAGCATAATGCCTGGATCATAATGCATGCTTAATATTAATGTTTATCCAATTGAAGTAAAAAAAATTTAGAATTCAATTTAATTTTTTTAAATGAAAAAATTAAAAATTAAAAAAAACTATCAAAACAAAAAAAGAAAAAAGGTAGATTGGACATAATATATCTGTCCTTATGAGAAAATTGTCTTAGATAGAATTAACTAAACAGTGAGAGGTGAGAGCTGTTACAAAATGGGGGTAGAGGAGTCAGCAATAAATTTCAGAGAAAGGGAAACTGAGTAGTAACGGGGAGTCAGACATGTAGGCTGCCTTACCTGAAGTTGTGAAAGCCAGGGGAGGGATGGTTAGAAGGGCAAGAGATAGATGTAGACTTAGCCCGAGGGGAGGAAGGGAAAAAGGGGAGGCAGTTTCTGAATATGGCTTTTTCATAAAGGGTAGATGTTCACAAGTTGGGTAACTCATGGGTTTACCCATAAATATTTCATAGAAGATGCTCTGCTTCTGATGATGATCCCTAATCAGCATGGGAACTGAATGACAAAAGTCAGCAGCCCTCAGTAAATCTGAATTAGTGGTTCTCAAAACATTCCCCCTAAGGAATCACCACAATATGATACATCCTCTCTCAGATACCATCCCATATAAGGCTTAGGAACACACACAACACAACACACACCACAACACACACACACACACAACGCACACACACATACCCCTTTTTTCCTCTCCCTCTATATTCTTTTCTCTTAGTGATTTCATCAGCTCCCATAAATTCCAATTATCATCTCTGTGCTGATGATTCTTAAATCTACTTATCTAACCCCTTAACACTCTACTAAGCCCTACTGCCTATCAGACATCTTCAATTAGATGTCTCACAGAAACATCTTAAATGTTCTGTTCTGTTAATGTTAAATGTTCAATGTCCAAAAACTGTATCCCTCGCCCCTCATTAGAAGCTTATTTTCTTTTTCCTCAAAACCTTTTGCCATTCCAAACTTTCCCTATTGTGGTGGAAGGTACCGCCATCTTCCCCACAGTCCACAACCTAGCTGACTTCCTCTACACCCTTATATCCAATGTGTTGCTAAGACAATGTCAATTTAGGTTTATAACCTGTCTGGTATGTGATTCCTTTTTCTCCTCCGACCTTGCACCCTGGAGCCCTCTTGGAAAAAGCAGAGGATCTTCAGAAAGCTCAGGGACTATTCATATCACCTACATCCCCATCCTGACTATTATCTCCGAGGATGGAATACAAAGGCTTCTCTTTGATATCCAAAAGCCTTTTGTAACCTGTCTCCTACCTTGCCAATCTTTTTATGTCTTCCATCAGACCACATCCCCTTTGATCAGGTGCCTCAAGTGTCCTTGCTGTTCTTGAGGAAGAAACTCCATCTCAAATAACTCTGGGTGTTTTCACTGGTTGTCCCCTCATGCATCAATGTTTTTCCTCCTCATCTTCTTCACCTCCTACTTTCCTTAATTGCCTTAAAGTTCCCACTAAAAACCCATCTTTTACAAGTTTTTCTTGATCCCTCTCATTGCTCTCCCTTATTGATTATTATGTTTGTACATAGCTATTTGCAAGTAGCCCCCCTCATTAAATTGTAAGACCCTTGAGAACAAGGACCATCTTTTACCTTTCTTTGTATTCCCAGAACATGGAGATACTGTTGAATCCTTTTTTATAGCTTTTTATTTACTCGATATATGCATGGGTAATTTTTCAGCATTGACAATTGCAAAACATTTTGTTCCAATTTTCCCCCTCCTTCCCCACATCCCCTGCCCTAGATGGCAGGCATTCCCATACATATTAAATATCTTATAGTATATCCTAGGTACAATATATATGTGTAGAACTGAATTTTGTTGTTGTTGTTGCAAAGGAAGAATTGGATTTGGAAGGTAAAAGTAATCTGGGGAGAAAAACAAAAAATGCTCACAGTTTACACTCATTTTCCAGTGTTCCTTTTCTGGGTGTAGCTGATTCTGTCCATCGTTGATCAATTGGAATTGGATTAGCTCTTCTCTATGTTGAAGATATCCACTTCCATCAGCATACATCCTCATACAGTATCATTGTTGAAGTGTATAATGATCCCCTAGTTCTGCTCGTTTCACTCAGCATCAGTTGATGTAAGTCTCTCCAAACCTCTCTGTATTCATCCTGCTGGTCATTTCTTACAAAACAATAATATTCCATAACATTCATATACCATAATTTACCCAACCATTCTCCAATTGATGGGCATCCGTTCATTTTCCAGTTTCTAGCCACTACAAAAAGGGCTGCCACAAACATTTTGTCACATAGAGGTCCCTTTCCCTTCTTTAGTATTTCTTTGGGATATAAGTAGTAGCATTGCTGGATCAAAGGGTATGCACTGTTTGATAACTTTTTGGGCATAATTCCAGATTGCTCGCCAGAATGGTTGGATCCTTCCACAACTCCACCAACAATGCATCAGTGTCCCAGCTTTTCCACAGCCCCTCCAACATTCATCATTATTTGTTCTTGTCATCTTAGCCGATCTGACAAGTGTGTAATGGTATCTCAGAGTTGTCTTAATTTGCATTTCTCTGATCAGTAGTGATTTGGACCACTTTCATATGAGTGGAAATAGTTTCAATTTCATCATCTGACAATTGTCTGTTCATATCCTTTGACCATCTATCAATTGGAGAATGGCTTGATTTCTTATAAATTAGAGTCAATTCTCTGTATATTTTGGAGATGAGGCCTTTGTCAGAACCTTTAACTGTAAAAATGTTTTCCCAATTTGTTACTTGCCATTGGAGATTCTTAATCAGGGAAGTGACGATAAAAGTAGTACCATAGAGCAGTGGCTAAAGCATTAAACCTGAGTTCAAATGTCACCTCAGATACTCATTAGCTATGTGACTTAGAGCAAATCACTTGTTCTTTCAGTGCCTCAGTTTCCTCATCTGTAAAATGAAAAGGCCTCCAAGCTTCCTTCCAACTTAGATTCTGTGACCCTAAGAAGATCTGGGCATATTTGTAACAATCAGAGGAGTCAGTGAGATTTCTACAAATCACATTCAAGAATTAGTACTCCTAAAAGCTTCTCTTTGGACACCATGTTCTATGATGTTTTGGGGGTCTTGTGTTTTGTTTTGTTTTGTTTTACTAATTTCACCCACACAAATGAAGCTTCCTGACTTTGTCCATAACTTTAAAAATCCAACTTTCAGTTTCACAAGAAGCATTATGTACCTACTATATGCTCACAATTGAGAGGAAGCTGATATTGATGGTAAGCAAGGCACTATGCTAACACTAGGGCTACAAAATCATAATAATCCAAATAAGGACTGTCACCATGGACTCTACATTTTACTGGAGGGGAGGAGGATATGGAGGGGTTCAAGATGTACCTGAGTAAGTAAATGCTAAATACATAGAAAACAATTCATAGTACTTTCTAAAGGGAGATGACTCTAAAAACTGAAGCAGGAAACATTTCTGACATGCTACAATTCCATTTCCATGTCTCATTAACAATCCAAATTAACACTGTTTTGATGATGTAGCTACAGTATGTTCCTTTGAAAGAGACATCCTGTGTAACATGTTTTTACAGGTCCCTGTCTATTGACCATTTGTGAATCTCTTGAACAAAGATGTTGTTTTAGCCAAATATTTTCGTATGGTCACTGTTAAATGTTCATAATACAATGTGACATGTTTTTCAGAATGTTGTATTAATGATGTTGGCTTTTTAAAATATTATTTTAAAGAGGAGTTCCTGTCTGTACAATAGAAGCACCTGCTTAAATGCTGTGGAATATTTTGAAAGAGAGAGGAAAGGTGGGGCTGGACCAGCAGGGATCCGAGGTATTTAGATTGGGACGAGCTAGCCAGATTCCTTTTTAGCCAAACCACTTGGCTCCTGGTTCGTAACTAGGTTTCTAGTGAATCTTCACCCAGAGGATCTGCTTAATACTTAGTGGTCTCAGGTGTTTAAAAGGTGAGGCTCTGCAAGAGTTTATCCAGCTCTGCATTCAAGGAAAGGACTCTGAGTTCCAAGTTCTGTGCATCAGAAAAGTAATGTACCTCCCTCTGTGAACCACCATATCACCATATCTTTATTTTTATTAAAGCTTTTTATTTACAAAACATATGCATGGGTAATTTTTCAACATTGACTCTTGCAAAGCGTTCTGTTCCAAATTTTCCCCTCCTTCGTCCCACCCCCACTCCCAATGGCAGGTATTCTAATACATGTTAAAATATATGTTAAATCCAATATATCCATACATATTTATATAGTTATCTTGCTGCACAAGAAAAATCAGATCATGAAGGAAAAAAAAAACTGGGAAAGAAAACAAAAAGGAAGCAAATAACAACAGAAAGAGTGAGAATGTTGTGTTGTGATCCACACTCGGTTCCCATGGTTCTCTCTCTGGGTGTAGATGACTCTCTTCATCACTGAACAATTGGAACTGACCTGAATCAACTCATTGTTGAAGAGAGCCACGTTCATCAGAACTGATCGTTGTATAGTCTTGTTGTTGCCGTGTACAATGGTCCTGCTCATTTCACTCAGCATCAGCCATGTCAGTCCCTCCCAGCCTCTCTGAAATCATCCTGCTGTATTTCACCACATCTCATAATGCACCTGATGGATCTCTTCACATTTGGTCCTTATTCTCTATGTCTCTTGGACACAATTTGTAGAGATGGAAGGTGTGATGTCACAGAATTGAAACTTATCAGGCTTGTAGAATTTAGAATTGAAAGGGAACTGAGAGCTCATCTATTACAAGTGGCTCATTCTATAGATACGGAAACTGAAGCAGAATAGAATAGGTACAGACAGCAGGTAGTACTGAAAGCAAATTTTAGCAGTTTTTACTTGGTGCCTGGTTGTAGTAATGTTTACCTGCTATTTTCATTAGCAAAAATAGAAGCACATAAGATTCACAAGAGTCACAGTAACAAAGTTTATAATAAGGCAATATTAGACAAGCCAGTGGGAAGCTAGGGACCAACTCAATTGTTGTTTCAATGGAGTTTGTTTTGGGGGGTTAGAATGTTGCAAGCAGTTAGGGCCATCCCTTTGGTCCAGCCCTTAGTCATCAAAAAACAAAACAAAAACAAAATCCCACCATTTTGTCTAATTGTCTAGGGAACATGAACTAGGAAACCAACAGTAAGTAATCCCTAAAATCTATGGATGTAAAGCCAAACTTTGAACACTATTTGGGCACTCCAGGTATAATAAAGTACATTCTTTTTCATGAAAGTACTGAAATCAAAGCTGTGTCACTATCTCTAATCTAAACCAGGACCCAGAAGTCAGATGTGCCTTGATTGCACAAACCTCAGTTATTTAGTCTAGTTCAGTTTATTAAATATTTTAATAAACAATAATTTAATTTAATTATTAATAATAAATAATAATTTAGTAATAATAAATTAATTAATATTAAATATTAAAATTTTTCAGTCTCACTGGTATTTTCAGAATTGATTAATAGTTAGCATCATCTATAATTGCATTTTATAAATAAAATTGATTAACTTGGTCCTTGGTCTGGTTTTATATTACTGTTAAAAATAATATCCATCTGAGTAATAAGCTATATTACATCATTTTATGAAGCAGGAAAAAAAAAGTCATACAGTTTGCACACATTTCTGATTGTGCATCTCACTATTGGGGAAAAAAAAAAAAAGGTAGCTATTCAATCATAGAAACTCTGTGAAACAAACCAGTACTCATCTACTCCATAATCCTCAGGACCTAAATCAGAAGGTAGAGTCATGTGTTCTGGGCTAATCTGGAATGCAGCTGGGACTGGTTTTAGTAGAATAGTCTATGACAGCCATAAGCCCTGCTTGGCACAACCCTGAGATAAACAATTCCAACACAGAAGGTGAATGCTGACTCCCAACTTCTTTGTCATCAGAGCCCTCATTTTAAATGATACAATCATCTTCCAGTGTCTTGACGATTTATAATTTCATGTATCTTACTATCAAGAAGACAGAATGCATTAGTCAACAGTTATTATAATCCTCTGCAAAACTGTAACATCTCCCTGAAAAATCACCATTGCTATAAATTTGAAAAAAAAATTAAAAGTATCATTTTTTAAAAATATATTTTATTGTTTTCTTTTTTTAGTCATACACATGTCTTAATTTTTAAATACATATTTGTTTATGAATAATGTTGGGAGAGAAAAATCAGATCAAAAGGGAAAAAACACGAGAGAAAAAAACAGAAAAAAGTGAACATAGCATGTGTTGATTTGTTGATTTATATTCAATCTCCGTAGTTCTCTTTCTGGATGCAGACAGTTTTTTATCCAAAGTTTATTAGGATTATTTTGGACATTTACTTCTTTAAAAAAAAAAAAAAAAACTAACTGGATTATAGTGGAAAGAATACATACAGCATATAGAATAGAAATCCGTTTGTGCCCCAAGTCTACTACTTCCTAGAGTGTGTCTTTAGTCAAATTATTTAACCTCTTTGGAGCCAAATAAAGGGATCTCCTTCAAAGGTCAGACCCACTTATCTATCAAAAGGAAATGATGATACATGTCTCACTTCAAGCAATGGGATCCAGAAAGCATATGCAAAAAGATTAGTGTGGGATTCCTTCCTCCTCTCCCCATCTCCACCAAGGATCATGTTAATCAAGATCCTACCAGAAGGTACAGAACAGGGAAAATGTCCAGGCTATTTCAGAAACTCTTCCCCTAATCCCCTAAACTGACCTTCCTTTGCCCAGGGGATGGGAAGGCAAAGCCAGTGAGAGCAGAGTAAAATCCCTTCCCCACATTTCAGCTTTCCTCCTGCTCAGCTCCCACCAGGTTATCTTCTTCTTAATGGCTGTGGGCTTAAGAACTTTCAGGCTTCAGATTACAAACTCAATATCAGCATGTAGTCACTATCTTTCTAATAAGCTGGAGGGTCACTGGGCCTAGCCCTTGAGTCTCTTGAGGCTGCCATCTCCCTTTCTACTGAATATTTCAGACTTTCCCAGAATTGACCTCTGCCCTAAAAATGTACCTCAGGAACCTCTGGGCCTTTCCATCTGCTCTACAATTGAATTCTCCTTTATGTGATGTCTTCCTCAATTAGAATTTAATTCTTTGACAGCCAGTTCCATTATATTATTTTCTATTATAAATCTTGGCTCTTAACATAATATGAGGCACATAATAAAGTACGTTAAATAGTTGATATGGTTAATAATATGTTAAATAGTTAAAATAGTTAATAAATGCATTTCCATGTCACTCATTTCATTTGGGAAATTTGAGAGTTCTTTTTGGATAATTAAATCAGTTTATATATAAAGTAGTATATGAACTATTACGAAAACAGAAGGGGTAAACACAAACATAGCCATATTTTCTCTATTCCACGTTGAAGCTTTAGAAACAGCAAAACATCCCGCTTTGTACACAACTTTCTCAGTTGGAATTGTTTGCAAATATTCTGTACACCCAACATTTGCTTTTATAGAAACTTATTTTTAGACATCAACAATACAGTGTTGCCCTTCTAAAAACACCATAGCTCCAAACTTCTGTTTTAAGGAGATATGGATAAACTGCAGTGATTTGGATATCCTATCAAGTTCATTAAAATTGGATTCAAACTGCACTGAGACCAAGCTGGTACTAGCTCATATACGTTCCCTTTCCTGGTGCTCCTTCAGAGCAAATGCACACATTGACAAGTTAGCTGATAGGAACAAAGGATACAGTCTGTGGCCATTGAAGAGAGATAAGCTAATTTATCCAATGTGATTATTAAATCTGTTACCCTGGCCTCATTAGCACCCTGCTCTAGTTGTTATTCACAGCTATGTAATGTGTTATATGAGATACCAGAAAGTCCCAATATTAGACCTGTTAAAATAAATTTGTAGAAAACAGAATTATTCCAAACTAGCCTATTCATACAACTTTTAAAGGAAGTCATCTTTGAAACTATAATGAAAGCATTTTCCATGAATCAAATTAGGATTATTAGCAATGTATCATTAGTGATTGGTGATTTAGAGATCTCATAAGCTCCCATGGCTTCAGATGACCCTTCAATCTATATATCCAACCATAATCTCTCTTCCAAGTTCCAGGCCTGTAACAATTTGCTAAGTATCTCCACCTGTCATTTCAAACCAAAATGGAGTCCTTTTCCTTCCTCCTCTAAACCCACCTTTCCAGTAAAGTTTTGTCTTACTATTAAAGGTACCACCGTACTTCCAGTCCTTCACTATTCCACACAACTTCTTAATGACATTCAATTCTTCCCATTCTCTCACCCTCAAATTGAGTCATTTGTCAAGTCTCATCACAATGTCTCTTGCAGTCATCCCTTTCTCTCCACTTTCAGAACCACCATGCTACTTGGGTTATTACATCAGCTCTCTAATAGGTTTCCCTGTTCCAGTCTCAGCTCTTTCCAATTCATTTTCTACCTTCTACCAAAGTAATTTTCTTTCTTTCCAGTCTGTTTCTCCCTTCTGTTTAATTCTGAACCAAACTCTCTCTTTCTATACTGTTCCATATAGGTATGTTTATGGGCAAGCTCTATAGGTTATCATAATCTGGGCAACAGATATTTTTCATCTGTTTGGACTTTCCTGTATGCATGGATAGACAAATCAAACTATTTTGAATGGTTACCAAGCTGTCTTAGGAAGCTCTTGTTCTAGGGCTTGACATTCCCACCATCATGTCATCTAAAAGCACATGGAGAACTTCAGATTTCATAAGGAATCCCTTTTATTGTCATTATTGATATAGGATTGTGAGACATGAAATTCTCAAAGAAATTAAATGTAAATATCATAGAAAGCAATGGAAAAATACATAGTGAGAATGAGCAGGGTGCACCATACAACCAATGAGTGATCAATTAAAAAGTATTTCTTTTACTAAGTTCTTTCTCTGTGATAAATATTGCACTAATTTCCTTGGATACAAATAAGAACAAATAAAAGTTCCTGCCTTAAGGGACTGGGCCACATGTCCAGCACGAAGTACTGAATTAAGTGTTGGGGAAAAAGGGAATTTAGAAAACAGAAGTGAGGAGAGAGAATTTCAAGCAGATAAAAAGTCACAGAGATGAAAAATGGAGCATCTTATACGGCAAATAGTAAATAAACTCTCTAGATTATTTTTATGTAGAGGGCAATAATATGTAAGAAGACTGGAAAGATAGGGAAGGACCAGGTGGTGCAAAGTTTTAAGGAACAGCTGAGGTGTTCTAGTGAAGTTTTAGTAAAGGGATAACATGGTAAGAATTGAGCCTTCGGAAACTGAAGTAAAGAAAGCTTATTAAGTTAGGGAGACCACATAGGAAACAACTGCATCCATTAGTCCTGGTGAGATGATTGGGTGATGATCATGTAAAGAGAATTTATCTGGAAGATGTTATGGAGAAAGAAATAAGACTTCCTAACAGATTAAGGGGTCTTTCTCCTATTCTCCTTATTTTGACTCTTTGTGAATAATTAAATTGTCCTTTCTTGAATCTGTATTCTTTTTTTTTTTTTTTTTTCATATTGCTATTTACACCAGGCCAAGACTTATCTCCTTGAATCACTTCTAACATTCATCAACTTAGAAACTACACACAAGTTGGAGAAAATCATGCAATCATTCTGATTGGGTCCACTACAAATTAACATTGCATAACTTCAGCAGGGTTCTCACTGCAATCCTCCCTTAATAACTGACTATCCCACTTTCTGTAGTAACTCTTCCCAACCTTTTCATCCCTCCTCAAACCTCCCATAGCTCCTCCCTCTGCTGAGAATCTTGCCTCATACTTGACAGACATTGATTGCCAGCTTTCTCTTCTTTTATCACCCAGGTCCCTTCTGCTATTTTCTTCACCTTCACCCCTGTCTCACATGATGAAGTATCCTTACTCCAAACCAAGGCTAACTCCTCTACTTGTTCAAATGATCCTATTTCATTGTCTTCTCCAACAGATTGCCTCCACTGTCATCCCTACTCTTTCACTTTTCATCTCATCCTCTTCATAGGCTCATTTCCTATTTTCTACAAACTTGCCCGTGTCTCCCCATTCTGAAAAATCTTTATGTGATCTTTCTATCCCCATTATCCTGCTATTTCTCTTCTTCACTTTATAGTTAATTTCTTTGTAAAGACCGTTTACAATCGGTCCCCACATGCTCTCTCTTCCTCCCCCTCTCTTCTTAACACCTTTCAACATGTTTCCCAACTTTATTATTCTTCTAAACTTCTCTTTAAAGTCACTAATGATCTCTTACTTACTAAGTCGGGAGGCTTTTCCCAATCCTCATTCTTCTTCACCTCTCTGCAGTTGTTTGCGCTGTTTAATCACTCTCTTCTTTAGGTTCTTCCCCAGTCCTATCTGACTTTCATTCTCTGTCCCTCTAACCCTCTGTCTTCCAGATAACACCCTAAAACCGAAAGTGTCCCTCAGGACACTCTTCTCTTCTTCCTTTTTACTATTTCACTTGATCTCATTAACTCCCATAGATTTACTTACATAGATTTTCTCTATCCTTTCCTGCCCCAATCTCTCTACTGACAGTAATCTCACATCTCCAACTGCCTTTTAGTTATCTCAACTAGAGATCCAGTAGACATCAATATGTCCAAAACAATTTTCTTTCTCCCATCACCTCCCCTCCTCCTTCTCTATTAAATTACCATAACCTAGCTCACTCCTACATTTCTTCATATACCTTACTCCTATTATATTCTGCTTTTTACAGAGGAGACGGAAGTGAACAGAGGTTAAGTGACTTCCTATAGCCATGTAGCCAAGTCAGTGTTTGAAGACTATTTTGAATTCAAGTCTTCCTGATTCCAGATCAGCAATCACTATACCACATAGGTATCCTAAGATAACTGAAGCTTGGGCCAACCAGGTGGCGCAGTGGATAGAGCACCAGCCTTGAATTCAGGAGGACCGGAGTTCAAATCTGATCTTAGATACTTAACACCTCCTACCCATGTGACCTTGGGCAAGTCACTTCGTCAAAAAGAAAAAAAAAATAGCTTCAGCTCAAAGTTTATGGAGGGTCCTAGGTTGGAAATATTGTTTTTTTTACTTGTTGATGTAAAGTATCAGATTCACTAACAACACATTTATGAAGTATGTACTTCATACATGTGCTGCTAATGCAAAGATGAAAAATAATGCAGTCTCTGAACTCAAAGAGTTTTCAATCTGATAAGAAGAGGAAGACATTTACATACATAAGTGTGATACGGCCTAGATTGGGATCAGAGATAAGGAAAGCTAAAGGCAAAGTGTTATAAAAACTTGAGGAAAGCAAGATTACTTTCAGTGGGACCCAATAGGGAAGGCTGAAGTAAAACATGTCATAGTCATATTTAATCCTGGAGATAACAGCATGTCACCAGTCTTTATTAAGCAGGGGCCTGAAAATGATCTGATAGGAAAATCACTTCTAATGGCTGAGTAAAAGGCTCTAATAGTGGTCAAAATAAGATGAGTATTCCCTTAAGGGTCAAGGCGTGGGTGGCAGGAAATACTAACCAGATAAAATAAAAGAATGTCAAATCTGCATGAGTGAGATATCTGTCCTTTTGATCTTTCTTTTTGAGGAAAGGAGAGAAGAGGAAAGTTCCCCTGTTCAAATTAAAATTTTTGGTCCCAGCCTCTGAATTGGGCCAGGAAAGAAATGGCATTCTGCTCTCCTCTCCCTCTCAGCCTCGGGACATAGCCATGCAGGGAAAGCGCTTTATTCCTTGCTGCAACTTTTCTCCTAGACTCACGAGCTATCACTGAAGTCCTCTGGAGGACTCTGAATCATCGCATTTTTAACGTGTTTCCTCAGACCTCAAGCACTGTCAGCATGTCCTTCCACATGGCCAAAGCAGGAAAGATGAGCCACCTCTGGACTGGAAACGAGCAGAGGCATGTGCGGACTTGTGGGGGTGTGTGTGTGCATAAAGAAATCAGGGAAGAGAAGGAAGGGAGAAAATTACAGATGAGTCACAGTATCATGATACCCTCCAAATTCACTGTGACTCATCTGGGATCTTTTGCCCTAGCTCTTCCCCCCTCATTACTCTGATGCTCTCTGCACTGAGTCTGAGCTCCTGTCAGGACCAGATGCACCAATTAGCCCCTCACCACACGGTAATTATTACACTCTTGTTATCATTATTACTAAAGATGCATCTAGCGGTGCCTTTTGTCCTGCCAGTAGTGTAAATTCTACAAAGGGTTAGATTACAGAGTAGAAGGCAGAGCTACATCAGCAATGAAAGTCACACCCAGGTAAGGAGAGGATGTGAATTTCAACAGTGACAATAAATGGATTCATCTTCCATGGAATTCAGACCAAGGTCCAGACGTTTACTTATTCCTCTCCTACCTGACCCATAAGGAGCAAATTGTCACGTTTGGGTCCTTTATTACATAGCATCTTCTGAAGAAAAAAAGTGGAAAGTCAACTTGGAGGGGTGGAAGAGCCCACTGGATTTGAAATTACAGAATCTAAAAGAGTTTGAATCCTGGATCAGCTACTTATTACTTGTGTGATCTTAAGTTCCTAGAATCTTCACATATAAAGAGGATGGACTCTAACTTTAAATCCCACAAACCTAATTTGATTTCACCTCTCTCATCTAGTAAATCCTATTTATTGCTTGAACCACAATAACTTTAAAATTTTTTTCTTTGATTTTTAAAAATTATTTAATTTGCTCCCTTATCATTTTTATTTCTGAATATTTTCTTTCTCTCATCCCTACTCAGCAAAGTCATTTCTTATAAGAATGAAAAAGAAAGGAACAAAGTTTTATAGAACCACCCAACATATCACCTGAGTCTGATTCTATATACAATATTCCACTTTCTCACTTCTCAAAAGAAAAACCCAAAATCATATATATGACTATAATGACTAATGTATATAATGTGTATACACACACACACACACACACATATATATATATATATAAAATGTATAATGACCCCTTCCTCCTCATGGGAGTTAGGAGCCTAGCATCCCTGCAATCTGGAAAATGTATATTAGTTTTTTTTTTCCTTTTTTCTTTTATGAAATGTGTACAGTACTTTATTGAAAAATTAGATTGATATTATACAATCCTATATATGTGGTTCATATATTTCTGAGTTTCTAAATTTTTTTCTGATCTGCTGGCCTTCATGTGTCATCTGAGACTTCTGCAAAACTCTCCAAAAATTTCCATTTAATTGATTATGCTGACATGCAATATATTGAAACTGTGATGGGGAAAATCATGATATGGAAGGTATAACTGTAATTATGAAATATTCCATTTCTTCCATGGTAGCTTTCCAAGGAATCACTTGATTTTCTTTGTTTACAAACTTTAGTAGGAGTTATCAAATTTAATTTGAGAACATCTGCTGCCATGTTTACTGACTATTGATGAAATTCAGAATGTGAATATGAGTTACTAAGTGAAGTAATCATAGTGTGCAAGGTCCATTCAAATTCCAGCAGCTTCCTATTATTTCCAGGCTTATTTGATTTATAGAAGGAATATGAAGTCTTTTAGTCTAACAAAGCCATAAATTTATTCAAGTTCATCTCCATTTGGATTAATTTTAATTTATCTTCTATGTCCTCAGCTATGTATCATGAAACTCAAAAACCATCCTTTCTACTGCATATTGTCCAAAAGAATTTCTTCTGGAAGACAAAATTTAAATAAACATATTTTTTTGACACAAAAGACAAGTAAAGTGAAGAGTCTCCTTGTCATACTTGCCAGGTCAAAATCATTCAAGTATGTTGAACAGTTTTGTTCTATCTTAGTCCTTTTTTTAAAGTTATAGATAATACTCATTTTTTTCACATATTTCCATGTGAGGCATGTTGGAAAAGAAAAATCAGGAGAAAAGAGAAAAACCACAAAAAAGAAAAAAAAAAGTGAAAATAGTATGTTTGACCTGCAATCAGCTCCATTCAGATAGCAGTTTTCATCCAAAGTTTGTTGGAATTACCTTGGATCACTGAATTGCTGTTGCAGTTACTATATACAATGTTTTCCTGGTTCTGTTTACTTTACTAAGCATCAGTTCATATAAGTCTTTCTGGACTTTTCTGAAATAACCCTGTTCATTTCTTATAGAACAATAATATTCCATTACTTTTATAGACCATAATTTATTCCCTAATTGATGGGCATCTACTCATTTATCAATTCTTTCACAGCATGTTCTTGATGATGCAATTCTTTTGTAAGATTAGATTCATTCCCCAAGCCCAACTCCTTCCCCCAACCCCACCACCCCATTTTCTCTTTATTTGATCGTGTTGGAGTATAAGCCTAATAGAGATGTATTGCTGAATATGTACAATTCAGTTATCTAACCCTATGTCTAGATAATAATAATTAGTGATTTTACCTGTCCTGTCTTTAAACTCAATTAAATTAAACATGTATTATCTGCCTTGTCAATCTTTAAAATTAATTAAATTAAACATATATTTACAAAGTTCTACCTGTGTGTTGAATACTGGGCTAAGAACTAAAGGGTAGACAAAGTTTAGATAGCATACACTCCCTGTCCTGTGGAGAAACTTAGTCTTGTAAACCAAAGTGCAGTGAGGGATCTGATGAAGGAAGTCCATGTTGGGGACAGCCTAATAGAGAAGAAAGAGAATATTTACGGAGTCTGGATTCAAAGCACTTGAGTTGAAATTTGGCTCTATTAGAATGTGAATATGGGCAAATCTGGGTCTCAATTTTCTCCTCTGTAAAAACAAAAACAAAAACTTCTCTGAAAATTGAACTAAAATTTCAGGTCCTTTACAATTTGGAAAATAACAGAGGGAATAAGGAAAGGCCTCAGGGAGGAATGGGTAGCAAGTGAATTGAGAATGAGAGGCAATCCAACAGGGTAAGGGGAGAAAGGAAGAGGGAAAGATTTCAGGAGCGAACAACGGATCGTTTGCGTGTATTATGCTTGCAGGGAAGAAGTCAAGATGTCCAGTAGGGCTGAGGGAAGAGAGAGCAGCTGCAGAGGATGAGATGTAGAGGCAGAGGATGAGATGTAGCGGCAGAGGAGAAGGCTGGGAGTTTGGGCATGATGTGGACCCAATTGATACAGAACCTGGCAGAAAAGGGAAAAAAAATTGCTAGAGTAACAGTGGCAGGTGCAGAACTGTGGGGGTGTGGATCTGCTGATCCCTCAATTTTCCCCCCTGGCTCCAGCCAAGGGCATGGTGAGTGTCAGTTGTCAGCTGTGATTAGGAACTTTGAAGGAGACAAAAGACAAAAAAGCTGAAGACTTGGCAGGAGAAGGGGGAGAGAGGGGAAGATTACAGCCGGGAAAGGAAAAGAAAACAGATTTTGTTATTTGTCTATCTGTGTTTTTTAAAAGTAGAAGAAAGAATAAGAGACCTCAGAAAGCTCATAAAAAGGCAGGATAATATCTTTAATCTCTTTCTACTTTCCAGTCCTTCCTACATACTACTGTCAAAATAATATTCCTAATGCATATTCTGATCACTCTCCTGATTTAAAAATAAAAATAAAAATAACTTTTAATAGTTTTCTACTGTCTTTTTAACTAATGTTACCTCAACTCCCTAATTTATCATTTAAAATCCTTTGTGATCTACCTTCTCTACCTGCCTCTCCCTCTACTCTATTTCCTTCCCACATTTAAATATTTGAAGTCTCTTGAATATATACAATCCTTTTTTTGGATTCCATACTTTATGCATATGGCCTTCTATCTGAAATGCTCTTCTCCACAGCCTCTGCCTACTGAAATCCTACCCAACTCAATCATGCAGTGGAAAAGCCCAGGTCTCAAGTCAAGAGTCTCAGATTCTAATTTTGAGTCTGCTTTTAACTATGTGACTTTTACATAGATACTTCTCTCTGGGCCTTCTTCATCACCTGTAAAATGAGAGCTTTGGACCACATGACCTTCAAGGTCCTTTCTAAATCTAGCATTGTTTGGTTTTTATCAAATGCAATTCCTTCAAACCCAACTAAAAGACATTAAGTCAGATCAATAACAACCTCTGATGGCAGGAGACTGATGGCAGGTTAGTACAGAGTTGGTACAAAGATGGTAGACTACAAATAGAAAATGGTTCATATCTTCTCTGCTATAATCAATGTGTTGCTTCATTTTCTTGGCTATACTTCTTCGTTATAAAATATAGCTATATTGGGTGGGAGAATGACTACTGGGAAATGACAGAAAAATACATACACAAATATGTGCACGCATTTGTTTTAATTCTATTCCTTTCCTGGTCATCACCATTGGAAATGATCTTTTCCTCCTCTGTGTTCTTTGCCAAACTGTAAGTTCTTTAAAGACAAGGATTCATCTCCATACTTTTCCTATGTAGCCACTTTTCTGGACACCATCATCTCCAGAAACTCATCATTTCTGAACCTTACACCTCCTCAGATCATTTTCCTCCCTGGCTGCAGGGCTTTATTATGCCCTGTGCTGGGTGATTTCCTCTCTCTTTTCTATTTCTTTTTATGTATTGTCTCTTCAATTAGACTGTGAACTCTTTGGGGCAGGAACCATCTTTCTTTGTATCCTCAGTGCTTGCACTTTGTAGGTGTTTACTAAATGCTTATTAACTATTGACTAATAATGCACATGGCACTCTGCACAGTCCCCAGCACATGGTAAAAAGGGCATTTTTGTTGGATTACATAGAGTCTTATGTATCTATATGTAATTACAGGTAAGCACCAATATAACACTATTGTGAAATGGTGAAAAAGAAACAATATGTCAAACAATAGGGATGTCATTCAAGCAGTATTCTACCAGAAAAAAAAAAAAAAAAGATAAACCAGTCATACTGAAAGAGTAAATTATAACTGAGAAACAGCTCATGTTCTTCACTAGTGTCCACATAATGTCAAATGGTATTCAGGGAGGTCCTCAGTACATTGCGGACTCTCCTTTTTGGAGGATTTATGGCAGGGCATTGATAAGAGTCAAACAAAATGAAAAGGTCTAAAGTAGTTGCAATCTATATCACTGAACGGTATACTTAACACTGATAAGATCACAGATCCTTCAGGAAGGGGAAGGGAGAAAGCATTTATTAAGCACTTAAAATTTACAAATATTAAGAGCTTTATAAATATTTCATTTGATCTTTAAAAATATCCTGTCACATAGTAATATTGTGATCCCTATTTTACAGTTAAAGAAACTGAGATAGTCAGTGGTCAGGTGGCTTGTGCAGTCACATAGCTAATAAGTGACTGAGGTCAGATTTGAACTAATTAGCTTCCTGACTTTAAGGCCAGTATTCCATTCTACTATATCACCTGGCTACTTCTAATTATACATTATTCATCAAAATACAAAAATAGGAAAGGATAGCTAGATAGTTGGGATTGAATAGGTAGGAAAAATAAAAGAAAAAAATTTGATTGGAAATTAGAAAAATCAATAGGGAGACATTTATTTTTTAAAAAAGGTTTCAAGGCAATGAGGGCAGAAAAAGGTCAAGAAAATCAAGAAAATTATTACCAAAAAGCAAATGGGATTGGACTGAACTTTAGGTCTAAAGATCTTGATTTAAATACTATATACTATAGTCAAATTATTTACTTCTCTAAAACTTAGATTCCTGACAAATAAAAGAAATACTTGTACTATTTACCTCCAGATTTTTGGAGAGAAGAGTGCTTAGTGAATCTTAATGTCCTATATAAATGTCAGATGTAACACTCTTTCTAGGGTCATTCCCCCAATTTGTAAAACTTGCACTTACAGACTGACATCCATAGCTGACATTCTTCTTTGGTGCAAGAAATAATGCTTCTTGAAGCTTCTACTTTCCTCAGGTAATGATCTTTCCAAGTCCATCTGTCTTCCTAGTTGCATATGTTGTCTCTTATTAGTCTAGCTACTTTCATTCATTCTAAATGGATGTTCTGTCTGCTACTGGTCCAGTCTCTGATGAAATGGCCAGTGATAGATGGGAGATAGAGAGGGGAAAAGAGAAAGGGAAGAAAGACTCCTGCCCCGGCCCCTCACAATCTTTTTGGATCTCTAGCTTCATCACCTCAACCAGATTGGATCATTGCCAGACTATTTTTATGCATAGACCCAGAGCATTACTGATTCTTTCAATCATCAGATGTTTCTTTTGGGACATCATCAGCCTTTATCCAATGGCCAAATCTCTATTTTCTTTTATTAAGAGCATATTCATAGTGGAATTACAGGAAAATTCCTGTAAATTCTCAGTTTATAATTCTTTTGAGAAATATAAGTCCTCTGTGAAGACAATAATTTGAGTTCCCAACTTCTTACAAAGGATAAGAGATGGGGCCATATCAAAGGCTATCCTTGCATAAAAATGGAAATTATAGAGACAACAAAAGGATACAAAAACATTTTTCGGAAGCTATAGAAAAATAGAAGGATTAGGACTAAACAGATATGCCATATGGAATATTTTACATACCAAATAATTAGTCAAATTTAACAAAGCCCTGAGGCTGGAGAGACAAATAACAATTACCAAAGAGGAAAGTCTGGGAAGGAGACACATCATAATTACTATCTGTGCTATAGGAAAAGATTTTTAGAATCAATCCAAGTAGAATATATATTTTTTAAAAAGTGTGCATGCTTAAAATAAACAGTTCTGGAAAAAGGAGTCATTTCACTGATAAAGGCTCTTTAAGAGAACAAAAATGTAAAAGTTTATAAATTTCTACAATTCAATTCAAAAAATATTACATACCTATCCAGGACAGGCTATACAGAGCTACACAAAGGAAAATAAAATGTAGTCCCTTCCCTATCTGAATTTATATTCTATTATAACTTAAGCAAATTCAAAGTTGTTTTTTGGAAAGAAAATACTTTTAGCTGGATCAGGACCTCACCTGGAAAGTGGTATCTGGGAAACACCCTGAAGTAAACTAGAAACTCTTAAAGATAGGGAAGAAAAAGCAGTACATTCTGGACCTGGGAGACAACTCGTGCAAAGCCACATGACCTAGAAAAAAAGGCAAGAAGTGGACTGTCATGTAATAGTCAGTGGGTTGCTCTGGTGGCAATGCATATGATACACAAAATATGACTATAAAAGTCCATGGGAGCTATATTATAAGGATTTGGAAGGGGAGGGCAGAATTAAATGTCAGCCAGGAGTCAGGAGGACCTGACTCCAAACCCAGCCTTGGAGATTTATTAGCTGTGTGACCCTGAGAAGTCCCATAACCCTGTTTGCCCCATTTAACCCTGTTTGCCTCAATTCCTCCTTCCTCTGAAAAATAAACTGGAGAAGGAAACGGTCCAGTGTCTCGGCCAAGAAAATCCAAAAAGGAGTCACCCAAAAAAGTCCGATATGACTGAACAGTAGCAACAACTGAGAAATCAGGACAATTGACCTCTGGACCAGCGGGGCAGTAACTATTGCCAGTAACTCTGAAGAGAGTCCTGAGCTTTTTCCCCATTTGAAAACACAGCCGCCAATCTCTAAAAGGAGAACTTACCTAGCCCAGGCTTCCGAGGTACTTTCTCTGAATTGGTCCTCTTACTGCAAGAGAAAATTATAGGGTCAGGAGGAACAGCAGGGGAGCCAAGTGAGCCCTTTTTGTGGCAAAGCAAAGAAGGTTCGGAGAGCTCTGCTAGTTTTTCCTTATATAGTTGTATTTCTGAGGTCAGCTTTATGCAATAGAAGGCATTGCCCAATGCCAAAGTCTTCAGGGACTGGATGGCTAAGGGGCTTGGCCAGGGTTTATACTTTGTCACAAGGTTATCAGTTGCTGAACCCTTGATAGCACTTTCTTATCCCTTTGCATTTCTTTCTGGCAGTACCAAAGATAAATACATTCAGAAGAATAAGGAAAAGAACAGACTCAAAGGATAACACACATTATGTGAAAGATGAAAATTATACAAGTCATAAAAAATTTTATACAAGTAAATGGACCACAAAAATCTGAGTTTATTAAGCTTAATATACAATTTTCATGAATTTTGTGGGTACATTTTAATTTTAAAAATATAGACTCAAGCATTTATTATTGTACTGAATTTTTTTTAAACCCACAATAAAACAATACCTGTCCTCAGGACATTTATGTTTTATAGGAGAAAACTACATGTACTCATAAAATATGATTTTATTATATTATATATATATCACTATATATAATAAAATATAATTTTGAAAGCCAGGAGACTGGTTTCTAATCTTGGTAACTCCAGGCAAAGCCTTCCATCTCCTTGAACTATTTTGTCACCTAAAAAAGAAGACTAAAAGCTTTCTGAGGTGCCTTCTAACCCTGAAACTATGATCATGAAAATGCTTTGGAAAGTTCAAACTATTCTACAAATGGAGGATGTCAGTTGTTTTCTCTTATATGAACAGAACATTAATCCTTTTTGTAGACTGGCTCTTCTTTGTGCTTCTAAAAATAGTACTCATATTATGAAACCTAATATTGCTATCTTAAAGAAGTGATAGTACCGATAGAAGTTTTGTTTTGCCCAGTGAACATGTCCATCTGTCACAGAATATACCCAGGAAACAAGGGCCACTTAACTCCATTCTTACCTCACCTGTCTACTTGGTTTTCAAACAACTGACTATATTACTATGTCCTTAAGAAGTTTAATATAATACGTGTGTGTGTGTGTGTGTAATTTAAATTAAGTTTATATTGGGGGGGGGCGGAGAGCAGGGTGAATAACTTCCTCCAATATCAGTATTTCCACTAATCTCAAAGGTTCCCTGGTTTGCACTATCTCCAGATGGTGACTTTGCTGCTTCTGACCAATGTGTTAGTTCTTAAAATGATCTGACAAACAGGCTCACCTCGCTACCACTGTCATTCTCATTTTTAATTAAGCCTCTCCTGATAGACCTGGCTGTCCAATTTTTCCTTAATTCATCCTTCTAATTAAACATAATAACGGCAGAAAGAGCCATTGCTCATCCGATCATAATGTGCCTGGGTGATTTGCAAGCATCAGAGTTAAGAAGAACAGGCCACTATGAAAGAACCAGGAAATTTGTCATATTTTGTAAACTGTTCGGCCGCTTCCCAAAGGCTGATTTTTAGTTTTTAGCTCTCCCAGCCTTGCCACCAAGCCGCTGCTTAGAAGCAGAAAATAAAGGAAGCAGCTAGGAAAATGAAACAGGTCAGTTTTTAAAAGTAGCTACATGTATTCAAAAATTGGAAGTTAAAAAGATAATTATCTATTATAAGATGATCAAACAAATTATGGTATATGCATGTAATAGAATATATTTGCTCTATCAGAAATTAGGAAATGGATATTTTTAGAGGAAACTAGCAAAACCTGTAGGAAGAGACAGAGAGTGAAGTGAGCAAAACTAAGAAAACAGTTCCCACCATGGCAGCCGCATTGTGGAGAAAAGCAACGCTGAGATACTTTAGGCCTCTGAACAATGCAATGATAAGCCAATGATAAATGAGTCCAGAGGATTGAAGATCAAACATGACACTTGTCTTCTGTCAGAGAGGAGAGGGACTGAAAATACAGAATGGAACATGTGTTGCCAGACTTGGCCCATGAAGGAATTTGTTTTGTTGGACAAATGTGCCTATTAGTTCCGAGGGTTTTGTTTTGCCTTTTTGTGATTGTTCAGTGGGGAGTAAGGCAGAAGGCTTGTAAAAGTAAATTAATAATTTTTGAAAGAAGATGGAAATATAAAAATAAAAACAGCTATATTCAAGTATGACCTTGAGCTCCATTGTCTGCATAACGTGTTCCATATTCCTTTTGTACTGTGGAACAAGGCTTTGCTCTTGGTCAGGAACAACTGGGGAAGCTGATAGGAAAAACAGACACCCTAAGCCTTTCAGGGAACAGCAGGGATGCGAGATGGAGTTGGCTCTGGCTGCTGGCTTCACTGTACTTTCAGCAGGGAAACAGAAAGCAATGGTTGAACTGGGAATTGCTGATTTGCAATCTGTAAAACACTCAAAAGATTTTTTTTTTTTTTTTTTTTTTTTTTGCATTAAATGGCTAAGCAGGGAGACTGAAAACCAAGGGAGGCTGTATGAGGTGTTTGGCAAGTGTAAAGAATTTGGAAGAAAAGTATATCGGCTTTGACAGCTTGCTATGAGGCATGTCCTTCACTGTAACCCGATGGCTTATTTTTTTGATATTTTTAAGAGGTGATTCACTGGGGGATAAGGGGAATTCTTTGGCTCAGGGCCACTGACTAGCTGAACGGGCCTTAGACAATCCCCTTCTCTCTTTGTGCCTTAGTTGGCAGGAGTATAATTAGATCAGGGATTCCAGGATAGTTTTAAAGGGGTCCATGATTTTGGATGGGGGAGAAAATATATCTTTATTTTCACTAGCTTCTAGCTCAAATTTAACATTTTCTTCAATGATGAATATAGACAACAATAACAAAAATTACCAATAGCCTTAGCTAATGATGTCTCACACAAAAGGGTTTTGGAGGGGTTCTAGAAAACAATCAGGATTAGGTGACTTGCCCAGGGTCACACAGCTAATAAATTTCTGAGACCATATTTGGTCCCTCTGACTCCAGAGCATGTCCTCTACCCATCATTTAACCTCTGCAAGCTTTAGTTTCTACAACTCTAATCTTTCCAGTTCCTTTCGGCTCTGAATTTTTATTCTATTATTATGGCATAATTGATGGACGGCTAGGTGACACTGTGAATAGAATTGGACTTGGGAGCTCAAACCCTGCCACACAAACCGTGAACAAATCAATTATCCTGTCAACCTCAGTTTTTCATCTGTAATATAGAATTAAAAATAGCATCTACTTCCTGGAGTTGTAAGGATAAAATGAAGTAGATAGAGCCTTGCAAACTTTAAAGAACTATATATATATATATATATATATTTATTTATTTATTTATATTTATATTTTTTTTTCAGAGAGAGAAAGAAATGTTCATTATTACTTTTACGATTATTTTGGTGATGATGATTATGAATAATGGAGGGTAAGAGTGGGCATTGTGGGTGAATGATGTAGCTGATTGAAATGAGAAGAAAGAATCAACAATAACAAGATTCAAGCTGAGTGACTGGGAAGTTGGTGATGCCATCAAATGAAGTTGACAAATTGATAGGAGAAGTAAGTTTTGGGCAGAAAGTACTAAGTTCCATTTGGAATCTATTAAATTTGGGATGCCAACAAGACCTCCAGATGGAACTAACCTGTAGTAGGAAAGGCAGGCTTGTAGCTAAGGGGACAGGTAAGGGCTAATGACAGAAGTTGGGGAATCATTTACACAGAGATAAAAAGTGAAACCATCTATTTGGTTGAGCTTCCTGAGAAAAGTGTCCCAACCATGAAAATGAACCAATGCTGCCCTTCCTCTTAGAGATGTGGTTCCGATACATCTGCCTGTGTTTGGAAAGATTTAGAAAATGGAAAATTCCCACTTGCCAAATTTTACTGCAAACTGCCCCCCTGGAATACAAGGGAAATGGTGATTTTAACAAGTACAGTCAGGAAACTGCATCTATTGCCCTTGTCAAAACACCAGGAACCCAATCAAGCTTATTCAAAATATTTTCATCAAGGAAGCCATTTATCAGTATTATTTATCTGAAATGATAAATATATATAGCTGACATTTCAATAGCCACAGTTGGCTCCCTGCATCATCAGGGAAGGGGCCCCCTTTCTAAATCTCCACAAACGGTTTCTAAGTTTAATGTTGCCCATCAGCAAATCAGCAGTGCTGCCCCAACCTGACATGGGGCTGGATAACTTAATTGCTCTGTGTGAGATCAGAGCATCCTAGATCAAGAACTTGAAGGAATGCCAAAGATCAGCTTGCTCAATTCCTTCATTTCACAGACAAGAAAATTGAGGGTCAGAGACGGCCTCTTGACTTGCCCAGGATCACGAGAGTAATTAGGAGCAGACATGGGATTTGGAAATTGAGCATTTTTTGGCTGTGCACCTGGGAAGAAATTGGTTTATTTGTACTTTCGTTTGATGCTTGTACATGAGAAGGATGGGCACATGGCAATTAATACAGTGGTCCAACTCTAATCAGTACACTCTCCGCTCAAAAAAGTCCTGGCCTTCAACTTTAAAGCATCATAGCAAATAATCACCTCAATGTGGCAAGAGGAAGATTTATTTTCTTACGCCTGTAAAGGTTTGGAAAATGCAAACAGGATCTCCAAATCTCCCCATTCCCTACCAAATAACTTTGTTTCACATTCTAGGAGCTAGTCCCAACCCACTTGTCAAGTCTTACCTCCCACTTATTTTCCTAGGCTGCAATCAAATTGGATTATGCACTTACTGCTTACCTAATACTTTTTTCATTTCCCCTCTTTGTCCTTTAAATTCAATCACTCCCTCTACCTGAAATGTCCCTCTGTATGTCTTTGCTTATTGAATTCTGTCCATCCTTCAAAGTCTGGTACAAATGTTGTCTCCTCAAAGCTTTCTCTTACTTTACTTACTTTTGGGGGAAACTTTCTCTTTAATCAAACAGGGTCCTTTACTCTTTTAATGACTAGAGAATTTTATTTGTTCTACATTTCTATATACTGCCTTGGATTATTTTTGTACATCCTTGCCTTGACTAATAGATAGTCCCTAAATTGAGGTCCCTAAATTGTCTTTATCTTTTTACCTCTTTCAATATATACTAGAGTTCTGATACTCTATTAATATTTAAGAAAGTAGGGAAGTATAACTATGGGAAATGAAGATGGAAAGTATTTGGAAAGTATAATATACA
Organism: Sminthopsis crassicaudata; assembly: GCF_048593235.1. Taxonomy (NCBI): domain Eukaryota; kingdom Metazoa; phylum Chordata; class Mammalia; order Dasyuromorphia; family Dasyuridae; genus Sminthopsis; species Sminthopsis crassicaudata. Next base: position 92,843,531 of record NC_133621.1, on the reverse strand, counting down.
AATTTTATGGCAAAATAAAATTGAGTCCAATTAAAGAGAAGTTGTGCAGATATGATACATTTCTGGAGAAAACTGAATGGAAATAGAAAGGAATATACCTTTTTATTAGCACTACATAGCATCTACTCAAAAACTGACCACAAATCAGGACATAAAACTTCACAACCAACTACATAAAAGCAGAAATAGTAGACACATCCTTTTCAGATCATAAGGCAATAAAATTATATTTAATAATGAACAATGGAAAGAGATTAAAAATTCATTGGAAATTAAATAATCTACTCCTAAAAAACAGGTGGATCAAAGAACAGCCACAAAAACAATTGATAGTTTTATTTTAAAAAAGGACAACAATGAAATCACATACCAAAATTTATGGGATGCAGCCAAATTATATCTCTAATTGCTTACATCAATAAAATAGGAAAAAAAGCAGATTGATGAATTAGGCATATAATTTTTAAAAAACTAGATAAAAGGACAAATTAAAAGTCCCCAATTCAATACCAAATTCGAAATTCTGAAAATCAAAGGCAAAATTAATAAAATTGAAAGTAAGAAAATCATTGAACTAATAAATAAAACTAAAAGTTGGTTTTATGGGGAAAAATCATAAACCAATTGGTTAATTTGATTTAAAAAGGGAAAGGAAAAAAACAAATTATTAGAATCAAAAAAATGAAAGGGGTGAATTTACCACTGAAAAAGAAATTAAGACAATTGAAACTATTTTGTCCAGTTATATGCAAATAAATTTGACAATATAAATGAAATGGGTGAATATCTACAAAACTATAAATGAACAGAAGAAGATATGAAATACTTAAATAACCCAATCTTAGAAAAAAATAATTGAACAAGCCATCAGTAAACTTCCTAAGAAAAAAATTTCCAGGACCAGGTGGATTCAGGGGCAAATTCTATCAAATATTTAAAGAACAATTAATCCCAATACTATATAAGCTGTTTGGAAAAATAGGTGAAGAAAGAGTTCCACCAAATTCCTTTTACTACACAAATATGGTGCTGATTCCCAAACCAGAAAGAGTCAAAACATAGTGAGAAAAGTATTCCCTAATTTCCTTAAAGCATACTGATACAGTTTTAAAATATAATACTAGCAAAGAGATTACAACAATATACCACAAGGTTCATACACTATGACCAGGTGAGATTTATACCAAGAATACAGGTCTGGTTCAATATTAGAAAAACTATTAGCAAAATTGTCCAAATCAATAACAAAACCAACAAAAAAATCATATGATCATCTCAATAGATGCAGAAAAAGGCTTTGACAAAATACAGCACTTATTCCTATTAAATTACTAGAAAATAGGAATAGGAGGGGCTTACCTTAAAATGATGAGTAATAAAAAGAATTATGAGTAATTTTTATCTAAAATATAAGCAAGCATTATACATATTGAGGACAGAAGCCTTCCCAATATGACTAGGGGTGAAGCAAGGATGCCCATGATCACCTTTATTGTTTAATATTATACTAGAAATATTAGTTACAACAATAAGGGAGGGGGAAGAAAGTAAAGGAATTTGAACAGGTAATGAGGAAACAAAACAGCACTCTCTGCAGATGATATCATGTTATACTTAGAAAGTCCTAGAGAATAAATTTTAAAATTACTTGTAATTATTAATGACTTTAGCAAAGTTGCAGGATTCAAAATAAATCCACATAAATAATCAGCATCCTACATATTCCCCAAAAAGTCCAGAAACAAGAGATAGAGAAATTCCATTTAAAATACTTACAGACAATATAAAATACTTTGGAGTCTATATGCCAAAAGATAAACCTAGGAACTATATGAATACAACTATGAAACATTTTTCACACGAATAAAGTCAGATCTAAACAACTGGAAAAATATTAATTGCTCATGGATAGGCCAAGCCAATATAATTAAAATTTCAATTCTATCTAAATTAACCTATTTATTTAGTGCTCTACCAACCAAACTGTCAAAAAATTATTTTATGACACTAGAAAAAATAATAACAAAATGAATCCAGAAGAACAAAAACTGAATGATATCAAGGAAATCAATAGAAAAAATATGAAAGAAGGTGGTCTAGTCATACTAGATCTCAAACTGTATTATAAAGTAGTAATTACCAAAACAATCTGCTACTGGCAAAGAAATAGAGTGGTGAATTAGTGAAATACATTAGGAACAAATTACACCATAGTAAATGACCATAATAATCCAGTATATGATAAATACAAGCTTCTGGAAAAAAAGATACACTATTTGACAAAAATTGCTTGAAAAATTGGAAAATGATAAGGCAGAAACTAGGTATAAACCAATGTCTCACATGGTACACCAAGATAAGGTCAAAATTTTAACATGCTTTACACATAGTGATACCATAAGCAAGTTAAGAGAGTTTGGAATGATTTACCTGCAGATTTATGGATAAGGAAAGGATTTAGAACCAAAGAAGATATTAGAGAACATTACAAAATGTAAAATAGATAATTAAAAAAATTTTAATATAGCTTTTTATTTACAAGATATGTGCATGGGCAATTTTTCAGCATCGACAATTGCAAAACATTTTGTTCCAATTTTTCCCCTCCTTCCCCACATCCCCTGCCCTAGATGGCAGGTTGACCAATACATGTTAAATATATTAAAGTATAAGTTAAATACAATATATGTATACACGTCCATACAGTTATTTTGCTGCACAAAAAGAATCGGATTTTGAAATACTGTACAATTAGCCTGTGAAGGAAATAAAAAATGCAGGCAGACAAAAATAGAGAGATTGGGAATTCTATGTAGTGGTTCATAGTCATCTCCCAGAGTTCTTTCGCTGGGTGTAACTGGTTCAATTCATTATTGCTCTATTGGAACTGATTTGGTTCATCTCATTGTTGAAGAGGGCCTCGTCCATCAGAATTGATCATCATATAGTGTTGTTGTTGAAGCATATAATGATCTCCTGGTTCTGCTCATAAAATAGATAATTTTGATTATATAAAATTCAAAAGGTTTTGTACAAAGAAAACCAATGCAATTAAAATTATAAGGAAAGAGGAAAACTTGACCAGGAAAGGAGGAGCACAGAATTTTGCAGCAAGCATCTCTGATAAAGATCTCATTTCTCAAATATATATAGAAAAGTGAGTCAAATTTATGAAAATATAAGTAATTTCCCAATTGAGAAATGATCAAAGGATATGAACAGGCAATTTTTAGGCAAAGAAATTAAAGCTATCTATAGTAATATCAAAAGGATGCCCATCAATTGGGGAATGGCTTAAAAAGCTGTAATATATGATTGTAATGTAATATTGTGGTGCTATAAAAATAACAAAAAGCATGATTTAAAAAAAAAACACTGGAAAAATTTACATGCACTGAAGCATAGTGAAGTGAGCAGAACCTGAAGAACATTGTATACAGCAATAGCAATATTACCAAGAAGAATTGTGAATGACTTAGCTATTCTCAGCAATACAACAACCCAAGACAATCCCAAAGGACTAATGATGAAGCATACTATCTACCCCCAGAGGGGGAAAAAAACTTTAGTGTTCAGCTAACAAGCTGTCACAGAATATCCACCTACTCACAGGCCACCAGAAGTCCATTCTGAACAGGTAGAGCTTTGGAACAGACCAAGATGACTGTTTTCAGATTATCTCTTAAGGTCTAATTTATGCTGACATCAAAGTTGTCAGAGCATAACTATTGGTTGGAGCATGACAGTATTCTAAAGGATTAAATGAAAAATCAAAAGGTATAGATTCTTGTCCCCCACACACTCTTTACTAGTGGTGATACAAGTCAATTAACCATTCCTAACTTCAGTTTTGTCATCTGACAAATGGGTATAATAATATCCATGGGTTGTTTTTAAGGCTGCAATGTGAATTCATTTGAAAACTTGCAAATTCTCCATCTATATAAGATTATTATTTTGTGGGCACTTATTTTAGCTTCCTGAAAGAGACTCTAACATTTAATTTTAAAAACTAAAGAAAGAGCAAATATAGAAGATGAAGTATCCTTACTTAAAAAAAAACAGTAGATATCTTGTATTGTAATCTCTGGTTAATTTGGACAGTTGAATTCTTATAGATAATATAAAGCTTCTAATTATAGGTATCATCATGAACAAATTGGTTCTGTCATGAATTTGAGACAATCAGGGGCCTGCTGACTTTTCAGGGACTATTAAAAGGTCCAGTTCTCTCATAATGGGTCAGTCATGTAGAAAACTGGACTATAACACAAGCAATACTGTGAAACCCTAGGAAGCATGCTTCATTGGTAATCATAGCAGGGGCCAGAGGTGGAAAAAAGGGTACTAATTTAAAACAAATTTTGGGATGGCTTATTTGAATGGATGGATTACAAGAAGTTGATATGTTAAAAAATCTGAAATATGATTTCAGAGTGAATGGGATACTCACTAAAAGTTTATTATATTTTATGGCACTTAGGATCAAGTTAAGACATTTTGCTAGTGTTGAGAATTATTTTTTTTCTTTTCAGGGTCTAATTTTTTTTTCCTTTTTCATTGAAAGTACCACTGTTGATCTAGATAATTTGATTTCAAAGAATCAGTGTATATTTATGTTAAAGTGACAATAAACACTTTGTATAAAGGAATACTGTTAAACTAGCATTGTTCATTGCATAGTTATGTGTTGGGATAAATAATCATTTTAGCTATTCAGTTATTACAGGACTCTCAGTAAGCATTTATTAAGCATCTACTATATTTCAGAAACTGTGCTATGTTCTGGAGAAACAAAGAGAAGCAAAACATAACCCCTGCCTTCAAGAACCTCACAATCTAATGGAGGACACCACAGACAAATGAGTTTATGTACAAACAAGTTACATGCAGGATGAATAGGAAATAATTAAGAGTGGAGAAGGCACTAGACTTAAGAGAAAGGTGGAAAAGTTTCCTGAAGAAGGTAGAATTTTAGGTGGATCTTGAAGGAAACCAGAGAAATCAGGAGTCAAAAAATGAGGAAGTATTTGAAGCATGGGGGATAGCCAGAGAAAATTATGAGAGATGGAGTATCTTATTGATCGAACAGTAGGAAGGATTAAAGAAATTGTGAGTTTTGGGAAGAGGATAATGGGGGAGTGTAAAGTGTAAAAAGACTGGAAAGGTTAAGGGAGGTTAAGTTATGAAGAATTTTGAAAGTCAATCAGAAAATTTTGTATTTGATCGTGGAGGCAATAGGGAGTTACTGAAGTTTAGTGAGAAGAGCAGTAACGTGGTTGGACCTGCACTTTGGAAGAATCAATTTGATGGCTCAGTGAAGGATGAATTTGAGTGGAGAGAGACTTGTGATGTGCAGATCCACTAGTAGACCAGTGCAGTAGTCCATGCATTAAATAATAGGGGCTTGAACCATAATGGTGGCAGTATGAGAAGAGAGAGAAGGGGACATATTCAAGAGATAGTAGAAAGATAAAATTGACAGACCTTAGCAACAGATCAGCTTGGGGGATTACTTGGGATAAGGACTGGTGCTTAGTAGTGGGGTGTGGCCTTTGTCAAGGACTCCTACTTGTGTGTTGCCTTTTTATAATGATGACATTTGAAGGATTTAAAAACATAATACCATGTTCTCTCAGCAATGGGAGTAGATGTGCATGGTATAAGATACTACACAAAGTATACAGAAAATATGTTGCAAATTACTACCTGTATAAAGTTGTCAGAAATTACAAGGCATTCCAAGACAACTAAAGATCACTGACAAGTGAAGTTTTGTGACAATCGTTACTTAACTTGAAATTGCTAAACAAGAATTGATGAATGAATTTAGTGTTTTCACAGCAAAAGCAGGATTGACCTGGGATGATATAAAAATCCAACTGTGTCAAAGATATCCTCACTACCAGACAATACACATTCCTCAGCAGCCTATGACCTAATAACAACACAGACAAGGGCTAATCCCACAGTACAAACTGCCCACTGACTAGAACAATTACAGGTGGCTCAATATATAAAGATATGGTTATTCTAGGGTGGGGAGGGAGAAAAGTATGGCATCCCTATTTGCTTAGAGAATCATTCTTGAGTCTATTTTAGGACAAGCTGCTAAAGTTATACAGAGATATCAGGGGATTGATGTGAAAAAATAAAGGAGACTATGGGCTAAATCAAGGCAACTACTTTTGATTTCATTTACCTCTTGAAAACTAAATATTCTGTGATCAATTGTGATGGACTTGTCTCTCTTCAACAACGTGGTGTTTCAGGCCAATTTCAATAGACTTGTGATGAAGAGAGCCATCCACATCCAGAAAAAGAACTATGTGGATTGAATGTGAATCACAGCATAGTATTTTCACCTTTTGTTGTTGTTGTTGTTGTTTGCTGGCTTGTTTTTTCTTTCTCCTTTCTTTTTCCTTTTGGATATGATTTTTCTTGTGCAGCATGATAAATGTGGGAATATATTTAGAAGAATTGCACATGTTTAACTTATATTGGATTACCTGCTATCTGGAGTTTGGGGGGGGAATGTGGAACACAAGGTTTTGCAAGGGTGAATGTTGACAACTATTTTTGCATGTATTTTGAAAATAAAAAACTTTTATTTTAAAAAAGAAAACAATATTCTGGAATCATGATGCTCAAATGCCAAGAGATACAGGATGTCCATCTGAATTATTCAGTGAAGCTGAGAGCTACTGAGCATCTATGTCAAGTTTCTAAATACCCTCCAACAGAAGAGGGAAATATCTCATTTTTTGCTCCAAAAGAAAGAAGACTACAGAGGCCAGTAACTAAAGGACCAATACCTATTGTAGCCAAGTGACTGATCCAAGTGACCAGTATCTTGATATATGATGAAAATTTTTTAAAATAATTTTTTATTATATATTTTTATAATATTATCCCTTGTATTCCTTTTTCCAAATTATTCCCCCCCTCCTTTTACTCCCTCCCCCCGATGACAGGCAATCCCATACATTTTACTTGTGTTACAATATAACCTAGATACAATACACGTGTGTAAATACCATTTTCTTGTTGCACAATAAGCATCAGATTCCGAAGGTACATGTAACCTGGGTAGATAGACACTAGTGCTAACAATTTACATTATGATGAAAATTTGATTGTACCTATTGAGAAATGAGCAGCAAGGATATTGACTCAGTTATTTATAGTTAATAATGGCTACCTGGGAAAATAGACGCTGGAGATTAGTACATTCAGCTCTTTTCTTTTGGCTATTTAAATCCTATTCCATCATTCCCCTGGTAGCAACAGCCCAGTTACGTACATTATCCTGAAGTTTTGGTAAGGAGGTAGAAATGAATCCCGGAGAAGGACTATGAGGGAGGGAAGCCAGCTGACTACTTTGGCTGGAAACTTCAAAAAAAGTGCCTTATTCCATCATATAGTTGTCTACCACAAGTTTCTTTCTGCTCAAACAGAACACTGGACGAGTGATTTTTCTCTCTCTGAAAGTAGAGGAAGCAACAAGGAATCCTACTAATCTGGACATCATTTTGAGCAACACTGGAGAAGTGGTTAGTGAAGTGGAAGTGACAGGAATCTTGGAAGAACATGGCTGCCTTCTTCAGGGACAGTTAAACATGTACCCTAAACTTTAGAAAAAATTGCCAGAAACAAAAGAAAAAAAAAAAAGATGGTTATCACTCAGTGTGTCAGGAAAACACACCTGGGACTGAAATGCTACATCTGTTGTTAGACACGGTTCTTGGGTCGGTTTGTTTTGCGTAACTGTCTCTCTTTGTTAAAAGAAAAGAACTTATGGGGGATGGAAGGCAGGGGAAGTAACAGTGATGGAAAAAAAGTCATATACAAACTACAGTCAAAACATTCTGGAAGGCTCACAGGAATCTCTAAATGAACAATGGTAAAAGACAAAGAGTTCCTAACCTTGGGTGAGGAAGGGTGAAGACCCCTTTGATAGTCTTATTAGGTTTATCTCAACATAATATTTTTCTTTTTTTTTTTTTAAATTAATAAGTTTTATTTACCAGATATTTGCATGGGTAATTTTACAACATTGACAATTGCCAAACCCCTTGTTCCAATTTTTTCCTCTCCCTCCCCACCCCCAGATGCCAGGTTGACCAATACATGTCAAATATGCTAGAGTATAAATTAAATACAATATATGTATACATGTCCAAACAGTTGTTTTGCTGTACCAAAAAAATCGGACTTTGAAATAGTGTACAATTAGCCTGTGAAGTAAATCCAAAATGCAGGAGGACAAAATTAGAGGGACTGGAAATTCTATTTAGTGGTTCATAATCATCTCCCAGAGTTCTTTTGCTGGGTGTAGATGGTTCAGTTCATTACTGCTCTATTGGAGCTGATTTGGTTCATCTCATTGTTGAAAATGGCCACATACATTAGAATTGATCATCATATAGTATTGTTGTTGAAGTATACAACGATCTCCTAGTCCTACCCATCTCACTCAGCATCAATTCATGTAAGTCCCTCCAGGCCTTTCTGAAATCATCCTGTTAGTCATTTCTTACAGAACAATAATATTCCATAACATTCATATACCACAATTTATTCAGCCAATCTCCAATTAATGAATATCCACGTAGTTTCCAATTTCTGCCCAAAACAAAGAGGGCTGCCACAAAACATTCTTGCACATACCCTTTCCCTCCTTTAAGATCTCTTTGGGATATAAGCCCAGCAGTAACACTGCTGGGTCCAAGGGTATTCACAGTTTGATAACTTTTTGAGTGTAGTTCCAAATTGCTCTCCAGAATGGCTGGATGTATTCACAATTCCACCAACAATGTATCAGTGTCCCAGTTTTCCCACATCCCCTCCAACATTCTGCATTAACTTTCCCTGTCATTCTAACCAACCTGACAGGTGTGTAGTGGTATCTCAGAGTTGTCTTAATTTGCATTTCTCTGATTAATAATTGTAACATGCTGTTGTCTCCAGAAGCTGCTGATCACTCTCTGGGAGGAGATATGCTGTGTCAACTCAAATCTCTCAGACAGATTCTTCTTCCTGTGGAGAACTGTTGTCTCCAGGCAGTTGCTGTTAACTCTTGTCCAGAGAAGTGACTTCCCTTCCTGCAGAGAGCCGCGTCAAGCCTGATGTAGAGCAGAGACTTCTCCTCTCTCTGGAGTGCTGTCCTCTTTTATCCTCCCAGAGAATGAGCATGGGATAATGCAAGGGCTTCTGGTAAGAAGTACTCCAACCAATGAACTTGCTCCTCTTAGGATTCCTAAGGTGTAAACTCCCTTTAAAGGCCCAAACCAAAGGTCTGAGCCAGAGAACTGTCAAGTCAACCTGCGTTCTCACCTTGTAATTGTCCAGACAATCTGAATTCTCACCTTGTCACTGTCCAGACAACCTGAGTTCTCACCTAGTAATCCTAACATCTCCCCCTTTCTTTTGATTTAGAACATAGGATAGTCATGACCTTGAAACATAAATCCATCAATATGGGAGATATTACACGTAATTACATAAATTACATAAGCACATAGTAACATAGTAACATAATACATGCTAGAAGTATATAACAAATAACATGATCAAATAATCATAAATTGAAAATTTATAAATGTCCATAAGTCTATTGTCCATTAGTTTCATCTTATGTTAGGAAGTCCAATGATTCCTGCTGGTTTTTAAAGTTCTTTAACAGTCTTCTTATTAGCCATGCTCTTTCAGTGCCAGATGTTTCTTAGATTTTCTCCTTTTATGGCCTACAGAATCAATCTCTTCAATCACAAGATATGCATGTATAAAATCACTTATATCCTGTCCTTCTCTCTTAGCTTTAACCAATGCTTTTTCTAATCTTGTCATAGGCTTAGGCTGCTTCACAGGCAATTCTGTTTGTGTTTCTGCCTCTTCCCCTCCTCCTTTTTGCTCCACTCCTGAAGGATTAATTGAGGGAGGAGATGGGAGGTGCTCCTATTGTTCAGAATTGTACTTAACTTCATTGTTATCTGATTCATCCTTTTCACCTAGTTTAGTTGACACTTCCCCATTTTGTTCCTTCATCTCTTCCTTTAGAATAACATTTTTTAAAGCCATTTGGGTTAAATTGTAGGTATGAATTGTATCTTTGGAAATTGGTCTGGAACCAAAGGGTAAAATGTCACAAAGGCAATTGTAGTGTTCACCTAATTGCTTTCCTACTAATTCCCATTCATCTGGATCCAATTCTTTTTCCAGAGAAAAACAAGGACATATGACCTTCACAGTTTTTAAAAGTTCAGTAATCTCCTCCAAAATTATAATCAATCCTTGGCTTTTCATAACCTTGATGATGCTCTCTAAACATTTTCCTTGAACAGAAGGTGTTTGCCCCATTTCACTATAAGAGATTGCTGGTTTAGCCCTTAACAAGTTAAGTTCCTTATTTATCTATTAGCACACTCACTTAATTTTTAACAAAGTTTCCTTGTTACTCATGGTTCTGGGTCAGAGAGACTGAGATCTGGATGGGAGGCTTTTCCACTGGAATCAGGATCATGTCTGTCCCTGTTCAGGCACCAAATTGCTATGGTCCAGTCTAGCTCCTGTGAAGGGCTCAGAATAAGTCCTTGTCAGGATAAGGAAAAGTCCTTGCCCCATGTTGGGCGCCAATCCCTCTCCCCCAGGCAGTTAACCTATCTGGTCCCTTCCATTCACCACTTTCTGGGTCTCTCCACATCACCTGGCGATTATCTAAGGACAGTGGAGCTGCTCACACTGGACACTGCCCTTCTGGTGGGTTATAAAACCTGTCTGCCGGAGCCAGTGCATCTTTGTCAAAAATTAAAAAGTTAATGGTATAGAGAACTAAATTTAGAAGTTCTCTAGGGTTACCCGTGGCTCCCCCTTTCTTTTGCTTTTGGAGGAGTGTCTTAATATCTCTATTTCTTCTCTCTACTATTGCCTGCCCTTGAGGATTAAAGGGTATGCCTGTGGTATGTAAAATCTTATACTGTGCACAAAAGTGTGTAAAATGTTTGGACGTATATGCAGGTCCATTGTCTGTTTTTATTGCTTGTAGCACACCCATAATTGCAAATGCTTGTATAAGGAATTCAGTGACCACTTGGTCACATTCAGTGACCATTCACAACCTGAATTCTCACCTTGTCACTGTCCAGACAACCTGAGTTCTCACCTAGTAATCCTAACAAATAATGACTTGGAGTGTCTTTTCATATGACTAGAAATAGTTTCAATTTCTTTATATGAGAATTGTCTGTTCATATCCTTTGACCATTTATCAATTGGAGATTGGCTTGATTTCTTATAAATTAGAGTCAATTCTCTATATATTTTGGAAATGAGGCCTTTATCTGAACCTTTGACTATAAAAATGTTTTCCCAGTTTATTGTTTTCCTTCTAATCTTGTCTGCATTGATATTGTTTGTACAAAAATTTTTCAATTTGATATAATCAAAGTTTTCTACTTTGTGATCAATAATGATCTCTAGTTCTTCTTTGGACATAAATTCATTCCTCTTCCACAGGTCTGAGAGGTCAAGATAATATTTTTCAATTCATAAAATAAAATATGTAGAACTACAAAAATATTTAAATAGAGATGTAATATTTTCCCCCATTCAATTTATTTTTTAAAGGGACTCGGGAAGTCTATGGATGCTAGGTTAACTCCTGCACAAAAAAATTAGAAGACTCTCAAAAAATTAAATCCAAACAATATATCATAAAAAAGAGTCAGAGGGAAGTTTCAAACTCATGTCTTCCTCACTCCATGTGCTAAGCACTATGCTAAGCACTGAAGATAAAAGAAAGATAAAGATTTCACAGTATAAGAGGGAGACAACATACAAACAAATACATACAACCAAGCTATAAACAGACTAAATTTGAAGTGATCTACAAAGGAAAAGCTCTACCATTAAGGGTATTCAGAAAAGGAAAAAATAAAACAGAATTGGAGCTACAATAATACTTGAACAGGTTACCTATCCAGAGCTGCCATGTTATTATAGCTTATTTTAATTTAATCTGATATTTACTTACTCTCATTAGCACTATCCAGCCTAAAATTATTCTTCTCAGTCCAAATTTCATTATTAATTCATTTCTTATTTCATCACCATGGAGCTGACGGCCACACCTGCCCTTCACATCCCCCAGAATCTGCTTCTCCAGCTTTGAAGAGGAACCAGCAGGAGCTTCTCTGTGACAGCCAGCCTGTTAGCTCAGGCTCCATCCTACTGACATTGATTTAGACAGCCGTCGAATCACTTCCACATATCAGAATACAAGCCAGTGAATAATCATAAAACAATTAAAGTTATAAGGTTAGTTCAGAATAAAAGAAAATGAGACCATCTAGTCAAATTTAAATCTAAAAAGGAAGCCCTTAAACCTTCCTAACAAGAGGTCAACCAGCCTCTATTTGGAAAACTTCAGTTATAAAGAACCCACTCATTTTACTGAGGGACATTACATCCAACTCTACTAAAGTTGTGCTTAAACATGACTAGAGGATGGAGCTCTTTAAAAACAGAATAGTCATCACAAATTCATAATTTAAATGTTAGTCCTACAGTGAAGAATCACCTGTGTGATATGGGTTAAGGATACAGAAGTATTTCCACAATAGTGTCTTAAAAACAAGTTGTTTTTCACTTCCCAATTTAAAACACTTTCTTCTCAAGTCTTTCTGTAGTTCTATGACTGAGCTCTTTACCTTCTGTCTTTGATACATATACATGTTTGGAAAAAGAATTTAATACACTTGTTCCTAACCATGGCTTAAATTCTCAGTGCTTGAGGCAGATGGTTCAATAGTAATAGCTGACAGAGAAAAGTTAGAACACAAAATATTAACCTCTCTGAAACTGCCTGCAAATAGAGGAAGCTGAACAAGATTATCTGGAAGGTTCCTTCAGCTCCAGGGGGTCTTAAGTTGTGACTTCATGTTGTGGAATTTGTTCTTTTAATAATAGGACATCAATGTGACTTTGAGGGTGTGGTTTTTCTCTTAACTACATACCTGAATTTTACATTTTTCAAGCTAGAAATTAAGGGAATTGTGTTAAATGAGTTTCTAAATCTAAAGAATGTCCCCTGTCAAAAATAACAAGCTTCCCTTCCCTCTTTTTTTTTTTTTTTAACTCTCATTTCAAATAAAAGGGGGAAAATCAGGGATTTTATCCTTGTCATTTTTAAAATCCATATTTTGCTTTCAGAAGTATATCTCGCCTTCTGTGAGTCTTATAGATCTCATTTGTCTGAACAAAAAGAGTTGTGACATCATGCTGCTACATTTCCCTCAGAAATTGTAAACAGTTTGCTATTGCACAAGTGAAGTCCTCACCCAGAGAATCACTCACTAGAGCAAATTTTCTCCTCCTACACAGCTTGAGAAACCAAAACAGAAACAGAAATCACAATATCAAGCCATTTTCCTTCAAAACAGTTTGGCTTTGGACCCTGAAGTTTTGTCAAAAAGGATTGCTCTCCTTTTTAAGGGAAAAAGAAAAGAGGGGGAAAAAAGCTGTTTTCTTACTTAACATACTTTCTTCTTGCAATGTCATTCAACAGTAAATCTTGGTAACTTTCTTATTACAAGTCCTGTCTCTGACCTGTCTTACCTACCTGGAAACAATAATAACTTCAGTTCTCTAAACCCCAGGCTGAAAACTGGGATTCTCCCTCTTCACCTCCAAAGGAAGACCTCTGAGACTTCTCTAGTTCTAGGAAGGGAGTCAAAAGTAGAATCACATAGAAAATGAAACATAGCTTCAGCTATTTCTTCAAAAGAGAACATCTCTTATATTATATCTCTTATATTCTTTCTTTGTGTATTATTCCAAGATAAAATGAAGTACATATAGCAGAATACTAGAAACTAACAATCTATGAATATCCCTACATATTTAGGGGATAAATAGTTTTCTCCTTGTATCTGGTTTATCTTTAAATAAGGATATTATTGAAATCCCAAAGAGAACTGTCCCTACTCTAGGTGCTTAAAAGCACAGCTGAGGGAAACAAGCAGTCCTTAATGCACAGGCTAATGTGAGATGTTTTTCTTGCTTATAAAACTTCCAAAAATTTGTAAAATTTAAAATAGAAATATATCTATCAAATCACAAAGTCCCCAAATTGTAAATATACATATTTATCATTGTAAAAAGGAACTTCCTAAAAAACAGGGGTTGTCATGTTCTCTGGGCAGCCCAGGCAGTGAGGTATTAAGCAGTCAACACATCTATCTTGAGATACAGAAAATACATATGGCTTTTCTTAGAGATAAGAATGCTAACAAATAGAAACAAACAAATTGACAGGTTCATACAGCACAGAACCATAGAATGAATGGTGTTGTAAGGAAAATCCAAAACCATTTAATCTATCACATTCCTGACAAAATCTCTGTTTCATTAATCCTAACGAGTAGTCATCTAGTCTTGTTTTAAATACCTCCAATGAGGAATACTTCTTCCTTTCAATAATTCCTTTCAATTCTCCCAATGAAGAGAAACTGCTCCTTCTCAAAGCAACTTTTGTAGTCCTAATTTTTGGAAATTTTTTCTTCACATCAAGCCAAAATATGGTTCTCTGAAACTTTTACTAATGGCTTCTGATTCTGTAAAATCTGGGACCAAGTTGAATAATTATTGTCTAATCCCTTTGCCAATTCCCATGTCTCCTACTCTGAGTCTTTTTACCACAGGCAAAAACATTCTATCCGCAACTTCTTTAGCTGATGCTCATATTCTATAATTTCCAAGATCTAATGGATCTTCCATTAGTCAATATTCCTCCTTCCTGTAGTCATGATGCTGATTTTTTTTTTTTAGTTCTAGTAAAGATCTTTACATTTATCTCTTCAAAATGTCTTATTCTTAAGAGTCCTTTAGGCTGAACTGAGCAAAACATATGTCTTGGTTTCTAGGCCTGGCACTAGTGAGCTCCCTCTCCCTCCTCTTCTCCTTCCCTTCTTCCTTCTCCCCCTCCTCCCTCCCTCCATAACTAAGTTAACTAACAATTGCCAGACCATTGCCCAGAGTAGTCCTGACAACAGCAATTTTCATGATGGTATAAACAAAACTTTCTAGGGCCTTCAAAACTGTATGCCTGGAATAGTGTTTGAAAGTTGTTTCAATTCCACATATGCAGATAACTTTTACTTCTGTTCTGCTTCCTTTTGCTAATCATCAGAATTCCAAGTAAAAGTACACACTTAAAAATGTTCTTCTGAATCCTATGCCATTTTGATGGAAGCTGACAGATTAAAATTCTTAACAAATACTCCCACTGTGAAACGCTAAAGTACACTTTTTTTTTTTTTGACAATTTTTCATTGCAATGGATTCAATTTATTCTGGTCACCATGGCAACAGGAGGACTCACTCTATCATTTTCACCACAGCATTTCCAATTATTTTCTCTCAGTTTAGACCACAAAGGTAAAGCTAAACAGAATAATTCCAGGTGTAGAGAGCCATAATTCCCACAAATAGGCCATGGTGGCTACTACACCAATGATGCCCTCTGGAAACTAGATTACTTTCACCACAGCCTCCAGGTTATAATCAAAAAGATGGGCTGAAAAAGTTAACCCCACATCTCATTAGAGCATCATCTTAGCAACTGGGGAAATGAAAAACTTTGCACTTCACTTTCAGATAGGTATTGGTGTTTTTGTGAGTGATCAAAACCCTACAAATTAATTTTACAGTTGGAGTCATGTAGACTCTGAGTGGTAAGTATCACTGTGATTTCAGCAATTATTGCTAACTCCACTGACTACTGGACTATCACATATCAATGTGACATGTGCTTTTTGTTTCTGTCACCTGAGGCTAAAGATATCATTGTTTTTGTAGGACCCCTATTTAGGGGCTAGAATAATAGTATCCATAAAATTAGGTGTTCAGTGAATGTTGATGAAGGAGATACTGAAACAGAATTTAGTGATGGTTTTTTCTTTTTGTTTTTATTTTTCCTAATTATATGTTAAAAAGAATTTTTTGGTTATATAATTTTTGCTATATATATATGTACATATATATACATATATATATTTATATACATACATACACAATTTGGCACATTCCTTTATTTAGATATTCCTTTATGAATCGTGTTGGGAGGGATAAATCAGAACAAAAGTTTATAAAAAACCACGAGAGGAAAAAAAAAGAAAAAGAAAAAGAAAGTTGGCATAGTATGTGTTGATTTACATTCAATCTCCATAGTTTCTGTCAAGATGCAGATGACATTATTCATCCAAAGTTTATTGGGATTGCCTTAGATCACTGAATCACTTAGAAAAAACATCTGTCATAGTTGATCATTGCACAATCATGCTGTTACTGTGTATAATGTTTTCTTGGTTCTGCTTGTTTCACTCAGTATCAATTCATGTAAATCTTTCCAGGCTCTTCTAAAATCAGCCTATTCATCATTTTTATAGAACAATAATACTCAATTACTTTAATACACCATAAGTTATTCAGCCATTCCCCAATTAATGGGCATCTACTCATTTTTCAATTTTTTGCCACCACAAAAAGACCTGCCTCAAATATTTTTGCACATGTGGGTTATTTTCCTTCTCTTATGATTTCTTTGGGATACAGACCCAGTAGAGGCACTAGTGGATCAAAAGGTATGCACAGTTTTATACCACTTTGAGCATTGCCAATTTGCTCTCCAGAATGGTTGTATAATTTCACAACTCCACCAACAATGCATGAGTGTCCTGAAACAGAATTTGTTCAATATGTTGTATGGTTATTGTTGTTAGGTCAGTGGATAATGAATTTTTAAATTTTTATTTATTTTGTCATCATTTTAGTGAAAGAAATGTATTCAGCTTGCTCACAAAGGATAAAAATGGAAACATTGGGTGGAAGTTTCCAAGGAGTAGATTCCATCTTGATATAAAGAAAGAACTTCCAAACCATTAGAGTTTCCCAAAAGTAGAATGGGTTATCTTAATAGATGATAAGTTCCCCAACACTAGGAAGTCTTTATTTAGAGACTGGATGACCTCTTATCATCCTTGTTTTATCTAGGAATATTATCAAAGGATTTCATGTTAAACTAGAAGTCTGTGCTTCCTTTCAATTCTGAGAATAGATTCTGTGATTCTGTAAATATTGTATTTTGTTAAAATTTTATTTTCTTTTATAAAATTAAATGGTTGCAGTTTAGAGTTTTAAATGGGACTTTTCCCCCATATTTAATTTGATTATTTGTTCTTGTTTTTGAGAATGTAAAATGTAGCAATTAAGCTATCCCCCTCTCTCACACGGGGCCCTAATAATAGCTATCCCAGATTCAGAGTATTCTGTATTTTTCAGGTATTACCCATTCAAAAACCATAATTCATAGACTACTATTAATATATTTACTTCTTTCTTTCCCTTAGTTAACTGGAGGATGCATAAAATCATAAATTTAGAGCCAGAAGGAACCTAAAAGATAATCAATTCCAATATCCCTCATTTTCCAAATGAGGAAATTGAGTATAAATGACATCCTCAAGATCATACAGGTAATAAGTGACAGAGAATTTTAACCTAGGTCTTCTAGCCCCAAGTCCAAAGTTTTTTTCTACTATACCCATGCCTCTTACAATTTCTTCAAATTAGGGAAAAATATAACATAGTAAGAAAAGTAGCAATAGAACATTACTCTGATAAATCTGTGACACATCCTCCCACAGACACAAGCCCATCCATTTGAAAAGTGAGCACAGGTAACAGAATATTGTTGTTCTATAAGAAATGACAAGCAGTTGATTTCAGAAAAGCCTGGAAAAACTTATATGAACTGATGCTGAGTGAAGTGAGAGAACCAAAAGAATATTGTACATAATAATAACAAGATTATGTGATGATTAATTGTAAGGGACTTAATTCTTCTCAACAATGTAGTGATTCAAAATAATTCCAATATACTTGGGATTGAAAATGCTACTTGTAAACAGAAAGAGAACTATGGAAACTGAATACAGTTCAAAGCATAATATTTTCATCTTTGTTTTTTTTTTCTCTTATCTTTTTTCCCCCCTTTTGGTCTGGTTTTTTTTTCTTGCACAACATGACAAATATGGAAATATTAAAAAGGATTGCTTATTTTTAACCTATATCAGATTGCTTGCTGTCTTGGGGAAGGGAGAAGGAAGGAAGGGAAGGAAGAAAATTTAGAACACAAGATCTTACAAAAATGAATGTTGAAAACTATCTTTACATGTATTTGGAAAAATAAAACACTTTTAAAAAGTGAGCATAGTTAGGGATTGTGCATATGCAGCATGTATATAGTTCTGGACACATATGTCTAGAACTCATGTAAAGGAATATGTCATGCCATCAGTGCACGAGAATCACCATTATCTTTCAGTCATGACATCATTCTGATCTTATAGCTATGGCATTCTTGCTGGATTCTATCGTAGTTTGGTATCAGTAAATAGTAAATGGTATCAGTTGGACGTGACTTTATTGTTGTTTTGTATCATGTCCAACTCTGTGGCCCTGTGGACCATCAGGACCTCTATCTCCCACTATATTCAGTCTGTCCAGGTTCATGTTCATTGTTTCCATGACACTATCCCTCCATCTCATCCATCCTTTTGTCTTTCAATCTTTCCTAACATCAGGGTCTTTTCCAAGTTATCCTGTCTTCTCCTTATGTGGCCAAAGTATTTCAACTTCAGTATCTGGCCTCCAGTGAATAACCTGAGTTAATTTCTGTATTTTATCTCCTTGCTGGGTAAGGGACTTGCAAAAGTCTTCTCCAGCACCACAATTTGAAAGCATGGATCCTGCCAGCCTCAGCTTTCCTTACAGTCCCATTCTCACAGCCTTACACTGCTACTGGAAAAAAACATAGCTTTGACTTTACTGACCTTTGTCATCAGGATGATGTCCCTCCTTTTAGTATGCTGTCTGTCCAGATTTGTCATAGCTTTCCTTCCAAGGAGCAGACATCTTTTAATTCCATGGCCAAATCGCCGTCCACAGTGGTCTTTGAGCCCAAGAAGATAAAACCTGAGAGTGCTTCCATTTCTTCCCTTTCTATTTGCCAGGAAGGGATAGAGCCAGTTGCCAAGATCTTAAGATTTTTTTTTTGATGTTAAGTTTCAAGCCAGCTTTTAATCTCTATTCTTTCCCTCTCCCCAAGAGGCTTCTTAATCCTTCTTCACTTTTGCCATCTGAGTGCTATCATCTGCATATTTATTTATTGATAATTTATTTATTGATATTTCTCTTAGAAACCTTAATTCCAGCTTTTGATTTGTTCAGCCTGACATTTAATTAATAAAAGTTAAATAAACAAGGTGACAACATATAGCCTTGTCATTCTCCTTTTCCAATCTTAAACCAATCAGATGTTTCATGTTGTGTTTTAACGATTGCTTTTTAGTAACTCAGGAAACAAGTGAGATTTGTATTCCCATTTCTTTGAGGATTTGCCATATTTTGCTGTGATCCACACAGACAAAGCGTAGTCAATGAAGCAGAAGGTGATATTTTTCTGGAACTCCCTTGCTTTTTCCATAACACAAAGAATGTTGGTAATTTGGTCTCTAGTTCCTCGGCCTCTTCAAAAACCAAAGTAGCCTTGTTATTCTTAGTTTATACATTGCTAAAACTTAGCTTGTAGGATCTTAAGCATGATCTTGGTGACATGTGAGAGGAGTGCAATTGTTCAGTAATTTGAACACTCCTTGGTATTGTCCTTCTTTAGCACTAGACATAAACTGATCTTTCTTAAGTGACCACTATTGTGTTTTCCAAATTTGTTGGCATATTGAATACAGCATTTTAACAGCATTATCTTTTAGGGTTTTAAATAGAATTCCATCCCCTCCACTTTCCTTTTTGTTAGCAAGGGGTGTCGAACTCTAGATCATGATCCTACTTTCCTGGTTATCTGTGATGTTAAGAATTTTCTTTTATAGTTTGTATGTGGGTATGTGTATGCTCCTGTCATCTCTTCTTAACCTCTTCTGCTTTTAGTAAGTCCCTACCAGTTTTTCTTAATAATAGCTTTTTATTTTCAAAGCACATACAAAGCTAATCTTCAACACTCACTCCCACAAAGCCCTGTGCTCTGAATCGCTCTCCCTTCCTCCCCCCATTTCCCCTAGACAGCAAGCAATCCAATATAGGTTAAACATGTGTGATTCCTCTATATATATTTCCACATTTATTATATTATAATATACATATTATTCCACATTCCATGCTGCACAAGAAAAATCTGATCAAAAAAGTAAAAATGAGAAAGAAAAAAAAAAAAAAGCCAGCGAACAACAACAAAAAAGGTGAAAATCTATATTGTAATCCACATTCAGTCTCCATCATCCTCTCTTTGGATGCAAATAGCTCTCTCCAACACAAGTATATTGGAATTGGCCGGAATCACCCCATTGCTGCAAAGAGCCTGTCCATCAGAGTTGATCATTATATAATCTTATTGCTGCTGTGTGCAATGTTCTCCTGGTTCTGTGCCCTTCACTTAGCATCAGTTCA
Organism: Sminthopsis crassicaudata; assembly: GCF_048593235.1. Lineage (NCBI taxonomy): Eukaryota > Metazoa > Chordata > Mammalia > Dasyuromorphia > Dasyuridae > Sminthopsis > Sminthopsis crassicaudata. The sequence continues at coordinate 92,823,011 of NC_133621.1, read as the reverse complement.
TGTAAGTCTCTCCAGGTTTTTCTGAAATCATCCTGCTGATCGTTTCTTATTGACAATAATATTTTATTACATTCACATGCCATAACTTATTCAGCCATTCCCCAACTGATGGGCAGCTACTTACTTTCCAGTTCCTTGCCACTAAAAAGGGCTGCCACAAACATTTTTATACATGTGGGCCCTTTTCCCTTTTTTATAATTTTTTTGGTATACAGACTCAGTAGAAGACTGCTGGATCAAAGGGTAAATACAGTTTGATAAGCTTTTGGACATAGTTCCAAATTTCTCTCCAGAATGGTTGAATCAGTTCACAACTCCACTAACAATATGTCAGTGTCCCAGTATTTCCACATCCTCTCCAACATTTATCATTATTGTTTCCTGTCATCTTAGCCAACCTAAGAAGTGTGTAGTGATACCTCAAGGTCCCTACAATTTTTGTCTTTTGTCATGATTATTTTTGCATGAAACTTTCCTTTGATATTCCTAATTTTCTTGAAGAATTCTCTTGCTTTTCTCATTCTATTGTTTTCTTCTTTTTCTATGCATTGCTCATTTTTTTTATTATTATAGCTTTTATTGACAAAACATGCATGAGTAATTTTTCAACATTGACCCTTGCAAAAACTTCTGTTCCAACTTTTCCCCTCCTTTTCTCCAACCCCTCCCCTAGATGGCAGGTAGTCCCATACATGTTAAACATGTTAAAGTAGATGTTAAATACAATATATGTATACCTATTTATACAGTTATCTTGTTGAACAAGAAAAATCAGATTTAGAAAGAAGGTAAAAATAACCTGGGAAGAAAAACAAAAATGCAAGCAAACAATAACAAAAAGTGCAAATGCTATGTTGTGGTCCATACTCATTTCCCAATGTTCTTTCTCTTGGCGTAATTGGTTCTGTTCATTACAGATCAATTGGAACTGACTTGGAGCCTCTCGTTGTTGAAGAGAGCCCCTTCCTCTTTTTAAATATCTCTTTAAGATATAAGCCCAGTAGTAACACTGCTGAAACATAGGTATGCACAATTTGATTACTGTTTGAGTACAGTTCCAAAGCCATTCTCCAATTGATAAGGGGTCAAAGGATATGAACAGACAATTTTCGGAGGATGAAATTGAAACTATTTCTACTCATATGAAAAGGTGTTCCAAATCATTATTGATCAGAGAAATCAAATTAAATTAACTCTGAGATACCACTACACACCTTTCAGATTGGCTAGAATGACAAGGAAAGATAATGCGGAATGTTGGAGGGAATGTGGGAAAACTGGGACACTGATACATTGTTGGTGGAGTTGTAAACAGATCCAAATATTCTGCATTCCTCATTTTTAAAAAATGTTCTTATCTCTCCTTGCAATTCTCTGGAATTCTGCATTTAGTTGAATATGCTCTTCCCTTTATCCTTCCCTTTTGCTTTCCTTCTTTCCTCAGCTATTTGTAAAGCTTCATGAAACCGTCTTTTGGCTTTCTTACTCTCCTTTTTCTTGAAAATTTGTTGTTGTTGTTGTTGCTGCAACCTATACAATATTGCAAACCTCTGTCCATAGTTCTTTGGGCACTCTGTCTAAACACAAATCTAATCCCTTATATCTGCTCATCACCTCTACTTCATATTCATAAGTGATTTTCTTTAGGTCATATTAGTACAGTCTGATGATTTTGCCTATTTTCCTCAATTTAACTCTGAATTTTTCAGTTAAAAACTCATGATCTCATCAACATTCAGCTCTGGATCTTGTTTAACTGACTTGCTGAAAAGTATATAATCAATCTGATTTGATTTTAACCTTGTGAGGTCCTTGAATAGTGTCATCTTTTAGATTTTTGAAAAGAAGCATTTGTTATGACCAGCCAGTTATCTTAACAAAATTCAATTAGTCTCTGCCCTGCCTCATTTTGTGCTCCAAGGCCAAACTTGCCTATTATTCTGATTGTCTTTTAATATCCTATGTTAGCATTACCCTACTGTTTCCAAAAGTCTCATTATGACTTCTGAGTATATTGTCTATATTGGGCAGTGACTAGCTTTTGGCCTTGAGCTCTTCAGAATTACCTAGTAGCCATTCGAGCTCTCTTCTCTTAGAGCACAATAGCTAGAAAACTTTTCCTTGATAAAGACAATCTCTGTACTATTTAAAGATAGCTCTGTAATAATAACCACAATAAGAGTTCCTCCAGACTAAGATTAAGTCTTCTTCTTGACCCTTATGTCTAAGTCATAGTTCTCTGTCCCAGATAACTTAGGGTATCTTTTTTTTTTTTTTTTCAAAACTGTTATTTTTTTTCTTTTTTAAAAAACTAGTTATTTTTCAAAACTGTCTGACTCTTTTGACTCCAAAGATACTGACATGTTTTGCCATTTCCTTCTCCAGCTCATTTTACAATTGAGGAAACTCAGGCAATCAGGGTTAAGTGACTTGCTCAAAGTCACACTGCCAGTAAAAATTAAGGCTGGATTTGCATTCCCAGAGATAAGTCTTCCTGATTCCAGACTAGACACTCTATCCACTGTGCAACCTCCCTGTCCAACTTAGAATTAAAAATTCTCAAAATCTTCTCTGGCTTGGCATGATTTGGTTTGGCAGATTTGATCCCAAACAAAAGGTGAGCAAAAGGAAAAACATCATTTTTCTCTTCCCACCCAAACCATATGCCTGTGCTTCTATGATGCTATATTGTCATAGGCTCTTAAATTTAGAGATGGCTCTGGAGGAGAAAATGATACTGATGACTTTGCATAGCCTCCCTCACTTAAATTCAATATACTTGCATGTTAAAGCATCATCTCCCTGTCTGAAGGACAAACAACAAGAAAAGATAAAAGGGGCCTCCAAGGTCTAGTCTAGTCTAACTTCCTCACTTTAAAAGCAAGGAAACTGAGACCAAAGACAGACTTCCCCCAAAATCACATAAGTAACAAATGCAAGAGGCAGAATTTTAAATTAGGTCTTCTAATTCTAAATCCAACATTTTCAATGGCACCACAGTGCCTCAAAAACTTTGCTATTTCCCAACAACAACAATACATAGACAAACACAGACACACATACATTATTAAATATATAAAATATACTATGTATACTAAAATATATATGCATATATATTTAATATCATGTGATCCTTTAACAAATAGCTATTTTTTAAAGCTACAAATTAGTCTTCCTAATTCACAATCCTAATCAGGAGACTCTGAGGTCAAAAACTCCCTGATTTCCCTATTAAATGATGTCCAATTCTTTAATTTGGCATTTAGATCCCTTCACAACCTACCTTTATAGACTAATCTCACACTATTTTCCATCACTAAAAAATCCCAAGTATTTTATGCTACAGTTAAACAGGATTATGCATCACTTTCTGAATATAAGCATTTTCCTCCCTCTTTGTCTTTGTTTATGCTGTTTACTATACTCACCGGACATCTTATACCCATCTCTCTGTCTGTCTGATCTTGCTCTATCAAAGTTCAACTCAAGTCCTTATTCATGAAATCTTTCTTGATTTCTCCCTATCTTCCAAATTGGAAATAATATCTTTCCTTGCCTAAACAATTGGAAACACATAATTTTAGTATAAATTTTAAGATATGTCTTCTCTTTTTTAATAATATAGTGTAAATTCCTTGAGAGCAGCGAGTATGTTTTACTTATGTTGTTGTTGTTGTTATTGTTTTGATTTATTTTTGAGACAGGATTTCCCTATCATGGCTAGGCTAGAAATGCAGAGACCATTTACCACCCAAATCCTAACTGATTCTTATGAACTTTGACCTGCTCAGTTTCAACCCAAGGTAGACCCTTGCTCCTTAGCCAATACCTCCTAGTAGACAGTTATTCACTTAGCCTATTGCAGCTCAAAATTCCCAAATACAGGCAATCCCAGTATCAGGGATTACATGCATGCGCTATCACAAAAAGCTTGTCTCATTCATTGAATGAATGAATGAAAGAAAAAATGAATTCATTGGAGGGCCCAATTGTTCAAGAGTATCACAAATTTAGATGGGAAACTAATTCTATCCAAGACTTTTCATTGTTTTATTTTTTATATTTCCAACCAATTTTGCATTTTAGCAACATTACCTCAAAGTATTTCTCTTCTGTTAGCACATAAAATAAAATAAGGAAATTGAACATAAAGATAACCATCTTACCATCCCCTCTAGAATTTCTCCTTGGAGAACTTTTTGATTGGGAAATTTAAATTCATTACCCATCAGTCAATGTGTTTATTAAGTTTTTATTGTGTACCAGACGGTGTGCTAAATTCAGGAACACAAAGAAAGGGAAAACCTATTCTAGGCCTCAGAGAGCTCATATTCTAATGGCAGAATGTAGTTAGTAAGGCCAGAATGTCTTTTTTCTCCAAGTTTTAACAACCAACTTCACTCAATCTCTTCTTGTCTTTTAGTATATAGTCACCACTTTAATTATAATATAGAGTATGTTTAAAGTTAATAAAATCAATTTCTTTAAAAAATAAACTCTAGTTCAGGCTCTTCAGAAACTAAAGCTGACCTTCCCTCAGTGCTGTTCCTAATTATTATGTTTGTGGTATTTGGTTCAAAATATTTCTTTACTTGCTGCACTATAGGAGGTGGGAAACAGATAACCAGAAAAAAAAAAACCCACAAGTTCCAAAACATACAACATAATTTTTAAAAATATATTTAACTCAGGTATACAAAGCTTAGAATTTAACATGAAAGTATCAATAATAGTTATTATTATTATTATTATTGCAGTTTGCCCTCTGCCTACTTCTCTCTTATTTCTAATATCTTTTTCCTCATTCAATCATTTTAATAGTGGTAGTAATGGTAGTAGTAGTAACAGCAACAGAAGCAATAGTAGCAGTAGTAGTAGTGATAATAGGAGTAATAATGATAATAGTGGTGGAAGTACTAGTAGTAGTAGTAGTACTAGTAGCAGCTGTTGTTATTGAGTTATTTCAGACATGACAGACTCTTTGTAATCCCATTTGGGGTTTTCTTGCTAAAGGTACTGGAGCACTTTTCCATTTCCTTCTCCAGGCTCATTTTATAGAGAAAAAAAACCTGATGCAGACAGGATTAAGTGACTTGCCCAAGGTCACACAGCAGTCTAAGTTTGGATTTGAATTCAAGTCTTCCTGATGTCAGGCTCAGCACTCAATCCCTTGTGCCACTTAGCTGCCCCCTCATTCAACCATTACAGATTTGAAAAATCCAGCTTAATCCAACATGGAAGACAAAAATTATAATACTTTTCTTCTCAATAAAAAACTCAGACTTTTATGCTTTAATATCAGAATCATATCATTTTATGGCTAAAAAGGAAGGAAAAATCATCTTATTAAATCCCCTGTAGTATTTAAAAGGATTTAACCTAGATCAATTCATCAAGGATGAATGTTTCCTCTTTATTCCAAGACTAACTAACACATCGAAGTGATGTAAACACAAAGTCATTATCTATCTCCCTTCTGGCCTGCACCTTGTCAGATCTAGAGCTGACAAGATAGAAACTGTGGATCATTAATACAGAGGATAAATATCAAGTCCCAAAAAATATGGAAAATTTCACGACCCTTTTGATAATACCAATAGCTTATATTTATATAGTGCTTTAAGGTTAACAAAGAATTTTAATAATTTTTGCATTGAATTCTCTTAATACTAATGTGTAATCTGTGCTATTATTTTTACATATTAGAAAATTATGGCTCAGAAAGGTTAATTGATTTGTCCTGGGACACAGCTGAGTCACACATGTCTGAGGAAGAATTTGACTATGTGAATATGAAAGGAAGTCAAGATGGATAAATCTGGACTGGTAAATCAAAAATTGTCACAAACCAAACTCACTCAACACAGTAATACATCTTTTTTTAAAATTAATTTTATAATTATAACACTTTTTGGCAGTACATATGCATAGGTAATTTTTTATAACATTATCCCTTGCATTCACTTCTGTTCCAAATTTTTCCCCTCCTTCCCTCCACCCCCTCCCCTAGATGGCAGGCATTCCCATACATATTAACTATGTTATAGTATATCCTAGATACAATATCTATGAGCAGAACTGAATTTGTTGTTGTTGTTGTTGTTGTTGCAAAGGAAGAATTGGATTCGGAAGGTAAAAATAACCTGGAGAGAAAAACAAAAAATGCTCACAGTTTACACTCATTTCCCAGTGTTTCTTCTCTGGGTGTAGCTGATTCTGTCCATCATTGATCAATTGGAACTGGATTAGATCTTCTCTATGTTGAAGATATCCACTTCCATCAGAATATAGTAATACATCTAATCAGGGTTAAGTTACACTTGTCCGGTGTAACACAGCTAGTAAGTCTCTGAAGCCAGAGTTGAACTTGGGTCTCCTGATTCCAGGGCTGGTGCTCTATGCACTATGCCATGTAGTTGTCTACAAATGAGTGATATTTTTAAGTATCTACAATCAGATTGGTATGAAGATAATGTATAAAATAAAGATTGGGTTTTTTTAAAAATATATTTTGTTTTCCCCCAATTATGTTAAAATAAATTAATTTTTTTTAAAGTTTCGAGTTCCAAATTCTATTCCTCCCTTCTTCTCTCCCCTCTTCTCTCTCTAATACCGTAAACAATCCAATATAGTTTATACATGCAATAAACATGAAATCATGTAAAATATTTCCATGTTGGCCATTTTGTACTAGAAGTTGTAAGGTAGGAAGGAAGGAAGGAAGGAAGGAAGGAAGGAAGGAAGGAAGGAAGGAAGGAAGGAAGGAAGGAAGGAAGGAAGGAAGGAAGGAAGGAAGGAAGGAAGGAAGGAAGGAAAGAAAAATTTCAGTCTGTATACAGACAGTATCAGTTCTTTCTCTGGAAGCAGATAGCATGAAACCATCATGACTCCTTTGGGATTGTCTTGGATCACTGTATTGTTGAGAATAGTTAAATCATTCACAACTCTTTATCATTGCTATTATTCTGTATAATGTTCTCCTGGTTCTGCACACTTCACTATGCATCAGGTCATAAAAGTCTTTCCATGATTTTCTGAAGTCATCCTGCTTGTCAATTCTTACAGCACAATAGTATACCATCACATTCATATATCACAGCTCATCTAGCCATTCCCCATTTGATGGACATCCTTTCAATTTCCAATTCTTAGCTACCACAAAAAGAGTGACTCTACATACTTTTGTACAAATAGGTGCTTTTTCCTGTTCTTGTTTTTTGTTTTTGTTTTTGTTTTTGTTTTTGTTTTTTTTTTAAAGTCTTGGGATTTAGACCTAGCAGCAGCATTGTTCAATTAAAGGGCAGGCCCAGTTTTATAACCCTTTGGGCATAATTCCAAATTGCTTGCCAAAATAAGCTAAGATTATTTTCAAGGAATTTACAATCTAATTCAGGAGCATGGGGAGAGCAGAAAAATACATAGAAAAATACACAAGTAGATAAAACTTGAGAGATAAATGGAAGCCACATCATGGAGGACTTTAAATTTAAGGCTAAGGATGTTTGTTTAATTTTATTCTAGAAACAATGGCAGCAACTGAACAGAGGGGAGGAAGAGGGTCTTATGTGATTTCTACATTGTTTAATAAAGTCCTTTATTGACATTCCAGAATTCTCTTCTCTCTCTTTTGCCAGTTGCCTGCATCCCTTTAAAACTAGAATACTGGAGAGAGCAACTCTGCAGAAGATGCTGGGAGATGGCCAATTTAAATTATTAAAAGAATCTGAACTATGGACCATTGAAAATAAGTGCAGTTTTATTACTTTCAAACACACTCTATATTTTAAACAGCAAGATAAACATATGCTAATGGATAAAGTGAGGCAGAGGTAATTTGATTTCTAAATCTTTGACAATCCACTTTGAAGTAAACCTCACTCAGGAGGAACTGGGAAGCTGTCCAGTTTTCTCATACTTCCCCTATTTTCCCTTGCTAACCTTTCCTCTCTGAAAACAGGCAGTATTAGTTTGTAAGATTTCAAAGCACAGTGGGCAAAACTGCTCTCTCCTGTGTTCTAATTTGAAAGAGCTAAGGGTTGGTACATAGTAGAAGGAACCAATGCTAAAAAGCCAAGGAAATCATCATAACAGCTATTAATAGTCAATAAGCTCAGAAATAAATTTTATTCCTCGTAAACAAACTTAGAAATAATCCATAGGTATAGCTGATCAGAAAGAAACATTTTAAATATTAGCTCAAAAAAAGTATAAATGTAATAACTCAATGGTAATCGTTTTCTCTATTCTGCCCAGGATTGCAAAGGCTCAAATCTTTAAATCTGCTGCCCTTCCAGCTCTGCAAATTCTTGAAGAACTCAGAAAAATTAAAATTATAAATAACACAAAATAACAGAAGATAATAATAATAATAGCGAGCACCTCCAAGGCAATTTGCAATTTGCTAAGTATTTTATACTTTATTTCATTTGATTCTCACCATATCCCTGTGAGGTAGGTGCTACTATTATCCCCATTTTATAGCTGAGGAAAGTAAGCCTGAAAGACATTATAGATTGCTTAGGTCATATAGTATTTGAGGTAGAAGTGGAGATCAAATCATTCTAACTCTAAGTTTTGTGCTCCATTTACTAGGCCATGTCTGACTTCCTCTAGACAGAAAAATACATAGAGGCTTAAGAAGCCTGCAGCATGCTCACAGTAGTGACCTGTTTCTGGGATGCATTGTAGCATGTGATTGTAAAGAGAAGTGGGCCAGCCTTGTAGCAACAATAAGAGACAGTAGGTGGGTGTTGGGATAGCACACAGGGATGATAGGATAAACAGAAGGGACCCTCTTGGACACCTAGAGGAGTTTTGGGAAGACAAGGACAAGAATCACACAAGCTAAGGGCTTTTTAAAAATAATAATAATAGCTTTTTATTTTTCAAAATACATGCAAAGATAGTTTCAACATTCACCTTTGCAAAATCTTTGTGTTCCAATTTTTCTCCCTTCCTCCCTATGTCCCCCTCCCTCTAGACAGTTAGTAATCCAATATAGAATAAACATGTGCACTTTTTCTATACATATTTCCATATTTATCTGGCTGCACATGAAAAAACACATGAAAAGGGGGGGAATGAGAAAAAAAAGTAAGCAACAACAATAAAAAAAGGTGAAAACACTATTTTGTGATCTATATCTGGTCCCCATAAGTCCTCTGGATACAATGGTTTTCTCCATCACAAGTCTATTGAAATTGGCCTGAATCACCTCATTGCTGAAAAGAGGCACATCCATCAGAATTGATCATCGTACAATCTTGTGTACAATGTTCCCTTGCTTTTAGTCATTTCACTTTGCATCAGTTTAATCAGGCTCTCTGAAATCATCCTGCTGGTCATTTCTTATAGAACAATAATATTCCATTACATTCATATACCACAATTTATTCAGCCATTCTTCAATTGATGGACATCCACTCAGTTTCCAGTTTCTTGCCACTACAAAGAGGGCTGCCACAAACATGTTTGCACATGTGAGTCCCTTTCCCTCCTTTATGATCCCTTTGGCATACAGGCCCAGTAGAAACAGTTTGATAGCCCTTTGGACATAGTTCCAAATTGTTTTCCAGAATGGTTATATAAGTTCACAACTCCACCAACAATGTGTTAGTATCCCAGTTTTCTCACATCTCCTCTAACATTCAGCATTATCTTATCCTGTCATTTTAACCAATCTGAGAGGTATAAATGGTACCTCAGAGTTGTCTTAATTTGCATTTCTCTAATTAATAGTGATTTACAGCATTTTTTCATATGATTATAGATGGCTAAAATTTCTTCATCTCAAAATTGTCTATTCATATTCTTTGACCATATATCAGTTGGGGAATGGTTGGTACTCGTTTAAATTTGAGTCAATTCTCTGTATATTTTAGAAATGAGGCCTTTATCAGAATCTTTGGATGTAAATTTTCCCCTAGTTTTCTACTTTCCTTCTAATCTTGTCTGAATTGGTTTTGTTTGTAAAACATTTTTAATTTAATATAATCAAAAGTATCCATATTGCATTTCATAATGTTCTCTAGTTCAACTTTGGCCATAAATGTCTTCCTTCTCCACAGATCTGAGAGGTAGACTATCCTTGTTCTCCTAATTTACTTATAGTATCACCCTTTATGAGAAGGTCTTAAGAGCCACATCAGGCAAAGAAATCATAGGTCCATCAACATGTTTCTCATCAAGTCTTAACACTGAGTCTTACCCTTGTATGTTACTTTGAGTTGCTGAGAGTAGTATCCAACATATTAGTTTGGTGGCTTCTATCACAACTTATCTGCCTCAGAATCTCTGTATTTCCTCAGGTTTTAGAGGAAAAAAAGTGTGAAGAAAGTTTTAAAAAACTATCAAATGCTTTGATTAGACTGTGCAAATATGGGAAAAGTCATATTTTCTTCACTTGTCTCAATAAAAATGATGAGTTGTATTAATAGAGTTCTTCAAAACATCACTCCGAGAACTGTGAAAAAAAAACAGTTGAAATGTTTATCCTCATAACTAACTAGAGATATTCAAGAAGCTCATTTGCCCTTCTAATTCTTATAATATTAATGAAACATTTTGCAAGTCTGGAGAATGTTTTAAAGAAGCACTGTCCTTCAATAAAGAGGTGAACCTGCCATCTTATCCTTGCTTCAACAAAAATAAGAGCCAAATCCCAAATGTCTAAATCACACCAGGAATATAGCCTACTATGACTTCATACATTTTTAAATATATTCTGTAGGATCCAAGCATTTAGGAAATTAATTGATTCACATCCCAAAAATCATCACAAATTGACTTTCAATTTTTAAAAATTGCACTAGCAATTTTCTCCATCTCCCTTCCTACTAAAAGTGATCCCAACAAAGTTTATCAAGTTTTGATTTAGTTTAAATTATGTACCAGCAGTATATAGTGTGCAATGGGACAGGTAGATGGGAAGAACAGATAGAAAGTTTAGGAGGGGATAGATAGAAAATTTAGCTAAGACAAGCTCCTCAAGGAATCCATAAGAATGAGCATAATACATATATAAATAACTATAATACAACTAAAAAAACCTTATAGTTTGCTCACAGGTCCTTAAAGATTGTGAAACCCTTTGCTGCATTATCTCATCAGTCTCATCTCAAACATCCGTCTAAGTCATTATTATCTGAAGGTTATTATCTCCATTTTTCAGGTAATAACACTGAGCATCAAAGGGGTATGTGACTTGCCCATAGCTATTAAGTATCTGAGGTAAAATTCACACTCAGGTCTTCCTGACTTGCAATATACTGGGCTACCTATTATGTGATAAGTACAAGAAAAATGTATAAAGTTCAATTTGAGACTGAATGAAGAAAAGTAATTATTGAATGAATGAGGAGAGAAGAAGGAAACACTGAAATACAAAAGTCTTTTGGGATAGAGATAAAGTCTGATGAGAGTAGTATGGGACTCTCCAGAGCTCTTCCCCAAACCCCTTCAAATACCATTAAATAATGACTCCAAACAAATTCTAGAGCAGCAGAACCCACAAAAAGATAGAGTGAAACCATTTTCCAGCCCAAGATAATTTATAAAAATGGAAGGAAAGGTCTTTTGCATCAGGGTGAGAGAAATGCAGTCCAACCCAAATAAGGCCCCAGCAAGCCAGGAGTAGTCCTTGGACATTTGAATTAGTGGCAGTAATGGGGTTTTCAGACCTCTCAGCCCACAGATGGTAAAGGGATCAGAGAACTGGTCAGAGATTTATAGGAATCCTTTTGCTGATACCAGGGACAGGATTCCACTGCATTGCCTTTGCTTGGATCTGGGTCATAATCCTGAGTCTTAGTTCAGGTGAGTCCAAGTGAGGAGGAACATTAATACACCTGTGACCACAGGAGATCAGGGACCCTGAGCCCAGTTCCAGGGCTGAAAAGAGTTACTTGTGGTTTGTTACAAACTAGGGTGCAATACAGGAATATATTAATATCACCTTTTATCAATATCACCTTGGAAGAGCTTAAAGATGCCCGGAATTACATCTGAAAATTCGCACCGCACAAAAAAATCTTGAAGCTTGGAACAATACCCCTTCCACCTGTGAAACAGAGCCCTACTTTGGCATAAAGTTAAAAGTTAAGAAATAGGCTAAAAAATGTGTCTACAAAAAACAAAAGAAAAAAATTCTGACTGTAAAAAGTTACTATAGTGAGAAGGAAGATCAAAGCACAAATTCAGAAGATAACAGTCACACTTCCTGCATCTCAAACCTCAAAGAAAAATATGAATTAGTCTCAGGCCATAGAAGAGCTCAAAAAGAGAGCTTTAAAATCAAGAGAGGTAGAGAGAAAATTGAGAAGAGAAATGAGGGTGATGCAAGAAAAAACAACAGCTTGGTAAAGGAGGAACAAAAAAAAAATACCTTAAAGAACATAAAGAAGAAAATAACACCTTAAAAATTAGGTTAACTGGCAAAAGAGACACAAAAATCCAATGATGAGAAGAATGCCTTGAAAAGCAAAATTGGCCCAATGGAAAAAGATATACAAAACTTTACTGAAGAGAACTCCTTAAAGAGTAGAATTGCTCAAATGGAAAAGAAAGTACAAAAACTCACTGAAGGAATAATTTCTTAAAAGTTAGAATTGGGCAAATGGAAGCTAATGATTTTATATCAAGAAACAAAATCAAAAGAATGAAAAAAGAAAAGAAAATATGAACTATCTCACTGGAAAAACAATTTGGAAAATAGATCCATAAAACAGAACTTAAGAATTATTGGACTATCTGAATTTGTGATCAGAAAAAGAGTTTTGACATCATCTTTCAAGAAATTATTAAAGAAAACTTCTGTTATTCTAGAACTAGAGGGTAAAAATAGAATTTTATCAATCATCTCCTGAAAGAGAGCTCAAAATGAAAACTCCCAGGTATATTATAGCCACAAGCAACCAGAAAGAAACAATTCAAATATCATAGAGCCACAGCCAGGAAAATAAAAGATTAACAACTTCTATATTAAAAGATCAGAGGAACTGAAATATTATATTACAGAGGTCAAAAAAACTAGGATTACAACTAAGAATCACCCACTCAACAAAACTGAATACTATTCTTCAGGGAAGGAAATGGATTATTTAATGAAATAAAGGCCTTTTAAGATTTCCTGATTTAAAAAAACAACAACAACAACAACAACAAAAAACAGCTGAATAGAAAATTTGACTTTCAAATAAAAGACTCAAGAGAAGCTTAAAAAAGAGAAATAAGAAAGAGAAATCATAAGGGATTCAATAATGTTAAGCTATTTGTATTTCTACATGGGAAAATTATATTTATAATTCCTAAATCTCATTATTAGGGCAGTTAGAAGGGATATATATATAGATAGAAGCAGAGGTATGGGTTGAATGGTATGATTATCTAAAAATACATTAAATTAAGGAATGAGAAAAAAGAATGCACTGGAAGAAGGCAAAGGGAAAAGTAGAATGGGATAAACTATCTGACATAAAAGAGGAATGAAAGAGACTTTACAGTGGAAGGAAAAATGGGGGAAGTTGGGAGGGAAGCAAGCAAATCTTACTCTCATTGGAATTGGAAAATGTACACACTAAATTGTGGATAGGGGGCAGCTAGGTGGTGCAGTGGATAGAGCACCAGCCTTGAATTCAGGAGGACCCGAGTTCAAATCTGATCTCAGATACTTAACACTTGTAAGGATGCGGTTCCTGCAAAACAAGAGAAGGGAATAGTAAGGGCCTTTTAAATGGGCGGCCACAGCACAACAGGAGACTGAGTGGCCCAGAAGGATTCTCTGTGGATATAGGACTGCCCTGTGGGTGGGATCCTGGCCATATTGAGATAGCTTTGTAATGGGTGATGGCTCTCTCGCTGGTTAGCTGTGTGTGTGAGACCTCACAGGCCCTTTATAAGCCCACTGCAGACAGCAGTCATTCTCTTTAACCTGGCTCCCTAGCCTGGGGTAGCCGAGCCAAGCTGATGGATAGCTGAGAGGTAAGGAGTCTGGTAGTGAACATGTGGGTCTTCAGACCAGGCGTTCACTAGGGAGTTAACAAGTCAGGGCATTATGTGAGTAGGAATAATAAAGGCTTTTAAGATTACACGTGGCTGTTCTTGAGTGCGCTACTGGTTATTAAACTATAGATTCAAGAGATCATGGCTAGAGACCTTTGAAGGCCTCAGAGGAGATGAGCCTGGTAGAATTGCAGAGGTCAGTGGTCAAAGGTACTCTGTTGGGCCTAGGACAGACTATTAATTGTAACTACCAGGAGGGCATGTTACAAACACTTCCTAGCTGTGTGACCCTGGGCAAGTCACTTAACCCCAGCCTCAGAAAAAAGAAAAAAAAAATTGTAGGTAGAAATCTGACTTATCACATAGGGAGGGATAAAAGAGGATAAAGGGGAACTGATAGAAGGGAGGGCAGTTTGGCAGAGGTAAAAGTCAGAAGCAAAACACTTTTGAGAATGGATAAGGTAAAAGGAGGGAGGAAGGGAGGAAAGGAAGGAGAGAGAGAGAGAAAGAGGGAGGGGGAGAGAGAGAGAGAGAGAGAGAGAGAGAGAGAGAGAGAGAAGAGAGAGGATGATAAATGGGGGAAACAGGAAAAACATAGTAAGCATTATTATGAAAAAAAATGTATAGTGAGTCTCTAATGAAGACTTCCTTATTTGAACATATAGAAAACTTATTCAAATTTATAGAAATAAGAGCCATTCCTCAATTGATAAATGTCAAAGGATATAAACAGGCAGTTTTCAGAGAAATCTAACATACCTTGAATCAAAAGTTATCTACAGTCATGGCAGGGGGGGGGGAGCCTCAATTACTATTGATGAAATGCAAATTAAAACAATTCTGAGCAACTGCCTCACATATGTCAGATTGGCTAATATGACAGAAAAGGAAAATGACAAATGTTGGGAGGAATATGGGAAAATTAAAACACTAATGTACTATTGGTAAAGGTTTATAGTGATTCAATAATTCCTGGAGAATACTTTGGAACTATGCCCAAAGGTCTATAAAACCATTCATATCCTTTAACTAAGCAATACCACTGCTAGGTATTCTCTGTATTCTCAGAGATAGGAAAAAAAAAAAAAAGGAAAAGGGCCCATGTGTATAAACATATTTATAGCAGCTCTTTTAATGGTGGCAAAGAATTGGAAATTGATGGGTCCATAATTTGGGGAAGGGCTAAGCAAACTGTTGGATATGATTGTCACAATACTATTGTGTTTTTAAAAACTGAGTAGGATGCTCTCAGAAAAACCTAGAGATGTACATGAACAGATGTAAAGTGAAATAAGTAGAACCAGGAGAACATTGTACATAATAATGTATGTTGATCTACTATGACTAACGTAGCTACTCTCAGCAATACAATGATCTAAACAATTCTGTAGGACTTGTGATAAAAAGTGTTATATATCTCCAGAGAAATAACTGGTAGAGCCTGAATGAAGATCAAAGACACTTTTTCTTTACTTTATTTTTCTTAGGTTTTTTTTTTAATCTCTGTTTGCTTTCATAGAATGATTTACATGGATGTATGTGTTTTGAATGATAACATATAAATATATAAAACCTAAGTCAAATTGCTTGCTTTCTCTATTCAGCTGTTCTTTTTTTATAAATCAGGAAATCTTGAAAGGGGAAGGAGAAAATTTGAAACTCAATTTTTTAAAAGAATATCAAGGTTGCTTTTATATGTAATTGGGAAAAAATAAAATGTTAAATAAGATTTTAAAAAAATCTTTTGGGGCATCCTATGGCAAAGTGTCGTTTGATTATCACCTTTAAGACATGAGGTTTGAAAGTTAGGGAAGCACCAAATTTCCACCTTGAAAGTCAAGCTAAGTCAACTGAAATTTAGTTATTAAACAATAGAAAGCCAATGAAGGGATTTGAACAGAATACTGATAAGGCTATATCTAGGGAGGAAGATGAATTTGGCAATAATGGGAGATAAGGTTGGAGGGGGCAAAGAGTACTGCTTAGCTAGGAATAGAATAATTAGAATCTGAATTGAAATAGAAATAAAGGGACAAATCCCTATTGATTCTACCTCCACCATATTGCATTTGTCCCTTTATTTCTATTTAACCTTTGGTGCAGGGATGCTGGAGCCAATGAAAAAAGCCAACTACTAAATTTTCAGCATGAGGATTTACATATCAGAAACAAGCTGAGGATTGATTAATTGTTTTGGCTATGGAATCATGGGATGTGGGGTTCTAAACCCACTTTGCTATTTACAATCTATGTAATCTTGGACAAGTCTCCTCCCTTCTTTCAACCTGTATCTTCATTTGTATAATGAGGAGAAAGACTTAGGGTTACTTTTAGAGAATGATGGGCTAGTAAATATTTTACAACTGGCTTTCTGGGAGGAAATTATGCAAGACATTCTTTAAAGTATATTATTAACATTTCCTCCATCACTTTTAAGTCAACAATCAAGAGAACAATTATACATTTAACATACTGATATTGAATATACAATGTTAGGGCCTTGGTTTCCTACTCTTTTCACACATATTCTATATACAAGGTCACCCCCTGAGGTAGATTGATTAGAACCACAGATTATGGCTAGAAGGGAACCTTAGAGCTCACCTAGTCCAACTTCCCCATTTAACAGATGAGGAAACTGAGACCCACAGAAGTGCCATGTTCAGAATCACACAGATAGCAAATAGCAGGCTGGGATTCAATTTTTTAACCCACCCCACTCTCCTTATGACATCCTTTTGCTTTCAAACTCAGAGCACTGGAGACAAGAGAAGTCAATATGTACCAAAGTGAAGGCTAAAGCCTTTCAGGGCCCTTTAAGGCCCTAGGGGAAGATGACAAAAACCAAGGAAAGTCCCAGCTGCCAAGTAAAT
Source organism: Sminthopsis crassicaudata (assembly GCF_048593235.1). Taxonomy (NCBI): domain Eukaryota; kingdom Metazoa; phylum Chordata; class Mammalia; order Dasyuromorphia; family Dasyuridae; genus Sminthopsis; species Sminthopsis crassicaudata. The sequence goes on along the minus strand of NC_133621.1, from coordinate 92,806,140 downwards.
GCCCAGCTGCCCAGTTAATTAACAGGGTTCCCTAGAGAACCTTCTTCAATACAACTTCCCAGTCCTTGAAGGGTTTCTGACTTGTTGTCACTGTTACATAGGGACATTAAGCTTCTAGTGACCCCAGGCAAACACACGATTAAAAAATGACCAAGAAGCAAGGACGCACTTGTGGGGGCACTGGCACACACGAAAGGTCAAAAAACCTGGAGCTGCCCTGAACGGAGCTGGAAGAGAGGAGGGCAGAGAAATCGGGCTTAAGCAATTGGAACTGGTTCCCCTCAGCTGCCACTGGCCTGTAAGCCTCTCAAACCCGGTGGCCTGCAGGCCTAAACTTGTCTGTGGGCCGGGCTCGTGGAAAAGCTTGTGGGTTTTGTAGTGGGAGAGGGGTGGCGCTTAAACTAAGAGGGGGAATTTGTTTCTGAAATAAGAACGTTTCAAATCCGATATAGTATTAAGGACTGCAGATGGCTTATTCCCTTTGGCTGTTTTCCCGATATTTCTGAATGACTGAATTCCCAGAAGACACTTTTTCACAGAGAAGATAGATAGGCATATTATCAGTGTGGAAAACAAAAATAAGCCTTTGTTGGCAAATTATCCTTTAGGATTCTTGGTCCAAGGGACAAGCTTAAAACTTTAAAAGCTTTTTCCGAGTTCCTATCTTGTTAAAAAATGTCATCTCCTGTCAACTGAAATGAAAGTTTATACTTCCAGGGATTTAGTTGAATAATTCAGTTGTCCTTTTAGGCAGAAAAGTGGATCTAGGAACCTTTAGACTCACAGGGTCTATAAAAAAAAAATCAGACAAGGTTGGGGGAAAATGTGAGTGTTTTTGTTTTAAACTTTAATAAGCTAGTCTGTCATCATGAACAGACTCATTAAACTCATTTTCAAAAAGAAAACATTTGATTAGCCCTGACTCCCCAGCCTTATCTGCTTATAGAAGCTCTCATTATGTCCTTCTACAGTCTAATTATGAAATCAGGTAAATTTTGCTTATTCAGTATTATTTTTTTCACTTTTCTACTGGCCTTCATTAGTGTTTATATTAGCAAGTATGCAAGTTTTGGAGTGTTACTTTTATTTTACGAAGATGACCTATCTTAAATGTCTTTTTTGTTTTGCTCATGAAATAAGTTCATCTACTAAAGTTGTAACAAAAAAGAAATAAAAGCTATATGCAGAGATTGAATAATAGTCAACAAACTATGGAATTTGAACGTAAAGTTTCCTGTAATGTAAGGAACATCAATGTGAGGCTAGACTAAAAGAATTATTGCTGTAAAAAAAGAAGTATATTGAGAAATGTTGGTATTTTAACAAAAGGTTAAAATAAGTTTGGGAAAATACCATCTCATTTAATCTTCCAAATGTTGCCTTTATTCTTTTGAATGAAAACCAGGTTTTCCCTAGTGCCCGCTGTTAAGGAAAAAACTGAAAGCTGCCAACCACCCTGTATTTAGCATGTCTTGAGGTGGAGGGTGGCATTCTGATTTGGAAATTTTCACAACTCCAGCTGATTGCAGGAGGATGGATGTAATGATATCCTGTGTTTATGATTATTAATGTTGCTTTTTATAGATTCATTTTTATGTTCAGCTACTGACTTTATGTGCATTGATGAATGTAATTGTAATTAGTTTATCAAATGAGTGGTTGCAATGATTTATAAGAGCTGCTAATGTGTAGTTTAGAGCTGACATTTTGATGTTTCATATTTTTATGTACCTTGCTCAATGTATTCGAGAGTGCTGATTTACACCATAGTTATGGTTATAGTTATTTGTGTGATTTAAATGAGAGTCTTGAGGTCTTGGAAAAAATGTTTCTAAAAAAAAGTAGATAAATATTTATCCTTCAGCTATAAAAGAAGTATACAGCTACAATACCATCATATGTTGGGAAGGACGTTGTCAGAATTCATACAGCTCCTTTAAATTATAGATTAAAAAAAAAAAGGCAGATTTGGGGCAGCTAAGTAGTGCAGTAAATAGAGCACTAACCCTGAAGTTCAAATTTGACTCCAGAAACTTAATTCTTCCTATCTGTTTTCCCGGGCAAGTCACTTAACCCCAATTGCCTCAGCAAAAGCAAAAACAAAAACAAAAAAAGGCAGACTCAAGTCCTAGCATCCTAGATGGAGCTGGAAGAGATCTTTGAAGTCATCTGTTTCAACCCTTTTATTTTACAGATCTCTTTGGTGACTTTCTTGGCAAAAATAGTGGAATGATTGGTCATTTCCTTGTCATTTTACAGATGAAGAAACTGAGGCAAATAGAGTTAAGTGACTTGCCCATGGTCATACAGCTAATGAGTAGTTGAGATTAAATTTGAACTCAGGTCCTCCTAACTCCAGAAGTGGTATTCCATTCACTGCCCAGATATCCCAAGTTGTAGCTGCTTGTCTGATTCCATTCTCTCTGATCTGACTCTCCACAGTGACCTTCACTGTAGATCCTGACCCGAGCTCTTTCACTGATTTCTTGAATATATATACCAAAAGTGTTATGTGAAGAAGAAAAAAAAAAGTCTAGTCAAAACCAGAAATATATGGTATAAAGAATATACCTGAGTGTTCCTAGGGCACATCCCTCTTTATGTCTTCAGAAAGTGTTTCCCCCAATATTTAATCTTTGTGCATTCCTCCAATGGCATTCCTTCTTTAGATGGGATGGGTGAAAAGTAGATAGGTCATCAAAGGCATCCTGTATCCTGACAGCTGGCTCAGAGACCAATAATCAGGTATGCTGCACTTGTCTCTGATTTTTAGCTGCCTTTTACTGGTAATTTGAAGAACTACTCTTCCACTCCCAGAGGTTTGACCCCTTTTATGCTAGATATAGTGGTCCCATCAGTCATGAACTGTTCATTATAAAAAGAATGAGTTATTGAAGCATTAAACTTGGAAGCATCTCCAAACTAGCATGTTGAGTCCCCCTAGACAGCCTCCCTCTTCTAGCACTTCTTAGAATAATATGCACTCAAACATAGCTTACTAACCTCCATTGATAATTTCATTTTTCATCAGTCACAGAACACAATTATTCCAAGTCAATTCACTTAATAAAACAGCATAGTAAGAAAAGTAGCAAAATAAAAATTTCTCCTTAAACTTGGGACATATTCTTCCATAATAAGTATACCATTATCTATAGGAAGATTGGACACATGTAGGGCACACATATATGAAAGACATATGGCCAGAGCCTATTCATAAAGGATATATACATAATTAATACAGATGGTAGGAAAAGTGTGTTCAGGACAAGGGTAATTTATACCTTTACTTTAAGACTGCTGCTGAGTTCTAGTGACATCACACTGCTACTAGCAGACCTACTGCTCCCTGGTCTCATATGGTATGCAAAGTCTGCCAGGAATATGCGTGTTACCTGGCAGCAGTAGGCATCCAACCTTGTTGAATAGGAATATACTGGTCCCCTGGTCACTATTATGCATGTTTCTCCTGGTCATAAGTTTGTGGAACTTCCTTTTGCTTTTAGTTTGAGCTAAGTCCTCAACTAAAATGGGACTTCTTCATCATAAGAGGAAAAATTCTATCTCCCTTTTAATTCAAAACCCAAAATCTGAAGCTTCCATTTTTTAGAAAAGCAAGAGCTTCACACATTCATTGCCAAATAAAGGAAAAAAAAATCTTTTTTTTATTAAAGCTTTTTATTTTCAAAACATATGCATGGATAATTTTTCAACATTGACCTTTACAATACCTTGTGTTCCAAATTTTCCCCTCCTTCCCTCCACCCCTTCCCCTAGATGGCAATTATCCAATATATGTTATATATGTTAAATCCAATATATGTATACACATTTATAAATTTGTCTTGCTGCACAAGAAAAATCAGATCAAAAAGGAAAAAAAAAAGAGAAAGAAAACAAAATGCAAGCAAACAACAACAAAAAGAGTGAAAATGCTATGGTGTGATCCACATTCTGTTCTCATAGTTCTCTCTCTGGTTATAGATGGCTCTCTTCATCACAAGACCATTAGAACTGGCCTCAATCATCTCATTGTTGGAAAGAGTAACATCCATCAGAACTGAAGGAAAAAAATCTTTAACTGTTTTTTTTCCACAGTAAAGACAATCTGCCTCCTCAGATCCTTAGCAAGGACAGGTATTCTCTCTTTAAAAGAAAAATCCATCCTCTAAAACCAGTCTCTTTAGAATGTGGAATAGCCAGCCAGTTATATAGTTCCTGAAGGCTTTTTATTTTGTTTTTTTAACCTTCATTTTCTGTTCACCAAAGGCAGTGTTTGCATCCCTAGCTTCTATTTATTTGACTTCGGCTTAAAAAGTTCATGTAACCATTGCCCCACCCCCTCAGCCTCCAGTTCAGTGTTTGATTGCCAAACTATATCAATTCTGTGTCGTCCATTCTGTATTTAGCAAACCACCAAGAATCCTCATGTATCAACTCCCAGACTTATTTATTCTTTCATGAGAATGAATGAGATAAGGAAAGGCAAGGAAAAAACACGTTCCAGGTGGAGCTGCTTTAAGACATGAATCTATAGTCCACATCAAGAACTTTGCTCCTACTAAAATTTTCTACTTTATTTTTTTTTATGTGGCTAGCAAAAATAAAATGTCCAAAACAGAGCTTTCCAGGATCACCGAGTGCTGTGTAAACAATAACTTGTACTTCCAACACAATAAAGGGTCCGCTTTTAGCTACTCTTTTCAATAGCTAAATTCAAGGAGAAATTTTTCTTGTGAGTACTTGTAGCACTTTGATTTACATCTTTCTAATGCACTTTTTATATAAAATAGGACCAGTAACATCCAGACTTGATCTTTGTGTCATTATGTAACCTCAAAAAAAAACATAAAGCCTAAATAATTTTAAACCAGATATTACCAATCTTAGCCCTGAAAGAACTTCAAGGTGATCCACTAGAAGATCTGACATTAAATAAAGCAGCATCCTAGTGAATATTCATTCCATGATAAGCAAACCAGAAAACACACCCCAAGCAGTTTCAATGCATCGATCTGTAGAACTGGGTCCCATGAATAGGATGCTACATTTGCATGTTGGTGAAATATCACTCTTAGAGTTTTTCCTTTTAGTTAATTTATGCTAAGGTTTGTCTTTCCAGCAGTAAACAACAAACAGATCCAACTACTTGCTCTGACAGCTGCTAGTTGAGGATGAGAACTTGTCATCAGCACAGAAGAGGATGCTCATGTCTTAGAGTAGCAGGGCAAACCTCCAATTTTCCCAATAACTATTTCAGCTATTAAAATAAAGACAAAAATAGAAAATCCCAAAGAAAAGCAACCAGAAGACAGCACAGTTTAATGTTACTTAGAATTAGTATTAAGAATGTTTCATCCTCCTTTAGGTTTAGCTTTAGTAGACTGATAAGAGGCTCTGAAGAACTGTTCATAGATTCTTTACCTAAGAGCTATATAGGAACTATGAAACTTATTTCTGCAGTTACTTCTTTCCTCTTCACATACTTTATAATCTAGTAACTTGTTACTGTTCCTCATATACAACATTCTATCTCAGATTTCTGTCTTTTCCCTGGCTAAACCCTATGCCTCTGATGCAGTCCCTCCTCACATAGCTCTTAGGAACCTTAATGTCCTTCAAGATTCAGCCCATCTCTTCCTAATCTTTGTGTCTTTCTTATCCCCTAGCTTCCCTCCCCCCAATCCCAGCCTACAATTCCTAATAAATTCCAACCAATTAACTATCTTTTGAATCTATTTTGTCTATGCCTATGTATATGTTGTTGCCCCAAAAGAATAGCCCTTGAGAGTAATAACTGTTGTTCATTTTAGATCCCACCATCTAGTATAATACCTGATAGATACTAGACAATAAGTGTTTGTGAATGGATTGATCAGTTGGTCGATTAGATTATTTAGCTTTAATTCGTAGATTCTTCCTATTTCTGAAACCAATTTGATGAAAGATCAATGCATCCTGCACAGAAGCTTATGTTGTTCTTAACTGTTTTCTTGATTAGATTGAGCAGTGTGTTTGTAACTATGCCCAAAACCTGTTTACTCCTCTACAAAATGTTAGTTTTAAAAGCACACTGTTTCTTGAAATAGCATAGTGTTATAAAGAAACTATTATAGAAGTTTAATTATATTATATAACATTTACAATGGAAGAATTATGGAAAGAAAAGAACAAAAATCAGGCAATGTGAGAAGTCATAGGATGTTTTGATTCCCATTGCTGATGAACAACTTCAAAATCACAGATCAAAATAAAAAACAGCAAATCAATCAGAAGCAGTGCAATGTATTATAAGGAGCATTCATTGATTTCAAAATACCAGGATCTGGGTTCCAAACTCTGTGTGAGATTGGGTCAGATAAAATCCTGAGCCTCAGTTTCCTTATCTCCAAAATAAGGTGGATGGACTAGTTTCTGAGGTTCTTCCCAGCTTGGAATTTGTGTTCCTGGCATTCTAATCTCCCCAAATTTATTGGTCATCTAATGAAGCATTAAAGAACATCATTTAAAAGACTATCAAAAAGGTTCCAGGAGATTTAATATAGAGTGAGTAGAATAAGGGGGAATAAGGAAGGTTCCAATAGAATCAGTCCTCCCCACTTTCTTGCTTTACTCCTTGAGTTACAGGAATTTGATAAAACTCCACTCATAGGTATCCCTTAAGGCAAACTAAGTTTGGTTAGTTGGAAACAAGAGAAAAATGTCCTTATTGAAAAAACCACCAATAGATCAGAGACAAATTTTTGGAATGAGGTGAAATGAGTCCAGGGAGGTCCAGTTTTCTGTACAATGGCACTACATAGGCTTCCATACAAAACTATAGATGAGCTCCACTAAAGAACATATTGATTATGATCTATGGCTGAGAAGACTATTAAGAAATTAAAGGTTAAAGCAATTAGCTAAGAAGAGACCTAGGGGGTTAATTAACAGAAAAATGGAGTTGGAAGTGTCTTAGAAGTCAACAAGTCTAGCCTATGCCTGAACAGAAATCTCTTCTAAAATTTTTCCAACAAATAGTAATCTAGCTTTTTTTCCCCCCTCTCTTTATTTATTTTTTTAATTATAGCTTTTTATATACAAAACATATGCATGGGTAATTTTTCAACATTGACTCTTGCAAAAACTTCTGTTCCAACTTTTCCCCTCCTTCCCTCCAACCTCTCCCCTAGATGGCAGGCAGTCCCATACATGTTAAATACAATATATGTATTCATATTTATACAGTTATCTTGTTGCACAAGAAAGATTGGATTTAGAAAGAAGGAAAAAATAACCTGAGAAGAAAAACAAAAATGCAAGCAAACAACAACAGAAAGAGTGCAAATATTATGTTGTATTCCACACTCATTTCCTAGTGTTCACAGGTTGTGGCTGGTTCTGTTCACCACTGATCAATTGGAACTGATTTGGATCCTCTCATTGTTGAAGAGAGCCACGTCCATCAGAATTGATCCTCATATAGTATTATTGTTGCCGTGTATAATGATCTCCTGGTTCTGCTCGTTTCACTTAGCACCAATTGATGTAAGTCTTTCCAAGCCTCTCTGTATTCATCCTGCTGGTCATTTCTTACAGAACAATAATATTCCATAACCTTCATATACCACAATTTACCCAACCATTCTCCCACTGATGGGCATCCATTCATCTTCCAGTTTCTGGCCACTACAACAAGGGCTGCCACAAACATTCTTGCACATGTGGGTCCTTTTTCCTCCTTGAAGATCTCTCAGGGATATAAGCTAGGGGTAACACTGCTGGATCAAAGGGTATGCACAGTTTGATTACTTTTTGAGCATAGTTCCAAATTGTTCTCCAGAATCATCCAGCCTTTTCTTAAAGACCTCTAGCAATAGGGAATTCAGTTCTACTTTCAGACAGATCTAGATCTAGGACATTTTTCCTTACATAGAGTCTAAATTTGCCACTCTATTGCTTCTAGTTTTTCCTCTGAAACCAAGCAGAACCAATCTAATTCCACTTTCATGTAACAGCTTTTTCAATATAAGAGGACGACAATCCCATGCCCCCCAACTACCTCTTCTCTAGCCTAAATATTCCCAATTCCTTCGAATAATATTTGTATGGCCTAGTCTCCAATCCTATTACATTCGTTCTTGGCTATATATTTTCTAGTTAATGTTTTTCCTAAAATGTGACATCTGAAATGCAACCGAATTCTCCAGATGTCATCTGCCTAGACAGAGAACAGTTGGATAATTGTCTTCATTTTGGACACAGTTTTGTAACCTAAGATTCTGATAGGTTTTTGGAGTGTCCAACACATTAACATAAGCCCTAAAGTCCCTTCCCAGATCATTTTATGTAAAATAATGATTAAGAATCCTCAAAGGTAGAGCAAGATGGTTAATGACCTTTCAAGACAGAAGCTCAGAGCACCAGCCTTGAATTCAGGAGGATCTGAGTTCAAATCTGATCTCAGATACTTAACACTTCCTAGCTGTGTGACCCTGGGCAAGTCACTTAACCCCAATTATCTCAGGAAAAAAAAAAAAAAGTATCTCAGAGTTACATCCTACAGGTGGAGTTAAGATTTTGATCTGAAAATCAGAATGATAAAATTAAATTAAACTTTAAATATTCCCATATAAAGTATATGAACACCCGTGCAAAAAATATACCCATATAAAGTATATGAACACCGTACATGTGGCCCACAGAAGTGTTGATAGTTACAATTTGGAGTCTGGATCACCTCTGACGAAGAGACAATCCATCTCCAGAATGATTGGTTTTTTCTCAGTCTCTGAGGGAGTATGAGATTAGCTTTAGGACAGATATATCTCTGCCCACCCCCTTTAAATATTGCTAGTCTGTTGGTTTAATAAGTTCACACAAAAAAAACTGCTTCTCAAGCTACTATCACTAAAAGGGGAAAGTTCCTCCCCACCCCCAGCTTACACACATAAGTTTAATTCCTTCCAAATAAATACTTGTTATACAAAAGATCATCATAAATAATAAATAGCGAGTACATATATCTAAAAAAGCAAATATCAAATAGAAATTATAGCTTTAGAAATATGTCAGAAAATATATGATATGAAGAAGAAAATTGGCTTTTTACTTCAACCCACAAAGAGGCCCTGATTTCACTCAAGGGGAAATTCCCCATAGTCTCAAGGGAAATAAGCTGGAAATGAGGAACTTATTGAAGAATCGTGTTCTTCCATGTTTCTGGAGCTTCCAAAGTCCTGTCTCTCTCCAAACGAGCATAACCATGTATGTCCACCCGTGAAGGGTTCAGTGGAAACTCGGCACTCATCTGCTTCAAAACTCTGTTGCATTTAGCATTTGGTGCATTTTAATGAGAAAAAAAGCTTCAGAACTGGAAGCTGTTTGGTACTCGTCCCTTGGTTGTTGTCCAGGCTGAGCAGCGGGAATATGAAGTTGGCCAGCCCCGGCCCAGCCTCCACCACCACTGCTGCTGTCCTTGGCTGGGGGCCCAGGACATGACTTCCACATCCAGTCCGCCTCTCTCCTGAGCTTGGATGGCATGGGATGAGGGAGAGCATCAAAGGTTGTAGTTCCTCTCAGAAAGCTGGGTCAAGAAAGGCTGGGCTGGGCTGGGCCGCTTCGGTTCTCCACGGCTGGAAGCCCCACTTGCCCCTTTGGGGAGTCCGATGGGGAGGGGTGGTTAGACCACAGACCGGAGATGTAGTCAGGGTGCAGACTAGAGCTGTACTACCTAAGGGAAAAGTTTGATCAGTACTCATTTCCCCCCCTCGCCAAGCCTTCTGGAAGTAATACTGAGGACAGAAGTACCGCCGTCCATCTCTTCTCCAAAACCTTCCTCCTTGCGTGCAATCACACAGCATCAACATTCTCTTCACCAATTAGTCTAGAAACCTGTTGTTCCAAATCCAGGGTTCATAAGCTAATACAAAAGCTGCCTAACTTCCCCTCGAGTACTTGCCTGCTCTGTGCCATAATAGAGATGAATAAGAGATTTTTCCATTTACTAGACATTTTTAGTGATTTTCTAAAACAACACTACACAAAAACTGAACTTTCCATATGAGCTGCACTCAAATTTACATTCCATGTGACTCTACAACTTACAGAAGAATTATACAAAAGGTAAAAATGATTGGGTATCACAGATAGCAAAAATCACTTCAGGAGATATTGCATGGGGAGAAGACTAATAGAAAGATCTAGGATATTTACTTTGGCCAATTTATTTTAAAATATCTTAAATCTCCCCAAAGTAGCCACTGCTTTTAAACTAAGTAAAAGCGATCCTTCTCACTATGAATCTCTGATGTCCTTTTTCTATATACTTAAACATTTTCTTTCCCACTTGTCCATTTGGATTACCTGGACAAGATATATATGATGATGAATAAAGTCCTGATCCTCCCTAACTACATCTCTGAGATTATCTACAATTGTGTATACTTGTTGTTTGTACCTAGTTTTTTATTTGTTGTTTCCCTATTATATTGTGAACTAATTGAGAGAGTTCAGAATCTATCTTTTGCCTCTTTTTATCCCCAGCACTTAATATAATGCCTAGCACAGAGATGTTTAATAAATGCTTATTGACTAGACTTGACTATTAGTTATTTATTTAATTATTTTATTCCTTCCTCATTCATACTAGATTTCTTGTGAGCAAAAACTTCTTAAAAAATCATACCAATAAAACTACTAAGAAATTATTTTACAGAGTTAGAAAAAATAATAACAAAGTTCATCTGGAAGAACAAAAGGTCAAGAATTTCAAGGAAATTGATGAAAAATGCAAATGAAGGTAACCTAGCTATACTAGACCTAAAACTATATTATAAAGCAGTATTTCATTATGGCTAAGAAACAGAATAGTCGATCAGTGACATGGGTTAGATTCACAAGACGAGTCAGTGACTATAGTAATCTAGTATTTGATAAACCCAAAGACCCTCGCTTCTGGGCTAAGAATTCACTATTTGACAAAAATTGGTGGGGAAATTGGAAAATAATATAGCACAAATTAGGCACTGACTAATACCCAATACCTATACCAAGATAAGGTCAAAAATGGGGCTCATGATTAAACTTAAAGAGTAATATTACAAACAAATTAGAAGAACGGTCTACCTCTCAGATGTATGCAGAAAGAAGGAATTTGTGGCCAAAGATGAACGACAGTACTTTATGAAATGCAAAATGGATAATTTTGATTATATTAAGTTAAAAAGGTTTTGTACAAACACAACCAATGCAGATAAGATTAGAAGGGAAATAGAAAACTTGGAAAATTTTACGTTCAAGGGTTCTAATAAAGGCCTCATTTCTAGAATATATAGAGAACTGACTCAAATTTATAAGAATAGAAGCCATTTTCCAATTGATAAATGGTCAAAGGATATGAAAAGACAATTTTCAGATGAAGAAATTAAAAACATTTCTAGTCATATGAAAAATGTTCTAAATCACTATTGATCAGAGAAATGTAACTCAGATACCTTTATACTATTCTCAAATTGGCTAAGATGACAGGAAATGATAATGACAAGTTTTGGAGGAGATGTGGGAAAACTAGGACACTAATACATTATTGGTGGAGTTGTGAAATGATCCAACCCTTCTGGAGAGCAATTTGAACTATGCCCAAAGGGGCTATCCAATTGTGCATACCTTTTGACTCAGGAGTATCTCTACTGGGTCTGTATCCCAAAGAAATCATAAAAGAGGGAAAAGGACCTATATGTGCAAAAATATTTATGGAAGCTTTTTTTGTAGTGGCAAGAAACTAGAAACTGAGTGGATGCCCTTCAGTTGGAGAATGGCTGAGTAAGTTGTAGTATATGAATGTTATGGAATAAAAAATGACCAGCAGGATGATTTCAGAAAGGCCTGGAGAGACTCACATGAACTGATGCTGAGTGAAATGGGTAGAACCAGATCATTGTATACAGCAACAGCAAGACTATATGAAGATCAATTATGATGGACGTGGCTCTTTCAACAGTGAGATGATTCAGGCCAGTTCTGATGGACATGTGATGAAGAGAGCCATCTATACCTAGAGAGAGGACTGTGGGAACTGAGTATAGATCACAATATAATATTTTCACCTTTTTGTTTTTATTTGCTTGATTTTTGTAGAAATATGTATAGAAGAATTACACTTGTCTAACCTATATTGGATTATTTGTTGTATAAAGGGGGATGGGGGAAAAGAGAGAGAAAACAATTTGGAACATAAGGTTTTGCAAGGGTGAATGTTGAAAACTATCTATGCATATGTTTTGAAAATAAAAAGTTTTTTAAAAATATTTGTATCACCTAACTTTAACATGGTGCTTTGCCCATAAGTGCTTTGAAGCATTTGCTGTTAAATAATAATTAGGGTTATGACCTTGGGCAAATAATTTTGCTTCATTAACTTCATTTTCTCCATCTGGGAAATGAGCTGCTTGAATTTATTATTTCTTTTTTTAATAACAGCTTTTTTTTTTCAAAATACATGCAAAATACATTCACTGGTGCAAAACTTTGTATTACAAATTTTTCTCCTCTCCTTATCTTTCTTCTTTCCTAGGCAGCAAGTAATCTATGTTAAATATGTACAGTTCTTCTATATGTATTTCCACATTTATCATGCTGCCCAAGAAAAATCAAATCAAAAAGAAAAAAAAATTTAAAAAGCAAGCAAATGATAAAAAAAAAAAAAAAAAGGTAAAAATGCTGGGAATATCCTTACCTGGGAATCATCTAAACCAAAGCTTAAACCATGGGTCATGACTCCATGCAGGATCACATAACTGAATATGGCAAACAGTAAAAGGTATCAAATATTCTGCCAAGATTTAACTCTTTATGTAAAAATAAACAAACACATCCATCTCATTAGAATGCAAATTTGCTTTCATTTTTAGTAAATGGAAAAATTATATGTATATCAAAGAATTGTTTTTAAATAAATTTCTTTAAACTTATTAATAAATGTTTGATTTCTATGCCTGTTTTATATGCCATTATACCCAATGTCATATAAAAATTTCTTGGACAAAAAAGGGATTCTAAGTGGAAAAAAGTTTAAGAAGCCCTTACCTGACTAATGAAATCACAAATTTAGTCCCTGTTCCTATTCCTACATAGAATTTAAAAAATGAAAGTTTAATACTGTATGATGAACAATAATAACTTCCGTGATAATAATAATTTATTTTATATTTATTATATTTATAATTATAACACCCTTTACATATGTTATTATTTGACTATCACATCAGCCCTGCAAGATGTCACTATAATCTCTACTTTGCACATGAGAAAACAGGTTGAGAGGGGTTAAAATGTATGTCCAGTGTTATACAGCTAGTGAAAATTTCAGGTGGGGGGCAGCTGGGTGGCGCAGTGGATAGAGCACCAGCCCTGAATTCAGGAGGACCCGAGTTCAAATCTGATCTCAGACACTTAACACTTCCTAGCTGTGTGACCCTGGGCAAGTCACTTAACCCCAGCCTCAAAAACAAAACAAAAAAAAAAAAAAAAAAGAAAGAAAATTTCAGGTGGGATTTCAGACAACAAAATACTCATATAACTGAAGTATGATAGAGGGTAAAATGTTATGAGGGCAAAAGAAGGATGGAGTTCTTGATATTTAAGTCACTAAGGATAATGGCACAGGCTAAAGTGGGGAGGAAGCTTATTTTTGGATGTTCAAGAAAGCTGAGGAAATACACTTCTCCAAGAAGACATGGGATATCATGTGGCTTTCCTATTCTTGTAGGGAACTCCGTGAGTCTAACTGGTCCTTGGTCATCACAAGAGATTTTAGACCCTGTCATTTGGAAAGTAGGTTAACCCAAGGGAGTGGAGGGAAGTAGCATCTTCCAACCTAAGGACACTGCAGGAAACAGGCCTAATAGTAGTCAACTTCTCCTTTGTTTGTATAGTAAGATAAGGGAAACAGAAGAGTAGAAAATACTAAGGGACTCCTTTGAAATCCCACCCTTGGGAAGTAAGTCAGTTTGATCAATCTTCTTCTAAAGAAAGCAGTACAATAAAGTAAAAAACAAAACAAAAAACATGGGTTTGAGAGGCAGGATTTTAATTCAGATATTAGCTCTACTACTTACTAATTGTGTATTGTTCTGGACTCGAAACTAGGCAGACCTGAGTTCAAATTCTGCCTCAGACCCTTAGAAAGTCACTTATCCTTAGCTAGTCTCAGGTCCTTATATGTAAAATAGGAATAACAATAACTCCTGCCTTCCAGTATTGTTGTATAGATTAAATGAGATAATGGTTGTATTAGTTACAAACCTTAAAACAAGATGTAAATGCTAACTATTAGCAGAATTGTTAATATTATTATTATCTTAGACAAGTGATGTTAATTCTCTGAGTTTTAATGTCCTCATCTATAAAATTACTAGATTCATTTAAATGCTTTCTAAAATCCCTTTCCATTCTAAATTTTATTTAGAAAAAAGTCTTTAAAAAAAAAAAAGGAACTCCAGCTGACTAGCAAAAATCTTTTTGTATTGACTCAAGTAACCCCAAATAAAGAAATCTAGTTCCACTTTTTCACTCCCCTAAAATTACATTTCCTTCCTAGTTAATTGATTCTCAGAGATCAACAGGACTTGGATGATAACAAAAGATGGTGTGATTTGGTTACCATTCTTTTTTATTCTGGATGTCTTCAGATATGGATGGGAGAGTTTAGGGTATAAGGAAACAGCAGTCCTGTAACTCCTTGAATTATCTTTGGGATTGGCCTTATTATATCATGGAAAGAAATTTAAATGTGAAACTAGCAGAATTGCAAGGGCAGTGTCTTTAAGTGTAGAAATGTCAGTCTTTCCCAGAAGGCAATATTTAAAGTCGAGGGCCATCTGAGTTTGAAGTTAGTCTATTTATGGGTGTTAAGACCTCAGAAAGGTTAACAGGAGGGGTAGAAAACATCTAACTTCCCTTGTTTGGACCATAGGTTCCCCTTGCTGCCCTATTAATATTTCTTCGGTTATTCCATAAAAGAAAGTAAAACAAAGTTGAACACACACGTCAAGACCCAATATCTAGGATAAAAGATTAGTACAAATTCCTAGAGTCCAGGGATCCTGAGAAGTTGACTATCTATAGATTTCTTAGAAGGCAGAAATGTTGACATTTTTTTTATGCCATACAATGTGGAGGATTTGTTTCAAATTTGGGTAGGACCTCAGAAACCAGCTAGATCAATCTAGATCTCATCAAGAATCCCCTCTATGACTTACCTGCCACGTGTCCATCCAACCAGAGCTGAAAGACTATTAGGGAGAAAGAAGCTGCTACTTCCCAAGGAGTAGCCCTTTCCATTTATAGATAACCTAATATTTGGAATTTGGAAAGGATGCTTTTCAAATGCAACTCAACATTTATTAGCCACATACTGAACTCAGAGCATCATTCTTGGCACTGAGATTACTAGCCAGTTTATAAGACACAGTCTTGTCCTCATAGTAATTAATCTAGTTTAAAAAAAGATATATACAGAGCCCACAAGTATCTTATCCTGGCTACATCTAATCATAAATAGCTAGATTTTAGGATGAGTACTCAACACCAAAAAAAATAATGTATTTCTTATTCTTTTTGTTAAAACAGTGTTTTCATTTTTAAGTTTCATAAGTTTTGAAAGGTGTGTTTTTTGAACCAACTCCTTCCTCAGGCCTGGAACAGTGATACTCTTTTAGTCTTTCCATGCATTTGTTCCTATCATCCTTCATGTCTGAAATGTGCTCCCCACATTTTGGATTCTTGAAATTCTTCCTGTGCCTCGGGAGGTTAGTTGCAATATTACTTCCTTTCTGATTATTTTTTTTCCCTGAATTTCTCTACCCACAGAAATCTCATGGTACCTTGTGTCTCTTTATTTCACTTAATTTATCTCATTTTATATTATAGTTAATTGTGCATAGATCTATCTCCCCTACTAGACTGCAAGCTTCTTAAAGGCAAAGTTTATGTCTTATTTTACTCTACATTCCCCATCACTTACCACAGTACCTAAGCACATAGTAGGAACTTACCAGATTATTGAACTGAATAAAAAGTAGCTTCAGAGAGGTAATGGTCTAGGTCCCTGTATAAGGATTAAAGGAAGAGCTGCCAATGTCCTTACTGACCCAACTACCAGAATTTAATTCTATTTTTAATGCCCCATAAATCTCAGTTTAAAAAGAAAATCATTACCTCCATCCAGTCAACTTTAGTGTCTGTTCAAATCAGTTCTACAAGATTTATATAAAGACAGGCTGTTTTTTTTTTTTTTTGTGGCAAATTTTCATTTAAAAACAGCAATCTATAAATAAAACCCATCCATGTTCTTAGAATACACTGTGGACAGGCAAACTGAGGAATAATTTATAACTTAATAGACATTTATCACTGCATTTCCTTCTGCCTCTTTTTTGGTCAGCTTATAATGAAATTGTCTCAGACTACCTCAAGATAAAATGCTTCTCAATAATGTTCAGTGCCTCTGATTAAGAAGATGGGAACAGGAAGAAATGCCCTCCAAAGATCTCTAACTTGAGAGTATGGTCTAAGGAAATACAGACCAAGGATACTCACATTATACAAGTAAAAGATGGGTTTAAGAAATGTGCAACCCAAGTGTTAAATAGCACCCAAAAGATATCAGAAGCCCTCCAACATGTTGGGTATGAAGGGAGATGAGTATAAACCTCACATAGTTTAAGTAAGCATGAATGGGGTGTGATGAGAGTTAGGGAAGGGGGAACCCCTTTTGGATCGATGCAGAGATAGTCTCCTGATGATTCAGAGTCCCCTGTAGATGAATTTACAGGCCCGAAAACCTAGATGGATAAAAAGGGTTTATTGTGGGATTTGGAAGTAAGGTTTAGTTAGTAAAGTTGAGGGTAGAGATAAAAGGGCACTGGATTGGGTCCGGTGGGCAGAAACCCTTGACATGACCGACATAAGGATGCCATGCTTAGGACTTCTGCAAATGTGGACTCCAAAGTAACCCCTTTTATAATGGGGGCTCTTGGTGATCTTGAAGGTGGGTGATGCCCCACGTTCCTGGCGGGCTTTCAACCAGGGTCAGTCTTGAATAGAATTCAATGGGTTTAAACTGTGGGGTTGGGAAAACCCAAGTTAGCTCAGATGGGTGGGGACTGGGGGACTAGGATTTGTGAATCAAAAGATCCTAGCTTAAAGGGACCTCAACCCCCATCAGTGTGATCTGTACTGGTTGAGAAATACTCCATAATATATATAGATCCTTTATGGAAATTTGATGGGAAAATGAACAAAAGACTCAATCGTATGAAGAGATATGGCAGGGTTGTGAACTATATCAAAGAAACTGAAATCATGGCTTCCTCCAAGTGTGCAAATAGCCCTTTCTCTTCCCACCCACAGATAGTCAACAGCGATGTACATTTGGAGTAAAAAAGCAATTCTAGCAAGAGGACATCTCCAGGTAAGAACTCTATGCAGACAAGCAGTCTGTAGATATGTTAATGATTCATTTATTTCTATTTGACGCAACCTACCATGACCAAGTTTTTGCAGGAGGATTTTGTTTCATTTTAAGGTTGGAGAGCTGCCTTATCCTTTAGCCTAGATGTAGTCCAGACAGTCTATCCAGTCTTTAAAAACCATCTAGTCCATCCCCTTTTTGGTAAATAAGGACACAGAGAGCTGGAGATATGAAGGGATTTGCTCAAGGACAAAATCTGTGTAGTATAGGGACTAGGTTATGGATTAAATATCTGACTCCCTATCCAGAAGTTCTGATTTAGAATCCTGCCTCAGACACTTAATTGTTATATACTCTAGGAGTCATTTAATCTCTCTCAGCCTTGTAAAATGAATATAACAATACAATACAAAACTATCATAAAAATGAAATGGGATAATTCATGTAAAGTGCTTTGCAAACCTTAAAATGTTATAAAAATGTTAACTATTATAATGATCATCAATCATCATCAATCTAAGGGTTTAAACTCAGGCCTGACTCCATATCCAGTATTATTTATACTGCAGCGTGAGGCTATTTCAGGTCAATCAATACTACTCCTCTAATTTCAACCAAATGTCAAATTTCACCCAGACTCTCCAGAGCAAGTTTCACTTCATTTTGTTGTTGTTCTATCATATCAGATCTATCCAACTCTTCATGATGATGGGGGTTGAGGTCCCTTTAAGATTCCTTTCTGATTCCCTAACCTCCATGGCTGACCTTTAATTTACAAATCCTGGTCACTGAGCTGTGCCATCCCCCACCGGATCGAACTAACTTGAGTTTTCCCAACCCCCACAGTTTAAACCCATTGAATTCTATTCAAGGCTGAACCTGGCTGAAAGCCCACCAGGAACTTGGGGCATCACCCACCTTCAAGATCACCAAGACCCCCCATTATAAAAGGGGTTACTTTGGAGTCCACATTTGCAGGAGTCCTAAGCATGGCATCTTTATGTCGGTCATGCCAAGGGTTTCTGCCCACCGGACCTAATCCAGTGCCCTTTTTGTGAATCAAAATAAATAAAATGCAACAAAACATAGTTAATGTTATGTGGTTTTCTATTATTTTCTTGATGTGGTGATTAGAATGCTGGGCCTGGAGTTGAGGACGTGAATTCAAATCCAATCTCAAATACTGGTTCAGTGGCCTCCATTTGACACCCCTCCAATACATTTTGCAGAAATAAAACAGCATGAATGTGAAAAGAGCAACATATTTTGACTAGAAACAAAAGGCCTTTTCTACAAGATAACTTAAGATTCTAGATTCAGAGATTTGACAAATCCATGGAGGCTTTCTATATTTGCTATTAGGTTCTTTCTTCATTTCATTTCCTTAAGCATTTCATTCTTATCTATAAAAATAAGAGGTTGGAAGGATTCTTTTTTCCTTTCAGCTATATATTTACCTCCCAAATCTCTTCAGTGTAAAATTACATGTACTTATTGAAATATATATGTGTACATATATATATATATATTATTTAGAAAATTATCAGCATAATGCAAGAAAGATAGTTTTATTAGTACTGAAATTTCTACAATTATTATTATTATTATATAATAATTATTATATATTATTATGTTATATAATAATTATTACATAATAATCTTGAAATTTGATCAGACTCACCTAAAATAAAGCTGAATTCCCAAGGGAAATATACTGCTTAACCAAATGCTGAACTCTTTCACATGAAGAGTTATGACTCAGAGGTGGGAAAACAATAACTTCTATGACTTTGGATTAGATAGAGACAATTATACTGCACTAAATGGAATAAATACTATGTTCAGCTTTCCCTAAGGTAGATAGAGTCTTCAGTCTCTTTTCCCCCACCCATTATGAAAATACTGTGCCCCCCTAGCATGAAAATAACATACATGAAACTCAGTTATCCTTGGATTCACTTTTATTCAATGACACCCACAAGGATACAAGCCCAGAGATGACAAATCCAGACTAAGATGAGACAGGACTGCTTCACATTCATTCTAATTTCCCAGGGGAAATGGCTCCTGGGCCTGTATCATCCCATGCCTTCACAAAGAACAAAGCATCTGTTGTTGATACATAGGAGCATTCAATTATAGGTTGCTGCTAGAGAATGGAAGAATATTATGGGGAAATAACTGTGGAATAATAGCAAAAGGCAATTATGTCATCTAGATATGTGTATAAATGTATGTATATATAAAGATAGATAGATACATGCATAAATATATGCATCCAGATATACTATATATAAATCTATATTATGTATTCTATGTAAACATACATATGTATGTGTAGATATGTAACTATCCAATACTAGTCTCTCTTTGAGGCTTCTAATATCACCAAGTCCTTGTTGGACATTTCCAATTGTGTACTCTAAAGGTAATCAATTTACTATGTCCAAAATAGAACTCATTGTCTTTCCCCCATTTCTTCTTTCCATTGAGAGCACTTCCATCTTTCCAATTATGCATTTTTACAAAATTAGAATCATCCTTATTCTTCTGTCTCCCTCACCTGACATATCCAATTGTTACCATTCACTTATTTCAGTTATGTCTGACCCCATTTGGGGTTTTCTTGGCAAAGGAGTGGTTTGCCTTTTTTTTTTTTTAGCTCATTTTACAGAAGAGGAAATTGAGATAATGGGATTGTGTGATTTGTCCTGAGTCACAAAGCTAAAAAGGGTTTAAGGTTAGATTTGAATTCGTCTTTCTGATTGCAGGCCCTGTTCCATCTAGCTCCCCCATTATATCCAGTCAGTTCTCTATTGACCATCTCTCTATCTTCATTCTGAATTTTCATTCTCTGTCACACAAATTATTGCAACGGCCTCCTGATTGGACTTCCTCCCTCCATTTTCTCCGTTTCCTAATCTAATCGAACATAGCTGCCAGAATGGTATTCTAAGAATCCAGGGCTGTGGTCAGGAAGCTCCCTTCTCTGGCATTTGAAGTCTTTCATTATCTGCCTTTCATTTCAGGTTCATTATACATTATTCCCCTTCACATAAATTTTTTTTAGCCAAAATGACTTATCTGCTATTCCATCTAATATTTCATCTTCCATATCCATATATTTGTGCTAGCTGTCATCTATTCCTGGAATTCACTCCCTTTTCACCTCTGCCTCTTAGAATCCCTAGAATGCTTAAAAGATTCTGCTCAAGTACACCTTCCCCCATCAAATTACTTTCTGTTTGCTTTTAATATATTTTTCATTTACTTCTCTCTATATCTATTCCCCCCTCAATAATATAAGCTCCTTGAAGACAGGACTATTTTGTTTTCTTCTTTGTATACTTTAAGACAGGGTGTTTTGTTTTCTTCTTTGCCTATCCACCATCTAAAATGCCTGGCATATAGACAATTAATATTTGTTGTATTGATATTTTAAAAAAATAACCTTTAAAAATACAGCATATCTATTTCTTTCTTTACTGAAGATTTCTTTTTAGGGATGTGCTTCTTACGGTTACATTCAAGCCTCATGATTAACTTAATAGACATTTGAGCTATAATTCACACATACATATGTGTGCTCGGGCACCCCCCCCCAATATATCTCTTCAAGTGATTAAAACTTATTGGCAAATAGTCAGGGTTTCTGGGGCAAACATTTCTTCTCCCATCACTAAGCACAATCATGCTTCCAATTATTTCTTCTCCATCCTGGTACCACCTCCCATTTCTATCATACATCACCAGCTTCAGAATCAAAAGTTGTCCAATCATGTCTGACTCTCCATAACCCCATTCTGAGGCTTTCTTGGCAAAGATACTGGAGGGCTTTGCCATTGCTCTCTCCAGTGGATTAATGCAAGCAGAGCTTAAGTGACTAGCCCAGGTCACACAGATGCTAAGTGTCTGATTCCAGGTATGAATTCAGGTCTTCCTGACTTCGGGCCTAGTCTTCTATCCACTAAACCACACAGCTGCTTCCCCAGGATCAGAAAACCCTCGTTCATATTGTGTTCTGATGTTTACTATCTGTGTAATATCCAATAAGTCTTTTAGCCTCCTGGGCCTCGGTTTCCTCACCTGTAAAATGCAGATATTGGACTAGATGGCCTTGCGGGTCCCTTTCTGCTCTGAGGTTGGGATCTCCTCACAGTTACCTTTCCTCCAAGTCCTTATCTTGCTTTCAGGTCTCTGAGTACTTTTAAAAGTTAGCTGAGAATAGCTTAATTGGTTAGCCTGTAGTATGTGCTTTATAAAGGGATCTCAAAAACCTAAAAACCTTTAACTCACAAAGAAATCAATGTCCAGTGGGTAATGTTATGTACCCTATTTGTGCCTTGTCTCTCAGACTCGAGAAAATGAGACTTGAGTAGGGGACTTAAATTAGGAGCCAGATCTAGGATACAAGTGATGCCCCAAAGAGCTACATGATTAATTGCCAAATAAATCGAGCAGACAATAATTGTTAAAGTACTTCAGAGGAGGAAGAGGTCATTGCATATACTGGAATGGAAACATGAGGCTTTGCTGAGAAAAGGAGCTGAATTTAGCAAACCCTAAGCATATTCTAAGAGGTAGTTGGATTGCTCAGTGAATGAATATGCATGGAGTCAGTTCTCTTTGTTATAGATGCTGAATGAGCCACTTGCTTTGGGCAGGATGGCATTCCAGGTGGGTAGAACTGCATGAGGAAAAGTGCAGAAGTGAACAAGCAAAAATTCTGTTGTGAGAAGCAGCTAGGGAATGGTATTAATGGATGGTATTAATTGAATATAGGACATGCTTTTCTTAAAATCTGGGGCCCCCAAAACCTAAGTCTCCTAACATCAAAACAGCTATTAGTAAAGACATGTTGTAGATATATTAGATGGCTTGCCATCTAGGGGAGAGGATGGGGGAAAGAATGGGAAAATCTGAAGCACAAGGCTATGCAAGGGTCAATATTGAAAAATTATCTGTGCACATGTCTTGAAAATAAAAGGCTTAAAAAAAAACATTGTAGAATGATCAGAAGAAAACAATGAATTAATACAATAATCCAAGAGAATTTCAGGAAGTATTTTAAAATCACTGTTCTCTAAGAGTCTCCACTCTCTCAGCACCTTTGTGCTGACTCAAGAAATGAAATGTGTCTTATTTATTAGTTGCTGTTTATCCCACCCTAGCAGCCCACACCATCCACTGGGAATCTGAGCGCTGAGTTACAGTCTGAAGTAGCTCACAAGTTTACTTTTTGCTGAGACAGCAGCTATACCTGTCTCCTCTTGGGGAAATACCATCCTCTCTAACCAGTAGAGGTTTTATAGTGCACAATTAAACACACATCTAAGGAGATAAATGGAGCAGGGAGAAGGAGAAAGGGAGGAGGAATATCTTTTGTCCCCTCAGGATTATTCTCACTGTGGGCAGACCAGAGAGGTCACCTAGTAAGATAATTTTTCTTTATCTGAATTCAACTGTAAGGCCCCCATGGAGCAAGTATAAAAATGAAGCTAAAAGGGCCATCCTAAGTAGCATGCATCAGACTGATTCTGAAGTGAGAAGAGAGAATCATATAGATATGGGGGACTGCCCGTGTCAAGTCATGAGGCAGCCAATGAATGATGTATAAAGGCTCAGTATTGCTACCCCAGGAGAAATTCTTACTAGTTTCAGCTCTTGCATGCAGGTACAATGCCAAATTCTGCTTTCTCTATTCTCCTATAAGACATAAGGGCACATCATGCTGTTGTAGAACAGCCCTGCTTAGCCCCAAGGTAAATTTGCGAACTTTAATAACAAGGTTGAGTTACCAGAATAAAATGTTTCTGGATATGTTTGAGACTTTGTAATAATGAACCTGTTTTGTATCACCTGGGACTTTTAACATTCCAACCTCTTGAAATAATTTTATGTGCTTAAAGCTTGCTTCGTGACATTCCTGCTGGTCATTGTAGCATCTCTTAGTGTTTCATTAAAAAGACTTTTCATAGAAGGATTAAGTGTGTTTTATTAAACAGATAGTCCAGATACAAACTTCGGTATTGAGCAAAGCAATAGAAAGGAGTGGAAGATTAATGTTGTACAAGATAACTTTGGAGAATTATCAGATTGTGTATGTTGCACAAAATATCCTATGAGAGTGAAGTCTTACAAAAATGTATTTATGCCATTTCTTGGCTTACAGGAGGCTACAAACAGAACTGACCTAATCTAATGATTTTGGGGAGGAGGTGAAGCACTTGTCTCTAGGGTTTTGTTTTTAACTCTTAATTTAGTATTGACTATGCCCCAGTTTCTTTCAGTTAACAAAAATCTATCTTCATTCTTTCCCAAGTCCTCCCCATTAGAAAAAAGAGGTGGGAGGAAGATTTCTTGTAACATTATTTAGCATTCTTTAAGCACCTTATTTTTTCAATTTTTTGCCTTTCAGTCTGAGACTGTAATTTTGATTTCCTTATTCCAGCAGTGTGGCCAGAGTTAAATAATTCATTAATATTTTACAAACTTCTTGATTACATTTTTGTGGCATCCCATCTGATATATAGGGATATTTGTGATGGAGTTCCATTGAGTCCCTATAACTGCTACAGGCAATGTGACCTCAAGAATTACATATGGGGAAACTATAAGTGGCTTCCTTCCTGCAAGCTCAAATTCAGATTGCAATCTCTGGAGACAAGAGCAGGTGCTGATAATGAACATGGAGGGCACAGCCCATCCTAGCACCATGATTAACCCCCTCTTTCACCTCCAGTTTGCTCATGGCACTTTCTAGTCAGCTGTATTCACTTGTGGTTCTAGTGCTATCTGATTTAAAAGAGATATGTGCCTTTCCCATTTCTAGATGGCCAAGTTAACTATGGGGCTGAATAGCTCTAAGTTATTAGTGGGAAATCACTTCTCTCCTTGAGGACATCCAGAGAAAGGCAATTAGTTTTCCAAGCAAATGATGAAATTATAATGCCTCCTGTTTAAAGGGGGTTGGGGAGCTCTTTCTAGTCCACTGAGTGAATTATGAGTTTGAAGCCCTGAGGCTGTTTGGGGGGGGGAAAGAGAAATAGTATGATCGAACAGAAAATGAGCTCATTTGGGAGACAACAGACCGAGGTTCAAATCCAAGGGATTCTGAGTGATGATAGTTTAAATAGTATTGGGGTTTGGAATTAGAGGGCCTGTATTGAAATCCTGGACCTGCCACTTATCTCTTAAGTGACCTTGGACAAGACATTCATCTTGTCTGGAACTTAGATGATTTCAGATCATAGAAATATAGATTTTAACTAGAAGGGACTTTGGAAGTGATCAATTCCACTCCCATCATTTTGCAGGTTAAGATTTTGAAGCACATGGGGCAGCTAGGTAGTGCACTGGATAGATTTTGAAGCACAGAGAGGTTACGTATTTAGCCAGGGTCACACAGTTAATAAGAATCTGATCATGGGATTTCCTGACTGTGCCTTCTTCACCATACCATACTGTCTCTCAATTTCCTCATCCATAAAATGAGAGGTCAATGACCTTGAAATTTCTAACTCTAAATCTATGGTCCAATCAGGTAAATTAATGATACTAGTTAGTCAACTCAGCCTAGTTGCCTATTGTATAAAAAGTGCCCTACTAGTTACTGTAGAAGAATGCCCAATAATGCTATTATACTCTAAGGAGATCCCAGTCTAGTTGGTGGATATATAGTCATACAGTAGTATATTGGATATAGTACTCTCTGTATCATCACTTTAGTGAAGGATCTCTTGACAGATTAAAATGGTTTCCTACTCTCTCTCCCTCTCTCAAGATTCTTTCCGCACCAGCCCATCATCCATATAGATGCCAATTTTAAAAAATTATCATCTTTATTTGGGGTTTGACCATGTTATTCCTCTACATTAAGCTCCACGGGTTACCTATTGGCTCTAGGATCAAATATAAAATCTATTTTTTTAAAGGCTTTCTCTTT